>NC_088603.1:160875846-161475846 GCF_036013475.1 Columba livia | reverse complement strand
CCACACACTTAACGAATTCTTCTTCAGCATGAGTTTCCAGCCTTCCCGGCACAGAGCATCACAGAATCAGCCAGTTCAGCAGGCATCTCTGGAGAACATTGCTTCAAGCCCACTGCTCAAACAGAGCCAGCTTCAACCCAGAAGATACGGATGTCCAGCCTGGCCTGGGATATCTCCAGGGATGGGGCATCTACCACCTCCATGGGCAACCTGGGCCAGTACTTTACTATCCTCGTAAAAAATTTCGTCCTCATGTCCAGCCTGAATCTCCCCTCCTTTAGTTTAAAACCATCACAGCTTGTCCTGTCGCAACAGGTCCTGTTAAAAAGTCTGTCCCCATCTTTCTTAACGGCCTCTTTTATGTACGGAAAGGCCACAATAAGGTCTCCCAGGAGTCTTCTCCAGGTTGGAGAACCAAACTCTCTCAGCCTGTCCTCATTGGAGAGGTGTTCCATCCCTCTGATCATCTTGATGGCCTCCTCTGGACCCTCTCCAATAGGTTATGAACCCTTTGGCATGCATCCACCAGTGCTTTTGCTGAGCATCCCCATGCAGTGTCCTCACCTGCAGTTCCACTCAGCAAACTCCAAATCCTCTTTCTGCCCATCAGACACTGTGCAGAGAAGTGACCTCACACCTTAGACCTCACCCCAAGTGAAGACCCCAAAGGCCCCGGCTCACCAGCCTCTCCTGCCTGCCATTCCCAATGCTCCTCTGCCTCTCACCACACTCACAGTTTCTCCAGAACCTTACATGCCCTGTCTACGTACTCCATGTACAATTCCAGTTATTAACACTACCAAATCAACTACTAAACCATGCCTGTAAGCACCATATCTATATGTCTTTACCTCCCAAGATGGTGACTCCACTACTTCCCTGGGCAGCGTGTTCCAGTGCTTCACATGAGGGAATAGAGTGACTGTCAGCAAGTTTGCTGATGACACCAAGCTGGGAGGAGTGGCTGACACTGGAAGCTGTGCTGCCATCAGAGACCTGGACAGGCTGGAGAGTTGGGCAGGGAAAAATTTAATGAAATAGAACAATGGAAAGTGTAGAGTCTTGAATCTGGGCAGGAACAACCCCAGGTTCCAGTGTAAGTTGGGGAATGACCTATTAGAGAGCAGCGTAGTGGAAAGGAACCTGGGGGTCCTGGGGACAGCAGGATGACCATGAGCCAGCACTGGGCCCTTGTGGCCAGGAAGCCAATGGTACCTGGGGTGGGTTAGAAGGGGGTGGTCAGTAGATCAGAGAGATTCTCCTGCCCCTCTGCTCTGCCCTGGGGAGACCACACCTGGAATATTGTGTCCAGTTGTGGCCCCTCAGTTCCAGCAGGACAGGGAACTGCTGGAGAGAGTCCAGCGCAGCCACCAAGATGCTGGAGGGAGTGGAGCATCTCCCGTGTGAGGAAAGGCTGAGGGAGCTGGGGCTCTGGAGCTGGACAAGAGGAGACTGAGGGGTGACCTCATTCATGGTTACAAATATACAAAGGGTGAATGTCACGAGAATGGAGCCAGGCTCTTCTCGGTGACAACCCATGGTAAGACAAGGGGTAATGGGTTCAAACTGGAACACAAGAGGTTCCACTGGAAGAGGAGAAGAAACTTCTTTTCAATGAGGGTGACAGAACACTGGATGAGGCTACCCAGGGAGGTTGTGGAGTCTCCTTCTCTGCAGACAGTCCAACCTGCCTGGACACCTTCCTGTGTAACCTCATCTGGGTGTTCCTGCTCCAGCGGGGGGATTGCACTGGATGAGCTTTCCAGGTCCCTTCCAAGACCTGACATTCTGTGATTCTGTGATAACGCTTACAGTGACAAAACCAATAGACTCTGCTCTTCTTGTCTGGGCTTCAGTGTTCCAGGGACACCCATGCAGGGTGCCCTGTCATGGCCCCCTCTTGCTGTGGTCCCCAGCTAAACCACGTGGCAGTGCCCATGACAACATCCTCCCTCACCATTGTGTTCCAGGGCCACCTACAAATGGTCACAGAGTCACAAAATGGTTAGGGTTGGAAGGGACCTCTGGAGATCATCTAGTCCAACCCACCTGCTAAAGCAGGTTCACCAGAGCAGATTGCACAGGAATGAGTCCAGGGAGGTCTTGAATGTCTGCAGAGAAGGAGACTCCACAGCCTCTCTGGGCAGCCTGGGCCAGGCTTTGACACCCTCAAAGTAAAGAATTTTCTCCTCATATTCAGAAGGAACCTCCTATGCTTCAGTCTTTGCCCATTGCCCCTCATCCTATAGTTGGGCACCACTGAAAATAGTCTGGTCCCATATTCCCATGTTCCCTTGCTGCCAGGACCCTGGGCAACCCCTGCAGGGTGTCCAGGTCACTACCCCTTGCTGTGAGGTCCTCAGCTGACCCAAGTGTGTGTCCTTGTTGCACTGTACACCTGTCTCCACGGTCCCCATTCCACCTACGCAGGAGTTCCCAGACCACGGTCTCACCTTGCTGTGGGGTCCACATATGATCCCTTGGGGGGAAACCCCAGGCCACTATCACCTCTTCACTGCAGAGCCCGACAGTGACCCATGCAGGGAGTCTCTGGACCACCAGCATCCCTGCTGCAGGGTCCATGGAGCACCAGTCCAAGGGACACCAAGCACCCGTCCCTGTGCTCATGAGGTCACACAGAAAGCTCCTTTGTGATGTCATCGTCTTCCTCAGTGTGGGGTCCCTGAGGCACAGACTAGGGCAGTGAGGACCAGGACTACAAACAAGCCTGTGATCCCGCTCTGCTGGCAAGATGGAGCTCTGTGGGACTGCATGTCAAAGGATCTGGTGGGTTGTGCTTTCTTTCCTTGCGCCACACTCCTACCTCTCTGCCTCCAAACTCAGACACTCAAACCCAGATCTTTGGGTAACAAAGGGCTTTGGTCCCCCAAATTGCTTATCACCAGTGCTGCTCTTTCTTCTCCTTTGTTTTTTTTTCCAAATTTTCACTCTTCATAAAAAGGCTCCTGCAAAGCAGCTGAGCTCTGGGCTGAGACAGGAGCTCACAGTCTCCAGGGCTATTGGCAGCACTGAAATATTCATCAAAAGCAAATTAAGAGAACATCTGCAGAGCAGCTGGAGTGTCGGGGAGCTCTGCGCACAGCTGGAGTCGACCTAGCTTCAAAGGCAAAGCTTTTGCTGAGGAACAAAGCCCTTCCCTAATTCCAACCCAAACATCACCTGCCTCAGAGGCAGGCAAGGAAAAGGGGGAATGGGTTTGGATCTGTTCAGCCGTTTTATCTGATGATTTAGTGAAAATAGCACATCTCCCCTGCAAGACGTGCTTTGTCAGCCTTGAGGGGCTTATTTTAGCTCATATTAATGTCTAATCAATAGAGGGCAAACTCAAGTAATACCCGCTCTTAGGAGGAGAGGTGTTCAGCTTGGAGTCCAGCCAGCTTGACATCAACCCTTGGACTGACATGAGTGCAGGATCTCACCTCCCCGCAGCCCTGTGACGTGCCTGAGCAGCCAGGCCCGGAGGGGTGTCTGCCTCATGCTTCAGAGCACGTTTCAGCCCAAACTTGCTCCAGAACCGCTCATTTTGGGCACAGTCATCTCAGACAGGAAGAGGCTCGTAGCCACATTGTCCTCTGTCCAGAGGACGGATAGAATCATAGAACCGTGAAATAACAGAATCATTTTGGTTGGAAAAGACCCTCAAGATCATCTAGTCCAACCGTTAACCTAACACGGTCAAGTGCACTTCTAAGCCAGTGTCCCTAAGAACCTCGTCTACACGTCTTCTAAACACCTCCAGGGATGGTGACTCAACCGCTTCCCTGGGCAGCCTGTTCCAATGCCCAACAACCTTTTCTGGGAAGAAATTTTCCTTAATATCCAATCTAAACCTTGCTGGTGCAACTTGAGGTCGTTTTCTCTCATCCTATCATGAGTTACTTGGGAAAAGAAACCAACCAGCACCTCATTACACTCTCCTTTAGGCAGTTCAGAGATCAGAACGTCCCCCCACAACTCCTGTTCTCCAGCTGAACCCCCCAGGTCCCTCAGCCGCTCCCATCACACTTGTGCTCCAGCCCCTCACCAGCTCCGTTCCCTTCTCTGAACTTGCTCCAGCACCTCAAGTTCTTTCTTGTAGTGATGGACCAGCACATGCCACTCTCCTGAGGAAGACAGGTCCCTTTGGGTGCCCCCCGCCCCGTTCTGTGCACCTCATCCTTAGGAGATCCCAAGCCTGGCCTTGAATGTCTCCAGGTATGGGGCATCTACCACCTCTCTGGGGAAGTTGTGCTAGTGTTTTACCACCCTTATCATAAAAAATGTCTCCCTTACATCTTGTCTGAATCTCCTTTTAGTTTCAAGCCATCACCCCTTGTCCTATTGCTACAGGCCCTGCTAAAAAGTCTGTCCCCATCAGACGAGAAACTACCTGTTAGCAAGAGGGTCCAGGAAAAGCCGTGGCCGTCGCTCCAGTTCCCATCCCAGCCTCCCAGTTCTGCAAGACTGTTCCGTGCTTTTGGACGACTCTCCCATTACCGAGGGGCTTCAGGTTGGCTGAAGCAACCACCAACCCCTATGGAAGCTGATGGCTCTTCAGTACAAAACGCCTAAATCACACGTGGAGGGAGGCACAGGTTGTGTGCAGCCCATGGAAACGGGCTCATTGCTGGTGTGCCGTCTACCTCAAAGGGCAAAAAAGAGGCAGAAAACTGAAATCCAAGGAGGAGAGTGATGGTTAGAGCTGCTGTGACTCACCTGGGCTCCTGGAGCTGGGCTGCAGCCATGCAGCATCAGCACAAGCTGGCTTCCACGCTGGGACGCGCCGTGTCCAGGTGGCTTGTGTCCATTTGCCGTAGTTTCCTGGGAAAAATGGGGAGGACAGAGCAGGCAGTGGGGCTGAAACTGGGCCAGTTTGAGTGAAAGAGGTGACCCACGAGAAAGCTTCGTTATGGAAATCACACGTCGGATGAAGCAGCAGATCCCTGACAGTGATGGGATCTGACCAAGCCACTCAAGATTTATCCTGCCTGCTGTCTTCTGGTTCGTGTCACGCCAGAGACCTGCCCAGTTGAGCTCATGGTTCTTCTCCAGGCTTTCATCCTTAATTCATGAGATTTTGCAAGATAATACCGAAAGTCCTGCTCCATCCCGTGCGGTCACTGCAAGTTTACACCTCTCCCCTGTGATCTTCCTTCATGCCCTAATGTTGCTTTAGTAATTAGCTCCAGAATTACCATATTTAAAGCCAGCACTGTGGTTATTCCGCTGCTGCCGCAGCAGCTCTGGCTGTACCACCTCATGGCAATTACTCGGCCAAAACAGGGGTTACTCCTAATTAGTCTTAGAAGCTCACGGGATGCAGGAGGAAGATCTTATCCTCCCACAGGCACCTGGAATATCTTCCTTGGCCCTTTTGCCTTTCCCTGGCTCATCTAATGGATGCTCCACCATTGGAAGTCTTCAAGGCCAGGCTGGACGGGGCTCTGAGCAACCTGATCTAGTTGAAGATGTCCCTGCTCATGGCAGGAGGGTTGGACTGTATGAGTTTTGAAGGTCCTTTCCAATGCAAACTCTTCCATAATTTTACGAGGCGCTGAGCTAGAAGTGTGGATATGGCTGGAAATGGGTGGCTGTGATTCATCCCCCTGCCTGGAGGCAGCGCAGGTGGAACGGGACACGCAGGGAACATCAACGTGAGCTTTCTTTGCCAAGCCTCGGTGTCTCGTGCAGAATCAAAGAGCTGATGCCGTTTGCTGATGCATGGAGAAGAAGCTTCAGTGCTTCATCCCTGGCTCCACATGTGAGAGCAACCGGAGCATCCTGTATCGTGGAGGAGTGAAGTTGCACCAGGACTGAAGTCACTTGTGGGAATGGGATTTTGGAGCTGGGAGAACTGGGGACGCGCTGGGCTCACCCAGCTGGCAGAGGAGTCAGATGCTTCCATGGTACATGGGTGATCACATAAGGACAAGGTGACATGTTACGATGTGCAGGGGGGAAATATGACACCACCACCCCCACAGAAAGGGGATCCTCAAGGATTCAGCTTTTCTTGAGATTTTCCCAAAGGAAAAGGGCATTTTCCTCTTCCAGGTCCTACCCAGGAGAAAGGAGGAAGGGGAAAGCGAGTGAAAAACTGTGATATCTTACACCTGAGTCTTTGCTCTTTTGGGGGAAACTGTGAATTCCTGGCTGGGTATCCCTTAATCCAGTTCTTCACCATTTTAATTTAGAGCGCTGGCAAGTGCCTTTGCCTTGCAGGAACCCCGAAGGAAAAGCCAGCTGGAGGGGGGACTGCCTTGGAAACCATCCCTCACCCACCGGAAAGCTCCGCTTATTTTTAACCTCAGTTTAAGCGTATTAAAGACAATTAAGCTTTTTTTCATTGAAATCGCTTTTGATGACCTCCGTGTGTCGGGGTGGAGCGGGGGGGGCGATGTGCCGGTGTGACTCCAGGCGCGGACTCAATTTCCCGAGGAGCCGAGCGGCGGCGCCCGGTGACGGCGGGGAGGTGGCAGGAAGCGGTGCCGAGCCCCGCCGAGAGCCGGGCAGCGCCGAACCGAACCCAGCCGAGCACTTCCGAGCCCCGCCGAGGGCCGGGCAGCACCGAGCCGAACCCAGCCGAACCTTTCCGAGGGGAGCCGAGGGCCGGGCAGCACCCAGCCGAACCCAGCCGAGCCCTTCCGAGCCCCTCCGAGGGCCGGGCAGCACCGAGCCGAACCCTTCCGAGAGGAGCCGAGGGCGGGGCAGCGCCGAGCCGAACCCAGCCGAGTTCCGCCGAACGCAGCCGAGAGCCGGGCATCGCCGAGCCGAACCCCGCCGAGGGCTGGGCAGAGGCGAGCCGAACCCAGCCGAGTTCCGCCGAGCTCAGCCGAGCCCCGTGCCGGGGTGAGACCGGACCCCCCGCCCCATCAGAGAGCGTTTCCGGGGGCAGCACCCCCACAAAGCGAGGGTGCTCGGGGGGTGTAGAAGTTGGGGGGTCCCCAAAGGGAGGGGATAGTATGGAGGGAAGAGCACCAGGGGGGTATGAAGGGGCCCCCGCGGTGGGAGGCTGTGGTTTGGGATAGGGGTGGCGCTGCGGGAGGGGAGCTGGGGTGCGGGAAGGAGGGGGATGCAGACCTAGGGTTTGGGGTGCAGGAGGAGGTGTGGAGTGCAGACTTGGGATTTGGGTGAAAGGGGTGTCCAGAGTGCACACCTGGGAGGTTTAGGGTACACTGGAGTCGTGGGGTGTAGAGCAGTTATAGGGTGCAGAGTGAGATTTGGGGTACAGCAGGGGTCCAGGGTGCAGACATTGGATTCGGGGTGCAGGAGGTGTGAAGGGTGCAGACCTGGGGTTTGGGGTGCAGGGGGGTGTCAGTTGTGCAGACCTGGGATTTGGGGTGCAGGGGGGTGTCCAGAGTGCAGACCTGGGGTTTGGGGTGCAGGGGAGGTGTGGGGTGCAGACCTGGGGTTTGGGGTGCAGGGGGGTGTCAGTTGTGCAGACCTGGGATTTGGGGTGCAGGGGGGTGTCCAGAGTGCAGACCTGGGATTTGGGTGCAGGGTGTGCCAAGTGTGCAGACCTGGAGTTTGGGGTGCAGGGGTGGTGTGTGGGGGGTCTAGAGTGCAGACATGGGGTTTGGGGTGCAGACCTGGGATTTGGGTGCAGGGGGTGTCAAGTGTGCAGACCTGGAGTTTGGGGTACAGGGGTGGTGGTGGTGGGTCTGGAGTGCAGATGTGGGTTTTGGGGTGCAGGACTGGGATTTAAGGTGCAGGGGGAGGTATAGGGTGCAGACCTGGGATTCGGGGTGCAGGAGGAGATCTAGGGTGCAGACCTGGGGTTTGGGTACAGACCAGGAACTCGAGGTGCAGGAGGAGATCTGGGGTGCTGACCTGGGGCTCCAGGGAGGTGTGGGGGTGGAGGATGAACCTCCGTTTCCAGAGCCTGTGTGGCGCCACGTGGCAGGATCTGGCCCCTGACCAGGTGCTGCGGGAGCCCACAGGCCACCTGCTGGTTTCCTTAATTAGCAACTACAGCTGACGAGTTTCTGCTGCCCCGGCCTGGCCACATCACCATTAAAACACACGGCTTCCGCTTTCCTTTTCCCCTTTGCTGGTAAACCTCCACCCCCAAAAAAATAATCCCACCAACCTGGTGCGTGGTGATGCTCCTGGGTGCCCACGCCAGGGTGGGGATGAGCTCAGTGGTCCATAGCGAGGTGCACCCCAAGGTGACCCCAGGTGACCCCGCAGGGTTTTGGCCACAATGGAGGCAGCGGGACTGGTGACCAAGCGCATCCTGGTGACGGGTGGCACCGGTTTGGTGGGAAGAGCCATCGAGAAGGTGGTGGCTGATGGAGAGGGGCGGCCGGACGAGGAGTGGATCTTTGTGTCCTCCAGAGACGCTGACTTGACGTGAGTTGACCACGTGGGTTTGCGCATGGGAAGCCCCCAGTCTGCTCTGTTTGACCCCACTGAACCCCGAAATTTCTCACCCCAGGAGTGCCGCAGAGACCAAAGCCCTGTTTGAACGGCACAAGCCCACCCATGTCATCCACCTGGCTGCCATGGTCGGGGGCCTCTTCAAAAACATCCGTTACAACCTGGATTTTTGGGTGAGCACCCAGCAAACAGGTAATATTAGGGTCCCTTAGGATGCTGCCCCCACCAAGGTGGGACATGTTGTGGGGCCAAACCAAAGCTCCTCTGGGTTTTGGGGTTTTTAATGAGTTATTACCCAGAGGGTGCAGCATTTTGTATGCCCCCACCCCATAACTCTGACAAATCTCTCCTTGTCTAGAGGAGAAACATCCATATCAATGACAATGTCCTGCACTCAGCGTACGAGACTGGGGTGCAGAAGGTCGTCTCCTGCCTTTCCACCTGCATCTTCCCGGACAAGACAACATACCCCATTGATGAGACCATGGTGAGCACCTCTGTCCCCACCCCAGGCAGGGGTCCTTGTCCTGCTTAACTCTGCTCTCTTGTCCCCAGATTCACAATGGGCCACCTCACAGCTCCAACTTCGGCTACTCCTACGCCAAGAGAATGATCGATGTCCAGAATAGGTGCGGGGGGAGGACATGGGAGACCGCCCATGGGCTGCGAGCACCCTCTGGTTTTTGGGGCGAGGGGAGTCCCCTGGGGCTCCCAAAAATTAAATGGAGCTGGGGAGACACCTGGGCTCAGCAGATGGAGATGGTGGTGGCTGGGGTCAGCTCTTTGTTGGAGAGGGGGGGTGACAGAAGCTTGTGGACAACCCACCTGCATCCTCCCCACTCTCACCCAGGGGCTACTTTGAGCAGCACGGCTGCCGCTTCACCGCTGTCATCCCCACCAACGTATTCGGGCCTCATGACAACTTCAACATCGAGGATGGCCACGTCTTGCCGGGGCTCATCCATAAGGTCTACCTGGCCAAACGTGAGTGCGGTGGGACTTATGGGGTTTTCTGAGGGGAGGGTTGGGGGTTTTCTCCCCAACGTGCTCTGTGAGCTGCTTGGCAGGGTAGCTGGGGGTGGTGGAGATGGCTCTGATGTTCATGGCCATGTTCTTCTTCCTCCCGCAGAGACTGGCTCTGCTTTGACTGTCTGGGGGACAGGCAAGCCCAGGAGACAGTTCATCTACTCCATGGTATGTGTGGCCATGGGGAGGGCAGGTTATGGAGCTGGGGGGGCTGATGTCTGAACCTCAGCAGGGTCTGAGCCCACCTGGGTTGACCTGGGCAGCATTGACCATCCTCAGGGTTGGATCCCCTTGTGATGTCTCTCCACAGGACCTGGCTCGGCTCTTCCTTTGGGTCCTGCGGGAATACGATGAGGTGGAACCCATCATTTTGTCAGGTAAGTCCCAGTTTACCCCCCCTTAACCTCTCCTCCAACCCCTTTCCAAGAAGATGGAGGAATGGCCACCATCACGGCCTTCTCCACAGTGGGAGAAGAAGATGAAGTCTCCATCAGGGAGGCAGCAGAGGCGATCACGGAGGCCATGGACTTCAGGGGAGAGGTGGTTGTATCCTTCACCGTAGGCTGGTCCCCACTTTCCACCAACAGCCATAGGACTCTAGAGGAGATTCTGCAGTCCAGAGCATCAACAGGTTGTCAGGCATTGGAACAGGCTGCCCAGGGCAGTGGTGGAGTCACCATCCCTGAAGGGTTGAACAGACACAGCGATGAGGTTCTCAGGAACACGGGTTAATGCCAGTGTTGGGTTAACAGTTGGACTCTATGATCTTGAGGGTCTTCTCCAGCGCAAATGGTTCTTTGACCCCTCCCACCATACCATCCAGGACACAGTGGGACAGGGCAAGACACCGTTTTCCCCCTTTGGTTTCCCTTAATCCTTCCCATCCCAGTTTGACACCAGTAAGGCAGACGGGCAGTTCAAGAAGACGGCCAGCAACGCCAAGCTACGGCGCTACCTGCCCGGCTTCGAATTCACCCCCTTCAGTCAAGGTGAGATGGGGACTCCATGAAACATGGAGGTTCTAGCGCTGCAATGAGCTGCAGTGGCTTCATGATGGACCATCCTTTCAGTACCTAAAAGGGCTGATAAGAAAGATGGGGATGGACATTTTAGCAGGGCCTGTTGTGATAGATAGGCCAAGGGGTGATGGTTTTAAACTGAGAGAAGATTCAGACTAGATATAAGGAACAAATCTGTTATCATGAGGGTGGTTGAACACTGGAAGACGTTGCCCAGAGAGGTGGCGGATGCCCCGTCACTGGAGACATCCCAGGCCAGGCTGGACGGGGCTCTGAGCAACCTGATCAGGGTGAAGATGTCCCTGCTCATGGCAGGGGGGTTGGAGCAGACGACCTTCAAAAATGTCCCTCCCAACCTAAACTATTCCATGAACAAACTACATTCCTCAAATCCATCCCATCTTCTCCCTCCCCAGCTGTGAAGGAGACCTGTGCCTGGTTCAGTGCCAACTACGCCAACGCCAGGAAGTGACGGACCAACGCGGCACCGGCATCATCCTCTTCAACTCAGGGTTGTCCTTTGCTGGGACAGAGGACGGGGCTTGGGGGTGACAGTGACATTTCCAAAGTAAAAGGGGGCCAGAACCCAGGGAACAGCCCCCACCTTTCTGCCCAGGGCAGGGGGGGGAGAAGGTTGGGGCACCCCAAAGGTGCTGGGACCTCAGACAAGGTGGTGGCCACCCAGTAGGAGCCACTACTGCCTCCTTGGCCACACCGAAGCAACTGGTGGCTCCTGCTGAGGTGTAATGATCTACACTGCTAATTACCTGTAATTAGACTGTAATAAAGGGAAGGTGATCAGGGTTATTCCTCTGCTGCAGGAATGGGTGGTTGCTGCTGCATTTGGGCATGTGGGGATGGTTCCAAAGTCCTCAGCAAAGCCACCCCATTGAGAGGGGGGGAGCAAGGAGAGAAAGCTCCAGCTGTAAATACAGCATTTATTAAAATATATGCAAATAGTATAAAATTGCGGGGATGAGGAACATCTGCCCCTCAGCATGGTCCTGTACCAGATGGCAGCCATAGGGTCCCAAGCACCACCATGGATGTTCTCCACCAAAAAAAAGTGGTTTAAAACCCCTCTGGGAGGAGGTAGAGGGTCAGATATGGGGGGATGAGTCCATGGCCAAGCTGCTGCACAAGGTTCTACCGGTGGTGTGGACGTGGCAGAAGTCCTGCCCAGGGATGGCTTTTTTCCGACATCGCTGCCCAACCCTGGTGAGCCCCTGGCACGGGGACCGTGGGGACAGCAAGGACCTATGGAAGAGAGAGACCCATCAGCAGCCTAAAAAGCTCCCAGAGGGGTTGTTCCCCCACTGGCAGGTCACTGGCTGTACCCTGAGGTGACACTAGCCCCAATGTGTCCCTGGAGAAGGAATGTCCCCTATGGTTGGCACTCACCTATCGCTGGCCAGAGACTGGATTGGGCTGTAGGGTTTGACACCTGGGGCCAGCTCTCGCATCACCTAGTTGAGGAAGAAGAGGTTTGATGGGACACCTAGTGACCCTCCTGTCCTGCAGGAGATGTCCCTTGTCCATCCTTCCTTGGAGGACACCTCCTTCCACCCAAAAGTTCTCCTTGGGTGTCACGTCCCCACAAGTGCTGTGACATCAGCCCAATCCCTCTCCCAACAGGGTGTCCAGCACCCAGAGGTACTGTCACCATGAGGACACCCCAATCCTAGAGGGCCTAACCCTAAGGAGGACCCAGGAGCGGAGTCTGGCCCAAGCTGGGGACATCCCACCCAGCACCCACCCCTAAAGTCAGGCTTACCCCATATGAGCTCAGCTTAGACCTCCAGCCACCAGGGACAGGTGACACTCGTCCTAAGCTGGGGACATCCTGTGCCATCGTTGGGGACTGCTCCAGGACTGAGGGCTCTGCAAGAACATGGTGTGGGTGGTGACACACTCCCAGCTCTGCTGTCCTCAAGTGCTGGATGGGGACAACGTGGGGTGGTGGACATGTCCTAACATAGCTTGAGGACACTCTGGGGTAACAAGAACACCCCAGCACAGGATGGGGACATGCTGGGGCTTCAGAACTCCCACCCCATGGACATCCCCTCTACCCAGCCAGCTCTCACCTTGCAGGCAGCTCATATCCATCCTGTCCAGCTCCTCCTGCAAGAGCTTCAATTCACGCTCCCTACATGAGAAGAAGGAAACCCAGAGCTCCATCACCTTGGTGGCTCCTTCCTCATCCTCATCACATTGGCAGCCCCTTCTCCAGCCTTCCCACACCCTCCTCTAGGTAGAAACAGGGTAGGAAGGTGGGATGAGGTGCCCAAAAGCTGCAGACAAGCCACCAAGATGTGTCTTGCTGCCTCTTGAGGACCAGCAACCCCTTCTGGGGACCTCTGCCAGATGGCAGCAGGATGGGACATCCAGGATGGGACATCCATCCAGAATAGGTCCTAGAAGCTCCCAAGGGTGCCATGTCCATGTCCCCCCAACCATCTCGTACCTGTCCGGGGTGGAGGTGAGTTGGTGGCAGGGAAACGCTGGCCAAGCTTCCTCAGCATCACGGTGCATGGCTGTCACCAGCCACTGCCCTGTGGGGAAGCGAGAGGGTGGGAGAGGGCAGAGCACCCCCAGGGCACCCCTTGAGCACCCCCAGGGTGGCATGTCCCCAACCAGGTCCCCCCACATCATCCCCACCTGTCACCGCAAGGACCAGGAGAGCAGAGAGCGCTGGGATGCTGAGAAGCTCGCTGAGGGCGCGGGAGGTGAGGAAGAGGAGGAGGAGGGTGACACGGGGTGACGTGGGGACCAGGAGTGTGACCAGCAGCATAAAGCAGGAGCCGTGGAGGATGCAGGAGGTGAAACTTGGGCTCCAACCTGCGGCATGAGGAGCAAGAGCATGGTGTTGATGCTCACCAGCACCCATCCACCCACCAGCACCCGTCCCCAACTGACCAGCTGGGTCAAGGTTGGCGTGGAATTGTTGCAGGTGGTTCTCCAGCCAGTTCTGTGCACCCTCCATGGCCACCAGCATCAGTCCCAGGCTCTGGTTGACCTGTTGCAGCTTCTCCATCACCTCTTCCACCTGGTGCTGCCGGGTCAGCAGAAGGTCCAGGTCACTCTCTGTGCATGGAGATGGATGTAACGTCGGGATGAGCTGGTGAAGCTGAACCCAGGGGTGACCCTGGGCAAAAAGAGCTGGGAGTGGGGTTTGTTGTGTTCCCACCTAGTTGGGAATGGACGTCCCGGGCTCTTTCCTGCACACGGTAGAGGTCGGACAGGACAACCCGGTGCTGTTCCCGGAGCCCTGTGGCCCCACGGGTGCTCACGTTCCCTGCAGGGAGGCACGAGAGGGTGTGTTGGTCCCAGAGATGGGACACAGGGATGTAGCAGCATCCCAGCTGGTGGCTCTTACCCATCTCCTGGATGATGTCCTCCATGAGCTGGGCCACCTGGAGCCGCTCACTGGTGACAAGGGTCTCCTCCAGCCACTGCAGGCTGCGGTGGATGGGGGTCTCCAGTTTCGGCCACTCCTGGGGTGAATATTGGGGTGGCGGTGACAGGGGTGACCCCACAGCCCCCAAAAAACATCACCCTACAGTGATACCCACCACCACATACCAGATAGATGCTCATTTTCCCACCTCTGCACCCCAAAATGTGCCCACAGTGATTAATCTCCATCCCATGGTGCTGCAGAAAGAGCAAGGCCAGGGGTGTGAAGGGGATCAGGAGCAAAAACACCAATCACCATGTGGGAAATGAGCTAAATAGGGCTGGTTTTACCCCAAAATGAAGATGAGAGGCTGAGCAAAGGTGGGCAGCTGCAGCTCAAAGTTTGGGATTTTTTAAGGGGGAATTGCATAGGGTTACTAATAGGATTTGGGGTGCCCTGTCCCAGCATCTTACCGCGTCTGGAGTGCAGGGGGATGTTTGGTGACCCTTAGTGGCCCGGCAGTTGGACCGGTCGACCCCCAGTTTGGCCAACTCCTCCTCCTCCTCTTCCTCACTCAGGTGGGTGCAGGACGAGCGGAGTTGCACCACGACCTGGCGGCAGCACCGTTGTCAGCACCCACGGGTGCGGGTACGGAGGGGTGGGTTTTGGGTGTGGAAAATAAGGAGAAAGGTGCAAGCCCACCCCAGCACTTGGCCCTCACCCCCCCAAAACCATCCAACATAGGATAGGGGGCACCCTACACCTCACAAAAAGGGTGCCCAGGGTGGGGGGGTCCCAGTGAACCCCATTTGCCAGTTGGGGTGGGGGGCGCCCCACTGCCACATCTGATGGTGGCAGAGGTGACAGTGCCCAGCACGTGGCTTCAGCCTGGAACAGCTCGTCACCCGTGGTCATGTTGAAGGGCACATGTCGGGGGGGGTCCCCACCTCCGGGGGAACCCCCAGTTCCAGGGGGGTCCCCAGGTTCTCCAGGGGGGTGCTGAGGCCCAGGCACCCAAAAAATCTGGCAGCAGCACAGAAGAGCAGCAGAACCCAGCAGCTCCGGGGCAGCATGTTGGGTGGGTCCTGTTGGGAGATAGAGAGTGGGGAGCACCCCCAGGCCGGGAGCAGCCCCCCAAAAACCCACAGACCAGTTTGGGGGATCCCCCGCCTTCACGGGACCCACCCCATTGGGGGACCCCCCCAGCATACTCAGGGGTACCAAGGGTTTTGGCCACATCCCCGGGGCAGGACTGGGGAACGCGTCCCCACCCTGTTTTCCCGCGGGTTCCCCCCACGCGTGGAGAAAAACGGCCCCGCACCTGCGCAGACGCCCGCCGTTGGCGCAGGCCCCGCCCCTTATAGAGACGCACCGCCAATGAGCGGGCGGGGAGGGCAGAGCGTGGCCAATGAGTGATGGGGGGCGTGGTCTGCGAAGGGGCGTGGCCGGGAAGGGGGCGTGTCCGTGCAGCGATGGAGGCGGCGGAGCTGCGGGTCGGGTTCGTGGGCGCCGGGCGGATGTCGGGAGGTCTGGCCCGGGGGCTGCTGAGGGCAGGTACGGCCCGGGGAGGGCGGCCCGGGGGTCCCTGCCCCACAGAGGGGTGTGGGGATATGGGGACAGCCCGGGCTTGTCCCCTCCTTGGGCTTCGTCCCCTATAGGTCAGCGTGGGGACATGGGGACAGTCCTGTCTTGGCTTGTCCTTGGAGTCCCTGCAGCGTAGATCAGTGTGGGGACATGGGGACAGCCCTGTCCTGTCCCCTCCGTGTGATCCCCGCCCCATAGAGTGACATGGGGACAGCCCTGTCCTGTCCCACTCCCCAGGGTCTCTGCTCTTCCTGGAGTCCCTGCCCCATAGATCAGTGTGGGGACATGGGGACAGCCCTGTCTTGTGCCCTCCTTGTGATCCCTGCCCCACAGAGTGACGTGGGGACAGCCTCATCCTGTCCCCCTCGCAAGGGTCTCTGTCCCAGAGATCAGTGTGGGGACATAGGGACACCCTGGCTTGTCCCCTCCCTGGAGTCCCTGCCCTGTAGATCAGTCTGGGGACACAGGACATCCCTGTCCTGTCACCTCCTTGCAAGCCCTGCCCCACAGAGTGACATGGGGCCAGCCCTGTCTGTCCCACCCAGGTGTCACTGTCCCATATCACTGTGTGGGGACAGCCCTGTTCATACTCCAAAGTTAGGAGGTGGCCTCTGCTTTTGGGGTCACCTCCCTTGTCATCACACTGTGACACAACAGGGTGCCCATAGCTGTCCCCATGGGGTGCCCGTGCCAGCTGTCCCTGGTTCCCTTTGCTCCATGTCCCCCAGGCTGGAGAAGACGAGCCCGTCCCATCTGAAATCGGGGTCCCCAGGTTGCACTGGGGTGTCCCCACCACCCTGGGGCCACCCCGGCCGCTCACCCCGGTCCCCGTGTTCCCCAAGGGAAGGTGCCAGCCAGCAGCATCATGGCCAGCGCCCCCTCGGACAGAAACCTTGGCGCTTGGCGGGTGAGTGGTGACACAAGGTGACAAACCACCCCGTTGGGGGTGGGAGGGATGTTGGGGTGATTTGGGGCACCCTTTTCCCCACCCACGTGGGGAGATTTGGCTCATCAGGTCTGGGTGAAAACCAGGCAGAGCTTTGATGGCTTTGCTTTGGTCCCCAAGCTGTGTCCTTGCATGTGACTTGCCCATGGGGATTTTGGGGGTGGCGGATGCTAAATGGTGACACCTCTCCCTGTTTGGGGACAGGAGTCGGGGTGCAGGACCACCCACTGCAACCTGGAG
The DNA here is from genome assembly GCF_036013475.1 of Columba livia. Lineage (NCBI taxonomy): Eukaryota > Metazoa > Chordata > Aves > Columbiformes > Columbidae > Columba > Columba livia. The sequence goes on along the minus strand of NC_088603.1, from coordinate 161,459,252 downwards.
GTGCTGCAGGAGAGCACCCTGGTCTTCCTGGCCACCAAACCCCACGTCCTGCCGGGGGTCCTGCAGGAGATCCGTCCTGCCGTGGGGCCCCACCACGTTGTTGTCTCGCTGGCAGCCGGTGTCACCCTCCAGACACTGCAGCGGGTGAGCTGCTTCTTCCTTCTCCTCCTCCTCCTCTTTCTCATCCCATTTGCACCCAAGCCCGTGGAGAAGGACCACGTCCCCACCCGGGTTGCATCGCCATGGACCGCGCTTCTCCAGCGATACCCACCAGTGTCTCAGGGCACTCGTGGGTGCTGCTTGGAGCTGTCACCCCTTCTCCCATCCCCATCTCTTCACAGCTTCTTCCCGCCGGGACCAAGGTGCTGCGGCTCATGCCCAACCTGCCATGCGTGGTGCAGGCAGGGGCGATGGTCTTTGCCCGGGGCAGCGGTGCCGGTGATGGAGAAGCCGCCCTGCTGAAGAGTCTCCTGTCCTCCTGCGGGCTCTGCGAGGAGGTCCCCGAATCCTACATCAACATCCACACCGGCCTCAGCGGCAGTGGGGTGGCCTACGTAAGCACCTACACTCAGCGGGACGTGGGACGCTGACAGAAATCCCACCCACACGGGGTTGGGGTTTGGGGTCCCCACTTTTGTCACGCTCACCCCCGATGCTCTTCTCCTCCAGGTCTACTTGTTCGCTGAAGCTATGGCTGAGGGAGCGGTGAAGATGGGGATGCCGAGCGGTTTGGCCAGCAGGATCGCAGCTCAGACGCTGCTGGTGAGTCGGTGCCATTGCTCGGGGGACAGGTGGCATCACTCCTCTCCCTCCTGCCCCGCAGCTCCTACCAGGGCTTGGGGACCCTGTCACCATCAGTGCTCTGGGCTTTGTGGCACCTGGCAGTGTGGCAGAGTGAGGGAGGATGTGTTGGATGGTGTCATGCCTCAGTTTCCCCTCTTGAAGCCAAATATGAGGTCACCAGGAGATAGCGAAGGGCATGATGGTGGGACAAATGCTTCTATCTAATCCCTGGACAAGGAGAGGGGGGTTTGAGATGTCCCATTCTTTCTGACCCGCCCTGGTCTCCCGTAGGGTGCAGCGAAGATGATGCTGGAGACAGGGGAGCACCCGGCGAAGCTGCGAGGAGATGTCTGCACGCCCGGGGGCACCACCATCCACGGGCTGCACCAGCTGGAGAAGGGCGCGCTGCGGGCCACCGTCATGAACGCCGTGGAGGCGGCCACCGAGCGGGCACTTGACATGGCCAAGGACTAGTGGGGTGGCTGCGGATGAGCCCCTCTGTCCCACCCCTTGTGGGGTAGGAGAGGTGATGGGGACCAGACCGAACACCTTCAGGGAGCAGGAGGACCCTGACACCCCCAGGAGACCCCGGCTGGGGGTGGGAGGTGGTGTGGACATGGATGCACATCACGTGGTACCTCTGCAGGGCTGGGACAGAATAAATGTGGGTAGCAGGATGGTAAGTGTAGTGCTTCCTGGTTCCTTCAGTCCTGGGGGGGCTATTGCACCCAGCATGGGGTCACCATCATGGGGAGGTGACAGCCATGGGCTCCTGGGCCAGCACGGATGGAGCTGGTGCCACATAGGGTTGGTGCTCACCAAGAATGGAGCTGAAGCCATGTTGGGTTTGTGCTCCCTGGGGATTAAGCTGATGCCACGTTGGGTTTGTGCTCACTGGGGATTAAGCTGATGCCACGTTGGGTTTGTGCTCATCAGGGATGGAGCTGTTGCCACGTTGGGTTTGTGCTCACTGGGGATTAAGCTGATGCCACGTTGAGTTTGTGCTCATCAGGGATGGAGCTGATGCCATGTTGGGTTTGTGCTCACTGGGGATTAAGCTGATGCCACGTTGGGTTTGTGCTCATCAGGGATGGAGCTAATGCCACGTTGGGTTTGTGCTCACTGGGGATTAAGCTGATGCCACGTTGGGTTTGTGCTCATCAGGGATGGAGCTGATGCCATGTTGGGTTTGTGCTCCCTGGGGATGGAGCTGCTGGTGGCTCTACACTCACCAGTGCTATGTTTGGATGTATGGCACTGGGGACAGGGATGGGCTTTTGGGGACAGGATGACCCCAAGTCAAGCCTGTTGGGGCTGGGCAGAGTGGCCCCATCCCTGCAGTGTGAGGGAAGGACCATCGCAGGTGCCATGAGGATGCCAAGGGACCTTGAGAAGTGGGGAGCTGGCAGGATGATGTTCTGGGGATGAACACAAAGAAAGGCTTTGATTTCCCAACTCAACACCAAGCAGGGGTGGCAGGTGCTTGGGTGCCCGCTCCTCTGCTCGGCTCTGGAAACACGTCCATGAACATGGAGCTGCTATCCACATCCCAGAATGGTGTCTGAGAAGTCAACCAGCCAAAAAACCACCTCTCACCGCATCCAGACACCAGCATCACCCCATGGTCCTGCAGACGGGTCGTGCTCCAGCAGTGAGGTGGTGGGATGGAAGCACAGACCCACCCTTGGCCCTGGGGTGTTGTAAGTCAAGGAAGAAGAAACTCAAAGCTTGGCTATCTGAGCATTTTACATGTCCTAATTAAGCTTTGTTTGCCTCCCAGCACCTGCACGGATGCAATTAGTGAAGATTTGTGAAGCACTTTTGAAGATGAAAGGCTTTTTCCAGGCAAAACATCACTGGTGAAACAGCTGGGTGCTGAGCCTGCGGCTCCTACGGCTCTGACCCCATGGCCCCGTATGCTGGTGATGCCAGCAGACAGAAACACAGAGTTATTTTGGTTGGAAAAGACCCTTCAAGATCATCGAGTCCAACCATTAACCAAACCCTGGCACTAACCCATGTCACTAAGCAAGTCATTATGTGTCTGTTCAAGCCTCCAGGGACGATGACTCCAGCACTGCCCTGGGCAGCCTGTTCCAATGCCCCACAGCCCTTTCCATGAAGAAATCTTTCCTAATATCCAATCTAAACTTCGCCAGACGCAACTTGAGGCCATTTCCTCTCATCCTAATGATCTTCATCTTTCTTTGCTCAGTGCTAGTTTTAATAAAAACAGTTTAAGTTCCATTAATTTTATTAAAAATGCCAGCAGGTAAATTATTGCTACCACCTTCCTGCTGGTGCTCCTGCCTTCAAGAGAGGTGTCTCATCCTGCCCGGTGAGATCATGGAGCAGATCCTTCTGGAAAACATGGCAAAAGATATGGAAGGAAGAGGGAATTGGTGTCTTCATTGAGGGCAAACTGTGCCTGACAAAGGTTGTGGTCTTCTACAATGGAGTGACAGCGTTGGTGGACAAGGGAAGAGCTGTGGATGTCATCCACCAAGACTTCTGTAAAGCCTTTGGTATGGTCCCACACAACGTTCCTGAGGTTAAATTGGAGACAATACGGGTTTGGTGGGTGGACTGTGAGATGGATCAGGAATTGGCTGGATGGTCATGTCCAAAAGGTTACAGTCAATAGCTCAACATCCAAGTAAAGAATGGTGTCCCTCAAGGGTCTGCATTGCGACCAATATTGTAATATCTTCATCAATAACATCGAGGGTGGGGTGGAGTGTCCCCTCAGTGAGTTTGCAGGTGACACCAAGCTCAGCGGTGCTGTTGATTTCCCTGAGGGACGGGACCCACCCAGAGGGACCTGGACAGGCTGGAGGTGTGGGCCCAGGTGAACTTCATGAGGGTCAACAAGGCCAAGTGCAAGGTCCTGTGCCTGGGTCAGGGCAACTCCCAGTATAAATCCAGGTGGGGGATGGATGGATGGATGGATGGATGGATGGATGGATGGAGAGCAGCCCTGTGGAGAAGGACTTGGGACACTGGTGGGTGACAAATGGGACATGACCCAGCAATGTGCACTCACAGCCGAGAACCCACCTGTGTCCTGGGCTGCACCCAGAGCAGCGTGAGCAGCAGGTGGAGGGGGGATTCTGCCCCTCTGCCCCATGTCCTGAGCCCCCTGAGCTCTGTGTCCAGCTCTGGGGTCCCAGCACCAGCCAGACATGGAGCTGTTGGAGCGGGACAGAGGAGGGACATGGGAATGGGCCAAGAGCCGAACAGCTCTGGGGAGAAAGGCTGAGGGAGCTGGGGGTTCAGCCTGGAGAACAGAAGCTCTGGGAAGAATTTAGTACGGCCTTTCTGTACTTAAAAGGGTCCATAAGAATGATGGGGACAGACTTCTGAGCAGGGCCTGTTGCGACAGGACAAGGGGTGATGGTTTTAAACTAAAGGAGAGGAGATTCAGGCCAGACATGAGGAAGAAATTGTTGGCCCTGAGGGTGGTGAGAGCCTGGCCCAGGTTCAGAGAGAGGTGGTGGATGAACCATCCCTGGAGACATCCCAGGCCAGGCTGGACGGGGCTCTGAGCAACCTGAGCTGCTGAAGATGTCCCTGCTCATGGCAGGGGTGGCACTGGATGACCTTCAAATGTCCCTTCCAACCCAAACCATTCAATGATCGGATGTTCTCACCTCCCAAACCAGTTTGGTTGACTGTCCAAGAGGTGAAAATCTCCAGCCTGGTACCTTCTGCTGAGCTTCACAACGTCTTTGTCAAATTGAAGACTCCTTTAAATCACAAATGACCACTTGAAGTGAGCCACATCCCAAGCTCTAAAAATGTTTTCGTAGGGTTTTTTTGGGTGCAAAAATTATAAAAATAAGTAGAAACGTTGTTTTACATGATTACATCCCATTGGTGGATGGAAGTCTGCAGTCAAGCGTGGCAGCGTCAAGCTCTGAACACAAATAATGAGGAAACCAAAGCGGAGGGAGAAGTGCGAAATGGGTGAGACACCACGCAGCGTTCTGGATGTGAATGTGGCAGCAGCCCAGCAGCAGAAATTGGGGTTGATTGGTTTTTTTTGGGGAAAAAAATGAGCATTTCTTCCCTAATCAAAAGCTTTTCTTGACATTGGTTCTGCAGGAGTTTCATGAGCTGAAAGGACGAACCTCAGCTCCAAATTTGACTTTTTGTGTGTTTCTTTTTCCTTGCTCCTCCCGAAATTCCCTGGAATTACATCTGGAATATTGTGTCCAGTTGTGGCCCCTCAGTTCCAGCAGGACAGGGAACTGCTGGAGAGAGTCCAGCGCAGCCACCAAGATGCTGGAGGGAGTGGAGCATCTCCCGTGTGAGGAAAGGCTGAGGGAGCTGGGGCTCTGGAGCTGGGCAAGAGGACACTGAGGGGTGACTCATTCATGTTCACAGATATATAAAGGGGGACTGTCAGGAGGATGGAGCCAGGCTCTTCTCGGTGACAACCCATGGTAAGACAAGGGGTAATGGGTTCAAACTGAAATACAAGAGGTTCCACTGCAAGAGGAGAAGCAACTTGTTGGGGTGAGGGTGGCAGAGCCTGGCCCAGGCTGCCCAGGGAGGTTGTGGAGTCTCCTTCTGTGCAGACATTCCAACCCCCTGGACACCTTCCTGTGTAACCTCATCTGGGTGTTCCTGCTCCATGGGGGGATTGCACTGGATGAGCTTTGAGGTCCCTTCCAACCCCTGACATCCTGGGATTCTGTGATTCTGTGGAAGCCTCGTTTACCAGCAAGTTAACCCTACTAATAAAGGTAAAAAGTTAATTTGGGGAGCAGTCACAGCGACTCGGGTGTCTGCCCGGCCCTGCTGTGTCAAACAGTCATGGAACGTGATGGAGAAGACACCACCGAGAGGACACAATGGCACAGGGGTCCCTGTTACGCCCACTGGGATGGCTCTGTGTGACCATTTATAGACGACAACCCCGAAGTGGGAATAAAAACCCATTTAATTTTCATAAACTCTGCAGTTATGAGACAAAGACCCCACAAAGTAAAAACACCCACCCTGCCCGCTGACACGGGGCACGGCAGCACCGATGAGTTGTTGTTGTGTTTTCTTTCCTCCTTTCAATAATCGGCTCAACAGGTTAAATTTAATCCAAATCAGGTCACGAGCTGCTAAATTCCCATCTGATGCCCCCAGTATTTCAAGGGGGTGCTGGTGCGTCCGTCTCAACTCGCGATGGACGTCACGGCAACAGCTGCATCCTCTGCACCATCAGATGTGTCCTCCAGCCCCAGCCACCCCCAAACCTGCTTAGGGTCACCTCAACCCTCATCCGCAGAGCCTTTGGCTTTGTGAGGATGCTCAGACGATGGAACCTGTGGTCTCTGAGTGTTCACGTTGTGGGGCTGGGAATGACAGAGGTGACATTCTCCAGAGAGCTGCAGCTTCAAGTGTCCCCGTCCCTATCCAGTGCATGAAGAAAGTTGCCTTAAAGCAGCCCCAAACCTCCCCGGTTTAACAGAACTCAGTTTTAGCAGTGGGAAGGGTGTCACCAGCAGAACATTTACCTTACAGCAGCCTGTCCAGGCACAGCTGTGCCCACCTCAAAATGTGGGGAATTGCTTAATTTAACTTGCCCCATCGTCCCGACTCCTCGTGGTGATGCCAAGCAGGTCCCTCCTTCACCCCTTCTCCCCACAGGATTTGGGGGGTCTGGGCAGCATGGGGGGCACCCACCCAATTCTAGTGGTACCAGTGATCAAGGTGGGGGGACCACCCCAGCTCAGTCTCATGGGTTTTAAAAAATAGCACCTCCTAAATACACCGAGAGTGAGGAAAAACCCTCAAATACACAACAAACGGGGTGGTCATCGCCCAAAAAATCCCGTTAGCCCTAAATTGTAACCCCCAATAGTAACACAGGGGGGTTCGGGCCTACTGAGCCCTGGCAATGAGAGGAGCTGGCACCTCCCTGGGACAACTGGGGTGTCCCCAACCCCGTATCGTGCACCCCAAGCGGGGTGGTTGGTTGCAGAGATGTCACGGGATGAGGATGTTCCTCCTTAGGAACGGGGGCTGCCGGCGCGGTGCAGCCGCTGGGCCATGCTGATGAGGGAGCGGAGCTGCACCAGCTTCAGCGGCCCCACTTGCCGGGGGTCCTGACCCTCCAGCCAGCGCAGCGCCGTCTCCAGCCCTTTGATGGCTTCCCGGGCCGTCGGCAGCAAACCGTTCCCTCCTTCCCCACCCCTCCTGCCGCCCCCATCTCCACCGGCGGCCTCCTCCTCATCCTCCTCCTCCTCAGCATCCTCGTCCCCATCATCATCCTCTGTACCCGGGGCGACATCGTCCAAGTGCAACCACTTGGCCACCTCCTCGGGAGCCAAGCGCTTGTAGGCCAAGGCGGCCAAGTGGGTCAAGTCGCTAAAGATTTTGCCGTCGCCGCCGCCTTCCTCCCCACGTGGGGGGTCTCCGTGCTCTTCCTCACCAGGCTGGGGCTCAAAGGCTGCACGGAGCCCCAGCAGCCAGCACTTCTCAATGGAGCCGGCGGGGATGAGGTCCCAGGAGAGGCCGGCCAGGTACAACATGTCCTTGAGGAGGAAGGAGCGCACAAAGTCCACGGGGCCGCCGGAGCCGCCTGCCACGCACGACACGGCCAAGCGCAGCAATTCCCGCTTGTAGAGCTGCTTGAAGGCCGACACCACCCCCTGCTCCAGCGGTGCCGGGATTCGGCCTCCACCTCCCGCTGAGCCGCTCCCAGTAGGGCCCTTGGAGAGGAAAAGGGCACGGATGGAGCCGTCGGGTGTTTGTAATGGGGGGGATTCCTCGGGGTTTGTTCCGGACGGGGGTGGCGGGGAGCTGAGCAACAACACAGCCTTTTGCTGCAAGCAGCTCCGGCGCAGGTAACGTTTGACACCCGGCACGAAATCCTCGAAGAACCAAGCCCGGAGAAGCGCCGGTCCCAACCTGGCTTCGGGGCTGTACCGGTAGCAAGCGGGGAATTTGTCCTGGTTGTGATGGCGGAGGCTGGGGGGATCGCGAAAGCCGCCGACCACCAGCGGCTTGAGCTTGTGAGAACCCGTCAAGTTGGCGGCCAGCAGCACGGTGACCCGGTGGCGGGGAGCCGGCCGCCGCCGCGCCGCCGTACCCGGCAGCAGCTTCCAGTAGAGCCCGGTGACGTTGGCGTTGTAGATCTGCTCATCGCCGTAGCCGCCGGCGTCAGCGGCCGGCGCGGCCTCGGGAGCCCGCTCGGGCTCGGCGGGGAGGCCGCCCTCGCCGTAGATGCGTTGGCTGGAGATGCCGTGGCGCTTCTGCCAGCGCCAAAACCAGCCATGACTGGCCTTGAAGGTACATTCGGGACCGTAGATCTGCCGGGCGAAGGCTTCGGCTTGCGCCTGGATGAGGGGCCCGGAGAGGGGGACGCCGTGCTGGCGGAGGGCGAGGAACCAGTCGTAGACGGCGCGGTCAATCTCCTCCTCGTTGGCCAAGCGCATCTTCTTGCGTTGGGTTCCCACCTCCCCCCCGAGCTGCTCCAGGAACCACCGCAGCTTCGCCTCGTCCTTCAGCCAGCCCCGCAGCGTCCCCCCCGGCACCCCGAAAGCCCGGCACACCGACGCCTGCCGCTCGCCCTTCTTCACCCTCTCGATGGCCTGGAGCTTGTCCTTGATGGAGTAGGCGCGGCGAAGCGCCATCTTCACCGACACCCCCCCGGCTGCCGCGCCGCTGCCCCGCCGCCCTCCCGCCATACCGGCCGGCCCCCCACCCGCCTCCGCTTGCCCCCCGGGCATGGAGCTGCCCCCGCAGCCATGGGCCGGCGCGGTACCGGGAGGGGGGCGCGTTATAACCGGGGGGGCGGGGATGGGGGGGGGGGGCGCGGCGGCGCCTTTGTCTCCGCTCCGGCTCCGAGCCGGCCGGTAAGGGCGGGGCGGCGCGCAGCGCGCATGCGCACCCCCGTAGTGTTTAAAGAGGGCCGCTCCTCTCCCCCCGTTTTTTCTGGTGGACTCTTCCCCACGGCTCCGCCAGCGCTGTTGGGTTGTACCACTTTGGGAGAAAAGGGGGGGAGAGCGCGCCCCTTGGCTTCCCACCTCCCTGCTTCACCCCGCCCTTCAGGGCTGATCCACCGTGGGGAAGTGGGGGGGAACGAGGCCCGCGCGCTGAGAGCGCCGCGTTGTCTCTACGCGCCACCGTCCTCTTCCCCCCCCCCCGCCCGCAGCGCGTGTGGTCCACGCCGCTCCCACAAGCCCCCGCGCTCGGTGGGTCGTCTCCTTTTGCCTGGTGGAGGCCGAGCGGAGCGGAGCCGCCCGAGGCCTGGCCGGGCCCAGCGCTGCCGGTGAGTCCCGCTCCCCTCACTGTCCCCCGGGGCTCTTCATCCCGTTCGTGTGGCCCTTCGTCCCATCCCCGGACCTCGGTGATGGGAGTTTTGAGGGTCCCTTGTTTCTTTGAGAGAGCGTCCTTCATCCCATACCCGGGCCTGGGAGCCCCTCATGATCTGTGGGTTCTTTCCCTCTCAGGAGCCAGGAGGGGGGTTGTGGGGGCTCATCACGTCCCTTTCTCCCTTCACAGTCCCCAGGAAAGAATAATTACCCCACTGTTATCTTTAAGGTCTTTTTTGGGGGGGTATTTTGGGGATATTTATGGGGCTCCTTCCCTCGCAGTGGCGGGAAGTTTTGGGGGGACCCTCATTTCTGTGCGTGTCTCTTCTTACCGTCTTAGTGAAGGAAAATCGTGGGATTCCCTCATTGCCTGTGTCATCCTTTCCTCTTCACATCCTTGGATGTGGGGTTGGTTCCCCCCTACACCCCAATTATTTATGGGGTCCCTGATGATCTCCTGTCTGAGAGACCTTAGGGTGCCATTGCTCTTTGGGGTTACTTTCCCCCCTCAAATTCCCAGATGATAATGGGGTGATGGCCCCCACAATCTCTAAAGTTGTTTTGATGTTATTAAGTCTGGGAAGGGAGTTTTGGGACCCCCCCATTCTGTGTGAGGTCTCTTTTCTCCTCACTCATTGAATAAGGATGTGGGGGGGGTGCCTTTTCCCCTCACAGGCCTAGAGAAAGGGGGGTTTTGGGGTTCCCTCTCTCTGGGGTTCCTTCCCTTAGGTAGGTGGGCACAAGATCACCTATTTACAGTGTGTGTCAATGCCCTAAACTTGTCCTCTCTTTTGGGACATGGGGGAAGATTCTCTCTCTTTTGGGGTGCTGGTTTTGGGGATGTCTCTGCTACTTAGAGCTTCATCCATTTGGGGATCAGGCCGTTCCTGCCCTGGGAGGGGAGTTTTGGGGAGCCCCTGGTGTTTCAAACCCCTCCATAACCTTGACAAAGCTGCTGGCACCCCCGTCCTTTTTGGTTTTGTTTTTTGTTCCAACAGCTCACACAGGAGGTATCAGCTTCATAACTATATTTGGGGAGGAGCGGTTGTGCCGAGGCCACTAACGTGCTCTTGGGGGGGTTATAAAGAATTACAGCGAGAGCTAAAGTTGCTGGGGCTGCTCCTCTCTCATTTGTCCCCTCTTGGTGTTCACCGAGATCAATATGGGTTTTGTTCTTTCACGTCTAGATCGTTGCTTTGGAATTGATTGTAATCTGATGTCCGCAGTCCTGTCGCGCCCAGTGTGGAGGAGAAAATGCTTTTCCTTGGCTATAAAGCTGTAATTCTTTCCTCTCCTTTTCTAGGTGTGTCCTCTTTCTCCCTGACCTTGCAGGTATGCCTTTTTTGTTTCCTTTTCACCCAAGCTGTTTTATTTTCAACTACTTTTTCTTGGGAAAGTGGCTTCTGTTTCTCCCTAGTGCTGATTTCCCACGTCCTTGATTATTTCTTCGTTAGCAATCAGCGGCTTGAAGCAAAGACTCGTGTGTTTTTAGGGGATGGAGGCTGGGAGTTGTCGTCATTTCCCTGGCTAAAGGTTCGCACGGAGCTTCGTGTTACAGCAACACTGATCCCTCTCCTCTGCGTCCTGCTGCTTATGAGTTGGGGGAGAGCCAGTTTAGGGAGCTAAACCAGCAAAATAGCAACATGACACAAGCGTTAATATTTTATTTGGCTTTATCTACTTGTGTTAAGTTGGTGCCAGCGCCGAGGAGGGGCTGGATTTGCTCCTTTTGGCTGCGAGAGGCCGTCAGATCCTCTCGGTGTGCAACCAACCTCCATTCTTTTAACTCCAAATCACCAAAAAAGAACAAAGCAGGAGGTGGTAAAGGTTTGGTGTCTTTGCTGTAGAACAGGTAGGTGTGGGGCTGCTGTGTCCAGCTGGCTGAAAAACGGCTCTGGATTTGTGCAGGACTGTGGCAATTTTGGAGAAGAAAAGATGCATTTGGCTCGAAAGGCATTTGCAGTGCAGATGATTTGAGTGTGGCACAGCTCAAATGGCTGTAAAGGTGCCTATGGGCCTAATTGCTCTTCTATCTGCTCTGTCTCTGACATCGAGCCCTTTTCTTGGTTTCGTGGTGTTTATTTTTCTGGCTGCTGCTGGGATGAGTGTTCAGGAGCTTTGGTGTGATATGATGGGACAGGAGCACTGAAAATAAATATATGACAACATTGGCCTGGTCAAAATCAGCCAAGGCGTGTAAGCAAATAGGGGATTTGGGATAAATCTGTCCCATCGGTGCTGGCGGAAGAGCAACCGGTGTTGATTTAATCACTGCATGGCCCTGCAGAAATCAGGGTTTTCCTGTCTAACTTTTGGGGCTGTGTCCATGGGCTGTTTTTTGGGGGTCAAACCGCAGCAAAATGCCCTGTGTCTTTATCATCCTGTGTCCCCTGATGCCCATTTTTGACTTTTTCCCTTAAAAACGGAGTTGAACCCTGCTCGTAACCTTCCCTTGCAGCCGTCACATCCCTCCAGAAATCAGTGACAACCGAGATTTTCTGCTCTCACACATCTCAAGACACTTATTTATAACCTGAACAACCCCCCCGAAAAACCACATTTATTTTATAGGCCGCTCAATTGAGGAGAAATGCGACTTTTTTGTGGACGCGAGACAAAGAGAGGCTTTCATTAAACCGATAAATAGAGTTAACTTTTTTTGGCTACAGCCTTAGGGGAATGTGTTGTACGCTTTTGTTTTACTGACTTAAAAAAAAAAATAGGGATAATGCAGCCAAATAGCTGGAGTCCGTAGCTTATTTTGGATTTAGGGAACGACAATAGAGACCTTTATTTTTAACTTGATGCGTTTCCCTGCAGCGCAGATATTTTTCTGGCTTGAAATACCCAGGACGTGGTGACAAGACCAAACCCAAAGCTCTGAAGCAGTAGCTCTGATTAAAAAATGTTTAAGTTTATTGTAAGGCCTCTTTAACAGTCCATGGGAGGCCTAAGCATTCACCTGTGATTTTTTTTTTTGTTAATTATAATAAATAATGAAGATTAATAAGATAATAATAGCGTTTGTCTTTCCAGTGGCTTCATGCTCTGTAAAATCACACAGAATCACAGAATCAACTGGGTTGGAAAAGACCTCAGAGATCATCCAGTCCAACCCTTGGTCCAACTCCAGTCCATTGACCAGATCATGGCACTAAGTGCCATGTCCAATCTCAGTTTAAAAACCTCCAGGGCCGGTGAGTCCAGCACCTCCCTGGGCAGCCATTCCAATGCCTGACCACTCTGCAAAGAATTGCTTTAATCTCCAGCCTAAATTTCCCCTGGCAGAGTTGAAGCCCATGGCCCCTTGTCCTATTGCTGATGCCTGGGAGAACAGACCAATCCCCACCTGGCTAGAACTGCCCTTCAGGTAGTTCTAGAGAGTGCTGAGCTCAGCTCTAAGCCTCCTCTTCTCCAGACTAAACAAGCCCAGCTCCCTCAGCCTCTCCCCATAGGGCTTGTGTTCAAGTCCCTATCTGATAGATTCTTCACTCACAGATTTGTGTTTCTTAAACACTTGTTATAGTTTGCTGCCTCTGTCTCAGCTTATTAATTTAGCTTTGTGCTAAAAAAATGCTCTTTAAATGAAGAAACTGCTTCACTTCCGAGAAGTGTTACTTGGCAGCTTTGTCATGGTTTGTGTCATTAAAATCCTTATATTTGCCTTTTGCCACATTCCTCTGGGAAATCTTATGAACACGGAGTAGAAATGACTATTGTTTTCAATTTTTACTTGTGTTTGTAAATTTATTTCGTTGGTAATCTGGTCTTTATCATAACAGAACTAAAGTTTTGGCCCCTCATGGCGACTTGTTTTCAGATAATTATATTGGGGGTAAATTCCCTTTGTGAAGATTTTTCCCTGGTAATAATCTTTGTGAAAACACTTGAAATTCCTGTGAGCCCCAGGGAGCATTTGTGGTCTCTTCATTTTGGGGGTTTGTGTTATTTCCTTGCAAAAATATATGCATATAGAAATATATGTAGTTTGGTGAACATGAGATGTCTTGTCAGGTTATATAGTTGAAGTTCTGCGTAAATCTGAAATTCCACCATAAATTTTCACGTGTCGTATCGATCCTTTTCCTGCAAGATAATTAGGCTGAGTTTGGGATATTTGTATTTATACTGCTTTTTAGTTAAAATGGAAAGGACCTGGTCGCCTGTGGTGTTGGTAACGTCGTTGTGGAGTTAACCAGCTGTAAGTTGAATTATATATATTACGGACGGGGGAAATTAACTGTATGTTAATACATTGGACCTTTGTCATTCTGTGCCCTTCCTGACCAGCTGCTGCATCTGTAACACTTGAAATATTCTCTAACATTATACTTTTTTTCTTAATGCTCTCGTAGGAGCTAAAAAAGTAAGTATTCTAGCTAAGTGCTCTTTGTACTTTATGGTAAATTTGAAATATAGGGACTGATTGAAGGCGTCTTGGTGCAGATTTTGTTCCGATTTCTGCTGGAAATAAGTGTATTTTTATGGGTTTATTTGTTAAATTTGGCTTTGTCTTGCTTTGATTTGAGATGGTTCTTTGATTTGAGGGAACCTCATGATCATTTGAGTCCTTGATAATGTTCTTTGGTCTCAAGAGCAATGTAGAGGTTGAAACTTGGGTGCTTGAAGCTGTTTGAGGGCTTGAGGAGAATCACCTATAACTAGAAACAATTAGAAGCAAAACCCAACAGCATAACAAAAATCCCAACCACACAAAAAACAACACTAAAAAAACCCCTCAAAACAACAAACAAAAACTAAACAACCAAAAAAACTCACCAAAAAATCAGAAACAAACAAAAAAACCCCACAAAGAAACAGAAACAAAACCCCAACTGACCAAACTCACCAAAACCAGAAAGAAAAAGAAAGGACCAAAGCAAAAAATCTACACAAAATCAGAAACAAACCAGGAAACCAACGAAACGTAAAACGGACTAAACATAAAAATCCGCAAAAAACAGAAAGCAAAAAAACTCAACCAAACAAAAAAATTAGGAAAAAATCCCAGAAACGAGCAAACAAAGCCCAGAAACAAAACAAAAACTCAACAAAAACCCCATGAAAAAACTAGAGAAAAAACCCCTAACAAGTAACAAACTCCAGCAATGCAATAAAACAAAAACTGAACCAAACAAACCCACAAAAAAAACAAGTAAAACAAAATACAAACCACGAAAAACCAGAAACAAAACACAAAGTGTCAGGGACTGGAAGGGGCCTGGAAAGCTCATCCAGTGCAATCCCCCCATGGAGCAGGAACACCCAGATGAGGTTACACAGGAAGGTGTCCAGGCGGGTTGGAATGTCTGCACAGAAGGAGACTCCACAACCCCCTGGGCAGCCTGGGCCAGGCTCTGCCACCCTCACCCCAACAAGTTGCTTCTCATATTTAAGTGGAACCTCCTGTGTTCCAGTTTGCACCCATTGCCCCTTGTCCTGTCCCTGGTTGTCACCCGAAGAGCCTGGCTCCATCCTCCTCACACTGCCCCTTTCCATCTTGATCCCCAGGAATGAGTCCCCCCTCAGTCTCCTCTTGTCCAGCTCCAGAGCCCCAGCTCCCTCAGCCTTTCCTCACACGGGAGATGCTCCACTCCCTTCAGCATCTTGGTGGCTGCGCTGGACTCTCTCCAGCAGTTCCCTGTCCTGCTGGAACTGAGGGGCCACAGCTGGACACAATATTCCAGGTGTGGTCTCCCCAGGGCAGAGCAGAGGGGCAGGAGAACCTCTCTGACCTACTGACCACCCCCTTCTAACCCACCCCAGGTACCATTGGCTTCCTGGCCACAAGGGCCCAGTGCTGGCTCATGGTCACCCTGCTGTCCCCAGCACCCCCAGGTCCCTTTCCCCTACGCTGCTCTCTAACAGGTCATTCCCCAACTTATACTGGAACCTGGGGTTGTTCCTGCCCAGATTCAAGACTCTACACTTGCCCTTGTTCTATTTCATTAGATTTCTCCCCACCCAACTCTCCAGCCTGTCCAGGTCTCTGGATGGCAGCACAGCTTCCAGTGTCACCCACTGCTCCCAGCTTCATGTCATCAACAAACTTGCTGACAGTCACTCTATTCCCTCATCCAAATAATTGATTATTATATTGAATAATACCGGCCCCAGCACTGCCCCCTGAGGCACTGCACTAGATCCAGGCCTCAACTGGACTCCACCTTATTGACCACAACTCTCTGGCTTCTTCCCTTCAGCCAGTTCACAGTCACCTCACTCCCCGCTCATCCAGACCGCACTCCCTCAGTTCAGCTGTGAGGATGCTGTGGGAAACTGTGTCAAATGCCTGACTCAAGTCAAGGGAGATCACGTCACCGCTCTGCCATCATCCATCCTCTTGTTATGTCCTCATAGAAGTCAATGAGGTTGGTCAAGCACGACTTCCCCTTGGTGAAGCCATGTTGACCGCCCCTAATGACCCTTTTATCCCTGATATGCCTTGAGATGGCACCAGGGAGAAGTCGTTCCATTGGTTTCCCATGGGTGGAGGTGAGGCTGACCGGTCTATAGTGACCCGGGTCCTCCTTCTTGCCCGTTTTGAAGACTGGAGTGACGTTTGCTTTCCCGCAGTCCTCAGGCACCTCTCCTGTTCCCCAAGACTTGACTAAGGTGATGGAGAGCAGTCCAGCAATGACCTCAACCAGCTCCCTATTCTCTTGCTTATGCAGTTTTAATTGTGCATTTTGCGTCATTTATGATAATTACCCTCCAAAAATTCAATTTAAATTGATGCTTCCTATATATATTTTATTAAGGGGGATGTTGCTTAATATAAAAATATCTAAAATTATTTGTCCGCCACCTTAGCTTGTTCGTGTATCTGATCCCATATCTTTCCTTGTCTGTAGTAAGAATTGTTTTGTTGCTTTGTAACTGGTGTAAAAATACAAGAAAAAAGGATGAAGTAAAAGAAGAAGCTTCAAAATAAGTCGCAATTTTGATATTTTTATAATTAAAATATAGTATTTAAAATTAATTATGGAATATCCTGAGTTGGGAGGGACCCACAAGGATCCAGTCCAACTCCTGTCCCTTATTATGACAATTGCGCAGTTCATTATTACATAATAATTAATGAATATAAATGAACATATAAGGTTATAAATATTTCAGCCATATGGGAACTTTAATTTGTAACCTGTCATGGGTGAATTTGCAGCTCTAAAGCTTTACATTATCAGTGGGTAGAGCTGCCTCGCAGGTAGTTAATGTCCTATTTTAAACATTTTAAATTTCAAATTTAAATTAAAAATATTAAAATCGAAATTTTTACAAATTAAAATGAAAATTTAAAGTTTAAAATTGACATTGAAATTTAAAAATTAAAAGTAATTCTAAAATTGAAATGAAGATTTTAGAAATGAGAAAGAAAATGTAAGGTTTAAATTTAAACAAATACAATTCAAAATTTGCATTTAAATTTTAAAACAAATTTAGATTTTAAAACTGAAAGAAAATTTGAAGTTGAAATTAAAATTCAAAAATTAAAGAAATTTTAAAGTTGAAATTTAAATTCTAGAAATTAAATTTAAAAGCTGAAATGAAAATTCTAAAAATTAGAAGGAAATTTAAAAGCTGAAATGAAAATTCTAAAAAAATTAAAATGAAATTTAAAAGCTGAAATGAAAATTCTAAAAAAAATTAAAATGAAATTTAAAAGCTGAAATGAAAATTCTAAAAAATTAAGAAGAAATTTAAAAGCTGAAATGAAAATTCTAAAAAAATAAAATGAAATTTAAAAGCTGAAATGAAAATTCTAAAAAAAATTTAAAATGAAATTTAAAAGCTGAAATGAAAATTCTAAAAAAAATTTAAAAGAAATTTAAAAGCTGAAATGAAAATTCTAAAAAAAATAAAAAGAAATTTAAAAGCTGAAATGAAAATTCTAACAATTAAAAAGAAATTTAAAAGCTGAAATGAAAATTCTAACAATTAAAAAGAAATTTAAAAGCTGAAATGAAAATTCTAACAATTAAAAAGAAATTTAAAAGCTGAAATGAAAATTCTAACAATTAAAAAGAAATTTAAAAGCTGAAATGAAAATTCTAACAATTAAAAAGAAATTTAAAAGCTGAAATGAAAATTCTAACAATTAAAAAGAAATTTAAAAGCTGAAATGAAAATTCTAAAAAATTAAAATTGAAACAAAAATTTTAACACATAAAAAGAAATTTGGAAAATTAAATTTTAAAAGAAAATACATTCCGAAATGTAAATTTGAAACGTTGCAATGAAAATGTCAATTGAAAATTTTAAAATTCAATTTAAATTTTAAAATTAAAATGTATTTCTTAAAAACCGACCACAAAGTGCCTTGCAGCTCGTTCATTATCTACTCATTAAATACCTGAGCAGTACATTAAATTCCATAATTCTAAAAGCATTTCCTACACCGTTTCCAATAACATCCATCCCCTAAGAGCTGCTTATCTCTATTTCTATTGGAAAATCCAAACCACGAAGCAGGTGCGATATTTTTCATTTCAATATCGGATTTTTAAAAGAAATTATTCATTTATAAACTCAATCGTGTGTTCTTCACCTCTTGATCAATTATAAATTGTCACTTATTGGGGTTTTAAACTAAAATAGACATGTAATTATTCAGCTCCCTCTGCTGGCCATTTAGTAGCAAAACACAAAGCGACGACCTCTAAAACTACTCAAAAATTGGGGCGTCTTTAGCCCGTCTTCCCAAAACAAGTAATTAAAGACTAATCTAAAATCAGAAGAGTATTTTATACGTTAACAGGTATTTGAGCAAAACCTTGTTGGGTTGTTTCTCCCTACCGGTTGTCTTAAAGCAGAATTTAAAGCCCTTTATGTTTAAATAGCAACACATAGAATTCTTGTTAGAAGTATTTGAGGAGGGAGCTTATTTCGACTTATTCAGACAGTTTAATTCCTTTAAATCCAAATTTCTACCGACGGCAAAACGGAACTGAGCGCAAATAATAGCGGTGCGGCGGCTTTTGATGCTCTTGCGTTAAGAAACTGCTCAAACCTGCTGCATGCCCTTGTTTTGTTGAGTTTTGCCGCCACTACATTGTTGTGCTTATCTTTTAATTAATGCTGCCGCTTTTTGGAGGATGAGGACGAGGAAACCTCCCTGCCCGGTAGAAAAGGTTTGGTTAGACCAGGATAAATATGACGAAGCGGAGCGACCGCGGCACGAAAAGGAAGCGACAGCGGCCGCCGAGGAGCCCCAGGAGGTCGACGCCGTCAACGGCGTCTCCAATGACGACTCCGTCGAAAGCGAATTCAAGGGGGACTCGAAGAAAGCCAAGAACGGCAAGAAGCAAAGGAAACGGAAACGTTCCCCGAAACCCAAAAGCGCGGCCAAGTTGGACTTAATTCTGGCCGGTTTGTCCGCCGACAACGTGTGGTTTGAAAAACCGCTTTACGATCGTGCCGAGAGCGTCTACAGGCAGAAATTAGTGGATTTGCAGCACCAGGAGGTGCCCAAGGATGCGCTGATGGCTCAGGTGTTGCCATTAGCGGCCGGGTTGAAAGCTTTTCAAGACGTTCCTCAGCTGAGGATCCTTCCAGCAGCGCCGTCCTGCTCCCACGGGAGCCTGTCCGCCTGTCACCACGTCATTCAGGACGTCTGGGTCAACAAGTTGGACTTTGATAAAGCCGAGGAGATGTTCCTCGAAAAAACTCACTTCTTCGTTCCCCCGAACGCCCTCAGCATCCCGTCCATGTGGCCGAACGCCGGCGGTGTCGCGCTGAGGACGCCGGATGAGGGCTACGTGACGGCCCTGCCCACTCCTGCTACGCCGAGAGACATCGGCGACGATTCTTCTTCCTCCGTTCCTGGTTTGCCTGGCTCTGTACACCCTACGGTAAACGGTAAGCCGCAGGTTTCCACCTTTCAGGCTCTCGTGTCAGAGGTTTGGTTGGAGAAACCTCTTTATGACGATGCTGAGAAGAGTTTCTATGAGAACATGTTTGACGGTCACCCCTCGGGTACAACCACCCAGCAGCAACGCGCCAGCCCTGAAGCGTCAAAGAACGAGGACAAGGAGAACCTCAGTGTTGGAAAAGAAACGGCCGATGAACACGTGGATACGGCTGCCACCTGTTTATTTCCTAACGACGCTGAGCAACCTCCGCCTACCAGCTTTTTTCTGCACGAGGGCAGCGAAACCGTGTGGCTTAATAAACTGACGTACGACAGGGCCGAGTCGCGATACTACGCAGCTGAGGCTCTGAAGACGGCGAGAGCGGGAGAGAGTACGGAGGTGGAGGAATCCACAGTAATAAAACCCTCCCGACCAGCTGCTGGTTCTTCTGCACCAGAAACGAAGTAGGAGGAGTTTATTTTTTGGGGTAACGCGTGTGCAACGCGGCCGGGTCGGGATTGAGCTGGAAGAATTTGCATGTGCGGAAGACGAGCGTCCTTTGGAGAGAGCGTAGGGAGATGCTGAGCCTGTTTGTGGGCAGGATAACGGGGGGAAACCTCCTTCAGGAACCCCTCCTTCTCCAGATGAATGCTAGTGGCGAAAAATAGTTAAGGTTAAGCATTTAAAGTTAGGGCTGGTAAGTGAGCTGAGGTTTGTCCCTGTCTTTATGTGGTTGGGAGCCTGGGGCTGTGCAAAGCAAAACAAAAGTGAGACATTAAAAGTGGCAGAGGGGGCCGTGTTGGATTTTAAGAGGTTTTTAAATGGTGATTTTGCTGTGTATTTCTGTTAAAATGCCACAGGGTCCTTCAGAGAAGCGTCATCCCCAATTCTGCAGAGCGGGTGGGTTGGTCATCGAGTTCCAACGTGACCACGTCTGAGCATCCAGCTCGAAGGAAACTTGGGGATGATGGTGAAATACAATTTTAGGCACAGGACTTGCTGGGTTACAGCTCGTTTGATGTGTGTTCTCAAATCATATGTGACCTTCGTCGTTATGAATCAGTTCACAGACAAACATTTAAAGGCTTCTTTTGAAGTCCTGCATGATTCTGTGCTTTCTATATTAAAAAAATGTGCTTTTATATATGACCGGCTCAACACTGAAGTCTGGGAGCCTGTCCCAAGGCTGGTGTTTAAATGTTATTTTGCAGTGACCGATGTTGTTGGGGACAATATATTACAAAGGCCCTTGTAGCATCGGTCCCTATTTCTGATACTTTCGATCCTTATCTTAGGATTTCGATCCAAATCTTAGGATTTGTTGGAGAGTTTTAAGATCTTTATGTCTAATGATAACAGGGAGTTACAGAGAAGTTTTAGAGCACACCGTGTCTGATTTGGGGTAATTTTCTTTAGTTGGAAGGAATTCGGTGGTGCCTTTTACCTTTCCCCAAGAAAGTTCATGTGTCTTTGTAAAATATGTGGTGGAAATTTGGCTGGAATTGGGATTCTCCGTTAATAATCCTGGTTGGCAGCTCTTGGAGGGTTGAGTGGTGGGATGGGCTTCATTGTTGAGAACCTGCACGTTGTGGTGGCCTCTGGTTTCTTTTGGTTTTATAGAAGACTCATCTCTTGGCATCTGTGGAAATGTGTTACTGTGTTATTTTTAGGAAAGGCTTTGGGAGTTTCTATTAATTGTTGTGTGGTAGAACCTGGTAGTGTTGTGGTTTCATCGTGATGTTTTGTCCCCATTATCGCCACCACAAATCAATGTCACCATCCCTTGGCTTGAAATAAGGGAATGTCATCTTAGCATTGCAAGAGCTCCATCGTTTGCCTTGAAATGAAGAAATTAAACAACCTTTGGAAGCTGCTGCATGAAGAAAAACCATTTGACAGTGGTGTGAGGATATTTTACGCTGTTCCTCCTGCAGTGACAGGTGTCTGTCCCTTCCAAGTGTTGCGTTGTGGATGGTTTTAATTTCTAAACAGATGCAGCAGCTTCCAAAAGGCCTGTTGTAAATTGAATATATGGATTCACGGAGGCTGGTTGATGTTGGGTGGTCTGTTTTGGGTTGTTCCTTGCAAGAGGATTCGATGACCGTGTTGAGACATGAGCCTAAGATACCCAACAGTTGGTGTCAATTTGGTCGAATCGCGTTCAAGAAAGACTGAAACGCGTCAAGAGGTGATGGTCACGTTGCCACGTGGAGCTGCGTATCCTTCGTTTTTTCGTTTCACCGTGGCCAGGAGCCTTAAAAATTAGAAGGATGGTTCCCTTTTTGATTCGTATAGACAAGGAATCTTTCTTAGCAGCGGATTTTAGACATGAAGAGGAAATTTGTGATGCTGAGGGTGGTGAAACACTGGACCAGGTTGCCCGGAGAGGTGGTGGATGCCCCATCCCTGGAGATATTCAGGGTCAGGTTGGATAGGGCTCTGAGCAACCTGAGCTGGGTTAAGATGTCCCTGCTCATGGGATTCATTCAGTGATTCCCATGATCTACAAAATCGTGCTCTGAAAGCTCGTGGAAAAAGGTACAAATGAGCTGATTTGTTCCGTCCCCACTTGCTCTGTCACTAAATGCGGGTCAGGCCACACAGTCAGGCGGGTGATTATAGACTGTCCTGCTTTCTTAATACGATCCTGTTTACTTAAACCTTTCCATCAGAGGGAAAACCGCCAAGCAGAGACCTACAAGCACAGCAAAACCCACTTTTCTGACAAGCCCGTTGCCAGCTGCCGGCCTTAAGTGCTTCTAGATACTCACTTTGCCTTTATCTTTTTTCCCCTTTCTGCAGAAAAATGGCAGTCGACCACTTTTTGTCCGAGAAGATCTGGTTTGACAAATACAAGTACGACGATGCCGAGCGAAGATACTACGAGCAGATGAACGGGCCCGTCGGGGGCTCCTCGCAGCAGCAGGTAACGCTCGTTCTCAAGGGTTTAGCAGAGGGCTGGAGCTTTAAAAACCAGTTCAGAGCAGGTGAAAGGACACGACGCACGTTCACTTTTGGGTTATTCGCACTCTGGTTGCTGCCATTTCCATGTGTGAGTCTTGTCTGCAGCTGTACCCTGAGTTACAAGCCATCTTGCCTTTAGAAAAGACATTTTTTGTAGACTACAAGGGATTTTTTTCCATACAACCGATGTACTGGGTGGTCACACACCCTTGTAACAAGAGGACCGGTTATATGCTATATATACATATATATATATATATATAGTTATTTTTCTGAGGCTGCTGCACAAATATTTCCTGTGATTTAGAGGCACAATTTGAGCCCTGAAGCCCCAAGAGCTGCTTGAAGAATTGACCTTTTCCCAATTCAACCAGGGAAGAAGCCGTTCCATCAGTTTCCCATGGATGGAGGTGTTTGGGAACAGTTACCGAGGGTTTGATTTGATATAAACGAGCTGTTTGGTGTTTAAAGAGCAGCCCTACGGCTCCAAAGAGCCCGGGAATTAAGTTCCTCTCTTTGCGTGCTCCTGCAGCAAACCTGAGCTGAAGTAGCTCAAGCTTAAATATTACCCCGAAATTATGATTATTTAAAAGTACAGAGCTATCATAACCTCTTCCTGCTACGTAAAGAGCTGTTAACTGCTTATGCACTTAGTTGGGTGTGTAGAAAGCAGCTTAGAGTTTTATATGCCTGTCTTGCAAGGGTTTAAGGGGAAGCTTTTTGCTTAAGTATTAGTTTCTGGGCACGTTTTCTCTCTCTTCCTCCTGCAAATCTTGACTAGAGGTGGCAAAGCACCCGGGCTACGGGCGTAAATAAATATCCAAAGCTTTAGATAAGCGCTTGAAGTCGGTTTTAAAGCGCCAATCTCTGCAGTGCTCTTAGAAAAACAAAATATTTCATGCCACGAAAGGAGCTTTCAGTGAATTTCTGCCTTTGAGAGGTGGTGTGAGGGCTCCGGGTGAGCTTATCAGCTGCTTTTCTGCTAAGAAAAATAGATCCATGCTCCTTCAAACCTTCCTGCAACCTGGTAGTGATATCCACACATACCTGGGCACATGGAGACTGATGTGTCCAAGCTGTTGCTCATCTCTGGTCTATTTGACGCAGGATTTTTGGGCTTGGGGGCGGTTTTGTGGCTCAGATCTTGCTCGTGGGGTTGCAGCCTGGGAGAGACAAGGAGTCAATGGATCATGGAAACTTGAATTTGTGCCCCGGGAAGGGAATCTTTAAATCCAGACTAAGGTGTGAGGGGGGGAAATAAAAGCTTGTGCTGCTGCACTCCATGTTGTACCTCTCCGAATAAAAGACTTGAGTTAGGGCTCAGTTCTTGCCTGAAAATTGTGACGCTTAATACGACAAAGAGCTGCCTAACGATAGATCTCAAAGCGACTCCAACCCTCTGCTTTACTGGCAGCTGTTGAGGGTAATAATAGAGAATTTAAAAGCTCTTGACTGGATGATCTTCTGGACACATGGCCCGATGTGACCAGGGATTGCGGTCGCTGCTGCTTGATTTAAATCCAATCCCCCTGGCAGCTAATTGTGCTGAATCAGTAGAAGGAACCCTCCCTGTTCTTACCCTCTTTTTAACTTCCCAGTTTTCCCATGTTTCCTATTTAAAAAACAAACAAAACTTGGTTCTTTCTGCGCTGTTTGCAGGAGAACGGAGCCAGCACCATCCTCCGCGACATTGCCAGAGCCAGGGAGAATATCCAGAAATCGCTGGCCGGAGTGAGTACCTGAGCTCTCTCACCAGCTGGTTACCCGCAACCATTTTTAGCTGTGGCGCATCTCACACAATTCCACCCCAACCACCCATAGATTCTGTGCCTTCTGATTTTTTTATTAAGCCAGAGGAGAAAACGAAGGCGCCATGCGGCGCCATGTACAACCAGCGTAGCTCCATCCCATCACTACCAGAGAGTTGCATGCTGCTTACCCGCTTGCTAAACTTCTTAAAACTAACCGCATTTGGGTTAAAATCCTTCGACTGTGCGTTTCTTTTCTTTGTTTTTATCCTGGTGGAACGTTCGCCCGCATCTTATCTAACAAGTTATTGTTAAAATAACCTCGCTGAGTAGCAAAGCACTGAGTGTGTGCATCTCATGGGATACATTGGGCTGCCACCTTATCTATCTTGTTTCAATTTCGGGCAGGGTATGTGCAAAAAAATGGTGTTTTGCATCTGCTGCATGTAGGAAATTCAGCTTGGCTACTACCTGTAAGTCTGGACCATCTTTAAAAGCTCAGTAACATCATTTCTGGAGAAGTTTTTGTGCTGATATGTACAGCCAGCACTCTATAAACTCTTATGATTTTTAAGAGGAAGCTGAGATCTTAAATTAATAAGTGGACTCGTTTATAGGTAATGAAAAATCCCAGAATACAGCCCTTGTGTCTTAATTTCTTACCTTGGCGGTGGGACTAATATATACCTGCAATATTTTCCATCCTTTATATAGATTTGGCCTCATAACTCCTTATTTTGGGGTATTTAACACCCTCGTTTTCTCTCTAGATCAGTAGAATAACAGCGAATCGAGCCTTTCATATTCCTCCTTAACACAAGCAGAAAGGAGCCGAAGGTTTAATTAAAGGATTCATTTGGCTTTGGTTGGATTTGCTGGTCCCAAATGCAGCATGGAAGTCAATGGAAAGTTGAGACATCTTAGTAATATTAAAACATCTTAGTAGTATTAAAACGAAACCAAAAATAGGAAAAAGCATTATGGACCCAAAACTGTCAGGGTATATTTAATGTATAGCTGCTGTGCTGCTCTCTAAGAGTGTAGTTGCTTGATTAAGCAGAGCGACAGTGACTTTCTTATTGTTTTAAAATCCCATTTTACTGGTGGTGCTTCACATGATACCCCGGAGAGTTGATCTTTTCAGCTTTTCCACACGTTGTCACATTTCTGCCCTGGAACCTGAAGCCGTAAACAACGCTCTGTGTTAAAAAAGGTCGAGCTGTGGAAAAACGAGTCTGAAAAATCAGATTTTGTAGCTTGTGTTTCTGAAGGGTCATCGTTGACCTCAGGCAGTCGCGGTGTGAAGCAGGTTTGACTTTAGAACATGCTTAAACTTCTATTTTTATGTTCCAGTATAAGTTGGGGAATGAGCTATTAGAGAGCAGTGTAGGGGAAAGGGACCTGGGGGTCCTGGGGACAGCAGGGTGACCATGAGCCAGCACTGGGCCCTTGTGGCCAGGAAGCCAATGGGACCTGGGGTGGTTTAGAAGGGGGTGGTCAGTAGGTCAGAGAGGTTCTCCTGCCCCTCTGCTGTGCCCTGGGGAGACCACACCTGGAATATTGTGTCCAGTTGTGGCCCCTCAGTTCCAGCAGGACAGGGAACTGCTGGAGAGAGTCCAGCGCAGCCACCAAGATGCTGAAGGGAGTGGAGCATCTCCCGTGTGAGGAAAGGCTGAGGGAGCTGGGGCTCTGGAGCTGGACAAGAGGACACTGAGGGGGGACTCATTCCTGGGGATCAAGATGGAAAGGGGCAGTGTCAGGAGGATGGAGCCAGGCTCTTCTGGTGACAACCAGGGACAGGACAAGGGGCAATGGGTGAAAACTGGAACACAGGAGGTTCCACTGCAAGAGGAGAAGCAACTTGTTGGGGTGAGGGTGGCAGAGCCTGGCCCAGGCTGCCCAGGGGGTTGTGGAGTCTCCTTCTGTGCAGACATTCCAACCCCCTGGACACCTTCCTGTGTAACCTCATCTGGGTGGTCCTGTTCTAGCGGGGGGATTGGACTGGATGAGTTTTCGAGATCCCTTCCAACCCCTGACATTCTGGGATTCATTTTCTGATTCTGTGTTTCAGAAAGCCAAATTTATGCTCTGTGATGTGCAGAATAATAGTGAAGTGTGTTTTTTATAGTCAGGATTTAGTCTTCCCTTCCACCTGAACATTATTGTCAGGAGCCTAAAGATGTTGCGAGTGAAAAATTGGCTCTTGGAAGATGGGAAGATGCTGGGAATTTCACCCAATGGCTGATTTTCAGCTGGATGATATTCTGAAATATATGAATGAGCGTTAGAAGGGTTTGAGGCAATGGTTTGTACCTCCCAAAGGAGGATACTAAGCTCTGATGCTGGAAACATTTGTTTGCACATACCTTTCATCCCGCTTCGCATGGTCATCTCTGCTTTGAAGCATTTTTCCAGTCCACACCTGCTCGATCGCTAACATAAAGGTGTTAACATGTGCGGTACCGCAGCCAGGGAAGGGTGTTGTATCTTTGCATATTGAAAATAGATTTAATTTTGAGTGAAGCCGAGTGATTTGTGAGCTCTAGACTGGAAGAACCTGCACGTCACACCTGTAGCTGTCCCATCCCAACAGATGGGATGAGGGATGAGTTAACTCTAGATGCGACACGCGCCCTGACTCAACAGATGAGACCAGGTGTGAGTTAACTCTGGGTTAATTCTGCGCGGTTATGTGAAGTGAATGACACGCAATCACCTCCAGGGTCCAATTCAATTGTGAGTCTTACTAAAAGTATGTGTTGGAATATTGGTTACAGTGAATGGTGACTTGGCAAAAGTATAACAGAACTTATCAACACATTAACAGCAAAAATCCTACTATGAGTGATATATTGGCAACCATCAGTAGCTATAATATGAAATTTAACCAGAAATCAACAGCAGAGCTTAAAGATGGTGTTATCCTTATATGTTCAAAAGGGAAGGGGGGAAAGAGAGTGGTAGAGAGGGAAGGAAAACTAAGGTATAAGGGAGAGAGAAGAGAGTAATATATACACGGAAGGAGAGACAAAGAAATGGGGGTATAGAATAAAGGAGAGAAGGAAAGAGCAGAGATAAAAGGAAGAAAGAAAAGTGAGGGATCCAGTCTCTTACAGCCCCACAATGTGGATGACAGGACTTGTACAGTGATGTGTGGCCTCGGTGTTCCACGGCGAGGATGCTGGGGTCAGGAACGCGGCATCCTCTGATGGCTGGTTCAGAGTGAGGGTCCTCAGGGTGCTGGTATTCCCTTGGTAAGGCCGAGCTGGTGTTCCCTTCGGTGAGACTGGTAGGCTGGTATTCCCTTGGTAAGGCCGAGCTGGTGTTCCCTTCGGTGAGACTGGTAGGACCCCCTAAATGAGACTGGTAGGACCCCCTAAATAAGACTGGTATTCCCTCGGTGAGGCTGAGCTGGTATTCCCTACCTGTGCTGTTTTAGGTGAGCTTTTTATAGCTCCCGGAGTAGAGGAAAGTCTAGGGGGGAAAGTGGTGATTGCAAAAAGAGGGACAAGTCTGGACAAGTCCTGGGCCACGTTGAGGGGTGTCCGTCTTGCCCCTTTGTGTCATGCAGAAATCCACGGGGAACCTCTGGTTGTCCAGACACATTTATTTGTAGCAATCTGGACAAGTAGAGATCAAAATCTCTTCCCTTGGTGTATCAGGGAGCTCGAAGAGCGCTCGTAGCTTTATCCAAAAAGAACTTTTGCTAAGTTTTTCTTCCTCAGTCAGTATTATCTCTGGTGTTTAATGTATGTTTTAGAGGCTCAAACTATAGCGATGGTCAGACATTGAAACTGAGGCTAAACTCTGTTATCTACCCTTCATAAGCAAGAAAGTCCCAGAGTTTTAATTAGTTTGTATAATTGGATTTATATGCGGTCCTTGGTGCGGTTCCAGGCTTGCTGAGTGTTTCTATTTTGAAGTAGGTTGCGCTCAGCGTATCACCAATGTGGGTTTAGCACAAAACTATAGCTTAGACCAGGTTTTACACAGTTTCTAGGATGGCTGGACCGGTTTGTGATGACCCTTAATCTCTCTTATTTTGCTTGAGCCTCTTTCTTCTTGCTCAGGCTCATTCTACCCTGGGGTTGTTGATTTAAATGCTTTGCTGTGCCCTTCATGCTGTAAACCTCCCTTTTTAAACAGGAAAATACAGCACGCGAATGCTGGTTTAGGACACGAATGCTGGTTTAGGATTAGTTTAGCGTATGTAATACGCTGAATCTCTTCATCCAGGTGCACGATACTGAATTTGGTGGCGTTTTAAGCTCTCAGTGCACCCAGGCTGTTAATGAAATTTGCCATTTTGGCAGAGACGGGTGAGAAATCCGGAGGTCGCCGCGATATCTGTGCTGTCCGTATCCCCGCACACTGATGCACGGACATGTATTTAAATGCCCCACTGAGAATTCCGGCTCTTTGGGCTTCATTATTGGAATTTACAACCTTAACATCATCTCACCCGCAGTATCAATATAAAACCGGCAAAGGAAAGGGTGAAAATAAAAGGATTTGGTGCTCAAAATTTACATCCCGTTTACATTCTTCCTGTTGAGAACAGCTTGGAGCAGAGCAGAAGGTTTAAAAATCCTCTCATCTCACTCTTGCAAGCTGTCGCTACAGCCTTTTTTTTGTGGAAAATGACCATGATTTTCTCCTCAAACTTCCCAAACGACACAACCACACAAGGCTGGCAGGTTGTTCTTAAACTGGAGGCATCATGCCAAGCTGTACATGACTTTTTGGGGGGAACCTGTTCTGTGCTGACAAGCATAAAGGTGCTGCTTCAATTTAAATTCCTCATCTTTGAGGGGCCATTACTAACAGGGCAGAGAAGTGTGGAGGCGCAGCTGGTTTCTGTGGCAAATGTGCTAAACCTGGGAGCCTGGTTTAAAACCAGGCTGATCTGCAGCACAAAATATTCTTACAGGGTCTTAAACATCCACGGTCGTGCCCAGGACAGCCGGTCGGTTGGGCAAAACCTGCAGAAATGCCTCAGTGTTTGGCTTGGAAACGGGACTAAGGGCTTCAGACTGAGTCTCTTTGTGTCTCTTTGCAGGTGACACAGCTCCTGAGTTTGATCACGACTCAGAACCAAAAGTGTCATTTCAATTGGTGGGGATGGATGTGGCCACTGCCAGAATTCACTTTTCGCTGACCTAACTTAGACTTTGGCCCTGGTGGTGTAACTGGAGCAGGAACGGGTCAGGCAATAAGTTGATCTGAGGTTTAATTTGGTCCTTGGAGTACAAAGCTAGGCCTAGCCCTCTGGGATGAGCCCACCATGACTTGCAGTGTGTGTGTGTGAGCATGGAAACCCATGGGAGTCTCATCATGTTGTCAGTGCAGACCGGCGTGTGTTGCTTTATTGTAGAATCATGGAATGGTTTGTCTTGGAAGGGACATTTGAAGGTGCCACCCCTGCCATGAGCAGGGACATCTTCACCAGCTCAGGTTGCTCAGAGCCCCGTCCAGCCTGGCCTGGGATGTCTCAGGGATGGTTCATCCACCGCCTCTCTGACCAACCTGGGCCAGCGTTTTATTACCCTCATTGTAACAAATTTCTTCTTTATATCTGGCCTGAATCTTCCCTCTTTTACTTTAAAATCATCACCTCTTGTCCTGTCACAACAGGCCTTGCTCAAAAGTCTGTCCCCGTCTTGTCAGCCCCTTTTAATTATTGAAAGGCCGCACTAAGGTCTCCCCGGAGCTTCTCCTCCCCAGGCTGAACCCCCAGCTCTCTCAGCCTTTCTCCCCAGAGCTGTTCAGCCCTTGGCCCATTCCCATGTCCCTCCTCTGTCCCACTCCAACAGCTCCATGTCTGGCTGGTGCTGGGACCCCAGAGCTGGACGCAGAGCTCAGGGGGCTCAGGACATGGGGGCACAGGGGCAGGATCACCCCTTCACCTGCTGCTCACGCTGCTCTGGGTGCAGCCCAGGACATGATTGATTTTCTGGGCTGTGAGCACATGTTGCCGGGTCATGTCCAATCTTTCATCCACCAGAACCCTCAGGTCCTTCTCCACAGGGCTGCTCTCCATCCATCCATCCATCCCCAGCCTGGATTGATACAAGGGGTTGCCCCAACCCATGTGCGGGACCTTGCGCTTGGCCTTGTTGAACCTCAATGAGATTCGCATTGTCCCACTTCTCTGTAGGTGTTGTGTCTTTACTCTTGGATTAAGAGTCTTGGTAACAAGATGTTTAACAGGAAGGTGGCAGAGTTCACAGTGCCAGCTTCGTTTGGTGTGTAGTTGGTGTGAGGCTGTTTTTTGTTGCTCAGTGATTTTTCCTGCATGTGGATTTGGCTTCCTGCACTTGATCTGCCTCTTCCAGCATGAGTGAAATCCTCTCTGTCTTCTGAACCAAACGTCCTCCAAACCTTTTCGCCCTTTGCAGCAGAAGACAGGTCCTCGTAGTAAAGAAGCTTCTGCTGCCCGTCACAAGAAGCAGTCGGGCCGTTCAACTGTAAGTCAATCTGCACACACACGGAGCTGGTTGTGTGATTTGAGAGGATGTTGTAGGGCAAGGACATCCCTGCCTTGGAGAGATGGACCACGTTCTCCTTCCTCACCACGAGAGGCGTTTGGCCTTTGGCACGCAGTCGTAGCTCATCCAGATGATTTAATTTCGGTCGTAGAATCATAAAATGTCCTGAGTTAAAAGGGGGCCCACATGGATCATCAAGGTCTCCCAGCTTGATATGTGTTTGGAGACTATAAATCTACACTCATGTTCCTGAGCCTGCACCCACAGGCTGTGTCAGATAAATTTCAAGGTGCTTTTGACCCTTTTTTTGGGTGGGGTGAAGAATGTCTTTGACCTTCCTCCCAGGAGCAGCTTGTGCTGCTCCATGTGTCCCATGTTTGGGTATCTCCCAGGCTTTGTGTGCCAAATATTCCCCATCTTAACTCCCATATTTCTCTCTTTCCACCTGAAGAGATCTCAGAAGTGTGTCAACAACTGAGAACCACATTATAATTACATATAGGGTGCACTTCAAAATACTATAAATTATTTCCTCTGTTGTATTCAGTTCTAAATGACACTTAAAGCATGAAGGCTCATTATTTCTTTTCTCATTTGATTTTATAGATAAGGGCCTCCTTCAAAACAAAAGCCCTTTTTTGCTGTTAAAACAAATACTTTTGCAGCTCGATGGCGACAATTGCTCCTTCAGAATGTCTTAAAGTGGATTTAAGGTGTTTTGAGAGAAATTAAAGGCTGGGGAAGGTGGGAGTATCAGAATGCCAGGTTCTCCGTCCAGCTTTGGGACTCACTGTGGGACATTTGGGTCACTTTTGTGCCTCAGTTTGGCTGTAAGAGGGGACCGGCCACCCCTTTTTGATGTGTTTAGCGGCAGTTTGATCTGAGACTCTAAAGAATGACTTGATCATTGGTGCCAGCTGAAATTTCTCGACATACGTTTCATCATTCTATAGAGCTAATACCTTATTTTTATAAAACCTTTAGAGAAAATGTCTTTGTTCTTAGATTAGTTTTCATATTTTTTCTTCCCCTAAGGCTTTACTGAAGCACTGAGCTTGGCAGCTGGCAAACAGATTGATTTCACCTCCGTTTTCCTTGTTGCAGAGCACGAATACGACCTCTCCTGGGCCTCCTGGCGACCAAAACGATCTCCTGTCCCGAATTTCTCACCTGGAGGTAGAAAATCAAAACCTTCGCAGTGGTAAGTAGGAGGATCTTGTGGCATGAAAGCAAAACTTGGACAGGTTTGGTGCCAGGTGAGCACATGCCAGGGTCTTGATCAGATCTTTGCAGGGGCAACTGGTGGTTTTTAAAGCCCACATTGAGCAGAAGCAAATTGGTCCTGATTTGAACTGATGCAGAGCTTACAAGATAAGGTTCTTTTTATTAATTTATTTCCTCCCTTATAGTTGTTGCAGACCTTCAGATGGCCATCTTCAAGTTGGAAAGCCGCCTGAATGCTCTGGAAAAGTCATCTACCTCCCACCAACCCGCAGCGGTTCCTCCCACCCAGGTGAGCCTTGACAAAGTGCTGTTGTTGTTTCGTCTGCCGTCACAAAGCGCCGCATCGTTTCCAGGACCTCGTGGCTGGCTGAAGATGGAGAGATGCTCGTAGTCAGGTTGAGTTTGTGGGAGGTTTTCCAGCAGTTGTGGCAACTGCCTCATCATCATTGTATCAGCACCGGTGTGGTCAGCAGGCCCAGGGCAGTGACCGTCCCCTGGACTGGGCACCAATGAGGCCAAACCTCAAATCCTGGGGTCAGTTTTGGGCCTCTCACACCAAGAAAGCCCTTGAGGTGCTGGAGCGAGTTGAGAGAAGGGAACGGAGCTGGTGAGGGGCTGGAGCACAAGTGTGATGGAGCGGCTGAGGGACCTGGGGGTTCAGCTGGAGAACAGGAGCTGAGGGGAGACCTTCTGATCTCTGAACTGCCTGAAAGGAGCTTGGAGCCAGGGGAAGTCGGGCTCTGCTCCCCAGGAACAAGCGCCAGGAGCAGAGGAAACAGCCTCAGGTTGCGCCAGGGGAGGTTGAGGTTGGATCTGGGGAACAATTTCTTCCCCAAAGGGCTGTGGGGCATTGGAACAGGCTGCCCAGGGCAGTGCTGGAGTCACCATCCCTGGAGGGGCTGAAAAGACATGGATATGAGATTCTCAGGGACATGGGGTGGTGCCAGGGGTGGGTTATGGTTGAACTCGATCTTAAAGGTCTTTTCCAACCAAGATGGTTCTATGATTTTTCCCAAAAAGTGTGTGTAGAGAGAAATGTTTTACCAAGACTAGCAAAGCAGCTACATTAGCAATTTCAGCCAGCGAGAGCTGGTGCAAATGTGTAGAACTTTAGAGTTATACACTTGAGTAGTATTTAGTGCTGTTTCTTAGCACACACCAGGTAAAATACCACTTTGTTACAACAGATAGGCGGAATTTATCACACCTTTTTTTAGCCAATATCCCTGCTAGGAATGTATTTTGTTTAATTTAAGAGGAAACTGAGGGAGCTGGATGTGTGGCGCCAATTTGATTGATCTTTGTAGGCTGGAAGATGTTCTACCAGTGGTGCTGGTGGTCTCTGCAGTCAAACCTATAGAATGTGTAGGCTCCTCCTCGTGCTAGGGAAAGATTCCCAACTTCTGTCCTACTCAGACTCTTATGGTCCAGATATCCTGAGCCTTTAGAACGGTCAACTCTTGGCTATGTGGTGGTTTTTGCTCTGCTGGGCCAGTTCAAAGGTCCGTTGGGTCGAACGTCCTATTTTGATGGCCAATAGTTGATTTTTCATGCAAATCACGTGGCGTGGGCCACGTTCACTGTCTTGAGCAACACAGATTTCTGTTCCTGAGCTTCTCTTGAGTTCTGATGCAACTTCAGGTTAATCTTCTCCCCTTTTTTCCTTGACGCACATGCACGTCACCCCAATGAAGAAAGTGGAACCGTTCAGCGTTCCCTCCAAGAAAGTGGAGCTTCCGTCGGCTTCACCGGCAAAAAAAGTTGAGCCTCCTGCCGCAGAGGAAGATGATGATGATGACATCGACCTTTTTGGGAGTGACGATGAAGAGGAAGATCAAGAGGCTGCCAAAGTCCGGGAGGAGAGACTGCGGCAGTACGCGGAGAAAAAGGCCAAGAAACCGGGTCTTATTGCCAAATCTTCCATCCTTCTGGACGTGAAACCGGTGAGTAACGGAGGTGGGGGAGCTCCTGTGCGTCTGTGAATTGTCTCACTCACACGTCCCGGTGAAGATATTAGGTTGGTGCAAAAGTAATTGGAGTTTCGGAATGTGACTTTTGAATCATTATAACTAGGCTCAAACCTGTCTTTATTAATCAAAATAGGAAACGTTACAATCAACACGGTTTTGCTGATGAGAAGTTTGTTTGTTCCTGTAGCCTAAAATTCTGTGCTTTGGGATTCGACGAACTCTTGTGTGGCAGAATGCAAACCCCCCTCTCTCCCCCTCCCTCCTTCGATGTGGAAGGAGTAGACACATCTTCCCCTCTCTCTGTTGTTTGAGGCCAACAGCTTCTTTTGTTTGGCCCCAGAGCCCCCTGGCCAGGGCCGTTAGGAGAAGGGAGCGCCGAGGCGCCAGGAGCCGCTGGGCGCCCACAGACAATGTGGGGATGTTTGGAGGCTTCAGGGGCACCCACAGCCAGGGTGGGGGTGCAGAGAAGCTTCTGGAATGCCCACAGTCAGATCTGATCAGTCTATAAAATGGGATTCTTGTTGAGACTCTGCCCTTTGTTGCGGATCTCTTGGAGCACGAGTGAGATGCTGCCGCTGAGAGCGCCCTCATGGAGTGGAGGCTCCGCTTGCCTTGCCGCCACATCTGTGAGTAAAATTTCTCCTCTCAGGATTGTGAGTATATCTACTTTCCATGCACATTTGCACACATAATTTCCAGGCTCAACACAAGGACGTGTATAAATTATTTCCTTGCACAATCGCAAGTGTTTTTTCCTCCCGTGCTTCCATATAAGCACGTGTATTGTTCCATGCATATTTGCACGTGTATTTCCCCTCGCAGGATTGCGAGTGTATTATAAATTTACCCTCGCAGAATGGCGAGTGTACACTTCCCGTACTCAATATGAGTACATTTATCCCTTTAAAAATAATCCCACTTGTTCAGGCAAGTGTGGACTCTTCCCAGATTCAGGCACGACTCTGGCATTGTTTTGGTGAAGCCACGTGCATGCACACTGTGGACCTCCTGTTGTATTAGTTGCTGCCCCTTAATAATTTTCCTCAACTGATATCTGAACCTGTATTCAAGTCACCTTTGGAGTGCTAAAACCCTCACCAGTTTAATAAAAGTTGTTTTGGACCCTGTTGTCCCTTAAACTAGCCTTGGAGTGCCTCTGTGACATCTTGGAAAGCGCTTTCTGCATCCTGCTGCTTGCAGAAACATTTTCCCTGCCAAAAGTTGTCGAGATGCTCAAAGAAGCGGCGGTTGGTTGGTGAGAGCTCAGACGAAGCAAAACTTCGTAGCCCAACTTGTTCTGCTTTTGAAGTGCTGGTTGTGCAACGTACGGTCGGGTGCTGTCGTGGAGAAGAATTCGGCCCTTTCCATTGATCAGCGGCTGCAGGTGTTGCAGTTTTTGGTGCATCTCATTGATTTGCTGATGGAATGATTCTCTGGGATTCAGAAAGCTGGAGTGGATCAGAGCGGCACCAGAGCCCCAAACAGTGACCGCGACCTTTTTTTTAGTGCAAGTTTGGCTTTGGAAAGCGCTTTGGAGGTTCTTCTCAGTCCAACCGCTGAACTGGTCTCGCTGATTGTTGTATAAAATCCACTTTTTGTCGCACGTCACAATCTGTTCAAGAAGTGGTTTGTTGTTGCTTAGAATAGAAGACGATGACACTTCAAAATGATGATTGTTTTGATTTTTCAGCTCATGAGGCCCCTACTTCTCAAGCTTTTTCACCTTTCCAATTTGCTTCAAATACCGAACGACCATAGAACAGTCGACGTTGAGCTCTGGTTGACGCCGAGTTCTCGACAACGTTGAGTTCTTCAACTCCTCATGTAGTTTTAAGAATATCAGCTTTGATGATTGGTCTCAATTGGTTGTTGTCAGCTTCTAACGGCGTTTATTTCAGAATGTGTTCCAGTATCAAGCGGCAAATTTCAACAGTGTGAAAACCACAATTCCTTTTGCACCAACCTAACAAGGGGTGATATTGCAACTGGGATCTGTAGCGTTCGTGCTGCTGTTTTCTGAGGTTCCCCTGACCAGAATTAGCTCTTTTTGAAGAAAAAACAGATAATAAATGCCCTAAAGACAGGAATAAACCCATCTTTATCAAATTGTCGTAGGAGATCAAAAATTCTGGGCCTGTTTGAAGAGATATCATTGATAAACGCTGCTTTAAAGTGAGTTTTCCAAGCAGTGCAGAGAGGTAGAATTGAAACGATCAGCTGAGAGATTTACTGTTGAATATTAAGTTGACGGAACCTCTCAGGGCTAACGGCGATCTCTAGAATGCGTATCAGGGATAAGAGGGTCATTAGGGGCGGTCAACATGGCTTCACCAAGGGGAAGTTGTGCTTGACCAACCTCATTGACTTCTATGAGGACATAACAAGAGGATGGATGATGGCAGAGCGGTGACGTGATCTACCTTGACTTGGGTCAAGCATTTGACACAGTGTCCCACAGCATCCTCACAGCTGAACTGAGGGAGTGCGGTCTGGATGAGCGGGGAGTGAGGTGACTGTGAACTGGCTGAAGGGAAGAAGCCAGAGAGTTGTGGTCAATAAGGTGGAGTCCAGTTGAGGCCTGGATCTAGTGCAGTGCCTCGGGGGGCAGTGCTGGGGACTGTATTATTCAATATAATAATCAATTATTTGGACAAGGGAATAGAGTGACTGTCAGCAATTTCGCTGATGACACCAAGATGGGAGGAGTGGGTGACACTGGAAGCTGTGCTGCCATCAGAGACCTGGACAGGCTGGAGAGTTGGGTGGGGAGAAATTTAATGAAATAGAACAATGGAAAGTGTAGAGTCTTGAATCTGGGCAGGAACAACCCCAGGTTCCAGTGTAAGTTGGGGAATGACCTGTTAGAGAGCAGCATAGGGGAAAGGGACCTGGGGGTCCTGGGGACAGCAGGGTGACCATGAGCCAGCACTGGGCCCTTGTGGCCAGGAAGCCAATGGTACCTGGGGTGGGTTAGAAGGGGGTGGTCAGTAGGTCAGAGAGGTTCTCCTGCCCCTCTGCTCTGCCCTGGGGAGACCACACCTGGAATATTGTGTCCAGTTGTGGCCCCTCAGTTCCAGCAGGACAGGGAACTGCTGGAGAGAGTCCAGCGCAGCCACCAAGATGCTGAAGGGAGTGGAGCATCTCCCGTGTGAGGAAAGGCTGAGGGAGCTGGGGCTCTGGAGCTGGACAAGAGGAGACTGAGGGGTGACTCATTGCTG
Source organism: Columba livia (assembly GCF_036013475.1). NCBI lineage: Eukaryota > Metazoa > Chordata > Aves > Columbiformes > Columbidae > Columba > Columba livia. The sequence continues at coordinate 161,422,691 of NC_088603.1, read as the reverse complement.
GGGATCAAGATGGAAAGGGTGAGTGTCAGGAGGGTGGAGCCAGGCTCTTCTGGTGACAACCAGTGACAGGACAAGGGGCAATAGGTGCAAACTGGAACACAGAACGTTCCACTGGAAGAGGAGAAGCAACTTGTTGGGGGTGAGGGTGACAGAACACTGGCCCAGGCTGCCCAGGGAGGTTGTGGAGTCTCCTACTCTGGAGGCATTCAAGACCCGCCTGGACACCTTCCTGTGTAACCTCATCTGGATGTTCCTGCTCCATGGGGGGATTGCACTGGATGGGCTTTCAAGGTCCTTTCCAATCCCTGACATTCTGGGATTCTGTGAAAATCCATATTTTGTGGGTTTTTTTGCAGTGGGATGATGAGACTGACATGGCGAAGATGGAGGAGTGCGTGCGATCCATCCACATGGACGGGCTGGTGTGGGGAGCCTCCAAACTGGTCCCTGTAGGTTACGGCATCAAGAAGCTCCAAATCCAGTGCGTTGTGGAGGACGACAAAGTCGGGACAGACATCCTGGAGGAGGAGATCACCAAATTTGAAGATTATGTGAGTTTTAGAGCAAACCGGTTGATTCCTGCCTGACCCACGGGGTCATTTTTAACTTGCTACCTCATTTTATTGGTCTTCTTTGCCTAATTTTTTGGCTTATATTTAGACTAAATCGTGAAATATCATCTTGACGTTGCTAGAAACTCTTAAAACGATGTTCCTCATAGGCTGGACTGTCTAAAGATTTGTGCGCTAATTCTCACAGTGCAACATCCCGTTGTGATGTTGCAAAAAATACTAAATAACGATCCTTAAAGGTTCTCTTAGCGCAGGTCTAAAGCCAAGGAGCTGGCCTAAGAGCCCTGGGCCAAGCTTAAACTGTTTTAAGCATCACTGGTGCATGTTGTAAAGAAACGCTTGATGTGTTTTCTTTGCCATGAGTGTCTGAAAACACCCCGGTGACCTCCAGCTGCTGCTTTTGTTCCATTCCAGGTGCAAAGTGTCGACATCGCCGCTTTCAACAAGATCTAGAAGTGAATCCCGTCCTCCCCTCGGAAACTGTAACTAATAAAAATCAAGATTGAGAGTGCAACTCGGATGATGTTTTTCTCTGGAAAGCATGTTTTCTCTGGAGCGACGTGTTGTGAGATTTGGGGATATTTCCCTTCCCTGGGCGACCTATTTCTGGGTTGGAATTTTAGTCTTAATTAAAAAAAGATAGGATGAATCAGCAGGAAACATTCAGGACTCGCTAGTTTGGGGCTGAATTTCTTCCCTCTTTTCAGTTTGCTGCTCTCGTTATCCACTTTGACGATGAATTGCCTCATTAGCAGCCAGGGCCAGGGAAAGAGGAGGCGGCATTTGGAACCATCGGCGTGCGCCAGAGTCCAAGGTCCCGGCACAAGCGACACGGTGACAACGCCGAGCGAATGCCAAGTGTTGTGCTGGGAGCACCGGACAAGTGGCAGGAGTGACAATGACAACAGCGCCTGCCCGATGTCACCTGCGTGCAGGAGCCTGGTGGCAATTGGTGCCAAGCGTGGGTCTGACTGGGCTCTGTGCCTCACGTGTCCCTTGGTGCTGGTGGTGACACGCACAGGGTTGATGTACACGGTGCCTCCTGTGTGCAGTGTCCCCTGTGTCCCTTGTCCCACCCTTCCCCACACCTGGTGTTTTGTGTCCCCCATCTCCCTGCTGTGTCACATGTCCCCCAGTGTGCTGCCCTCCCCCCTGTGCCATGGGTGCCTTAAGTCACCAGTGTCCCATGTGTCTGCTGCCCCATGTGTTTTGTGTGCCCATGTGCTGCCGTCCCTGGTGTCCCCAGTGTCCCTGGTGCTGGCACAGCTGGGGCCACATGTGCGCAGTGCTGGGGGTGCAGTGGCCCATGTGTCTGGTCCCAGGTGCTGCCACCCGTGTGCCCTGTTGTCCCCTGTGTGCTGCCATCTCTGTGTGTCCCGTATCCCCTGTGTGCTGCCATCCCTGGTGCCATCTGTGTCCCATGTCCCCTGTGTGCTGCCGTACCTCTGTGTCCCTATCTCTTGTGTGCCTCCATCCCTTGTGCCATGTGTCCCCTGTGTGCTGCTATCCCTGGTGTCCTCTGTCCCTTGTGTGCTGCCATCTGTGTGTGTCCCTGTCCCTTGTGCGCCTCCTTCCCTTGTACCATGTGTCCCTTGTGTGCTACCATCTGTGTGTGTCCCATGTCCCCTGTGTAGTGCCATCCCTGTGTGCTGCCATTCCTGTCTGTCCCATGTCCTCTGTGTGCTGTCACCCCAATGTCCTGTGCTCTGTGTGCTGCCATCCTTGGTGCCATGTGTGTCGTGTGTCCCTTATGTGCTGCCACCCGTGTGCCCTGTGTCCCCTCTATGCCACCACCCCCATGTGTTCCATGTCCCCCGTATGCTGTCACCCCGATGTCCTGTTCCCTGTGCGCTGCCATCCCTGGTGTCTCGTGTCTCCAGTGTCCTATGTGCTGCAACCTCCGGTGCCTTGTGTCCCTTGTGTGCTGCCATCCGTCGTGTCCCTGTCCCCTTCATGCTGCCATTTCCCGTGTCCCCCCTGACCTCTTTCCCTGACTCACAGAATCATGATTTTGTTTGGAAAAGACCCTCAGGATCATTGAGTTCAACCATAACCTGACTCCAGCACTAACCCATGTCCAAGAAGCTCATCAAAATGCCTTTTAAACCTTTCCCAGGATAGTGACTCCACCACTGCCCTGGGCAGCCTGTTCCAGTGCCCGACAGCGCTTTCTGGGAAGAATTTTTTCCTAATATCCAACCTAAACCTCCCCTGGTGCAACTTGAGGTGATTTCCTCTTGTCCTATCACTTGCTACTTGTGTAGAGTCTTGTATCTGGGCAGGAACAACCCCAGGTTCCAGTGTAAGTTGGGGAATGACCTATTAGAGAGCAGTGTAGGGGAAAGGGACCTGGGGGTCCTGGGGACAGCAGGGTGACCATGAGCCAGCACTGGGCCCTTGTGGCCAGGAAGCCAATGGTACCTGGGGTGGGTTAGAAGGGGGTGGTCAGTAGGTCAGAGAGGTTCTCCTGCCCCTCTACTCTGCCCTGGGGAGACCACACCTGGAATATTGTGTCCAGTTGTGGCCCCTCAGTTCCAGCAGGACAGGGAACTGCTGGAGAGAGTCCAGCGCAGCCACCAAGATGCTGAAGGGAGTGGAGCATCTCCCGTGTGAGGAAAGGCTGAGGGAGCTGGGGCTCTGGAGCTGGACAAGAGGACACTGAGGGGGGACTCATTCATGTTTACAGATATCTAAAGGGTGAGTGTCAGGAGGATGGAGCCAGGCTCTTCTCGGTGACAACCAGTGACAGGACAAGGGGCAATGGGTGCAAACTGGAACACAGGAGGTTCCACTGCAAGAGGAGAAGCAACTTGTTGGGGGTGAGGGTGGCAGAGCCTGGCCCAGGCTGCCCAGGGAGGTTGTGGAGTCTCCTTCTGTGCAGACATTCCAACCCCCTGGACACCTTCCTGTGTAACCTCATCTGGGTGTTCCTGCTCCATGGGGGGATTGCACTGGATGAGCTTTGAGGTCCCTTCCAACCCGGCATTCTGTGATTCTGTGAAGAGAACAACCCCCTCTCCGCTCCCACCTCCTTTCAGGTGGCAGCGATAGGAGTTCCCCGTGTCCCCGCCCGCTCCCAGGCTGCCCCGCGGCCATGGCGCCGCTGGCCGATCTGTACCAGCTGACCATGGCGTACGGGCACTGGCGGGCCGGGCGGCACCGCGCTCCCGCCGCCGCGGAGCTGTTCTTCCGCCGCGGGCCCTTCCGCGGGGCCTTCGCGCTGGGCGCCGGCCTGGCCGAGGGGCTGCGCTGCCTCCGCGCCTTCCGCTTCTCTGCCGCTGGTGAGGGGGGACAGAGGGGACACCCCCCGGGGAGCTGCTGGGGGGCTGCGGTGGGGGGGACAGGGACAGGTCTTGAGGGGCTTGGGGACAGGGGTGCCCTCCAGTGGGAGCTGTGGGGGCTCAGGGTCAGACCTCAGGGGAACAGGGGGACCCCTCGGCGGGACATGCATGGGGCAGGGACAGCCCACAGAGGGACTAGGAGGACCCCTCAGGGGGACCTGGTGGGGACAGGGACATCTCTAGAGGGTCACTGGGGACAGAAGCACCTGATGGGGACGGGGCATCCCTTAGAGGAACCTGAGGAACAGAGGGTCCTGGTGGGGACAGGGACATCCCTCAGAGGTACCTGGGGGACAGAGAGACCTGGTGGGGACAGGGACATTCTCAGAGGGACCTGGGGGATAGAGAGATGTGGTGGGGGGAGAGGGGGCTACCCTGGGGGTCTTGGGAACAGGGGTGCCCGCCCGTGGGAGCTGTTGGGGGTCAGGGACAGCCCTCAGGGGGACATGCAGGGGACAGGGACAGCTCACAGGGGGACTTAAGGGGGACTGGGACATCTCTCAGAGTGACATGGGGATCAGGGGAGGGACCTGGTGGGGACAGGAACATCACTTAGAAGGACCTCGGTGATAGACTTGGTGGGCACAGGGACATCCCTCAGAGGCACCTGGGGGACCGAGGGACCTGGTGGGGGGAGAGGGACAACCCTCATGGGGACTTGGGGACAGAGGTGCCCTCCAGGGGGAGTTGTGGGGGGCCAGGGACAGCTCAGAGGGGAACTTAAGCGGGGACAGGAACATCTCCTATGGGGACCCGGGAGGGACAAGGACATCCCTCTGAGGGACCTGTGAGACAGAAGGACCTTGTCGGGACAAGGACAGTCCTTGGGGGTCTTGGGGATGGGGGTGCCCTCCAGTGGGACCTGTTGGGTAGTCAGGGACCAGCTCACAGCAGGACTTAAGGGGGACAGGGACATCTCTCAGAGTGACATGGGGGTCCAGGGGACCTGGGAGGGACATGAGCATCCTTCACAGGGACCTGGGAGACAGGGATACCCCTCAGAGTGACAGGGACATCTCTCAGAGGGTCCTGGGGGGGGCACCTGGTGGGGACAGGGACATCTCTCAGAGGGAGCTGGGGGACAGATAGACCTAAGGGACAGAGAGAGCCTTCAGTGGGAACTGATGGGTGGGTGGGTGGGGACAGGGACATCTCAGGGGGACAGGGACATCCTTTGAGAGACCAGGAGACATCTCAGGGGGACAGGGACATCCCTTCGAGGGACCAGGAGACATCTCAGGTTGATCTGCTGGGGACAGGGACATCTTTCAGGGGGACTGGGAAGGCTGAAGAGGGACAGAGGGACTTGGGGACAGGGACATCCTTCAGAGGGACTTGGGGGACCTAGGAGGGGACAGGGACAGCCTTCAGGGAAACTTGGGGGACAGTGGGACATCCTCTGGGAGGACAGTCCCTCAGAGGGGACTTGGGGGGCCATGGTGCCCTCCCAGGGTTGAGTTACCCCTGACATCACCTTGACGAGGGGGACAACGACTGTGAAGCGTCACCTGTCCCCTGCGTGGGAGGCTTGGTCCCTCCAGCCTGACCTGTGTCACAGGACCAGTGTGGGGACCCCCCAGCTGAGCTTTGTCCCCACAGATGTCGCCTACCTGCGCTCCGTCCTGCCCAGCACCACGGAAGATGCCTTCTTTGACTACCTGGCCACCCTGGACGCCTCGGAGGTGACAGTGACCGCCGTGCCCGAGGGCTCCGTCGTCTTCGCCAGGGTGGGACGCGCTCAGTACCCTCCCCCGCTGCAGGGAGGACGGGGACGTCACCGCCCGGTTGTCCCCGCAGGTCCCATTCCTGCAGGTGAAGGGGCCACTGCTGGTGGTGCAGCTGCTGGAGACCATGTTGTTGTGTCTGGTCAACTACGCCAGGTGGGGGACACGCTCTGCTCTGGTCCCCCAGTTACCGGGGTCCACATCCACCGAGTCCCGTGGTGGTCCAAACCTGTAGCTGGCCCCATGCCCAGCTTGCCTTGGTGTCATCTGTCCCTTTGTCCCCCAGCCTGGTGGCCACCAACGCTGCTCGCTTCCGCCTCCTCGCCGGTCCAGACGTGAAGCTGATGGAGATGGGGCTGCGTCGTGCTCAGGGACCGGACGGTGCCCTTTCGGCCTCCAAATACTCCTACATCGGCGGTGAGTGTTGCCCCAAAGTGTCCTGTGTCAACGTGGCCGCGATGTCACCTGTGTGTGTCACTTCTTGCAGGCTTTGACTGCACCAGCAACATCCTGGCAGGGAAACTCTACGGCATCCCAGTGCGCGGCACCATCGCCCATTCCTTCATCATGTCCTTCACCTCGCTGGAGGAGGTGCAGCCACGGGTGAGCGTCACCACGGGGAGGGGACAGGGATGGGATGCTGTGCCCGTGGAGGGTGTCACACAACTGTGTCCCCCACACAGGAACTGTCACCGCTGGCAGGAGGAGACCCGGTGGATCTCCCAGCACTGGCGTCGTCGTGGCTGGGGCAGGTATGCGAGGTGCTGGAGACCCCCCTGGAGAAGGCGAACCAGGGCGAACTGGCCGCATTCGTGTCCTATGCTGTCACCTTCCCACGGGACTTCCAGGGGCTGCTGGACACGTACTGTGTCAGGAGGTGAGGACGCCGGGTCCCCTCAGGGTGGCTTCGCTACCGTGGCACAGGGGACGATGTGTCCCTCCTCCCTTGGTGGCCTTGAAGGAGGGACATTTTCACCTGGAGGCATCAAGAGGTTGAGAGAGGTTCTCCTGCCCTGGGGAGACCACACCTGGAATATTGTGTCCAGTTGTGGCCCCTCAGTTCCAGCAGGACAGGGAACTGCTGGAGAGAGTCCAGCGCAGCCACCAAGATGCTGGAGGGAGTGGAGCATCTCCCGTGTGAGGAAAGGCTGAGGGAGCTGGGGCTCTGGAGCTGGACAAGAGGAGACTGAGGGGGGACTCATTCCTGGGGATCAAGATGGAAAGGGGCAGTGTCAGGAGGATGGAGCCAGGCTCTTCTGGTGACAACCAATGATAGGACAAGGGGTAATGGGATCAAGCTGGAACACAAGAGGTTCCGCTTAAATTTGAGAAAAAACTTCTTCTCAGTGAGGGTGGCAGAGCCTGGCCCAGGCTGCCCAGGGAGGTTGTGGAGTCTCCTTCTCTGCAGACATTCCAACCCGCCTGGACACCTTCCTGTGTAACCTCATCTGGGTGTTCCTGCTCCATGGGGGGATTGCACTGGATGAGCTTTCCAGGTCCCTTCCAATCCCTGACATTCTGGGTTTCTGTGATCTCCATGCTTTGCTGTTGTGTGACACGGGGCTTGGACCTGCTGCTGGGCCTGCCCTGGGTCCTTGTCCTCCCAGACAAGGGACACTCACCCTCTCCTCTCCCGTCCAGGAGCGGTTTGCCGAATTTCTGCGCCGTGGCGTTGGCCCTGCACCAGCTGGGGTACCGGGCTATCGGGGTGCGCCTGGACAGCGGTGACCTGGCCCAGCAATCCAAGGAGATCCGCCAGGTCCTGCGAGCCTGCGCTGATCGGTGAGTGCCCACCAGCATGTCCATCTTGGACACCAAAGTGGGGGCTCTCCTTGCTCAAGTGGGGGTCACGAGTGGAGCCAGGGGTCCCCCCAAAAACCTGCACTCACTCTTCTGTCCCTCACCAGCTTCCAGGTGCCCTGGTTTGGGACCATCTCCATCGCCGTGAGCAACGACATCAGCGAGCAGAGCCTGGAGGAGTTCAGTCGGGAGGTGAGGGACCTGTTGGTGGGTTTTGCTGGTGCCACCAAGATCTGGGGTTCGTGGGGTGGACAAAAGAGTCACTTGGGACTTTGTCCCTGGGTGAGAACAGGGAAGAGGTTCTAGGCTGGAAAAAGGCTTTTCATAGAATTGTAGAATAGTTTGGGTTGGAAGGGACCTTCAAAGCTCATCTGGTCCAGCCCCTGCCATGAGCAGGGACATATTCACCCAGATCAGGTTGCTCAGGTTTTGGGTGGGTCAGATGGACAGACAGACACAGAACATCCTCTGTCCTGCCCCTCAGCTCTGGTTTTTGGCATGGGCTTAAAAAAAAAACCAACAAAACAGTGGCAGGTCTGTGTTGGTGATGGCCGCTGTCCTCTCTGCTGCACCAGGGGAGCGAGATCGACATGATTGGCGTTGGGACGAACCTGGTGACGTGTCCCCTGCAGCCGTCGCTGGGTTGTGTCTACAAGGTAGGTGTGGCAGCTCTGCCCTGCTGGGTTTGGGGCTCCCCGGCTTCTCCCAAGGGGCTCCAGCCATGAGGGACACTGCAGTGAGGCCAATGTCATCAGGTCACAGATGGGTTTGGGTTAGCAGGGACCTTTGAAGGCCACCAATCCAAACCCTGCCATGAGCAGGGACATCTTCACCAGCTCAGGTTGCTCAGAGCCCCGTCCAGCCTGGCCTGGGATGTCTCCAGGGATGGTTCATCCACCACTTCTCTGGGCAATCTTGGACAGGCTCTCACCATCCTCAGGGCCAACAATTTGTTCCTCATGTCCTACCTGAATCTCCCCTCCTTTAGTTCAAAACCATCACCCCTTGTCCTGTCACAACAGGCCCTGCTCAAAGGTCTGTCCCCATCTTTCTTATCAGCTCCTTTAAGTATTGAAAGGCCACAAGAAGGTCTCCTGGGAGATTTATCTTCTCCAGCCTGAACCCCCCAACTCTCTCAGCCTTTCTCCCCAGAGCTGTTGAGCCCTTGGCCCATTCCCGTGTCCCTCCTCTGTCCCGCTCCAACCCCTCCATGTCTTGCTGGTGCTGGGACCCCAGAGCTGGACGCAGAGCTCAGGGGGGCTCAGGACATGGGGCACAGGGGCAGGATCACACCCTTCACCTGCTGCTCACGCTGCTCTGGGTGAAGCCCAGGACACGGGTGGGTTCTGGGCTGTAAGCGCACGTTGCTGAGTCTTGTCCCATTTGTCACCCACTGGTGTCCTCAAGTCCTTCTCCACAGGGCTGCTCTCCATCCATCCATCCCCAGCCTGGATTGATACCGGGGCTTGCCCAGACCCAGGCACAGGACCTTGCACTTGGCCTTGTTGACCCTCATGAGGTTCACCTGGGCCCACACCTCCAGCCTGTCCAGGTCCCTCTGGGTGGGTCCCGTCCCTCAGGGGAATCAACAGCACCACTCAGCTTGGTGTCACCTGCAAACTCACTGAGGGGACACTCCATCCCACCATTATTTCTTGGAAATAATGGTCATGAGATGGCTGTAACAAGAAGATTGCAGGCAGGAGGAGGCAGAATGTCCAACTTCAGGGTAGTTTGAGGGGTTTTTGTTGATTTATTTATTCAGCTGGTTTCCAAGCAGGGACACATGTAGAAGGTGCAGATCTCAACACAGGCCCCAGCAACTAGTGCATGTGACAAAAATAAGGTGTCCACTTCATAACCTCCTTCTCCTCCAGCTGGTGGAGGTCAATGGCTCTCCGTGCCTGAAGCTCACAGAAGATGAGGAGAAGATGACAATCCCAGGGACCAAGAGGATTTATCGGCTCTATGACGCTGCTGGTGAGTTGCGACACCCTTGGCCTGGTGTCACTCTGTAGCTCCTGCTCCATAACCTTGTCCCTGCTGTCCCCTACTCCACCACCCTGGCAGGTCACCCCTTCATGGACCTCATGGCCCTGGAGAAGGAGCCCTCACCCTATGCGGGACAGGAGCTGGTGGTCCATGTTCTGGGGCAGCTTGACGAGGCCAGAACGGTTGTGCCCACCACCGTGGAGTCCCTCCATCGCACGTATTTCAGAGACGGCCAGGTCAGAGGTGGCTCTGGGGTGTCCTCCACCTCATTGGTTGAAGGACCAAGCCAAGGTGATGGTGTCTTGGCAGAATCAAAGGGTTAAACCTCATCTGAGATGTCCTCTGTCCCTACAACCTTGGAGATGGTGACATCCCAGTCCAGCCTGGAGCTGGCTCATTGCGGATTGCGGCTGGGTGGGCACCACCCTACACGGCCACGGTCCCACATCTCCATCCCGCAGGTGTGTGAGCCGCTGCCCAGCCTGCTGGAGGTGAGGAACCACGCGCAGATGTCCCTCAACCTGCTCAGCCCCGCTCACCGCCGGCTCCACGAGCCACAGCCCTACCCGGTATGTCCTCCACGTGCCAGACACCATTGGTTGACCTCCAGGAACACTGCCCAGCCTTGGTGGCCTGGGCAAAGCCACCGTGATTCCACCATGGAGCTTCTCATTGTCCCCTCTTGCTCCCATGCCAGGTGGCCATCACAGAGCAGCTGCACCGTCTCCTCACTGAGCTGCAGCAGGACAGACGGTGAGCGGGGGTCCCGCTCTCCCCAACCCTGCACCAGCTCTACCTCCACACTCATTTGAAGACCAGGTGTCTAATTGGGAATTAACGCTTCTAACGACATTGGTGCTGCGTGGTGTTAAACTGAGAACCCTGCAGGGACTGGAAGCGCTTCCTGAGGTCCCAGTAGCAAAGCTGGGCAAGGAAGGATGGGGCAGGTAGAGCTGGGAGGCAGCTGTCCCCATGTCTTCTGGTACCCACAGTCCTTCTCTGCCCACCTTGGTGGCCTTGCACCTTCTGCCATGGCAGTGCTGTCCACCCTGGTGGCCCCACACCTTCTGCCACACCAGTGCTGTCCATGGTGGCGGCCCTACCGCCCTTGTGCCTTATTCTGTGCCACCCTGGTGGCCATGCCCAAAGCTCCTTGGTGGCATTAGGGACCACACCTTGAGTGCACACAGTGTCCACCATGGTGAGCTTTTTACGCCCCACCTATGTCCTACGGGACATCGGTAGCAGATGCACTTTACCTGTCCTCGTCAAGGCTTTTTGGCCACATTTTCTCTCTTTCTACATTGTCTCTGTTTGCTGGGGCGTGGAGGACGACCAGGCTCACACCTGCACTCTCTAACCTCATGTTCATCAAGGCTCCATGGCACTAATCCCCATAATTCATCAAAAGCAAAAGAAACCCCAAATAAAGCTCTTTTCCCACCACAGCGATGGCCACGCTCGTCCTTCAAAAACACTCGTTGCCTTCAGCTTCAGCATTTAATTCAACATCCTTCACTTCATGGTTTAGGGCTGAATAAAGTTCTGAGATGTGGCTGTTTTCTCAAATCTGGCCCAAATTCGTTACAGGGAGAAAATAAATCCTTTCCCCCAAGCTTGTAAAATATACAGAGCAGGAATTGAGCCTCCCAGGACCAACAAGGCCTGATGGTCATTATTTTAACAACAGGCTGGAGCTCCTGGTTGTGATGCTCCAGCTCCAGGTGCTACATCACACTTGGCATTTTAAGAGAGGAAAAAACTCCAGGAAAACCAAGAGCGGTTTGTTAATTAAAAATATATATATATAATTGAGAGCATAATAACCAGACGAGCCCAATCCCCACAGCGTACCTGAGTAGAGATTGTCCTGAGTTCTGAGAAGGAATGAAGAACTTTTTAAGTAGATGAGGAAACACGAGGAGACAGCAGCACCTTCTGCGGCCACAGGGGATTGGGCAGAGCTCAAAGTCCATTCGTTCGCGGGGTAAATCTGTCGCTACATCTCCCTCTCGCCCAACTTTTCAACCGTTGGTTCTTTGTCCATTTTTGAGGCTCTCCAAGGGTGGAGACTCCATCACCTCTCTGGGTAATTTGTGCCAGGGCTTGTCACCCTCATGGTGAGGACGTTTCTTCTTGATGTTCAGAAGGAACCTCCTGGGTTTCGGTTTGTGCCCAGGTCTGGATGTCTTCTTTGCACTTTCCCTTGAGTTATTTCTAGATCCTCCTGAGCCTTCTCTCCAGGCTGGAGACTCCTCAGCTTTTCCTCATACGAGAGATGCTCCAGCTCCTTCATCATCTTCATGGTCCTTTGTTGGACTTTCTTCATCTCTTTTGTACTGAGGAGCTCCAAACTGGATCCAGTTCTTCAGGTGTGACCTTACCAGTGTTGATCCCCTCCTGCCACCACTTTAAACCCAGCCCAGGACATTGTTTGTCTTCCCTACCACCAGGACATGTTGCTGCCTCGTGGTCAACTTGCTGTTGAAACCCAAATTTGGATGTTTTCCTTGAATCCCAACCCTGCTGTCAGCAAAAAAACATCTTAAACCACGTGTAACATGTGGCCCAAGCCAACAGGAGTGATATGAAGCTACGGGCTGAGTATTAAAATTACCCCACCTTGTATTAAATAGGGAAAAAAGAGCAGGAGGGAGATTATAGTGGCACATCTGGATGTGTCCCTCAAGGTATTTGGGCAACCCAGTTGATAGCAGTGACTCTCATAACAGCATCCCACTGTGATTAACTGCAGAGAACCCCCCACCAGTTTGCAAATTTACATTATTTAACTTAATAAATACCAGTTTCTGCACAGAGACCCTAAACCTGACTGCAGTCACGGCATAAAATCTAAAAGTGATCATTTTTTTTCCATTAGAATTCTGTTACCCATCTTTGGCGCTGATGTCAGAAGCGGATGCAAGATGGGACGCTAAAACCGAGGTTAAAACACAATTGTGTAGCAATAGTGGAGAATTTGCCAGAAAAAAGAGGAGAGTGTAATGAGCTCATATGCTGTTCCTCTGCTCCATCTTTTTTCCAGTTTGGTTCTTATAAAAATATGTATTTTTAAAGCATAGTTGCAGCTTAAAACATCCAATTCATCGCATGGTTGAAAATGAGGGATGGTGGGTAAAAGTGCCACAGTATTAGTGCTGGGTCAGGGATGGAACCCAGACCGAGACCAAGAAAAAACATGGTCCTAACCCATCTCTTAACCCCATGGGTGCAGCTCACACCTCGTTTTCTCACTCCACAAGTCCATGCGATGATATCTGACGTGGTTTTCTTGTCCTCTTTGCAAACATGAGGAAAACCGCTCATGTTTTTGATCAGCTGCTGGTCCTCAGCTTTGGAAGGGTTGGCAGGGAAAAAAGGATGTTGGGGAGGACTCTGAGGTAGAGCAGAGAAGGAGGGCGGAAAGGGAAAAGTAGGAAATGAGAACGAATTTTGAGTGTAAATAATTCAGAGTCCAGGTCTGCAGAAGTACAAACTATCGCTCAATAAGGCCAGGTACAGGATTTAACAAAGCCAGAGAGGCCGATGCGGATAGTTTGATGATAACCAGACGCTCAAAGAGGTAAGAAGAGGCAGAAGCACAAGCTCGGTGCACTCAGACTCCGGCTGCTTTTGCCAATGATGCTTGATCCGAGGTGATATTTCTGCCATCTGGCTGCTCTGCGGGTGTCGGCGTCATTTGTAAAGCGCCATCTTCTTGCTCTGGTACATGTACATGTAGGCGTCGCAGAAGAGGCGCTTGGCCACCCCGTCCATGTCCCGCGGTTGCTCCAGGGCCAGCACAGCCAGCGGCGAGTCCAGATATTTGGCAACTTCAGGGCACAGTGTTACTGTGGGGATGTTGAAACCGTTTTCATCACCTAAACCCAAAAAAGAAGGCGAGAAGTCCAATTAAGGTCTCAACAGATGAGTGCTTAAAGCTGAAGCAGATGCCATCATACTCAAGAGTAACGTAGTGAGTTAAATGAGAGATCTGCAAGTCAACAAAGGGGGAAAGGATGAGAGAGCGGTCCTCCCCGCATAACAGCTGGCTCAAAAAGTACCTCGTTTGAACGCAGCCAGAGATGAAAGCACCAGGAGGAACTCACACGTTTGGTCTGGCCATGCTCTTCTCTGGGGTCAACTTAAGCAGAAGAAAGAGCCTAAATTGTGAAGAAAAGCTGGAGCGAGCAGCACCCAAAAAATGAGCACTGCAGACACACACAGCTGCCCACTGCACAGCGCCCAGCTGTGATCAGGCTGGACATGAGGAAGAAATTGTTGCTCCCGAGGGTGGTGAAAGCCTGGCCCAGGTTACCCAGAGAGGTGGTAGATGAACCATCCCTGGAGACATCCCAGGCCAGACTGGACGGGGCTCTGAGCAACCTGAGCTGGTGAAGATGTCCCTGCTCATGGCAGGGGTGGCACTGGATGAGCTTTGAAGGTCCTTTCACACCCAAACTATTCTATGATTCCGCAATCAAAGCTCCGAGCCCACCACCACGTCCTCACCGTGCCTGTCAGCCATGCTGTCGAAGAACATCCAGTGTTCGTTCTCTGGGCCGTATTTCACGAAGGAGACGTAATGACTTGTCTCAATGCAGAGCACTGCGAAGAGCTCCATCTTCTCACGAGGGACCTGATGGCTGCCCCGGGGGTTCCGGCTGTGAAATTCTTCTGGGACGTGCAGCTTAGTTGGCTTGTGCGTTTTACGCTGGTAGTGGGAGTGAACCTGAGGAGAGATGACGAGGTGACATGGCTGAACTGAACCTGGCCTGGCAGAAAGAGGTGTCAGACCCAGCCAGCACTGGGCCCTTGTGGCCAGGAAGCCAATGGTACCTGGGGTGTATTAGAAGGGGGGTGGCTAGTAGATCGAGAGAGGACCTCCTTCCCCTCTACTCCGCTCTGGTGAGACCACATCTGGAATACTGTGTCCAGTTCTGGGCCCCTCAGTTCCAGAAGGACAGGGAACTGCTGGAGAGGGTCCAGTGTAGGGCAACGAAGATGATTAAGGGAGTGGAGCATCTCCCTTATGAAGAAAGGCTGAGGGAGCTGGGTGTCTTTAGTTTGGAGAAGAGGAGACTAAGGGGGGACCTTATTAATGTTTATAAATATATAAAGGGTGAGTGCCATGAGGATGGAGCCAGGCTCTTCTCAGTGGCCAACAATGATAGGACAAGGGGTAATGGGATCAAGCTGGAACACAAGAGGTTCCGCTTAAATTTGAGAAAAAACTTCTTCTCAGTAAGGGTGACAGACACTGGAACAGGCTGCCCAGGGAGGTTGTGGAGTCTCCTTCTCTGGAGACATTCAAAACCCACCTGGACATGTTCCTGTGCGACCTCACCTGGGCGTTCCTGCTCCAGCAGGTGGATTGGACTGGATGATCTTTTGAGGTCCCTTCCAATACCAAACATACTGTGATACTGTGACCCCTGGTTAATTCCCCACTGATCTGCCTCCCATGCGGCCAACTCCTCCCTGCATGGCAGGGAATGGTGATGTGTCAACAGGTGGGTAGCAAGAAGCTGAGACGGGAGATTGTCACCCTCCAAGACCAGGGAGCTGCAGGAATGCTCCTGGTGGGCCAATGTGGAGGGTCCAGCGCTCAACCCCATAAACGTTCCAGGCTTAGGGCTGGAAAGCTGCCTGGAGGAAAAGGACCTGGGGGTGTTGGTCAACAGGGGCTGAATATGAGTCAGTGTGTGGCCAAAAAGGCCACCAGCATCCTGACTTGTGTCAGCACTAGTGTGGTCAGCAGGAGCAGGGCAGTGACCGTCACTCTGTGCTGGGCACTGGTGAGGCCAAACCTCAAATCCTGGGGTCAGTTTTGGACCCCTCATACCAAGAAAGCCCTTGAGGTGCTGGAGTGACTTGAGAGAAGGGAACGGAGCTGGTGAGGGGCTGGAGCACAAGTGTGATGGAGCGGCTGAGGGACCTGGGGGGTTCAGCTGGAGAACAGGAGCTGAGGGGAGACCTTCTGATCTCTGAACTGCCTGAAAGGAGCTTGGAGCCAGGGGGGGTCGGGCTCTGCTCCCCAGGAACAAGCGCCAGGACCAGAGGAAAAGGCCTCAAGTTGCACCAGGAGAGGTTGAGGTTGGATCTGGGGAACAATTTCTTTCCCAAAGGGCTGTGGGGCATTGGAACAGGCTGCCCAGGGCAGTGGTGGAGTCACCACCCCTGGAGGGATTGAACAGACATGGAGATGAGATTCTCAGGGACATGGGGTAGTGCCAGGGGTGGGTTATGGTTGAACTCGATCATCTTAAAGGTCTTTTCCAACCAAAATTATTCTATGATCAGTCTGGGCAGAATCGGTTCTTATTTAGGCTCTGTCTAAGCAGAGAGCTCAGTAACTTGTGGTAATAATGCTGCTCAGGTGAGGGTGGTAGGACTGATGCTCAGGAATAGGCCCCTCTGTGCCCAACCTGAGCAGCTGCAAGGGGGAAATGTGGGTATTTGTGGGGGTTCAATGCGCCATCAGCCACCCAGGCAGATTTCACAAGCACCCAAAGAAACCGAATACCTGTGTGGAGCAGGAGCTGCAGAACTGCTTCAAGCCCTTAGCTGCAAACACTTTGTCTTTGAAACACTCCAAACACTCCAGGGTGGCAACGTTGCCACACAGGCAGCACTCCCTGGGACCTGCAGAGGAAAAAAGGGCGAGGGGATGAATCTTCTCCAGATCTCGCCTCAAATCTAACTTGTCCTGCCCAACCTGGTGTTCAGAGAAGAATAACGACACCAAGATCCCACCTCACATCTGCTCACAACCCCAAGAGGTGAGACCTGTCGCTTGGTTGCTCACAGTCACCCAACAACTCACTGTCAAGCAGCAGATCTGTGATATCCAGCTCCAAGGAAGGAATGATTTTGCTGAACATTTTATATTCCTTCCCAAAACGCGGCATTTGGATGATGAAGCAAGACGGGATCTGGGAAAAGAAAGGCAAACGAGTCACCTTGGTAGAAGAGACAAACCCCAGAGACTTTTCTTTCCAAATTGCTCACGGGAGTAAAGACTTTCTGCTCCACTTATCACAAGACAAGGCAGCAGGGAAAGCAAAAGTCACACTGAGATTCCCCAAAACCTCTTTTGTGTGGGTGTTTCTTTGCTGTGTTGGATATAAGACACACTAGACCCACTGCAGACTCACAGGTGCATTGGAGGAAGCAAAGAAGAGGCAGCAGAAGGTAACCTGGGCTCACCTCCACTAGCTTCAGATCGGAGGAGAGGAAGGAGCGTTCCACCAACTGCTGCACGTCGGGAACCACCAGATCGTCCTGTTTGTCCATAAATATCTGGTAACAGTAACAGTCCTGCTCCTTCTGGCCTCCGGACCTGCAAGGAGAGGGCACGGGGCCGGTTTACATGGTGTCGCAAACATCTGAGCTCCCAGAGGACATAATGGTTTTGTCCTGCAAGAGCTTCTGGGCTCGAGGTGCCAAGGGCTGCTTGGTGCAACGCTGACACGAAGCAGCATTTCCAGCCAGAAACACTAAATATGTGCCGTGAGAAGAGGAAACAAGGATTATCACTGCTTAAAAGGAGTCTATAAGAAACATGGGGACAGACTTTCTAAAAAGGCGTGTTATGACAGGACAAGGGGGGGTGGTTTTAAACTAAAGGAGGGGAGATTCAGGCTGGACATGAGGAAGAAGGTGGTGAGAGCCTGGCCCAGGTTGGCCAGAGAGGTGGTGGATGAACCATCCCTGGAGACATCCCAGGCCAGGCTGCACGGGGCTCTGAGCAACCTGAGCTGGTGAAGATGTCCCTGCTCATGGCACTGGATGTGCTTTAAAATTCCCTTCCAACCCAAACTATTCTATGATTCTATCCTTCAGTCTCATTATCCTTCCACAGCATCACATCTACAGACTAGAGTTGGACCAAGGGTTGGACTCGATGATCTCTGAGGTCTTTTCCAACCCAGTTGATTCTGTGATTCTGTGATTCTGCTCCTATAAGCAAGACTCGATTTAAATGTAAATATTAAAAGACATTTCAATATTTTTTTTAATTAACTGCACTGTGGCACAATCAAACTCCTTCTCAGATGAAAAATATCTATTTATAACTGCACACAGAAAAGCCACAGAGCAAAATTCGGTGCGTTGACAAGGTGAGTTGTGTGCAGAACATCTCCCTACATCACTGAGCCGGGAGAGAAAGGATTTCCTTGAAATGACCCTCTGCAGGGGAGCCGCAGCACAGAGTCATCTCTATGCTCAGCCTTTCCAAGTACTCCATGATCTACGGCTTGACTGACATCTCCACAAAGGAGCACAGAAAGTGAACAATCCCCTTTTATGCTCCCAAACAGCATGGTTATTTTTGGCTTCCGTCAGCCTCTCGTTCTCTTTGTAGAGCCCTGAAAAAACTGGGACTGTATCCATGGACTCCCCGGGTTGAGAGGCTGCAGGACCTGAGCCAGCTCGACAGGCTGGACACATCCCAAACATCCCCACAGGCTGTTAAAGAAGGACACGACGTTTCTCAAACCACTCCTGGCTCTCCCTAAGGTTTTAATCATCATTTTTCTGAAGGTGGCACCTTCAGGGAAAGCTTAGAAGTGTCTTTTCCTGGATGTGTCACCTGGGACAAGCAGACAGGAGCTGCGGACAATTCACCAAGTTGTGCCTCCAAAGCATCGATGAAAAGGTGCAAGTAACACCCGGTGATCGTGAGGTGGGTAAATAACGAGGAAATTGTATTTCTTCTATAAGGACACTTACTGCAGTCTCAAGAGCGGCTCTATTCCCAGGATCTGGTGCATGATAAGGTTGAGGAACTCCTCAGGATCTGGAAGGTGAGAGAAAAGCGTGGGTCACACCACAGCGGGAACACTGTGTCGCCTCACGGCATCCAGGAGGCAAAAGCCGCTGAATAAGCACAAGCCAGAATTGTGTGAACCTGGGATCTTTTCCTCTGGGGTAAAAAGCAGAGAACGCTTGGTTAATGAATAAATCCTAGAGGGAGATATTGCACAAGCTGGGCCATCACAGCAACGTTACCTCAGAGACCTTAACGGACTGTAACTGCCAACACCAAAAAATACAAATCTGGGATAACTATGGAAATGAAAGAAACTGAACAGTTAAACTATCCTCGGCTATATAAATATACGATAGTATAAAACACAAGTGCTGTTCACTGACAAAATACCTGCTGTTTCTGGAAGAATCAATGCCATTTGTTTACTATGCTGGCACTCGGAGGTTGTTGCAGTGATATTAAATTGTTTTGGTGTTGTAAACTACTCAAGGTCACGCTGTGCATGGATGGGAATGTGGTGATTGCAACCACAGAGAGCTGGGCTTCAGCTCTAAGTGTTTTCTGTCTTACTTAAACCAAGACTAGAGGCTTTGAGGAACCTAAAATAACTTACCAGAGCTTAAGCTGATCTTGGCAAAATGAGAAATTAAGCAAGATTCTAGCAGGGGCATCAGGAGTGGACTTAGCAGGGTATAAGTCAAAGTATAAAGGTCAAGGAAATTTGCCTTGTTTAAATTCTGTACACACGGATCTTCCTCTCTCCCCTTAGCAACAGCTGCCACTGGCAATTCCCACCTTTCCATCAGACTTCAGGACAATTTTCAGTCAAAAAGCTGAAGTTTGAAAAGCTGAAAGTATTTCACACGTGCGTTTTTACATAAAGGAACAACGCAGCGGGGATATTAATGCACGTGCCTGGGAAAAGCGTATAATTAAGTTGTCAGCCCGATGCCGGGATGAGGCGGCACAGAGCAAAGCAGCCAGGGAAGGCCCTGGAGAGCGTGTTACCTTTCTCAGCGTTGGTAAAGCTGGAACACTGGCCCTTGTCTGTTAGCTGCTCCCTAAGGTGCATCACGCTTCTCGCCCTGACGAAGCCAGTCCTAGAAACAAAAAGTGGCTGCAGGTGATTCTATGATCTCTCCAGTGTATTTATTAATAAATCAGTGAATGGTTTAGGTTGGGAGGGACCTTTAAAGATCATCTAGTCCCGCCCCTGCCATGAGCAGGGACATCTTCACCAGCTCAGGTTGCTCAGAGCCCTGTCCGGCCTGGCCTGGGATGTCTCCAGGGATGGTTCATCTACCACCTCTCTGGGAAACCTGGGCCAGTATTTTATTACCCTCAACATAAAGCATTTTTTCCTTATGCCCAACATAAACCTGCCTTCTTTCAGTTTAAAACCATTACTCTTTCTCCTGTCACTACAGGCCTTGGTAAAATCTCTTTTCATCTTTCTTATCAACGCCTTTGAATTATTGAAAGGCTGCAATAAAGTCTCCCTGGAGATTCTCCAGGTCAAACCCCCCAGCTCTCTCAGCCTTTTCCCCCAGGGCTGTTCAGCCCTCGGCCCATTCCCGTGTCCCTCCTCTGTCCCGCTCCAACAGCTCCATGTCTGGCTGGTGCTGGGACCCCAGAGCTGGACGCAGAGCTCAGGGGGCTCAGGACATGGGGGCACAGGGGCAGGATCCCCCCTCCACCTGCTGCTCACGCTGCTCTGGGTGCAGCCCAGGACACGGGTGGGTTCTGGGCTACAAGCACATGTTGCTGGGTCACGTCCAACTTTTCGTCTCCAAGTCTTTCTCTCAATCAAATCTCAGCATCACCGAATGCCCCAGCACTGCATTTCTGCAGCCAGCGCCAGGACAGTGGTCCTCAAGGAAGATGCTAATGTTTTATGTTCAAGCAGCTCTCATTCCTCTCTTCCACACCTCTCTAGGGAGGATGGGGAAATAACATGGTGTCTTTGGTGCAAACTCCAAAGAATTTAGCTCTCATGCCATGATCCAGCCTGTAACCCATCCTGCCTTTGGGACTATCTGCTGATAAAAGTCGCTTCATCAGCTCCAGGATTCCTCCATTGAGTTGGTGTGAGCCTCAGGAATACCCCTTTTTATCCTTTCACAGCTCACGAGGCTTTATTGTGAGCAGGAGAGGATCAGGGACCTGCAGTAGGAATCACAACAGCCTCACAGCTTGGGGATAAAACTGGAAGAAAAACCTGATATGAAGAAGGTTGGGATGTGGCCAAGAAGAGAAACTTTCCAGGTAACCCTTTCCCTCAGTGACAGGCAGCAGAGAAGATATGAAGGCAGATGGATGATATACAGAATTCCCACATATTATACTCACTTTCGGAGGGGATTAACGATCTCATCGCGCAGGATGCTCTGGACATTTCTGTCGCGCAGCGGGAAGGGTTTGAAGAGCATGGAGTCCAGCACGGACGTACAGGAGAAGAGGCTGTGAAAAAGAGAGAGTGTGGTGTAACTCTAAAGGGGTTTGCAGCAGGACTTAGAACCGACCCGTTGTGCCTGGTGAACAGTTGGTGGCTTTCGTTTCCAGCAATCCACGCGTGCGGTTACAGCGAAGTGAGTGACAGCGCATCTCCACAGTGAGATAAACCACATCTGCGTTAACAAACATGGGTGACAAGCAAAGAAACGGCTCAGAGAGAAGGAAATCTCGTACTTCGCAACCAAAACTGCTCATGGGGGAGCACCACTGAGTCTTTTCCTCTCCGGAGAGTGAAGCTGGGAACCTCCTGGGTGGTTTCTTTGAAATGTTTCCAGCCATTACCTCCAGTGACAAGATTCAGCATGGTCCGAGTCCAGAGAACTACGATCTCTCACCGCCCTGCATGACAGACACATGGGTACCTTAGGTACTCATGGGGGTCATTTCAGGGCCTGAGAACCTTCCAGATGAGGAAGGAGATCAAAAAAGCATCAACCACCACACAGCCTCTAAATTTTCAGCCAGCTTGGAATTCTAGGGAAGTGCTGCAATTTAGAGCTCTGTCCCAATTAAAAAAGCACTTGTTTAATGAAACAGCACCTCCTTACCTGAAGAGAGTTGCGTCCATATAGCAGGAATTGCAGTGGCCTTGGATCCCCTTCATCCGTCCTTGCAGAACACGCACTGCTGCCTCGTTCCTGGGGGGAGGGAAACTGTCTGGAACCTGCGGAAGAACTTCTTGCCCTCCTGCAAGAGAAGCAAAAGAAATAATTTGTAGTTTCCCACCTCGTCTGGGTCAGCTCTGTCTTTCCCCGATGCTGCAGAGGTTCTGCTCTGCTCAGAAGTCGTCACTTCCTGCACCGCTCCTGCTGGGACCAAACCACAATGGGATGAAGATTTATCATCTCTTTAGTAAATCATCTACCGGAAACAGAGACAAAACCAAACGGTCTCTTTTTCACCAGAGCCGTGCCCTAGCAATCCACTCCACCTCCACCATCGTTAGGCCAAGCCTAACAAAGACAAAAAGAGCTACAAATGAGCTGGTGCTGTGTTACAAGCTTGGGATCTCTCCATTGAAGGACTTGCGACCCCAGTCCCAAGGGGACAAAGAGGCCTTTAACAGCCTCATCCCCTTGGCCTCTTGTCTCCTCAAGCTTCAAAGGTGGCTTTTTCAGCCTGGTCTTCTTTGGTTTCTTCAGCGTTCTCCCCTTGTGAGTCAACCCCCTCTCTTCAGTGTGTCCTTATGACACTTCTCCTTGTCCCTATTCGCAGTTTTTGGGCAGTCTCTACAGGAATCCCATCTTCTCGTTTATAGTTTCTAGTTCGCATTGTCTTTGCTCCAGAGGAATTTCCTCCTGTTCCAAATCAAACTACCGACCTGTTCTTCCCCAATCTTGTGATTGTCTTATCGTCACATCAAATTGATTTAATCATCTCTTCCTGTTCTTCCCCACACCTTCTTGTGAATGTCTTACCAAATTAAAATTGATTTCATTCTCTCTCCCTTTCTAAGTTCTCCCTTATTTCTCAGTCCCAAGTGCAACACTGAGGCCTTATTTTTAGAGCCACTGCAAAATGTTTCCCTGTATTCTCAGAAGAATTTTGGCTGGACGAGACCCTCAAGATCACCGAGTCCAATTCAATATTTAGTGCCCTCATCTACCATATCCCTGTATTTAATTACTGACCATCTCTCGCACTTGTGGGGACATTTCCTATAAATACCATAAGGGCAACCTAAAAACTGTAATTTTTTGGAACACTCGAAACAACTGAAGAATCTTAAACCACTGATTAAGATGCTCCACATGAGGCTTCTCCTTGTCCCACCGTGGCACCATCTCGCCTCTCTGTGACAACCTCAAAGCGCTCCCCTCATCCCAATTAAGACAAAGAATGAGGTTATGCCTTAAACATCTTGTTTTTGATACTTCAGGCAGAAAAGATAGGTGGCTGTGGAGGTAGACACCTTGTCTTTCCCAAGGTTTTGTGAAATGAAACGTCGATTTTTAAGACAGAGGCAATTAAGTGTTGCTGTGAAGGCCTCGTGGCCTAATTGGGATTGAACCACCTGTTGGACAATCACCAGAAGAAACCACAAACCAACAGCCAGCCCTGACGAGCAAAACAGAATCACAGAATGGACTGGGTTGGAAAAGACCTCAGAGATCATCAAGTCCAACCCTTGGTCCAACTCCAGTGCATTGACTAGATCATGGCACTAAGTGCCATGTCCAATCTCAGTTTAAAAACCTCCAGGGCCAGTGAGTCCAGCACCTCCCTGGGCAGCCATTCCAATCCTGACCACTCTCTCTGCAAAGAATTGCTTTCTAATCTCCAGCCTCAATTTCCCCTGGCAGAGTTGAAGCCCATGGCCCCTTGTCCTATTGCTGACTGCCTGGGAGAAGAGACCAATCCCCACCTGGCTAGAACTGCCCTTCAGGTAGTTCTAGAGAGTGCTGAGCTCACCTCTAAGCCTCCTCTTCTCCAGACTAAACAAGCCCAGCTCCCTCAGCCTCTCCCCATAGGGCCTGTGTTCAAGTCCCTTCCCCAGTCTTGTTGCTCTTCTCTGGACCCGCTCCAGCACTTCAATCTCTTTCCTGAGCTGAGGGGCCCAGAACTGAACACAACACTCCAGGTGTGGCCTCACCAATGCAGAGTACAGGGGAAGGATCACTGCCCTTGTCCTGCTGACCACGCTATTTTTGATACAGGATAGGATACCATTGGCCTTCTTGGCCACCTGGGCACACTGTTGGCTCATGTTGAGCTTCCTGTCCATTAGTCCCCCCAGGTCCCTTTCTGTCTGACTGCTCTCCAGCCACTCTGTGCCCAGCCTGGAGCGCTGCAGGGGGTTGTTGTGGCCAAAGTGCAGGATCCACCACTTGGCCTTGTTGAACTTCACTCATTTCGGTGGCAAACAATCACAGTATCACAGTATGTTTGGGATTGGAAGGGACCTCAAAAGATCATCTAGTCCAATCCCCCTGCTGGAGCAGGAATGCCCAGGTGAGGTTACACAGGAACATGTCCAGGCGGGTTGGAATGTCTCCAGAGAAGGAGACTCCACAACCTCCCTGGGCAGCCTGTTCCAGTGCTCTGTCACCCTCACTGAGAAGAAGTTTTTTCTCAAATTTAAGTGGAACCTCTTGTGTTCCAGCTTGATCCCATTACCCCTTGTCCTATCATTGTTTGCCACCGAGAAGAGCCTGGCTCCATCCTCATGGCACTCACCCTTTATATATTTATAAACATTGATAAAGTCCCCCCTTAGTCTCCTCTTCTCCAAACTAAAGAGCCCCAGCTCCCTCAGCCTTTCTTCATAAGGGAGATGCTCCACTCCCTTAATCATCTTGGTTGCCCTATGCTGGACTCTCTCCAGCAGTTCCCTGTCCTTCTGGAACTGAGGGGCCCAGAACTGGACACAATATTCCAGATGTGGTCTCACAAGGGCAGAGTAGAGGGGCAGGAGAACCTCTCTCGACCTACTAACCACCCCCTTCTAATCCACCCCAGGATGCCATTGGCCTTCCTGGCCACAAGGGCACAGTGCTGGCTCATGGTCATCCTGTTGTCCACCAGGACCCCCAGGTCCCTTTCCCCTACACTGCTCTCTAATATGTAATTTCCCAACCTATACTGGAACCTGGGGTTGTTCCTGCCCAGATCCAGGACTCTACACTTGCCCTTGTTACATTTCATTAGGTTATTCCCCGCCCAACTCTCCAGCCTGTCCAGGTCTCTGATGGCAGCACAGCCTTCTGGCGTGTCAGCCACCCCTCCCAGCTTAGTGTCATCAGCAAACTTGCTGATAGTACACTCTATTCCCTCGTCTAAATCGTTAATGAATATATTGAATAATATTGGCCCCAGTACTGACCCCTGAGGCAATGATAGGACAAGGGGTAATGGGATCAAGCTGGAACACAAGAGGTTCCACTTAAATTTGAGAAAAAACTTCTTCTCAGTGAGGGTGACAGAGCACTGGAACAGGCTGCCCAGGGAGGTTGTGGAGTCTCCTTCTCTGGAGACATTCAAAACCCGCCTGGACATGTTCCTGTGTGACCTCACCTGGGCGTTCCTGCTCCAGCAAGGGGATTGGACTAGATGATCTTTTGAGGTCCCTTCCAATCCCAAACATACTGTGATACTTCTGCTCAGTACTGTGAACTTCCCCTCGTTTGAAGACCCAGTTTCCAGAAGACTCTTGCTAATTAACATGAAGAGCGAACAGAGGAAGAAGACGAACCGCCCGCGCCTATGTAAGTGAACTGGGTTATAAAACTCATCCCTAATTCCTCCTGGTGGGACAGGACGCTCTCCCCGGAGAATTTACCGTAATCCACGAGGCTCGGCTCGCTCTGGCGCGAGCACTGGAAGCGAACGTCGGGCTGGCAGGACTGCAGCTTCACGAAGAGGCCGCGCTTCGGAGCGCAGTGGAAATAATACTTGCCCAGCCACTCGCCAGCAGTGACCCCTTTATCTTCATCCTGGGCATAAAAAGCGTTGAGGAATAACGTGAGTGAAGGATTTCCACAAACGAGGCGCAATCCCCCATTTAAGTGCCCGGTACAAGTTTAGTCCCATTTTGCTGGTTGTTTTTTCACTTATTCTGGTTCGATTTTGAACCTGTTGATGCTGCTTGTGGGATTTTGGATTATTCCATCCCATGTTCCAGTAACTTTGCTGGTGAAGGGAGCAAACCAACCGCAGTAATCACACCACAGACTCTCCTCCCCACTCTACGGGAAGGCAAAATCGTGTGTTCGCACTCTGACACATCGGAGGCCCAGGTGAAGCTGTGAGATCCACAGCCACAAGCTGATGGTGTTCATAGAAAAGAGAAAAACCAAGATTTGCCCGTTCTGATTTACAATCTCACAGCAGGAAATATTTGTCGCTCCTTACCAGTTCGACTCCTGCCATTTTGTGTGGGATTTGGGGCAGGTAGCCCAACCAGCGGATGATTCCTGACACCTGATTTCCCTTGTCCAAGGTGATCTGGACCATGGAGTTCACCTCCAGGGATGAATTTCCGCTCTCACACTCCTTGCCGCTCTCGCTTATATCTCGTTTCATTTGGTTCGGGTGTCCCAAGCCCATGTCGGACTCGAACGGTGAAAATAAACCTAGTGGGTAAGACAAAACGTCAGGTGAGGTAGGAAATCAAAGCCTAATAACAGACACTTCTGGATCTCACCTAATACCAGGTTTATTTTGAAATTATAGACCATATGGACAAGCTCAAATCTGAGCACCAGGGACACGAGGTGTAATTTTCAGGAGGTATTTCACTGATATATATGACCAAGCTGGTCTAACAGGCTGAGCCGGGATGATCCTGCTCCTCGTTTCTCTGCTCGAGGCCGCACCTGGAGCTAATCCAGCCCCTCACAGAACCATTTAACCTCCTAAAAACAAGCAGGGATTTATTACCAATTTATTTTTGCCTTTAGTGAGATGAATCAACTCAATGAAAAGTCTTGATGGCAAACACAATTTCTTGTCATGTCCAGTGACTCAAACCATCATCGCTGCCATCTGTGCCTTTCTGAGTTTGTCTGCACCAGGATGAAGCCATTTCTACAGTTAATTAAAGACTTTTTAATTGAGCGGTGCCTTCTCCCCTAGGAAATACTTCTGCTCTGCAATCAGCCTCTCTTTTCATCCCCCTGACAAATGGGGACACTCAGCTTTAGTTGCCTAATGCAAAGAGTTTTGTCCAGAACTTGAGACTTTTCTGCCTCCTGATCAACTAAGTCAGGACTAGTTGAAGCTTTGGTTGGATTTTCAGCTCCTCAGTGCCCTCCAGAGAAGAAATCAATGTGGGTGGACACATCTGGCGATAACTTACTTTGCAAGCTTTCCTTCACAACAGAGTCCATCGGGATTTCTCTGAAAATGTCGGTTGTTCCTTCTTCTTCCTAAAAGAAGAGACCAAAAAAATCTATCAGGTTGGAAAACCAAGAGCAGTTGGTTATTAAAACTGACATTTTTAGAGCAGAACCACTACGGATATAAGAGCCCAACCCCCAGCGTACCTGGAATACAAACCAATTTTTCAATTTTGGACATTCCTTCTCTTTCCTGTCCCATCTTCACATAGTTTTTAAAAAAGCCCCTAAAAATCAAGAAAAGGCAACAAAATTGCTCTTACCGGACAAACTTTAACAAACCATTGGGTTCCCTCCCTGTAAACGGCCATCGCGATTCCTTTTGTGAGGACGTCGTCAACATAGAAACTAACTGCATCTCCCACTTTCACGGGAACCTCCTCCTCCACATCCACTTTCAGCTTCTGTTTCATGAAACCATCGTCCGGCACCAGACTAAACTGGACTCTGCTAAACGGCAGGAAGACCCCGCAGTTCCGCTTACACTTGAAATACTCAACGCCATGATGAGACCCATCGCTGTGCCCTCTGTTTTCACCCTCGCCCTGAAAACACGCAAGAAACACACATTACGCAAGAAAACACACCAAGAGAAAATAAGCAATCGACTTGGTTTTTTGCCCGTTTTACCTGTAACTCCACCCCAAAGAAGAACGGAGACAAGCTGGCCGCGGTGTTTTTGTAAACGCTTCCAATGTAGCGGATGATGCCGGGGAAATGCTGCCGGTCGACCTCCACCATCACCTTTTGGCCCGGTGCGGCACGCAGAGCCGCCTCGAGATTCAGCCTCTCCAAGAAATAATTCAAGCGCTCGTCGTGGCTCCCGACGGCCAGGAGGAAAACCACCGCCTCCTCACGCACGGGCTGCAGGATTTCCACGTTGATCGTGATGGTGGAGCCGTCATCCAGCATGATGACTTTTAAGAAGCAAGCCGGGGGCCCATCATCGGGGAAGTTGCGCAGGTAACTCCTCTCGCTGCAGAAACACATGTTCCCGGCTTGAAAATACTTGCTGCCGTAGGCGCAATCCTCCGTCAGGATGTAATAGCAGTTGTCGTCCCCCGTCGAGGGCGGGAGGTTGGTCATCGTCACTCGCCTGAGAAAGGAAAGAGTCACGGCGGTGAAGATCCACGTGTGATAGTGCTGGATCTCCAAAAATAATTCAGGTTGGGTGAGGTCCTGAGCCCGACGCTGCGCTTGTCAAAGCCTCCCCTGGTCCCTTGTTCAGGGTTTGATGAGCCTCGTGGTGGTATTTCCCACCTTCTTGCTTGTTGCCGGTGCCTCCTGCCACCCCACTGCGCGTCTGCGGGATGATTCCAGCTCTATCTTCTCTCCTAAACCCTCCCAGATGTCACCCGGAGCAGCAGCTCGTCCGTCCTGTTCCCTGCGACACCCAACGGCGTCATTAAATTCCGCCTCCGGCTTTGGCTTCGTGCTTACGAGCCAAGCGAAGGTTGAATTCTGCCCTGAAAAAATTCCCTAAAAAAGGAATTTCAGGCTGCGACGAGAGCTCCTCGACGTGGTGTTAAAACCCAAAGAACACGCTGAGGCACCAAAGGTCGCCAGCTTTCAAAATATATTAAAAGAAATTCAAATATCTGCAATCAGAAGCGCATTTTTGCACTTGTTTTCTAGTTAAATCCAGTTAACTTCTGGTTAAATCCGGTTAGTTAAATTCAACTAAATTCTAGTGAAATTCGGTTCACTTCGAGCTCAATTCTAGTTAAATTCAATTAAATTATAGCTAAGTTCTAGTTGAATCCTAGTTAAACTCCAGTTGAATCCTAGTTAAACTCCAGTTGAATTCCAGCTAAGATCTAGCTAAACTCAGTTAGTTAAATTCTAGTTAAATTCAGCTAACTTCTAGTTAAGTTCAGTTAAAGTCTAGTTAAATTCTAACTTAATTCAGTTAACTTCTAGTTAGCGTCTAGTTAAGTTCAGTTAGCGTCTAGTTAAGTTCAGTTAGCGTCTAGTTAAGTTCAGTTAGCGTCTAGTTAACTCCTCATTAAATTCAGTTAGTTAAATGCTTGTTAACTTCTAGTTAACTGTAGCTAAATTCCATATAAATTCTAGCTAAATTCTAGATAAATTCAGTTAACTTCTGGTTAACTCCAGTTCACTTCTAGACAGAATCAGCTAATTAAATTCTAGTTAAATTCGTCTACGTTCCAGTCAAATTCAGTAGAACCCTAGCTAAACCTCACCCCTAGCTAAACCTCACCCCTAGCTAAACCTCGCTCAACTCACCCCTAGCTAAACCTCGCTCAACTCACCCCTAGCTAAACCTCGCTCAACTCACCCCTAGCTAAACCTCGCTCAACTCACCCCTAGCTAAACCTCGCTCAACTCACCCCTAGCTAAACCCAACCCTAGCTAAAACTCAACCCTAGCTAAACTCGCTCAACTCAACCCTAGCTAAACCCAACCCTAGCTAAAATTCAACCCTAGCTAAAACTCACTCAACTCAACCCTAGCTAAACTCGCTCAACCCACCCCTAGCTAAACCCACCCCTAGCTAAACCCACCCCCAGCTAAACCCACCCCCAGCTAAACCCACCCCCAGCTAAACCCACCCCCAGCTAAACCCACCCCCAGCTAAACCCACCCCCAGCTAAACCTCACCCCTAGCTAAACCTCACCCCTAGCTAAACCTCACCCCTAGCTAAACCTCACCCCTAGCTAAACTCGCTCAACTCACCCCTAGCTAAACTCGCTCAACTCACCCCTAGCTAAACTCGCTCAACTCACCCCTAGCTAAACTCGCTCAACTCACCCCTAGCTAAACTCGCTCAACTCAACCCTAGCTAAACCCACCCCTAGCTAAACCCACCCCTAGCTAAACCCACCCCTAGCTAAACCCACCCCTAGCTAAACCTCACCCCTAGCTAAACCTCACTCCTAGCTAAACCTCACCCTTAGCTAAACTCGCTAAACCCACCCTTAGCTAAAACCCAGCCCTAGCTAAAACCCAGCCCTAGCTAAAACTCGCTCAACTCATCCCTAGCTAAACTCATCCCTAGCTAAACTCATCCCTAGCTAAACTCATCCCTAGCTAAACTCATCCCTAGCTAAACTCATCCCTAGCTAAACTCATCCCTAGCTAAACTCATCCCTAGCTAAACTCATCCCTAGCTAAACTCATCCCTAGCTAAACTCATCCCTAGCTAAACTCATCCCTAGCTAAACTCAACCCTAGCTAAACTCAACCCTAGCTAAACTCAACCCTAGCTAAACTCAACCCTAGCTAAACTCAACCCTAGCTAAACTCAACCCTAGCTAAACTCAACCCTAGCTAAACTCAACCCTAGCTAAACTCAACCCTAGCTAAAACTCAACGCCAGCTAAACAGTACCCTAGCTAAACTCAACCCTAGCTAAACTCAACCCTAGCTAAACTCAACCCTAGCTAAACTCAACCCTAGCTAAACTCAACCCTAGCTAAACTCAACCCTAGCTAAACTCAACCCTAGCTAAACTCAACCCTAGCTAAACTCAACCCTAGCTAAACTCAACCCTAGCTAAACTCAACCCTAGCTAAACTCAACCCTAGCTAAAACTCAACGCCAGCTAAACAGTACCCTAGCTAAACTCAACCCTAGCTAAACTCAACCCTAGCTAAACTCAACCCTAGCTAAACTCAACCCTAGCTAAACTCAACCCTAGCTAAAACTCAACGCCAGCTAAACAGTACCCTAGCTAAACTCAACCCTAGCTAAACTCAACCCTAGCTAAACTCAACCCTAGCTAAACTCAACCCTAGCTAAAACTCAACGCCAGCTAAACAGTACCCTAGCTAAACTCAACCCTAGCTAAACTCAACCCTAGCTAAACTCAACCCTAGCTAAAACTCAACGCCAGCTAAACAGTACCCTAGCTAAACTCAACCCTAGCTAAACTCAACCCTAGCTAAACTCAACCCTAGCTAAACTCAACCCTAGCTAAACTCAACCCTAGCTAAACTCCCATTAACTTTTCACACAACTTCCCCCTCCCCATCTCACTTCTGACGCGACCACGACCCAAAATTTTTGTTCCACCATCCCAAAAGGGGCGAACGTAGACACTTCTCCCTGCAGGTGACCCTAGAGAAAAGTAAGAGCCATGCCCGTTTCTACACCACGCAGGAAATAAACAAGTTTAAAATAAAATGTCACTGCCATGGGCTTATGGGTAAAATTTCTTACAAGTTGGGAGTTGGGGGAGGAGGAATCGAGCAGCTCAGTCCTTTTATTTCCCTTATTTTCCATCCAGAGCAACTCGCCGCCGCCGTTTTGTGACTCTGCTGGCTTGAAATTCTGTGATTTGTTAAATAATAGAATTAAACAATAATATTCTGTGTCCCCCCAACCCCCATTCAATCTAAGACCTCAGTTTTATTTCACTTTTTATTTAAAGTTCTCTCACTACAAGGAATATAATAATCCCCCCCCCCGTGCTTTGAATGCTGCCAAAAGAAAACCAAAATAAACCATTTTTTATCGTAAAAAGCCAAGAATAAACCACTTGCCTCAACAAAAACAAGAATCAACTGGTTTCCTCGTTAAAAATACCCCAAGAATCAACTGGTTTCCTCATTAAAAATGCCCCAAGAATCAACTGGTTTCCTCGTCAAAACAAAAAATAAACTACTTTTCTCATCAAAACAAAAAAAAAATAAACCGTTTTTCTGATCAAAACCAAGAATAAACCATCTCTTTAATACCAAAATATGAACGATTTCCTCTCAGGTTGACAGAAATACAAGCACATCCAGAGCAATGAGTGAGAGTTGGGGGTTGTAGTGTTTCAAACGGGGTCGAAACCTGATGGATCAGGCTGAGGAGAACTTGGAAAGCGACAAATAATTAAAAATAAAGGAGAATTAAAGCAGTAAATTGAGGTTCCCTCCCCCGTTCTCACCGTTTCCCGCCGCCCCGGCTCTTCCGCCTCAGGGGCCGCTACCACAGAGCCGCGGGGGGAGCGCGGCCCAGAGTGGCGCCGCCACACGCCGGCGCTTCCGGCGCGGCCCGCTGCCTCCGGGCTGCCAGCCAATGGGGAAAGGCCGGGGTGAAGGAAGGAGCCAATGAAGGAGAGAGGGAGGGACTTGCGGCCGCGCTGCCCCGCCCCCTGCTAGGCCGTAAAGGGGCACGGGGGTTTCCCTGTGGGCCATGGGGAGGTGTCACCATGGAGCTGCCGCATGTGTCCCGTGTCCCCAGAGCCGTGTGCCCCAGTGTGTCCATAGCCTTGTGTCCCCATGGCCCAAGGTCCGCATAACTCTATGTCACATGTCCCCATGGTGCTGTGTCCCGTGTTCCCAAAGCTCTTTGTCCCCCTGTCCCAGTGTCCCCATAACCCTGTGTCCCCATAGCCATGTGTCCCCATGACCCTGTGTCCTTGTGCCCCTGTGTCCCCACAGCCTGTGTCCCCATAGCCCTTTGTCCCCATGGCCTAGTGTCCCCATAGCCATGTGTCCCATGTCCCCATGGTGCTGTGTCCTGTGTCCCCATAACCTTGAGTCCCCATGGCCCAGTGTCCCTGTGCGCTGTGTCCCCTGTCCCCATGGTGCTGTGTCACATGTCCCCATAGTCCTGTGTACCCAGAGAACTTTGTCCCCAGAGCCCTGTGTCCCATGTCTCCATAGCCCTGTGTCCCCATAGCCCTGTCCCCCTCAAGCCCTGTGTCCCTGTGTCCTATCACCCTTTGCCCCATGTCCACACAGCCCTGTGTCCCCAGAGCCCTGTGTTCCTATGACCCCATGTCCCTATAGCCCTGTGTCCCCAGAGCTCTGTGTCCCTGGGCCCCCATGTCCCCAAAGCCCTGCATCTCTGTGCCCTTTGTCCCATGTCCCCATAGTCCCATCCCCCTGTGTCCCCACAGCACTGTGTCCTCACAGCCCTGTGTCCCTGTGTCCCAATAAGTGTCCCCATAGTCCTCTGTCCGACATCCCCATGGCCCTCTGTCCTCGTGGCACCATGGCCCTGTGTCCCATGTCCCCGTAGCCCTGTGTCCCCAGAGCTCTGTGTCCCCATATCGCAGTGTCCCCATATCGCAGTGTCCCCATAGCCCTGTGTCCCATGGCCCCATGGCCCTGTGTCCCATGTCTCCATAGACCTGTGTCCTCATGGCACAATGTCCCCATGGCCCTGTGTCCCATGTCTCCATAGCCCTGTGTCCTCATGGCACAATGTCCCCATGGCCCTGTGTCCCATGTTGCTGTGGCCCTGTGTCCCCATAGCCCTGTGTCCTTGTGTCCCCATAGCCATGTGTCCCCATGGCCCAGTGACCCTGCATCCCCATAGCTGTGTGCCCCCATGACACTGTGTCCCATGTCCTCACAGCCCTATGTCCCCAGACCCCCCTGTCCCAATGGGCCTGTGTCCCATGTCCCCATAGCCATGCATCCCCACGATGCTGTGTCCTGCATCCTCATAGTGCTGTGTCCACTGTCCCTGTGTCCCACTGTCCCTCTGCCTCCTAGCCCGTGTCCCCTAGCCTCTGGTCCCGTGTCCTTGTGCCCCGTCCCATGGCCTATGTCCCTTGTCCCCTCCCTGGGTGGCCCTGCCCACCGCAGCACACACATCCCAGCCCAAAACCACACACCGCCTGGGTGTCTCCACCATCACTGGGACACGTCACAGGGACAAGGGTGACACCCTTTGCTCAGGAGTCCAGGACCACCAAGCCACTGCCCTGGGGACATCACCCAGGGTCATCAGTGGTGGGGACAGAGAAGGGTGGGGACCAGACCGCAGCGCCAGGATATAAATATTGGCTAAATAGATTTATTTTCATACAAAGAATACACAGATCCCTCCCTGCCAGGACACCCCGACCCCGGGGGACACCCCGAGATGTCCCCAGCCACCCCCCTGCCAGGCACCACCTCCATTCCCAGGGTTTGGTGCTGATGTTGGTGTCACCTTGGTGCCATCCTTGTTCCCATCCTGGGGCCACCTTGGTACCAGCATCTTGGGACACCCCATCACCAGCCACGGGGCACCCCCAGACTTGGTCTCCTGCTCCTTTGTGCCCATCCCGGTGACATCTCTGGACATTTTGGGGTGTCCCCACCACCCGTGGCTTAATACTGTGGCTGGTACAGACCCGCCCCCCCCGCTCCCCGCTGTATGTACACGCTGGATAAAATAAGAAAATACAGATATTTATAGTATGGGGGGGTGCAAAATGCCTCCCTCCCCAAATTGTCCCCAGTGTCCCCATCATGGTGGCTCATTGCCAGCCCATCCTGTCCTCTGTCCCCAGCTAGGAGGTGGCAAGAGGGGGTTGGCTGGTCCTGCCCCATCCTAGGGCTGGTTGGATACTGGGAGACTTTTCCTGTGCCTCAGTTTCCCTATCGGTTATGAGACTCATTGTCCCCCCCGCCATGGGTTGGTGGGACATGGAGGACATGGGTTGAAGAGGAGCTGTGGTGGCCACCCCAGAGACAGGGACATGGCCACCAGCCCCAGGGGACATGGGATGAAGCTGGAGGTGCCTGAGGATTTACGTCAGAGCATCCCACCTCCTGCTTCACCCCAGTGGAGAAATGTCACAGGCAGAGCTACCTGAGGTCCCCTTTTGTCCCCAAATTTGTCACATCGCTATCGTCCAGCCTTGGGCAAGGGGGAGTGTCCGGATTTGGCCACCCCCACCCCGCTTTGCAGCAGGAGAGGAGGTGGGGGGGGTCCACAGTGTGCTCGTGTCCATCCCGCTCAGCTGCGTTTGGTGACCATCTGTCGGTCCCTCTTCTTCTTCTCCATCAACCTGGTGGAGAGCAGGGTGGTGACCTTGGGGGCCCTCCTGAAAGGGACCACCCAAAGCACAGGGAAGGGACACTCACTTGCGGTTGCGGACTTCGGTGAGCTCCATGAGCCGCTCCTGGGCTGCCCGTAACTCATCGAGACGCTGCTGGTAACGGGAGTCGCAGCCGTTGGTGCGCTCGTAGCTGGAGACCTGGCTGGAGAGCTCGCTGGCGCGGTCCCGTAGCTGCTGGATGGATGAGTAGAGGTTCTCCTCATCTTCCTCCTGTGCCAACACAAGGGTATGAGGTTGGTAGAGTGGACAGGGTGCTGGGGAAACTGAGGCATGGGGTTCAGCAAGCCACCCAGGCCACCTACCTTGGCGTTGATGATCTCAATGTGGATGAGGAGGGCAGCGAGCTCCAGGTCCTCGCTGTAGCTGTTCTTCAGTGGCACTGACCTGTAGCCTGGAGACAACACCAAGACACAAGCTCAGCTCCATGGCAGGGTCCAAGCCCCTCACTATGGCCAAATCCCCAAGGAGATGGTGAATATGAACCATGGCCAGATTCCCAAGGAGAAGGCAATGACGACAAGCCATGACCGGATCCCAGATGAGATGATGAACCATGGCCAGATCCCTGAGAAGATTATGATTTTGACAAGCCATCGCCATATCCCAGATGAGATGATGACGATGAACCATGGCCAGATTCCCAAGGAGGTGATGATGATAATTGCAGGGAGGTTGGACTCCACGACCTTTAAAGGTCCTTTCCAACCCAAACCATTCTATGATTCCATGATTCTATGGTTCTACCATGATGATGATGGTGCAGATGGAGGTACCATACCTGTTTTGAGGCCCTTGACGGGGAAGGTGGCTTGTGCTAAGAAGTTGGGGTCGCTGAACATGTCCTCCTCGTACACCACAAAGCGGAGAAAGGCAAACTCGGGGTTGTTGATGTCGAAGACAAACTGCTTGAAGAGCCAGACGGGGTTGAAGCCGTTGTCAGCTGAGGGGATGAGGAGAAAGCAGAGAAGGTCAGAGCAGGGCTGGACACATGGATATCACCAGGAAGGCACCAGCACGTTAGTAGAAGATGCCTGTCCACTTCTCCATGAAGCCCAGCCTCATCACCCACATATCCAAGAGGACCCCAAAGGGAGCAGTTAAGGTTGTCCCAGTGTCCCCACTTCTCCCTGGGGAGCAGGGGCTGAGTGGGAACATCACCCACGTGGACTCTCACCTACGACATCTGTCTTATTCTTGCTGTTGTCATACTCGGAGCCACACACCTCCACCTCTACGAAAGGACACACAATGCTCCTCCCATTCTTGGGCAGATGCCGGGCACCGAGGATCTGCAAGAGGAAGAGGAGGGTGAGGTCTGGCTACATCAGAAGAGGAAGGACTTTCTAGGGCAACCCCATGGTTTGGCCACTTTAGAATCATAGAATCATTGAATGGCTTTGGTTGGAAGAGACCTTTGAAGATCATCTAGTCCAACCCCTGCCATGAGCAGGGACATCACCCAGATCAGGTTGCTCAGAGCCCTGTCCAGCCTGGCCTGGGATGTCTCCAGGAATGAGGCATCCACCACCTCTCTGGGCAACCTGGACCAGGCTCTCACCACCCTCATTGTAAAAGATTTGGGGCGTTTTGGGCTTGCCAAGGGTTTCATGGCCATAATTATCCACATCACACCTTATTTATGACCTTGGACTGGTCGTAGCTTGATTGCAGCTGTACTCACCAAATTATTTTGAAAAATGTTTGCTGCATTTGTGTCGTGCTCAAGGGACA
Source organism: Columba livia (assembly GCF_036013475.1). NCBI lineage: Eukaryota > Metazoa > Chordata > Aves > Columbiformes > Columbidae > Columba > Columba livia. The sequence goes on along the minus strand of NC_088603.1, from coordinate 161,386,611 downwards.
GGTGCCTACAAGCCAACCCATCCTATCTCTTAGCACCAAAATTACCCAAGGGTTGGTTAAGGTATTTCTGGGCTTGTTTTATCTATTTTACCCTCCACCTTGCCCTTGCTCAGGTTGGGCTCAGCTCTGTGCAATTCTGGGGTTCTCCCCTGATAAAAATGATACTTCAAGCAGAGAAAGACCCACAAACCCAGGAGATCACAGGGTAACGATCTCTGTGGAGTGAATATGAGGCTGAAACATATAAAAACCACCCCTGGTTGACACAAAATGGAGGAAGAAGCAAACCCCATCTTGATGGTGACCACGGGGTGGACTTGTTGTCCTCGCCCACTTGCCTGCAGCTGCACCGTGATGGGCTCCACGATCTTCAGGCTGTTCTTGTCAAAGGGGTCGAACGTCTCGTCCCTCATGATGTCAGGCTGCAGGACGTAGCCACTGCGACCACCGAGCATGAAGAGCGCCTGGTTCAGCTGCATTGGTTTGTCTGTGGCCATGGGGACAGAGTAGCTCTGAGCTGTATGGCTCAGAGACCTCCCCAAGGTGATGGGCAACAAGTTCTGCCCTTGCAAAGACCCTACTAAGAGCCCCCAACCCTGTTTGGAGAAGTGATGCAGCTGGCTTTTGCATGAAGCCCCCAAGAAGTTCATGGAGATGTCCCCAACAGGATGAGGACAGAGGTTGGAGACATCATCCAAACAACCTCCAGCAACAGAACCCAGGACAAAGCCATCAGAGGTAGGGATTTTTAGGGTAACCTGATGGGATGAGCCCAGCAACAACCCCAGAAGCAGGATTTACCAGGCGTCTGGAAGTTGAGGGCCACAAGCTGGCTACCACAGATCCACATGGGCAATGGGTCGTAGTTGGAGGAGTCCAGGCGCTGCCCTTTGGGGTAGATGCGGCTGAGCTGGCGCCGGTTGTACTGCAGGAACTTCTTGCCCTTGCTGCGGTTGGCGTACTTCTCCGCCTTGGTCTCCGGGAAGGAGGACATGTCCCTGTAGCACGCTTTGTCTGTGCCGATCTCTGAAAGCACCAAGGTGGCCATCAGCGGAGTACACAGGGCTCTCAGGTGGCCCACGGGTTGGTCCACTTTGACCACTTGTTTTTTCCCACCCATGTTCATCCCATCACCCGCTTCTCCAGCTCTTACTGTCCTCATCGAACGGCACTGGGCGACAATACACAACCAGCTCGGAGAGCTCCAGTGCAATCTTCTTCCTCCTCTCCATGATCTTCCCCTCTTGCATCTGCACAAGAGAAAACAGGAGCTGAAGGTCTCAGCCTTCTCCTTTGGAGAAGTTGGGGACCATCCTGTGGGGGGTGGGACTGTCCACCCTCATCCTCTGCACCCTGACGCCCCTCACCCTGGCATCGGCGTTCTGTGTGGCCTCTCGGATCTTGGCCACCCACTCGCTGAGTTCCTCCTGCGTGTCCGCGGCAACGTCCAGTGACTGGGCTGCGTGGGACATCTGCTGGGAATGGATGGTGAAGACAAATGGTTTGGAGCTCCTCCCGTCTTTGGAGATAACTATAAGGACATCAGAGGGGGGCTTTACTCGAAGACATTCCCAACGGACGGCTCTGTGGAGCAAACGAAACCTCAGCGGTCCCGCTCCCGGGCCCCACCAGCCCCTCCTGGGACCCCACCAGCCGTTGGGGTCCTCCTCTTGTGAAGGTCCCATTTTTCTAATAATCGGTTTCAGCTCTCCATGCTGAAATGCATTTTCCTTTCAGCCAGGGGTAAATATCCCCTGGATCACCCAGGCCTCCGAATTCCTCTGAATCCCCCCAAAATCAACCAAATCCCTCAGAACCCAGCCTCGCGTTGCTCCCCAGCACATTGTGATGAGTTTGGGGAGCCTCAGCTCATGGCAATGAGCTTCAGCGTGGGGTGCGCGCTGTCTCGGCGGGTTCCCGCACCTGTGGCGGGGATGTGGTGGGGACACTCACCGACGTGGCAGGACGGCACGTCAATGAAGCCTTTCAAGAAGTTCCCCAGGGGGCTGTTTTCTGAGGACTGCAAGAGAGGAAGGAAGAGGGGACAGACTTTTTAGAAGGGGACAGACTTTTGAGCACGGCCTGTTGTGATAGGACAAGGGGTGACGGTTTTAAACTACAGGAGGGGAGATTCAGGCTGGGCGTAAGGAAGAAATTTTTGACACTGAGGGTGGTGAGGGCCTGGCCCAGGTTGCCCAGAGAGGTGGTGGATGAACCATCCCTGAGACATCCCAGGCCAGGCTGGATGGGGCTCTGAGCAACCTGAGCTGGTGAAGATGTCCCTGCTCATGGCAGGGGTGGGACTGGATGAACTTTGAAGGTCCTTTCACACCCAAATTATTCTATGATTCTAAGAGGGGGCGGTCGGGGAGGCATGCAAGGGCTGAACCTGGTGCTCGCTCCATTTGGCAGCCTCCCTCCAGCCCTCCTCCAAGTTTGGGCAAAAGCAAAGAAAAGACACCATCTTGGCAGGTTTTGCTCCACAGTTGAGGATCCTCCAGCCTCTGGATAAGGGTCTGGGCTGGTGTGGGGCCAGGAGCATCTTCCACCTTCCAGAAAGGGGTCTGGGCTGGTGTGGAGCTGGGAGCATCCCCCAGCCTCTGAATAAAGGTCCAGGCTGGAACCAGGACCATGAGCATCCTCCAGCCTCTGGACAAGAGTCCATGCTGGTGTGTGGCCAGGAACATCTTCCAGCTTCCAGATAAAGGCCTGGGATGGAACCAGGACTATGAGCACCCCTCAGCCTCTGGGTAAGGATCTGGGCTGGAGCCAGGACCAGGAGCATCCCCCAGGCTCTGGATAAGGATCTGTGTTGGCACAAGGCTGGGAGCATCTCCCAGCCACTGGATAAAGGTCCGGGTTGGAGCCAGGACCATGAGCATCCCTCAGCCTCTGGATAACGGTCTGGGCTGGTGTGGGGCCAGGAGCATCTTTCAGCTTCCAGAAAAGGATCTGGGTCAGCACAAGGCTGGGAGCATCCCCCAGCCTCCAGATAAAGGTCCAGGCTGGATCCAGGACCATGTGCATCCCTTAGGCTTTGGATGAGGGTCTGGGCTGGAATCAGGACCATGAGCATCTCTCAGCCTCCAAAGAAGAGTCTGGGTTGGCACGAAGCTGGGAGCATCTGCCAAACTCTGGATAAGGATCCAGGATGGAGCCAGGACCACGAGCATCCCTCAGCCTCTGGATAAGGATCTGGGTTGACACAGGGCTGGGAGCATCTCGGGTCCCTGGTTCATGGGAACATGGCACTCACAGCTTCATCCTGCTCCTGTGCTTGTGAGTTGACGATCTCCTCCACGTAGTTGGCTGGGAACCACAGCTGCTTCTTTCCCCCGTAGTCCCCCCGCCACCTGCAAGGAGTGAGAGGATCAAGGCAAATGGAACAATTTGGGGAGAGACAGGGGTGTTCGTGCTGCATGCAATTTTGGGGAGCGGTTGGAGAAGGGGTGGGGGGACAGAAAAGGAAGCAGTTAAAACCTACCACGGGATGACCCATGGGAAAACCCAAGGTGGCCCTTCCAGCCCCCACCCATGGCGATGGCCACCCAGGGGCCACCCAGCCGCCCTCACCAGCCGCCGTCCTGCTTATCGACGTTGTGGATGATGGCCTGCTTGCAGAATGACAGCTCGTCCTCCCGCTGCGCTTTGTAGTCGTAGAGAGCCTTCACTGTGCACTGGGCCACCGGAGAGAGGGACACATATCACCACCCAGCACCCAAGAACACTGGTGGGCAGTGCGCCCCACTCAGCTCCTCAAGCCCAACGACGGAACATGGGGGCTCCTGAGGGTCCAGCATCCTAAATGTTGCCTCCAAATTGACCATGCCAACAGTGAGACATGTTAGAGGGGACAGGAGAGCTGGTGCCAAGTGGTCCTGTAGGGCCACCACATTCAGCACAAAACAGGTTCTTCTTCTGGGTCTCCCAACAGTTTCTCCTGGTGCACTGAAGGTGTTAATCCCCCGATATTTCCACCCTGCCTGGACAAAAATCCCTTTGGGTGAAGCTTTCCCATGTCTGGTCTTAGCCTGAGAGCTGCTCTGCTGCAGAGGGACCTTTAAAGCACAGCAGAGCTGGCCCATGGGATTGAAGGATGACAAAGAAGGAACCTTGGGGCTCCACTCCAGCCTCCTCGAGGGTCATCTCTGAGACCAGCCTCGTCCTGAAGACCCCTGAGGATGGAGACTGGGTCAGCTCTGAGACCAACCTGGTCCCACAATCCTCTGAGCATGGAGACTGGGTCAGGTCCAAGTCTCCTCAAGTCCCAAAAACCTATGAGGATGGAGACTCAACCACCTGGGAACTGACTCTAAGTTTTCTCTTTCAGGGTTCCCCAAGACAAAGGGACCCATGGAGGTTTCCTCACTGTTGGGGCAAACTTGTGCCAGGACATTGCACCAGGGTGGCCTCTCTCCAGACCTCACCCACCATGACTTTACGATGCTGTTGGTGGAGCTTGGACTGTCCCCAAGTGATGGGGAGGTGAGGAAGGTCCCAACAGCTCCAAAATCAGAGGGTCAGAAAAATGCAGCAAAACATGACCACTTCTCAGGTCAGTGGTGGGAGATGTGGTGGATCCTGGGAGGACCACCAAGCAGCCCCAGCACTAGGATTATCATGTCCCACGACCCTCCACCTCCCAGGGACACCAGCTTGGCCACTTACCCTGGCCATCGGCATCTTGTTGGCCTCCACGTAGAAGTGGGGGGTCCGCACCTCATACAGGGCTCCATAGTCCAGCTCCTGCAAGCGAAGACACCTGAGTGGGTTACCTGGATGCAGACAGGTGCTACAGGGGGATGTGGTGGGAGCCAGGTCACCACATGTGATCAAGAGGACATTGAGAGGGACCTAATATTCCTAATATTGGAAGGGAACTATGGTGGAGATCTAACCATGGGCAATGGCTGAAGAATTAGCTTGGATGGTTCTGGTTGGGCATTACCCAAGAGGTTGGAGGACCCCTTCCCGCCATGGTGGAGCTGAGGATGGTGTTTGGTTGCCTGTGGCACAGAGCCCTCATCCCCACCATCTCCACCACCAGGAGCACTCACAGTTGTGCCCATCTTCTCCAGGGTCTCCTCGTTGATGGGGTAGCGCAACTTCATCTTGCGGTAGAGCGGGTGCTTCTCATAGTAGTTGACGAGGTCCACGAGACTCTCGAACTCAGCTGAGCTGCCCAGCATGAAGAGTCGACCTTCCTGCTGGATGCGGCAGTGCTTGATCTTCCCCTCCGCCCTGGGGTCGAGAGAGCCGTGGCGAAATCGTTGAATCATGGAATCATTTTGGTTGAAAGAGACTTTCAAGATCATCAAGTCCAAGCATTAACCCAACACTGGCACTTACCCATGTGCCTAAAAATGTAATCTGTGTCTCTTTTAAACACCTCCAGGGATGGTGACTCCACCACTGCCCTGGGAGGCCTGTTCCAATGCCCGACAGCCCTTTCCGGGACTAAATTGTTCCTAATATCCAATCTAAACCTCCTCTGGTGCAACATAAGGCTGTTTCTTCTTGTCCTATCACACGTTACTTGGGAGTAGAGATCAACCCCCTCCATGCTCCAACCTCCTCTCAGGCAGTTCAGAGATCAGAAGGTCTCCCCTCAGCTCCTGTTCTCCAGCTGAACCCCCCAGGTCCCTCAGCCGCTCCCATCACACTTGTGCTCCAGCCCCTCACCAGCTCCGTTCCCTTCTCTCAACTCGCTCCAGCACCTCAAATGCTTTCTTATAGTGAGGGGCCCAAAACTGATCACAGGATTTCAGGTGCACGATGACCAGACCTTGCCTCCATGATGGGGACAAGAAGGAGGTGATGCAGTGCCCCAGTGCTAAACCAGTGCAAGATGCCACAAGGGTGACCACCCTGAGGACATCGCTTTCTGATCACTGCCGCCTCCCCATGACAACATCTTGTGTCCCACCGAGTCACCCTACTGACCCAGAGCGAACACCTGCCATCCAGCATGGTGTCACAACCAACACGAGCCAAGCAGTTCTCAGCTTGACCAGCAACATGGGCACCGTGGCTGAGCCCAACCGGCCTTAGGGTTGCCAGGGTGGCCACGCTTACCGGAAGGAGATGGCGTAGGAGTTGGGTTCACTGCGCTTGCGCACCAGGAAGGCTCCATCCCGTGGGACCCTCATCAGCATGTGCTCAGCCTGCAGGCGCGTCAAGCTGGCGTGGTACCACCTGGCCAGGCAGAGAACGGAGGTGGTGGGTTGGCATTGACACCCAAGACCTGACACTGGGGTTGGAGAAGGCTGGTGGACCCAGGGGACCAAGGGGTGGGGACCATCCTCACTCTTTGCTCTCATGAGCGTTGGGTTGAGGGACGGGGTCCGTGAGGCGCATCTCAAACTCATTGCAGCGAAGTGGCACCTCACGGTAGTGGCAAATGAGGCTGTAGAGGCTGTCAAAGACCAGGTTGTCCGTCAGGTAGAACTTGGTGGCACCAGCCTCCTGCCGCGAGTGGATCCGGCAGTGCTGCACCCGGCTGGACCTCCTGCCACAGTGGTGGGGAGAAGGAAGGAGTGAATCAATTCAGGTCCATGTCCCCACCATCTCAAGTGTGGGGGTCCATGTACCACGCAAAAAGATGGCATTTCCACCCCAAAACACCATTCCATCCACCATCAGCTGGACATCTGGTGGGATGCCCAGGCTGGCTTGGAGAGGGTGGGATCCTGCCTTCCCCCCGGGGCTCCTACCAGAACGAGAGGGTGTAGTCACCCACGAAGGTCTCGCTCTCGCGCACCAGGAAGGTGCCGTCCTTGCCGCCTGTCTCGGTGCAGTACTCGTGCAGCAGCTTCTCGGCAATCTGCCGCCCATCACGGCCACCTCCCAGCTTCCCGTGGAACCACTTCTCCGTGAAGTGCAGCTCGTTGTTGTTGAACTCCTGCAAGTTCACCCCAAAATGGGAGAGATGCCATGAGTTAGTGTCCCCACCTCACCCCATGGGCACATTGTGCTTCACATGTACCTCTTTCTGCTCCACCTCCTCCTCATCTTCATTGAACTTGTAGCGGGATGTCTCCTCCGAGTAGTAGATCTTGTTGCTTGTCAGGACGAAATAATGGGGGCTCCAGGTCTGGGAGGGAAGAGCATCACCAAGGTTGGCAGGATGGTGGCATGAAGGGACGGGGCTTTGAGACCTCTGTTTCTGCCCCTGCCCCATCCCAATGGTCTAGGAGAGCCCATGCCCCATGCCCAACTCAAACCCTGATGCTCATCCCCATCCAACAGACCCTGCTCAGCCCCCAGCCATGAGTGGCAGGGAGACCCTTACGTGGTCGATGGGGTCTTCGAGGTAGAGGATGCCATTCTTGATGGAGTTGCTGATGTCATTCTCCGAGTAACTGGCAGTGGAGACCTCCTCATACAGGTTCCCTTCGACCAGTTTCTTGTGCTGGGGGCAAGCCCAGAAGGGGAGGTCAGCAGTGGGTATGGTATCCCCATCATGCTGAGCTCCCAAGCCCTCAGGCCACACTTGGGCTCCTCTAGTTTCTTTTCCACCACCCCCTGTTCTCCTTGACCCTCTCTTCCAGTAGGACATCTCTCCAATGTCCTACTGCATGTGCATAGAGGTATACCGCTCTTGAGTCCCAAGATTTGGGATAATCACCATCCTTCCCAGCTCAACACAGTCCTTGTCCCTCCCACAAAAAGGGGTTTTAAGGTGGTCCCTGCCCCACACCTTGATTAGGATCTTCTTCTTGAGCTGGGTGGGTGAAGGCAGCTCGTCAGCATTGATGTCCACCGGCTTGGTGAGCAGCATGTCCCCGAAGACCTTCTTGAAGTGGGAGGCCATGTTCCTCTGCTGGACGATGCTGCAGTGGTCTTCGATGGAGAGGATGATGGGGAACCTGGAGGAAGCAGGTGGGAATGGCGGCTTGGGATGAAGGTGAAGGAGAGGTTGCCTGCCCAGCCCAGAATTGGGGTGTCATTGGGCAGCTGGAGCTTACTCGGAGGTGACGAATGCGTGCTCCTTGATGGTGTGCAGCACATCCAGGAACTTGATCTTGGAGGTGAGCGTGTGGCCATGGTAGATGATAGGGAGATCGTCTGGGCCATCCCAGCAGTCCACTGAATGGGGAGACACCTTGGTCAACACATGCTGGTCACCAGCTGTTCACTGAGGACCATGTTTTCCAGCCCTTGAAGGACATGGAAGATCGCCCCACCCTGGCACTATGGGATGGGTATAGGGGACGGTCATCTGGTGCAACACAGGGTTCTGGGGTGGGCTCAGCATCTCTGCGGGGTGCTGAGGGGACTCACGCTCAATGCAGCGGCAACCCATGCGCAGGCAGCGGGCGTATGCCTCCAGGGAGGACTCGCTGGAGAACTGATCTCCTGTTAGATACCTGCAGAGAATGAGAATCATAGAATCATAGTATGATTTTGGTTGGAAAAGACCCCCAGGATCATTGAATCCAACTGTCAGGATCATCAGTGGCCAGAGCTGCCCCAGCTGAGGTGACGGGATGCTAATGGTGGTCCCCAAGGAGAGCCCACCCTGTCCTTACGTGTTGTGGGAGGAGGAGATCCAGTACTGGGACAGGGGATGGTTCATCTCCTCAGGCACCACGCGCTCATATTTGGCGTCCATCACCATATTCTCCTTGGAGAAGAGGTACGTGAGGAACTATAGGGGAAGCAGAGAGGTCAAAGCCTGCCAGGGCTGGGGAGACAACCCAGGGTGGGTGCTCTGTGGCTCCACCCACCTCATCCAGCTGGAAGGAGGGGTCTGCCACCTCATTGGAGCCCTCCTTGAGGTAGGTGCACATGTAGTCCCGCACCATGCCCATGTCGCTGGCCCAGGGTTCCTGTGGTGAAACGTGGCCATCGTTACGGGATAAACCAGGCTGGGACAGCCCATGAGGGTCCCCTAGGTTGGGGCTGAGAGGGACACCACAGGAGTCTCTAAGAACCCACCTTCTGGTCATGCAGCAGGAACTTCTGGAAGTCATAAAGGGAGACTTGGCACAGCTCAGGGCGGTCCACGTTCCTGGGACATGGAGCAGCCATCAGCAAGGACTGGGAGCAGGAGTTGGGGTAGACCCCATGGGAGAGTTGAGGCCACCAGGGTCCAGCTGCAGCCCCACCTTCTGGTGCCCCCCAAGGTCCTGTCCCACTCCTGCCAGCTGTGCGCAGGTCATGGAGGTGCAAGGGGCACCACGAGCTGGTGGGTGCTGCTGGAGCAAACACTCCCAGTGTCACCCTGTGACATGAGAGAGGCGGGTACACAGCCAGAGCACCCAGCGCTGCCAAGGATCATAGAATCACAGAATGGTTTGGGTTGGAACGGACCTTCAAAGCTCACCCATTCCAACCCCTGCCATGAGCAGGGACATCTTCATACAGCTCAGGTTGCTCAGAGCCCCGTCCAGCCTGGCCTGGGATGTCTCCAGGGATGGTTCATCCACCACCTCTCTGGGCAACCGGGGCCAGTGTTTCACCACCCTTTTGTAAAAAATTTCTTCCTCATGTCCAGGTTGAATCTCCCCTCCTTTAGTTTAAAACTATCATGCCTTGTCCTATCACAACAGGCCCTGCTCAAAAGTCTGTCCCCATCTTTCTTATCGGCCAGAATCATTTTTGTTGGAAGAGACCCTCAAGATCATTGAGTCCAACCATCACCTAACTCTGGGATTAGACCATCTTACTAAGAACTTTATCTATGCACCTTTTAAACCCCTCCAGGGATGGTGACTCCAGCACTGCCCTGGGCAGCCTGTTCCAATGCCCGACAGCCCTTTGGGGAAGAAATTGTTCCCCAGATCCAACCTCAACCTTCCCTGGTGCAACTTGAGGCCGTTTCCTCTTGTCACTTGTTACTCTAGAGTAGCACATTCCCGCTCACATCCCTGCTCCCATCCCCTCTCACATTCCCGTTCCCAGCCCTGCTCATCTCTTCTCATCCCTGCTCCCATCCTGGTTCCCATTGCTGCTCTCATCCCACTTCCATCCCAGTTCTCATCCCACTTCCAACCCAGCTCCAATCCTTGCACCCATCCCCTCTACCATCCCTGGTCTTCCCTGTTCCCTTCTCTGCTTATCCCTTCTCCCATCCCTTCTCCCATCCCTGTTCCCATCCCCTCTACCATCCCTGCTCATCCCTTCTCCTATCCCTGTTCCCATCTCCTCTCCCATCCCTGCTCCCTTCTCCTCTCCATACCCTGTTCCCATCTCCTCTCCCATCCCTGCTCACCCTGTCTCCCATCCCCTCTCTTATCATTGCTCATCCTTTCTCCCATCTCTGCTCCTATTCCCACTCCTATCCCTACCCCTCCAACCATGGTCTCCATCCCCACCATTTTTGTCCTAAAGACCTGACCATGAGGCCTACTAGAAGGTTAACATTAGACGAATAATAGGTGAGATGCGTAGTAATAGTTAACTTCTGACTGGAGAACAAAGCCTATCCTGGAATTGAGAAGTCAGCCATGAACAGTGGATTGAGTACCTAGTGATTTTGTGGATGTGCTTAATCCAAAGGAAACTTTGCTCATTATAATATCATTTTAATCCCAAACTGCACCTCCTCATTGAAGGTTACCTGCCTCCAGGAGAAGAGGCCTACTCGCTGAGCACACATAGGAAGAATAGTGTTATAGAACTTGTATGCAAATATTAAAATCATAGGATCATTTTGATTGGAAGAGACTCTCAAGATCACAGAGTACAATCATAAGCCAACTCTGGCACTGACTCATGTCCCTAAGAACCTCATCTATGTGTCTGTTCAACCTCTCCAGTGATGGTAACTCTACCACAGCCCTGGGCAGCCTGTTCCAATGCTTCACAACCCTTTCCAGGAAGAAATGTTTCCTAATATCCAATCTGAACCTCCCCTGGCACAACTTGAGGTCGTTTCCTCTCATCCTGTCACTTGTTACTCAAGAAATCAACACTCTTCATGCTCCAGCCTCCTTTCAGGCAACTGCAGAGAGCAAGAAGGTCTCTCCTCAACCTCCTGTTGTCCAGAAAAGGAGCTTCTCCTGACACCGGTGGAAATGCAGCACCATCTGGACCCTGCACTCTCCCCAGGCTCTGCCCCACAGCCTGGTGGCTTTGCCCACCCAATGAATCCAACACTTCGAGGCTTGGCCCGGATGGGAGCCCGGGGGTTCCCGGGTACTCACCGCAAGGGGAAGGAGAGCTCCAGCTGCTCAATGACCTGCAACGTAAAGGAGGGGAACAGATTTAGCTAGGATGCACCACACCAGGTAGGGGATGCTCAGGAGAACAAGCTGTGGCTCTTACCGACTTCTGTGCATCAAACATCAGGTTTTTGTAGAACTGGATGAAGTGGGAGAAAGTCATCTCATTCCTGGCTTCCACCTCCTGTGGGAAACAGTGATGCATGAAAGCAAGGCCAACCAACTGGAGCCAACAACAGCAGGGATGGCTCCAACACAGCTGTGAGGTCTTGAAGAGGTTCTCCCTGTATAGCTGGGGTACCTGTGGGGTCCTTACCACGAGCTTGTCCCTCAGGAACCTCATGTTGGGGACACGGTAGTTCACCTGGGGCAGCATGGCCTTCAGGTCCTTCACTGTGATGCTGCAGAGGGATGACACGGTGTCAGGATAACCCCTGGATGGGTCTCAATTCCTGACACTGAGGGTCCCACCCCAAATCCTGGTGCCAGCATGGTCTCTGGCATGGGACGCCACACCATATTGGGCTGTGGACCCCTATGGTGGCACAGGACCCCTTATTACATGGAGTCTGCCACAAGCGTGAGCAGAAGGTCAGGCTGAAGAAGCACATCTGGAAACCAACCACATGCTCTAAGCCATCATCCCATCTGGAGACGATGCTCATCGCCGTAATAATTTAAGTCCACATTCACTTGATTTGGGATTTTTCTAGTCTTGGGGTGATGTTTATGGGCTGCATTAATGGTCCAGCTTCTCCTGGCACTGGTGGAAATGCAGCAGCGGGTGTCAGGGCATCGGGGTCCCTGTAGTCCCTATAGTGGCAAGGAGGGCACCTGCACCTGAGTCTGATTTTTGGTGCTTTTGAGAGCCCCAAATAACCTGGTACTACCTTGCCGCACAAACCCCGCTCCCAGCCGGGCTCAGTCTCAGATTTGGGGTGCAACTGGGGGGATACAACCCCATCCAGCCAAACCCACCTTCCCACCATGGGACTGTCTCAGTGCTCACCTGCCTTCCCGTGACCGGTCCATCCCGTCAAACTGTTTACGGAGCCACCTGGGAAGGAAGGGATGGACAGACGGCACTCAGCCCCATGGAGGACTAAACCCAGGGTGGCTTTGTCCCCTAGACATGAACTGGAAAATGAGATCTGCTGGTCCTTCCTCACCTCTCGATCTGCAGCGGGGTCTGGGCTTTCTGGGTGTCCGCCACCAACCAGTTGAGGCCCGTTATCCACAGGTTGATGTCCTCCTCGCAGAAAGCTGGAGGAGGAAGAGGAGGGCGGTGAGGTTGGGATGGGGGAGATGGGATGCCGGGGAGGTGGTGAGACCTTAAGGGTAGCCATGGGGAAATGGGGAGGGAGACCACGCACCAGCAACACTAAGCGTCCGCAGCCTGAAGTCCATCCCATAGAGGATGATGAAGCACATGGTGAAGTCGAGCTTGCGAGCATCTTCGGGGTAGCGCTCGAAGTCCCGTGAGTTCTTCCCCAGGCGGATCTCCTTGATCTCCCGAATGTCGACTGCAGGGAGAGAGGGACATGGGATGGTTCCCAGCCACCCTGCTACTGCAGAACCATACGTGTGGCTCGGGGAGGCTGGAGGAGATGGAACTGCCAGGAGACCGCATGACCTCTGAGGAGACTTGTCCCCAGGATGGGGTGTCTCCATGGCACTGCCAGAGGGTGTGTGATGGTATTGTGAGTGCTCTGGCCATGTGTCCTCCAGGGAGATATGTCCCTGCTGCCCTCCAGTAATGTGTCTGTTGGTGTGATGGCACCGTGGGTATTGTCCTTCAGGGAATCGTGTCCCCAGAATGGGGCATCCCTGTGGCACTGCATAATGGCATCATAAGTGCCATGGCCATGAATCATCCAGGGATCTGTGCCCTTGGGACAGGGTGTCCCTGCAGCACTGCTGTGTGACAAGCACCATGGTTGATGGGTGCATGCGTCCTCCAAGGACCCATGTCCTCAGGATGAGGTGTCCCTGTAGCACTGCTGTAGCTGTGTGACAGCATCACAGCTGCCATGGCCACATGTCCTTCAAATAACTTTTTCCCCAGAACAGGGCATTTCTGCAGCACTGCTGCAGCTGTGTCACAGCACCATGGGTGCCATGGCCATGTGTCCTCCAAGGACCCATGTCCTCAGGATGGGTTGTCCCTACAGCACTGCTGCAGCTGTGTGACAGCACCACGGGTGCCATGGCCACATGCCCTCCAGGGACCCATGTCCCTAGGACAAGGTACTCCTGTTGTAGCCGTGTGACGGCACCATGGGTGCCATGGCCACGTGTCCTCCAGAAAGCCACATCTCCATGTCCCTGCCGCTCTGCCCCCAGCCGTGTGATCGCACACAACTGCTGTGTGTCCCCCAAGGGTCCATGTCCCCAAGACGGGGTGTCCCCACAGTGCTGCCCACCGGTTTCCCAGCTTCACGGGTGCCACGTGTCCTCCAGGCTCAGCCAGCCCCATCCCAACCAGCACATCTCCAAACACCTCTCCTCCCCATGATAGACCCCGTTCCAGGACAGGCTGAGCTCATCTTTAAATATAAGACGTCTGCCCAAAAGCGACAATTTGGAGCCCTGGCAGCCCAGACCACAGGGCGTTTCTTTCCTGCCACGCTGCTCTCTCATTATCTCGCTATATAAAGCCCCGACGGCGACGGGAGGGTTGGGTTTCCGGACCGTTGTCTTCCTCACCATTACACCACCGAGGGAGATTTCCAGCCCCTGGTTTTGCCGAGCAGACGTGTCCGACTGAGAGCAGAATAATAATATGATATTATTAATAACACCCAAAGTTCTCGATACTGTGACCATCACCCCTGGGCTGATTTACTCTCCTGGGCTGAGGCAACGGCACCAGAAAGGGTTTTGTGAGGCTGAGGGAGGCCGGACCACCGTGCTGGGGTATTGTATTGCTGAGGAAATGGGTCATTTCCCAGAGAATTTCCAGCCCGGCCGCGTTTCCGATGCGGTGGTGGGGAAGGGTGCAGGCGTGCCGGTGCCTTGATGGAAAACCTCAGCTGAATCCAAAGAGGGAAAAGAAAAGCCGAATGCTGGGAGGAATAAGGGATGAGGGAGAAATTTGGGCTGATTAAGCAAGAAAAGTGGTGTAGAACAGTTTTTCTTGGCGGAATAGCTCCAGAAAACACTGGAGGCTTTATCTAGCCTCCCCTCGCTGGAGGAGCGCAAGCCAAATTTCACGGGTGGTGGTGGGATTTTAGCACAAGCAATGCAGGGGGTGTCCATACCCCTTTGTGTGTGTTCTGAGCCTGGATCTCAAGGAATTAAACCCTGTTGCTGGTACTATGCACCCCCCATGGCTTGGAGAAAACCAGCTTCAGTACAAATAGGTAGATATTTGGGGGTAAAAATGGATTTACAGTTTAAAAAAAGGACACTCATCCACAAATCTGTGCGTCCACAAGGTAAAAGACAGGGGTGAGAAGCCGGTGGCTACCAGGGCTCTGTCAAGATCCCATAATGCAGCCACCCCCTGATTCAACACTGCCAGGATCCGTCCTCAGGGCACTGACGCTGCCAATAATCATAGAATCACAGAATAGTTTGGGTTGGAAGGAGCATTTGAAGGTCATCCAGTGCCACCCCTGCCATGAGCAGGGACATCTTCACCAGCTCAGGTTGCTCAGAGCCCCGTCCAGCCTGGCCTGGGATGTCTCCAGGGATGGTTCATCTACCACCTCTCTGGGCAACCTGGGACAGTGTTTTATTACCCTCATTGTAACAAATTTATTCCTTACATCTGGCCTGAATTTTCCCTCTTTTAGTTTAAAACCATCACCCCTTGTTCTATCACAACAGGCCCTGCTCAAAACTCTGTCCCCATCTTTCTTATCAGGCCCTTTTAATTAATGAAAGGCCGCACTAAGGTCTCCCTGGCGCTTCTCCTCCCCAGGCTGAACCCCCAGCTCTCTCAGCCTTTTTCCCCAGAGCTGTTCAGCCCTCGGCCCATTCCCGTGTCCCTCCTCTGTCCCGCTCCAACAGCTCCATGTCTGGCTGGTGCTGGGACCCCAGAGCTGGACGCAGAGCTCAGGGGGGCTCAGGACATGGGGGCACAGGGGCAGGATCCCCCCCTCCACCTGCTGCTCACGCTGCTCTGGGTGCAGCCCAGGGAATGATTGATTTCCTGGGCTGTGAGCACAAGTTGCCGGGTCATGTCCAGTCTTTCATCCACCAGAACCCCCAAGTTCTTCCCCGCAGGACAATAGGCCCGGCCCCATGAAAAGCCAGAGGAAGAGGGAGCGGCGCAGGGCTGCACAATGCAACACGGCTGGCGGCTTCCTGGAAACCACATCTGCAGCGGATTTGCAGCGATCATGTCAGAACGAATGTCTCCAAACTCCTCCCCGCATTGTCTCAGGGGTCCCGGGCGATTAAAACATTCTGTAAGTTGGTTCCAGCTGCAAAAATCCCTGTTCTCTTCTAATGCAAAACCAGCAGTGCGGTGCAAAGAAGGTTTTAAATGTGGTGGTGGTGGGAAGATGATGTAGGACCAGAGTCTGCCCAGTAGCTTTTAGGGATGCTGAGAGCCTGGGAGTTTTCTTAATGCATTAGGAGAAAAGCAAAGCAAAGTGGTTGGAGGGAATGGTTGTGCTGGGAAATCCTGCTGGCCGGGGTGGTCCATGGTAGCACAAGCCGTGTCCCCTCCTGTTCACCTCGGTCACCTCTTCTTGCAGGACACGTGGCAGCTCAGACCCTCCTGTACAGGGGGATTAGGTGACCACATCCCCCATGGCTCCCCATGGTGTTGTAAAGCTGATTTAAAACCACAAAGAAAAGATTTCCTGGCCCAGCAGTGTTAAAACCCATCTGGTTTTACTCCCTAAATGGTCCTATTTATAACTATTGGGCATTAGTGAGGCTGAAGGCGTGATCCCAATTACCCAGTGTCGCGGCAAACCAGGTTGCAAACCACCCCACGATATGCTCCGAGGTTTGCCGAGGTGCCTTCACTCCTTTATCTTCTAATTTCTTCCAAAGATCCCTTTTGGGCTGTTTTCCGCTAGATTTCATCCTTGCACTGGGGACCGGGGTCTGCAGAGGGTGATGAGCTGGAAACCCTTTGGGATGAGGCTGATTTTGGAGGTGACGCTCCAGGCGACCCCATCCGGCATGGACACGTGTCCATCAGCTGCTTAACGAAGCGTGTAATTAGTTTGCATGGTGTGGGACTTCTTGGCGAGAGTCAAGATCCGTGTCAGTCCATAACAGAGACATCAACATTGTCACTTGTCCCCGCTAATCCCTCTGCAAGCGGATGCCTGGTTGAAGCGGGGATGTAAAATGACCCAGGCAGGCATGAGGTTGCGTGTGGGGAAGGAACGAGGTCCCAGGAATGAAACGGAGATTCTGGAGCTTCCATAAATTCATGGTGAGTATGAGGATGTGAGAGCACAGAGCGGGGCTGGACCAGGGGGTGAAGATGCTCCAGCCCAGCACCAAGACCAGGATTTATCCCACCCAGAGCTGGGGGAAATGGGTGGTGGGGTTAGATGGCAGGATTGAACCATTTCCAGAGGGATTTTCCCTTTTGTTTTTTCCCTTCTGGATGACCCTTTATTCTCATGGAAGGGTTTGGGTTGTTGTGTGGGAGAAGCCAGATTCCAAAGCATCAGTGGGGAAACTGAGGCAGGAGATCTAGAGCAACCTGAGCCCCTCACTCAGCTGTGCATGGTGCTTCCAAATTAAAACAAAGAGTGGTAAATGCATAATTTCCAAGACCAGAGAATGAGCTCTTTCCTGTGAGGACCAAAATCACTTCTCCATGCCCAGCAGCCCAAGCAGAAGCTGAGCCCCCACTGGGGATTTTGCTCCATCTCATGAAAAATTAGTGATGGGTGGTGATTTTGGAGTGAGTAATTGAGTGATTTTTAAGGACACTCCCTAAGCCCTCCTGGGGAAAAAGCATCTGTCACCTCCCAAACTTCCAGGGTGGACTTTGCCACCATCCAGGTGAGATGATGCCCCAAAACTGGGTTCTTCCTTGGATGGGGATGAGGTGACAGTATGGTTCTGTGTCACCTCAACCCTGTGTTTTCATCACTTGGCTCTTTTTAGCTCAATTTAAGAGGAGGTGCAAGTCTGGAGGTAACAAGCAACCAGGTAACAAGCACCAAGGCATGGAGCCCCACCAAAGCTTAGTGGTGGGACTGTGTCCCAACAGCCTACCAGTCACCAGTGAATCCACAAGGAAGGGTGATTTTTATGGATCCTCCAGCAGGAGCATCTCCTGTGTTGGAACCCAGTGCCACCAGGCCCTACCAGTTCAAGCGCCATTTAAACTTTGATGCGTCAACGCATGTGGTGCAGAGCCCAGCTGGCCATGTCCTCTCTGGGCTGCATGGGGCCACCACCATGCTCCATCCCATGCTGCTGGAAGCCTGAGCACCTCATTTTTGGAGTTAAAAGCACTGTGAAGAGGCAAGGTGGTAGCTGGCTCCTTCACCTCCTTGCCAGGTTCCAGGGATTAAAAGGCAGCAAGTTGAGCCCCATGGCAAGTTATGGACCAGTTGAGCCATGATGGTGGAGGTGAGGGTTGCTCAGCTTAGCAGCTCCAGCATTTGCATCTCCACGTGAGGAAGATCCCGTCATGGCAAGGCTTCCCACCGTGGTAGGACACCCCACCATATTCAGACACCCCACCATGGTAGAACAACCCACTGCGGCTGGGTGCCCCACCATGGTCAAGCATCCCACCATGGTCAAGCACCCCACTAATTCCAGGCAGCCCACGTCAACTGAACACCCTCCTGTGACCAGGCACTCCATCGTGGTGGTCATTCCACCATGGCCAGGCACCTCATTGAGGACAGGCACTCCTCTATGTCCAGGCACCCCAATGTTGGAGGCACCCGACCATGGCCAGCCACCCCAACACAGCCAGGTACCCCACTGTGGCTGGACACCACACTGTAGCTGAGCATCCTACCACAGTAGGACCATGGTAGGGCAACCCATCATGGCTGGGCACCTCACAACCAATCACCCTGCTACTGTAAGACATCCCACCAATGACTAGGCACCCCACGGCCAGGCACCCCACCACAGCAGGACATCCCACCACGACCAGATAACCCACAGCTGAGCACCCCACCATGATAAGACATCCCACCACGTCCAGGCACCCCAGAGCCAAATATCCCGCCATGGTAGGACAACCCACCACAACCAGACACCCCACGGCCAGGCACCCCACCATGGTAGGACATCCCACCACAACCAGGCACCCCACAACAAGTCATCCCACCAGGGTAGGACATCCCACTACAAACAGACACCCCATGGCCAGGTACCCCACCATGGTAGGACATCCCACCACAACCGGGCACCCCAGAACAAGTCATCCCACCCTGGCAGGACATCCTACCACAACCAGACACCCCACCACAGTAGGACATCCCCCTGGCACCTCCCCAGCCCCCAGCACCGCTGCCACCGATACTCACTGTCCCCCTCCACCTTCTCGGGAGTCCGGCTCCAGATGATCTGCCGGGTCTCCAGCTTCACCTGGAAGGTCCTTCGCTCCGGCCTCTGTGACTTCTTCTGATAGAACAAGGTGAGGACGGTGCCCATCTCCAGGCAGCGGAGGATCCTGCCCATGTCCCCTGCCTCCATCCTGCCGTCCTCCAAAAAGCCATTGACGCTGTTGAGCCTGGCCATGGACATCTTCACTGTGCGGCCATCGCCCGGAGGAGCCGCAGAGCCGGGGTTGTCTCATGCAGGAGAGGACAAACCAAATCGCCGAAATCTCCCTGGGGATTTTCTCCACTCGCCCCGGGTTTCCTCTACGGCCGATGTCCCCTCCGCCGCGCCACGGCCACGGCACGGAGCCGGGTTTGGTGGCAGCGGGGAGGAAGAGGGTGGGCTGGAGGTGCTGTGACCTTCTTGCCGAGGCTGAATCCGGCCCCGGCGTTGGCATCCAGTGGCGGTGGGAGCAGATGGGCAGCGCTGGTGGCGATGGCCTTGCGGTTCAGAGCCGGCGGGGGGTTAAAAACCATCCGGCCACCTCAGGACGGCGGAGGCACTTTTGTGGGTGAAAAAGGGTGGCGTGCGGGGAGAAAACCAGCCAAAAAAAGAAAAAAAAACAACAAAAAAAAAGCAAAGTCACCCCAAAATCGATGCGTTGAGGTGGTGGATCCCACCCCGGCCTCCGGGCCAAGCGGGGCCGGGGCTGGGAGATGGGTGCGGCGAGGGGGTGCCGAGGGGTGCTCGGGCAGCCTGGGGAGCAGAGGGGCCTCCGTGGGGTGGGATGCGGGATGCGGGATGCGGGATGCGGGGTTAGGGTGGTGGTAGGTGGGTGGGGAGAGGGGGGGGCTCCCACCAGCCGCCCGCAGCCCCTCTCCTCCGCTTCTTAATTTCGGGCTGATGAAATGGACGCCCAGAGGAAACTGCAATCACACATGGCCGGAAAGAGATCAGAAAGGAATTTAAAAAAAAAAAAAAGAACCAGGATCTTGGAGAAAGGAAAATCCAAACGGCGGAAAAGACGTCCGAGGGTGACATCTAGAGGGACTCAAGATGGGGAGCGGCTTTGTTGGGGTGCTTATTGGGGGGCACCCCGGGATGGGGACGGGGTCACCTGGGTGGAAATGTGGTTGTTTGGTAAAAAAGGGTTAAAGATAAGGAAAGCGGCTGTTGTGGATTTAACTCCTGGCTGTCCTGGCTTAGGGACCGAAGCCTCGTGAGTGACTGCGACTGCAGTCACTCCTGTTACGAGTTGTGTCCTGCCTCAAATATAAGGGAAGAAAGGGGCTGAGGATGGCAGTGGGGGGAAAGAAACACAGCCAGAGAGAGGGAGGAAGGCAGCAGGGGACAGGGCTTGGTGTCACAGCCCCTGGTTTGTCCCTTTGATGGGTGCTGGATGGGCAAAGAGCTGCTGGTGCTATGGAGGCTTTGTGCAGGGATTTGAGAAAGGCAAGACAGGGACCAGGGGTGCGGGGGGTGGGCAGGGGGTTCCTCCCCACCCCCACACTTTGGGGATTTGGACCAGAGGGGAATCTTGAGGTGTTTGAGGTTTGAGACTCCTGGAATATCTTACAGTCCTGGTGATGTAGGTTCAAGAACACAGAGATCCTGATGTTGGTGATTTAGGCATCTGAGGATTCAGGTGATGGAGTCTCAGGAACCCAGAGATGCTGGTGATGGATCCTCAGGCACCTGAAGATCCAGGTGATAAAGTGTCAGGAATCCAGAGATCCTGGTGTTGGTGGTTTAGGCACCTGGGGGTCCTGGTGATGGAGGCGCAGGGACCCAGAGATCTTGGTGTTGGTGGTTTAGGTACCTGGGGGTCCTGGTGATGGAATCTCAGGAACCCAGAGATCTTGGTGTTGGTGGTTCAGGCACCTGGGGGTCCCCATGATGGATGCTCAGGCACCCAGGGGTCCTTGTGGCGGAGGCTCAGCAGAGCCAGGTCTTGCCACTGGCCCTCGTGGGAGGGAGGACACAGGAGCTGCTGTGAATGGGGAGCTGCACAGACCATTTCAGGCCTAAAATCCCTGAAAGAACATGTTACTCATTAAATACAGGACACATTTAGAGCTGGTCTGAGCCCTCTGAAATCCTTATTCCTTCCTCAGAGGCTGCCAAGACCCTCCTGTCTTGCAGCTTCACTCCTTGTTTATGTGAGATACTAATTTATCTCTTCCATGAAGAAGAGGTTTTGTCTTTATTTTAACTCTCATCTAGCTGGAAATGCCACCATTCCCCTCCCTCTTCCCCAGCCATATCTGATCTTCTTATCCCAGAGGAGCCCGGAATGCGCACTCATAGCCCAGAACCCACCTGTGTCCTGTGCTACACCCAGAGCAGCGTGAGCAGCAGGTGCAGGGGGGGATCCTGCCCCTGTGCCCCCATGTCCTGAGCCCCCCTGAGCTCTGCGTCCAGCTCTGGGGTCCCAGCACCAGCCAGACATGGAGCTGTTGGAGCGGGACAGAGGAGGGACACGGGAATGGGCCAAAGACTGAACAGCTTGGGGGAGAAAGGCTGAGAGAGTTGGGGGTTCAGCCTGGGGAGGAGAAGCTCTGGGGAGACTTTAGTGCAGCCTTTCAATACTTAAAAGGGACCAATGAGAAAGATGGGGACAGACTTTTGAGCAGGGCCTGTGGTGACAGGATGAAGGGCAACAGTTTTAAACTGAAAGAGGGCAGGTTTAGGTTGGACATGAGCAAGAAATGTTGTACAATGAGGATGGTGAGACCCAGGCTGCCCTGAGAAGTTGTGGATGCTCCATCATTGGAAACATTAAAGGTCACTTTGGACGGGGCTCTGAGCAATCTGAGCTGGTGAAGATGTCCCTGCTCATGGCAGGGGTTAGATGGATGATCTTCAAATATCCCTTCCAACCCAAACTAATCTGTGATTCTACGACTTCGGCAGGGTTGAGCAACTGGCAAACAGCTTTTCACCACGTGGCGGTGCCTCAGAGAGAATTTGGGCGCTTGGGCATTTACCCCCTTGAGGTTTGGTCACACGTGGAGGGTCTCGGCTGACTGGAGAGCAGGGAGAAGCCTCCACCTTTCCCCTGGCTGACTGCAAAGCTCCTCTGTCCCAAAGAATTAGGGGATAGATGGGGTGAAAATGAAATCCTGAAGGGTTTTTTCTGTTTCTCTTCATCCATGAATCAACTTCTGTTTTCCCCCTTCTCTGGAGCAGAACAAGCTTTTGTTTAAGGCCATAAGCTGCAGAGATACTGGCTTCTTGTGTTTATGTTTTCCATTTCCAGGAAAATCCCATTTCGGAGCCCCCTGAGCGCCAGTCTGGGAACTGAACATCCCAACCGCAGCGAGCTGCGGTGTATCGAGGATCAGAATAGAAGATTGTTTTTACACAGGGGATTTAACGGGCTGGGTTTGGCTTCTGATGTCCATCCAAAGCACGTGGGTGGAGAAGGAATGCTCTGTTTTCAGTCTGCAATGGAGTCACTGTTTTAATTTTAGCTTCTCCGGAGCAAAGCTGTAAGCAAGTTGTTACCAAAGCAAAGCACCGTATGGAGGCTGGAAGGGGAAGGAGAATTGGAGCCTCCCTGCTCACCCATACGTGGTCCCCAAGGATAGTGGTAACCCCCCAAAACTGGTGATGCTGAGCACCCAAAATCTCTGCATCCCTTTTGAAAACCTCAATGAGACTCATCCGTGCAGGTCAGAGAAGGTGCTGGGACATCGTGGAGATGCCAGCGCCGATGCTGGGACAGCAGAGCCACACTCAAGGAGAACGCACCAAAGAATCTATTGCAAGAGCAAAGCTCCATTGGGAGGTGTTAATAACCCCCACCAAATTGCAGAAGAGTTTCAGCGGTGCAATTTATGGCAGGAAAAAATGATCCCAGGAGGAATCAAGCAAGTTTAATTTCCTCTGAGGCTTCTCATGGTTGGTAGTTAGTGTTGGACGTGAGCATCTGCTTGACTTGCTGCTCACCTATGTCCTGGTGGGTCGGTGCTGCCCGCGGAGATCTCAAGCCCCTGTTGGGAGAGCAACCAGGTCAAAACAAACCCAGAAAGGTCTCAAAACATCACCACCTTCTTCCTGAGCATCCTCTCTGCTCTGCCAGGGCTTGCAAAGAAGTAGCCGATGCCGCTTTTCCTTCAAGAGCTGCCATAAGATCACAGAATCACAGAATGTCAGGGATTGGAAGCGACCTTGAGAGCTCATCCAGTCCAATCCCCCCGTAGGAGCAGGAACACCCAGATGAGGTTACACAGGAAGGTGTCCAGGTGTGTTTTGAATGTTTGCAGGGAAGGAGACTCCACAACCTCCCTGGGCAGCCTGGGCCAGGCTCTGCCACCCTCACTGAGAAGTTTCTTCTCAAATTTAAGTGGAACTTCTTGTGCTCCAGTTTGCACCCATTACCCCTTGTCCTGTCACTGGTTGTCACCAAGAAGAGCCTGGCTCCATCCTCCTGACACTCACCCTTTATATATCTGTAACCATGAATGAGTCACCCCTCAGTCTCCTCTTGTCCAGCTCCAGAGCCCCAGCTCCCTCAGCCTTTCCTCACACGGGAGATGCTCCACTCCCTTCAGCATCTTGGTGGCTGCGCTGGACTCTCTCCAGCAGTTCCCTGTCCTGCTGGAACTGAGGGGCCACAACTGGACACAATATTCCAGGTGTGGTCTCCCCAGGGCAGAGCAGAGGGGCAGGAGAACCTCTCTGACCTACTGACCACCCCCTTCTAACCCACCCCAGGTACCATTGGCCTTCCTGGCCACAAGGGCCCAGTGCTGGCTCATGGTCATCCTGCTGTCCCCAGGACCCCCAGGTCCCTTTCCCCTACGCTGCTCTCTAATAGGTCATTCCCCAACTTATACTGGAACCTGGGATTATTCCAGCAAATCCCTCTGCTCAGTGACCAACTCGCAACTCAGGATTTGTTGAGAACACTTTGCTTCCCCTCTCTTTGGCGATATTGTGAAACTCCCAAGACCTTGTTACACTGAAAGGATTTGCAAACATTTCTTTTTTAGCGGTGGATCCCTGAGCAGGTCGCGCAATGTGGGATGTTGCAACGGGCAGCTGATGTTGCAACCGCACTCGAGCACAGATCCCGGGCGCATTCTGCTGAGAAACACCAGTCAACGGTGCAAATCCTATTTCTAATGCAAATATTTATAATTATCAGTGTATGGATTTCTTTCCTAACCTTCCCAAGAAGGGAAAAGTCCAATGACCAAGCGCTTGGGGAGCAAAGTCCTCCCCGCTTCACAATTGAAGCTGGACCAATGTGTATTTTTTTCATGTGAACAAATATTTATGGAGATGCTGCCACGGTCTCGTGCCAGGTTGGTCGGAGGCCTTGGAAACAGCAACAAAAACCAGGGGCTGGTGGGATTTTAGCAAGGTGTTGGTGGGGACTTATGAAGGTTTATGGTTCATTTTTGGTTCTTTCTGCCTCCAGAGGTTCGAGAGAGGTTCTCGTTCCCCTCTTCTCCGCCCTGGTGAGACCACACCTGGAATATTGTGTCCAGTTGTGGCCCCTCAGTTCCAGCAGGACAGGGAAGTGCTTGAGAGAGTCCAGCGCAGCCACCAAGATGCTGAAGGGAGTGGAGCATCTCCCGTGTGAGGAAAGGCTGAGGGAGCTGGGGCTCTGGAGCTGGACAAGAGGACACTGAGGGGTGACTCATTCATGGTTACAGATATATAAAGGGTGAGTGTCAGGAGGATGGAGCCAGGCTCTTCTCAGTGACAACCAATGGTAGGACAAGGGACAATAGGTGCAAACTGGAACACAAAAGGTTCCACTTAAATTTGAGAAGAAACTTCTTCATGGTGAAGATACCAGAGCCTGGCCCAGGCTGCCCAGGGAGGTTGTGGAGTCTCCTTCTCTGCAGACATTCCAACCCGCCTGGACACTTTCCTGTGTAACCTCATCTGGGTGTTCCTGCTCCGGGGGGATTGCACTGGATGAGCTTTCCAGGCCCCTTCCAACCCCTGACATTCTGAGATTCTGTGATTTCACAGAAGCTCAAACCATCCCAATTTCAAGGGGTGATCATGTAGGAGAAAAAAAGAGGCTTTGCTTTCTGTCCCCACTTTAAATATCTTAGAAAATAATCACCCCAACTGGGAATGACAGCAACACAGATCATCGCTCTGAGTTCTCCCCTTCCCCAAATCCATGTATTTAGGTCTGTGTGCAGCTCACGCGCCAGAAGCGAGACTGCGGGCGAGAAAAAGGCCCAAAAAATAGACATCGCAGCAGAAAACTGATGCCCACTTGATAAATGACAGTGGCTTTTCCTTTAGGATCATGCAGCAGTTTCTTTTTCTGCCACTGACAATTTCCTCTCTGTTTTCCATCTAACCCAAGAGGCATCTCTTTCCCTTGAGTCCGCACTTCCAAGTCTTGCTATTATCAGCAAAAACGCAGTCCTAGAGCTTGTTTGCCCTTGGGAAGCACTTTTTTTCCCCTCGAGTTACAATAGCAAAAACTTTTTGGAGAAGAAGGAACTTTCTTTGGTGGTAAAGAGCTGTATCTGGAGGTTGAGAGTGTCCGTGGGTTGCTCTGAATTGCAGCAGCACATGGAGCCCAAGTCAACATTAGGAAGGGCTGAGATTGATAAACTGATGCTCCAAATGGGTTTTAAAACTAAAGTAAGTCACAAAAAGACACAAAATAGGCTCCTGGGCAATGAATCTGTGAGGAAATACTGCTCAGCTGCTCAACTGGTTAGATAACAGGAAGAAATTCTTTGCTCTGAGGGTGGTGAGACACTGGCCCAGGTTGCCCAGAGAAGCTGTGGATGCTCCATCCCTGGAAGTGTTCAAGGTCAGGTTGGATGGGGCTTTGAGCAACCTGGTCTAGCAGGAGATGTCCTTGTCCATGGCAGGGGAGTTGGACTAGGTGGCTTTAAAAAAAACCCTTCCAACCCAAACGATTCTGTGACTTATTGATTCTTGCTCTAATAGGTCTTCGTTTTCCTGTGATGTTGCCGCCTTCTTCTGACATGTGTGCAGAGAGCAGCCGTTCATTTCTTGGTGTGCAAGGTTAAGAGAAAACCCAGCTGTTCTGGGTACCTCTATGGAGAAGCTCTCCATTCTTTCTTCATTTTCCTTTCGTCTTTATATTGCTTGAGTCTAGTCAATAAGCTGCTGCTGCTACTAAGATTATCTCCTCTGCCTTGCCCATGTCACACCTCCTCCTGAAGCTTTCCTTCAGCTCCTGGTCTCCTTCCACGGAGACCCTCGCTTCAGGTGTCCCATCTTCCTCCTAAGTGCCTGCAGAGCTCCCACCAGCTCCCCTGCCACCCAAATAATGCATTTCCCAGAAACAGACATCTGGAGATCCACGAGACTGGTCCAAGTGGGAGACAGAGATTTCTTAGCAACTAGAGCTTGGATTTAGGTCTTTCTAAATCAAGGGCTTTTGCCTTGTGATCAGCTGGATTCAGAGCTGTGGTTGTTTTGAAACAGCGTGGGTTGTGCTTGGGTTAGAGGAACACGGGTTGGACAGGGAAGTGCTTGAGAGAGTCCAGCACAGCCACCAAGATGCTGAAGGGAGTGGAGCGTCTCCCGTGTGAGGAAAGGCTGAGGGAGCTGGGGCTCTGGAGCTGGACAAGAGGACACTGAGGGGTGACCTTATTCATGTTTACAGAGATATAAAGGGGGAGTGTCAGGAGGATGGAGCCAGGTTCTTCTTGGTGACAACCAATGATAGGACAAGGGGCAACGGGTGCAAACTGGAACACAAAAGGTTCTACTCAAACCTGAGAAGAAACTTCTTCTCAGTGAGGGTGCTAGAGCCTGGCCCAGGCTGCCCAGGGGTGTTGTGGAGTCTCCTTCTCTGCAGACATTCCAACCCGCCTGGACATCTTCCTGTGTAACCTCATCTGGGTGTTCCTGCTCCATGGGGGGATTGCACTGGATGAGCTTTCCAAGTCCTTTCCAATCCCTGACATTCTGCGATTCTGTGAACATGGGTCTGTCACGGTCCATTCAGTGATGGACTCGTGATGGTTTGTTTACCTTGATCTCAAAGCACAAAATTAAGGCAACCAAAATGCCAAGGGGTTACAATTCAATCAAACTCTATTATTTTGCCTGTAAAGTGGCACGTGATAGAGAAAGTGGAGAAAAAGGAAAGAAAAAGAAATGAGGAAAGAGGGTTGGCTACCACCATGTGTTTCAAAGGTGTCTCTATGGTCTCAGGTCCTGTAAGAAGAGTCCTGCCGGGCCTCCGTTGTGATCTGCAATCCTTTGGTGGGGAGATCTCAATGATGTCCAGTCTGGAACCATCTTTTATGCTTCTTCACCCCCCGCTCTCTCCCATGGATTGAGGCCAATCTCTGCCTTTGTTTCGTAATCCAGGCTTAACTGCACAGGTCCGAAGAGTCCTGGCTTCACTTGCCAGAACCCGTCTGCGCCTGCATCGCCTCATGTTCAGGGGTCTCTTTCTGGTCCCTTGGGTGACCTCAAGATCCTCTGCAAGCCTCTGCGCATGCTCTTCTTCATTTGCCTTAGTAACAGGGAGGAGGTGGGGGCAGGTTTGGCTGAGGCAGCAGGTGAAATCCATCTTCTGAAGAGCAGCTATTGTCCCCAGGTCAGAGAGACCTGTATAACACAATTCCTTTTAGGAGGTGGGCGCAAGTTTGGCTGAGGCAGCAGGTGAAGTCCATACAGGAGCTATTGTTACCTGTAGCCCCAGGTCAGAGAGACCTGTACAACACAATTCTTTTCCTCAGGCATCTCTCCAAGTCCTTGTGCAATTCTTTCTATCAGGGCATCTGTTCTCCAACTCCCTGATGGTGATGTTCAGGCAAGTATTGTTCTTCGGACTGACTCTTACAGGGTCCAAGACATGGGAGAGAAAGGTGTTCTCCTCCCATGGACCTCTTGTTCCATTGTTTGCACTCCTGAGGCTGCATGGTGAATCTTAGTTGATACCAGATCAAGCTGAAAACTAAACTAGAAGGAGAAGAAGGAGAAAGGAGAAGGAGGAGAAGGAGAAGAAGGAGAAGGAGAAGGAGGGAAGGAGAAGGAGGAGGAGGAGGAGGAGGAGAAGGAGAAGGAGAAGGAGAAGGAGAAGGAGAAGGAGAAGGAGAAGGAGAAGGAGAAGGAGAAGGAGAAGGAGAAGGAGAAGGAGAAGGAGGGAAGGAGAAGGAGGAGGAGGAGGAGGAGGAGAAGGAGAAGGAGAAGGAGAAGGAGAAGGAGAAGGAGAAGGAGAAGGAGAAGGAGAAGGAGAAGGAGAAGGAGAAGGAGAAGGAGAAGGAGAAGGAGAAGGAGAAGGAGGGAAGGAGGAGGAGGAGGAGGAGGAGGAGAAGGAGGAGGAGGAGAAGGAGGAGGAGAAGGAGGAGGAGAAGGAGAAGGAGAAGGAGAAGGAGAAGGAGAAGGAGAAGGAGAAGGAGAAGGAGAAGGAGAAGGAGAAGGAGAAGGAGAAGGAGAAGGAGAAGGAGAAGGAGAAGGAGAAGGAGAAGGAG
The DNA here is from genome assembly GCF_036013475.1 of Columba livia. Classification (NCBI taxonomy): domain Eukaryota; kingdom Metazoa; phylum Chordata; class Aves; order Columbiformes; family Columbidae; genus Columba; species Columba livia. The sequence goes on along the minus strand of NC_088603.1, from coordinate 161,358,506 downwards.
AAGGAAGTTCTGCAGTCAGAACACATCCCTTGAATCCATGATGGCCGTACAAGCACTGGTGCTGGTGCAGGAGGGATCAGCTCATGGCTCTTTTCTCCCCAATACTCCAGCAAAAGGAGGCAGGACACAACCGCTGACGTTGGGCTGACACACGCAAGATGACATGGAGTTGATAATAGTGTAAGAAAAGGTTGAAAACAAGCTGAGGATCACAAATCAGCCACCCCAGGAACACACTTAAAACTTCCATCTTCCCCAGGAAACCTCTTCTCTGGAGAGTTGGAAAAGTTTTCCTGAACCGTAACTTGAATCTCCTTTGCTGAAAATGAAGCTAATGCCCCCTTTACTTACACCAATGAGTATCAAGTACACTCGATTTAATATCTATTTCTAATATTATTTCCCTTTTTTTTTTTTTTAAATCAAAAGCTGAAAATCTGTCAGCCCTTCTTTATGGGTGATGTTTTTTAAACCTTTACTCTTTTGATTTTTCCCTTCCTGTATCTCACCAATTTTTCTACATTTTTATTAATATCTCTCCCCAAAGGTTGATGTGACCCACAGGTTCCCTACAATTAATAATCACTTTGTCATCCTATACATGATGCTCCTGCAAATGAATCCCAGGCAGTGGTGGGTGTTTAGGGAAAACAGGAGGATCTGGGGATCCGAGGAGATCCCTGTGATTTGTGAAACCACTCGTGGGAGTGGATGATACTTCCCACTCACCTGTCATCAGGTCTCCACAATCTGCTGGTGCAGTGCTTAATGAAGTTGGTGTTTCAGGCTTGTCTCAGCAAGTTTAGGGAAAGCCATCGGGAGACACCAGATGAACCTGAAGCTGATGAGGCCATGATTTCAAATGTGCGAGCAGCTTAATTGGGTCCTATCGCCCGGCTTGTCACTGGATCTGCAGTTTGGGTGATGGTTGGGGCCATTAGAGGGATTAGCACCATGTTTATTCTGGGCTGAATGAGACAATTTAATTTCTCTTAAATGTGCCGCCCCCCCGGGGTGTTTTCTCACATGCCAGCACAGCATCGAAAACCTGCACTTGCTTTCTTACTGTTTTTTTAATTAAATTAGACTTACAAACAAGTGCCATGCAAGTGTAGTGCTGCGAACAAAGAACAAGCGCTGTGAATTCTTGGAGCTCTCAGAGCTTCCTCGTGGGGGGATGAAAAGGAAAAATAGGTTTATTTTAGTGATGCAACATTATTTTCTCTCCTTTGCCCTCTGCAAGTGTCTCAGGGGAGATATGTGTGAGTATTGTGTGCCAGATAAGATCCAGTTCATACTTAAATTGGCATCCCTGCTGCTCTGGATGTCCCCACCACACCAAACTTCTCCTTATGGGGAGACCTGTAAGGAGCATCCGAGGAGGATCCCAAGTGTCCAAAGACACTCCAGCACTGCCTTACCCTGTATTTTCCTTCTTCTAGCTACATATTTTGGCGCAAATTGGCAAAGCAGGGCACGCTGGTTTAGGTCTCACTTTCCCGAGGCTGGGTTTTGTGGGAATGGTGGATATGCAATTTCACAGAACCCCAGAATGTCACGGATTGGAAGGGACCTGGAAAGCTCATCCAGTGCAATCCCCCCAGAGCAGGAACACCCAGATGAGGTTACACAGGAAGGTGTCCAGGCGGGTTTGAATGTCTGCAGAGAAGGAGACTCCACAACCTCCCTGGGCAGCCTGGGCCAGGCTCTGCCACCCTCACCCCCAACAAGTTGCTTCTCCTCTTGCAGTGGAACCTCCTGTGTCACAGTTTGCACCCATTGCCCCTTGTTCTGTCCCTGGTTGTCACCCAGAAGAGCCTGGCTCCATCCTCCTGACACTCCCCCTTTATATATCTGTAAACATCCATGAGGTCACCCCTCAGTGTCCTCTTGTCCAGCTCCAGAGCCCCAGCTCCCTCAGCCTTTCCTCACACGGGAGATGCTCCACTCCCTCCAGCATCTTGGTGGCTGCGCTGGACTCTCTCCAGCAGTTCCCTGTCCTGCTGGAACTGAGGGGCCACAACTGGACACAATATTCCAGGTGTGGTCTCCCCAGGGCAGAGCAGAGGGGCAGGAGAACCTCTCTGACCTACTGACCACCCCCTTCTAATCCACCCCAGGTCCCATTGGCTTCCTGGCCACAAGGGCCCAGTGCTGGCTCATGGTCACCCTGCTGTCCCCAGGACCCCCAGGTCCCTTTCCCCTACGCTGCTCTCTAATAGGTCAGTCCCCAACTTATACTGGAACCTGGGGTTGTTCCTGCCCAGATACAAGACTCTACACTTGCCCTTGTCATATTTCATTAAAATTTTCCCTGCCCAGCTCTCCAGCCTGTCCAGGTCTCTGGATGGCGTGTTAAAAATGAGCTTTACCTCTGCCTGTGCTGCAATAATTGTAATTCAGAGCAGCCCGTTCGAGTTCATTTACACGAGCCACTCGAAGGGAAGGAACAAGCAGCTGGGAGCGGAGGAGGCTTCTTTTGGCAGAAGAGCCAATTTCTGCCAATCTAAAGCGCTTACGAAACTCCGGGTAGGGCTTGAAGCCGAATAAGCCCGGCTTATTCCCTTATGTGCAGGACTTTACAATAAAAGAGGCTGCAGGAGGTTTTCTGGGTTGTTTTTCTTTCAGTTTTAGGGCTTTAGGGAACCTCATAAACCAGGTTCCGTGACCGCTTTGTATTTCAAAGCCTTCACTCCCATCCACACAAAATGGTTTATTCCTACGGGCTGGCTCTTCTCCATATTCCACCACTGAATCGCTTTTAAAAGGCCACTAAATACGCTATAAATAATTCACTAAATCCAGCTTTCCGAGCAGGCAAATCGTGGTTTGGCCCCGGGGAGGCTATTTGAACTCCCTGACTGCGATGGGAAGCGCGATGTCCCAAGGGGCGGCCACTGTTTTAAATGATTTGAGGTTGACGATCGGTGGCTTTTATGAAGTTTCCATCACAGTCGAGTTTAGAAGGAAACGGCATTGTACTGGTACAGCTACCTGGCTCAGCTTTTTTCCCCTCAAATTGTTTAAAAATATAATTTTAGCCTGGATTTTTATCTCTTTTGCAGACTCAAGGTTCTGTTGTGGCGTTGTGATGGGTTTTATTCCCTTAGGGAAGAATGAAATTATTAAGAAAACAAATTTCTTGAGGATAATATCCATGTAAATTACATTCTATTCTTATTACATGGTACACCTCATGGACACTCTTAATTTAAACTGGTAACATGGGGTCATCTGACTTTTAGAATGGGACACATGCTCAGGGGACAAAGCTCAGGTCAAAGAAAAGCTTTGTAGGGGATAGAGACTGGGACCAGACATCAGAAAACCACCTTCTTAATTTGCCAAACGTGTTACAAAATATGTCTTGCAGAGCCACTTACTAGAGTCTTGCATCTGGGTAGGAACAACCCCAGGTTCCAGTATAAGTTGGGGAATGACCTATTAGAGAGCAGTGTAGGGGAAAGGGACCTGGGGGTCCTGGGGACAGCAGGGTGACCATGAGCCAGCACTGGGCCCTTGTGGCCAGGAAGCCAATGGTACCTGGGGTTGGTTAGAAGGGGGTGGTCAGTAGGTCAGAGAGGTTCTCCTGCCCCTCTGATCTGCCCTGGGGAGACCACATCTGGAATATTGTGTCTAGTTGTGGCCCCTCAGTTCCAGCAGGACAGGGAACTGCTGGAGAGAGTCCAGCACAGCCACCAAGATGCTGAAGGGAGTGGAGCATCTCCCGTGTGAGGAAAGGCTGAGGGAGCTGGGGCTCTGGAGCTGGACAAGAGGAGACTGAGGGGTGACTCATTAATGTTTACAGATATATAAAGGGTGAGTGTCAGGAGGATGGAGCCAGGCTGTTCTCGGTGACAACCAGTGACAGGACAAGGGGCAATGGTTCAAACTGGAACACAGGAGGTTCCACTTAAATTTGAGAAGAAACTTGTTTGGGGTGAGGGTGGCAGAGCCTGGCCCAGGCTGCCCAGGGAGGTTGTGGAGTCTCCTTCTGTGCAGACATTCCAACCCACCTGGACACCTTCCTATGTAACCTCATCTGGGTGTTCCTGCTCCATGGGGGGATTGGACTGGATGAGCTTTTGAGGTCCCTTCCAACCCCTGACATTCTGGGATTCTGTGATTACCCTATTTTCTTACTTAATTAGAAGCTGCAAATTCCCAGGCTCAGATGATGTCTCAAAATTACCCCGACTGCAGCAACTATTTTGCTCTTTTGCTGCTGAAGTTTTACCGGCACATCTAACGCACAGTGAAGATTTTAAATTAAGAACCAAATTTCCCCATTCTTGCAGGAATATGAGAATATCGACGCTTTTCTCCACTAGCAGAAGTCACCTTTGTGGCTTCGCTTCAGGACTGGGGGTCCTGCAAAATGTTTTTAAGAATTACAGCTGAAGTGGGAGAAATAAGGATGCGTGTGGTTGATGGGTAAAATGAAATTGTTCTATGGGGTCACCGGGAAATCCTGGGCTGCTGGGAGACACTGGTGATGGGAGAGGGCAGATAGGGGCAGGGCACAGGGGATGGGGACAGGGGACAGTTGGATGAGGCTGGCAGGGGACAAGGATGGGGAGAGCTGGGCCAGGCTGGGATGGGGACAGGGGGTGGGGACAGCAGGACTGGGCTGAGATGAGGGACAGGGGACAGCTGGGATAGCCCAGGCTGGGGAGAGGGGATGGGGACACCTGGACCACACTGGGCTGGGGACAGGGGATGGGGACAGCCAGACCAGGCAGAGCTGGGGACATGGGATGGGGACAATGAGACTGAGCTGGTCTGGGGACAAGAGGACAAGGGACAGCCAGGTTAGCTCAGGCTGGGGACAGGAGATGGGGACAGCTGGACCAGGCTGGGCTGAAGATGAGCAATAGCCAGGACAGCCCAGTCTGGGGACAGGGGATGGGGACAGTTGCACCAGGCTGAGATGGGGACAGGGGATTGGGACAGCAAGACTAAGCTGGGCTGGGGACAGGGGATGGGGACAGCTCGACCAGGCTGGGCTGGGGACAGCTGGGATAGCCCAGGCTGGTGACAAGGATGGGGACAGCAGGACTGAGCTGGGCTGGGGACAGGGAATAGGGACAGCCAGACCAGGCTGAGCAGGGTGTAAGGAGCTATTAAAGGAAGAACAATGTTTTCACACCTGTAAATCTGAAACATGATAAAAGACCGAGAAACATCCGGCTATCAGACCTTGAATGTAAGACAAAGCCTTTTTGCACTAATTATGGAATGTAAATCGATTCCTGTGGTTAAAAGTTAAGCTGGGGGGGAGGTAAGAGAGCCAAGAAACCAGACCTTAAATGGAAATAAATACATAAGGGAAGGGCTGTTAGCACTGGAGTAGTGAGAGAGGTAAACTGAGGCAGGACATGTGGGAAGCGTCGGGTGGTTGGTGAATTCTGTACCCAACCAATGGAGAACACAGGAGGGAATTTGCAGCTGGGATTGGGAAAATAAAAGCATGGGCTTTTCATAGAATCATAGAATGTCCTGAGTGGGAAGGGACCCAAAAGGATCATCGAGCGCGACTCCTGTCCCTGCACAGGACACCCCACAGGTCACACTGTGTGTCTGAGCGCATTGTGCAATTGCTGCACCAGGCTGAGATGGGGACAGGGGATGGGGACAGCAAGACTAAGCTGGGCTGGGGACAGGGGATGGGGACAGCTGGACCAGATTGGGCTGAGGACAGCTGGACCAGGTTGGGCTGAGGACAAGGGACAGCCAGGATAGCCCAGGCTAGGGACAGCAGGACTGGGCTGAGGTTAGGGACAGGGGACAGCTGGAATAGCCGAGTCTGGGGAGAAAGGGTGAGGACAACAGGACCAGGCTGATATGGGGACAGGGGATGAGGACAGTGAGTCTGATCTGGGTATGAGGACAGCTGGACCAGACTGGGCTGGGGACAGCCTGAGATGGGGACAGCAGGACCGAGCTGGGCTGGGAACAGAGTCTGGGGACAGCTGGACCAGGCTGGGCTGGGGACAGGTGACAGTTGGGGCAGCCCACACTGGGGACAGGCAATGGGAACAGCTGGGCCAGGCCAGGCTGGGGACAGCCGGGTTAGCCCAGGCTGGGACCAGGGGATGGGGCCAGCCAGACCAGACTGGGCTGGGCTGGGGCCAGGGGGTAGAAGGAGCCGCAGCCGCCCGGGCCCAGCACAAGGCCCCACCAGGCCGCGTAGGCCGCAGCTCCTTCCGTTGCCAAGCAACGGCCGCCGCGCGCTCACGTGACCGGCCAACGGCCCGGCGCGGGGCGATGACGTGACGGGGCGGGGCCGGGCGGCAGCGCTGCGGGGATGGAGGAGAGGGAGCGGCTGTGGCGGCAGATCCGGCTGCTGCAGGGTACGGACCGGAGGAAAGGGGGAGAGGCTGCTCGGAGGGGACCCGGGAGACCGGGGGAAGGGGACGGGTGGGTTGTGAGGAGACGCGGGGGGGGCGGGTTGTGGGGGAACACGGTGGGGGAGGGGAGGGGGGGCAGGTTGTGAGGGGACTCAGGAGTCGATGGGTGTGGGGGGGTGGGTTGTGAGGAGACCCGGGAAGGGGTTGGCGAGATGTGAGGGGACCTGGAGTGGGGTCGGGTTGTGGGTGGACTCAGGAGTCGATGGGGCGGGGTGGGTTGTGAGGGGACCTGGGGCGGGGGGTGGGTTTTGGGGGGACTCAGAAGTCGATGGGGGGCGTTCGGTTGGGAGGGGACCCAGGAGTCGATGGAGGGGGCTGTGAGGGAGCCCGGGTTGTGGGGGGGGGGGGGTCAGGTTGTGAGGGGACCCAGAAGTCGATGGGGGGCGGGGGCTGTGAGGGGACCCGGGTTAGGGGGAGTCGGGTTGTGAGGGGACCCAGGAGTCGATGGGGGGGAGCGGGTTTTGAGGGAACTCAGGAGTCGATGTGGGGTGTGCTGTGAGGGGGCCCGAGTAGGGGGGAGCGGGTTTTGAGGGGACCCAGGAGTCTACGGGGGTCGGGGAGGGGCGGGTTGTGAGGGTGCCCTGGGAGTCATGGGGGGGGGGAGAGGGTTGGGAAAGAGACCTTGGAGTCTTAAGGGAGGATCCGAGGGCCTGAGCGAGGCGGGGGGGTGGGGAAGAACCCAGGAGTGCCGGGGAGGGGGAGGGGTGAGGCCTGGGAAGCACCTGCGGGGTGGGAGAGGGGAGAGGACCCAGGAGTGCTGGGCAGGGAGGGAAGGAGCCCAGAGAGAACTGGGGAGGTTTGGGGGTCCCCATGGGGGGGATCCCCATGTTAGTGGTCTCTCTAGGATCAGTGACCCTTCTGGCTGGGGGGATAGGGGTGTCCCCTGCGCTGCAGCTGCTGGGGGTGGTGACAAGGAGGTGGGACGTGCCCCTCGCCCTCTGTCCCTTGAGTCTTAATCATGGTGGAGGAGTGTGTGTGGGGGATATATTTGTCCTTTCCTAGAATCATAGACTATAATCATTTCGGTTGGAAGAGACCCTCAGGATCATCGAGTCCAAACATAACCTGGCTCTAGCACTAAGCCATGTCCCTAAGAACCTTGTCTAAATGCCTTTTAAACCCCTCCAGGAATGGTGACTCCACCACTGCCCTGGGCAGCCTGTACCGAAATAAGCATTGGTGCTTATTCTTAGTGCTAACTTGCTCTGTGCACCCCAAAATGATATTTCCTCTCAAAAATCCTCTGATAATTCATTTTATTGGGAGGGTTTTCTAAGCACTGTGTACAGGACCTTCCTAATCAATGTGTATCTGTTATCCAAATGACTTTGTTTGTACACCAAAGTGCCCGGAAGATGTGGTGGTTTGGCAGAGGGATGTGCAGTGACTCAACAGCGGAGCTGGGGCCACCCCGGATCCTCCTCATCGCTGGTTTGAGTGAGAAAAGCCACGAATCTGGTGAAGGGGCTGGAGCACAAGTGTGATGGGAATGGCTGAGGGACCTGGGGTGTTCAGCTGGAGAACAGGAGCTGAGAGGAGACCTTCTGATCTCTGAACTGCTTGAAGGGAGGTTGTAGTGAGATAGTGGTTGGTCTCTTCTCCCAAGTAATGAGTGACAGAATGAGGGGAAATGGCCTCAAGTTGCACCAAAGGAAGTTGAGGTTGGATCTTGGGAACAATTTCTTCCCAGAAGGGGCTGTGGGGCATTGGAACAGGCTGCCCAGGGCAGTGGTGGAGTCACCATCCTTGGAGGGGTTGAACAGACGTGGAGATGAGGTTCTCAGGGACATGGGGTGGTGCCAGGGGTGGGGGAGCGGTTGGACTCAATAATCTTCAAGGTCTTTTCTAACCTCAGTGATTCTATGAGTTTCGTTTGGGGCTAGTGGTGGCTGTTCTGGGTTATGTGCACAAGCACACCCTTCAGAGACTGTCCTGAAAAGATATCTGGAGATAAAAGTAGCATTTTTTAAATACCAGGCTCCAAAAACAATAATTCAAGCATCCGTTTTGGCACATAAAAGAGAGTGTAAATCATAGAATGTCCTGAGTTCTAAGGGACCCACAAGGATCATAGAGTCCAGCTCCTGTCCCTGCACAGGACAACCCCACAGTTTATACCGTGTATCTGAGGGTGTTGTCCAGTCTCTTCTTGGGGCAAAATGTGGCTGACAGCACTAGTGGAGTGTGTTAAGGGTGTGTTAGTGAGTCTGTGGTTCAGACCTGCATTGAGTTGTCCTGCGAAATTGCTTTTGTTATTGATTTTCCTGAGAATTGAGGGAGATTTTTAAGTGTTGCCTTCCAGTGCTGGTTATCTGAAATGTGGCCTGAGCGATTGTCCTCTTTGCAGCGTGAAGACAACCCATGCTGCAGTGCTGTCAAACACCTGTGGGATTACGATTAACAGACTCTTGTTTTCTTCTCTTTAGGTCTTATAAACAACCATAAAAACACGCATGGGGACGTGCCGCGGCCGCTGCCATCGGCGGCACTGAGGTGGAACAATCCCCGCCAACCTGCCTTCAGGAGGGGGACGTTTTCGGCCAGGTACCCCCAGCAGCCCCCCAGGGATTTCCAGCTGCACCAAGGTCCCTCCTGGAGGAAAAAATATTCCCTTGTCAACCGGCCGCCGGGGTCGGCGTGTGACATTGGAAGCGGTGGAAGTGCCAGCACGTCTTGGGCTTTTGGAAGCCGTGGGGACAGCCAAGCCCCCGAGCCACCAGAATCATCCCCGGAAAGACATGTGGACTTAACCACAGATGGAAATATCGTCGTGGGGATCCAGCTTCCTCAGAGAGCTGACCCGTTTGGAGATGCGAAAGATTTTGACGATGTGGGTTCTTACTGTGAATTTTCGGGGCTGAAAACACTCGTCACTGTGCCGGGAGACAGTAAAGATGCGCAGAAATCTCTGTACATGAGCCAAAGTGAAGAGAGACGACCCTCTCTCTCCATTTCATTCAACTCATCTCACCGGTTTGTGAGTTCAGCGTACGTGAGCGTGCCGGATAAGCCTCGAATAGTGTGTCAGGCAAGCGACGTGGTTGCGAACTCCTCGACCTCCTGTGCAAGCACCAGCGAAAGCGCTGTGACGCTGAAATCGGAGCCGCAGCAACTTTCAGTGGTGCCGGATCGTGAGCCGGCTCAACACTTGGTTCGGGTGAAGGCAGAACCGCTGGCTCCAGGGCAAGCCGATTGTGAGCAGGTCACGGATGCTTCCAGAGAACTGAAGCTCCTTGGAAACAACGCAATGCACTCCAGGCCTGCTCAAACCGCAGCTTTGGTGGCTGGGGTGGCTCCAATGAAAAGCAGGTTTTCTGTAGTCCCCAAAACCGCTGCTCTCCAAAGAGCTGCCTCGATACCCATCTCTGGCAAAGCTCCGAAGTTTAGGAAAACTAATTACACGTGGGTCGCAAACCCTGGGAAATGCTCTCGTCCTGTGAAGAGGTGGGTGAGCCCCAGAGCATCAGAAAGCACTAAGAAGGTCAACGCTGGAGCAGAAAAAGTTGCTAAACTATCGCTGAAAGCTGACTTGGGTGCAAAACTGAAGAAATCGGGACTCCAGTCCAAACTGGGTGTTTCTCCCAGTAAATATAAGTGGAAAGCTTCCAGCCTGCAGGCCTTGCCTTCCACCTCTAAATCGGCGTTCAGGTGGCGATCCGAGGATCACAAAAAACCTCCGGCCCTTGATCTCCTTCGAACCAGCGCCGTCCCGGCGCCTCTGAGCGCAGCGTCTGGTGTCGGTCTCGGCGGGGCCAAGTCCTCCTTGGGCGATGCTGCGTTGTCCAGTTACAAAGTGAAGAGTCGGACAAAAATCATCAAGAGAAAAGGAAATTTGGGGTAAGCTGCTGGTTGTCTTAACAGTGTCGTGTTTTGTGTCCGCTGGCTTCACGTAAATCGTAGCTTTAAGTGAAATTGTTGTATGCTAGAGGGTGTCTTTGTTTTTCTCTTTCCAAGCGTGGTGACTTTGTTCTCTCTGGAGCTTTCCAGGGTTCAAGGCCTCAGGTTTTAATTGTTTTCACAGTCTGTATAAACTCTGACTTGAACCTTTAAAACAGAGCTGGGTTTTCTTCTCATCTCATTCTCCAAAGATTTTACTGCAACACTTTGGGATCTCCTCCCTGCCCTGAATAACAGACTAATATTCAAAGGGAAGGAAAGAACTGTCTTCCTTTATTGATTTATTTTCAAATTCCTATAATTTTGTTGCGTTGAGGGCTGGGGAAAGGAGGAGAAGTGGCTTGAATCGTGGATGATCTGTCCCTGTAAAGCATTTTGCAGACCTTGGGATGGGAGATGAACTGTGCAGGCCGGGGAGAACCACTGTCCGTGATGTTGTGGGGTCTTCTGGAGCAAATTTTCACCCTTGACCATGTCTGATAGAGCCAGAGTACAATGGGAAGGTTCTAAACGAAGCTCAGCGGAAGGAAAAGGTGTGTGGGACAAGATATCTGCAAAAGGGCTTTGCACTGGACTGGGAATCAAGGGGAAGCAGATAAAAGATTGGGACCAAACTTTTTGTGAAAGCCGGTGTGTCATGGAAGTGCCACGAGGGCCTTTTTTATGGTGTTTTTTTGTGTGTTTTGTGTTGATTTTTCTCAGCAGGGCTGGATTTTTCTTGGCAGGGGAGGGTTCAGCGGGATGGGGCAAGGGTTGGTGGCTCAGCTGTGTCACTTCTCTACCATCGAACTCGGACACACCCTCAGCGCAGTCCACACGTGGTTTGGCTCCTTCCTCGCCGCAATAACGCCACGCTCAAGCTCTTGAAAATTGAGGCCTAAATAACTATTCTCCGTGACTCAGTGAGCTCGTAACACGGCACCGATTGAGAATCTGGTGCCTCCCTTCCAGCTTCTGTTTCCCAGATCCTCTGCTTGGTGTTTCACCGTAGGTGAAAACCCTCCTGGTTTGCTGGGGAAAGTGTCTGTGGGTGGATCGTGCTGGGAAAATCACTCTGGAGCAAAGTGCCTATAGAAGCTTGAATTTTTGGGGATTTTTTGGCAGTCAGGAGAACAAGACCCTCTCCTCATCTCGCAAAAGGACGGCGTCTTCTCCCTTGAGCAGAAAACAGGAGGGAATGAGTTGAGTTAGGTTGTCAAATACTTCATTCTCCATCTGTACTTTGCCAAAATTAATCCCACTTGACTGTTTATTTGTGACTTTCTCTTTGGTGCTTCTTATCGCCCTTGGGTAAGGTGGAATGTGGTGATGCGGCTTCTTAGCTCTGGGCAAGGGGATAAAGTGTGTTTTAGTCATCTCTTCTAACTGTGCGACGTTCCCCTCTGCAGTTCCCCGCCGGATAAGAAGAGCAGCTCCTTGCCCACCGCGCCTCAGAAAAGCCACTTCCACCTCAGGAAGAAAAACTCCTCGCGGGGAAAACCCGCGACGCCGAAACGTTCCTCGCCCAAAGGTCTGGTGCAGATCACCAAGCACAGGCTCTGCCGCCTGCCGGGCTCCACCAGGGAAGGTAGGAACAACCATCCCCGAGGGATGACGGGGACCACGTGCCGACAAATCAGTTCTAAGGGAAGATTTTGGGATTTAGAAATGGGTTACCAGGTTCTGCAGGAGGTGAATCTGATGTTGTTGATCCTGGAGCTGAAGTTGGGCTGGAGTAACCTTTTTACTTTACCCCAGAGCTTGGTATCTCCAGATGAGACCGTTTTAAAGCTGCTTCTTGCTTTTAAAGTGGTTTTGCTGGACTTGCAAGTGTCAAATAGGAAAGTGCTCAAGGATGGAAGGGGATGGCAGAGGCAGAAATACACCTGTAAGATGAATCTCTTGTTTTACACCAGCCGCAATTTTGTGTATGTCATGAGCTTCTCCTCTAGCTACTACAGACCTACCTCATGCACCTGTATCCCAATGTGATGTCTGTGGGCGTTTAGGTTTTGTATGTAATTTGCTTAAAATAGCGCTAATTAGAGGAATGCCATGTCCGTCACGTTTTTACGAACACGTAGTTTTGGGTTGGCAACGATTGGAGCAGATATCGGCTGCTTGGGGAGGAGCAGCTACGTGTGCGTGAAATGTTTTTGTGATGTTTCTGCCTCAGAGTTTGGTTGTACTGTTCAGTATTGATGTTATCATGGACAAATGGCTCCACCACCCTGAAATTCAGTTTTGAAAGTGTATACAAAGCACATTTTTGCTCACCTGCGGCGTGGACCCTGCGGTCAGTGTCCCTTAAATGGGGAGGGCTGTTCAGGCCATGACGTTGCTACGATCTGTCTCTAAAAGTAAAGCTGTCAAGCTTCTGTTTTCACGTAGACACGTCTGTGGTTTCCTGTTCTGCACTTCAACTACCGAGTCTACAGGCGTGATGGTGGTTATTTCGTGTCGAGATGTTGCCGTGTTTTGACGGGCGAAAAGACAAGAACGGGGGCTCGAGGTTCAGGAAAGGGAACAGTTTTTTGTGGGAGGAGAGGAAAAAGAATGTTCTCATCTTGTGTGTGTTTGAGGAGGGGTTTGGAAGGATGGGGGAGACTGTTCGGGGGAGTAATTTAGGGTTCTGCTTGCTGCAGAGCAATGTTTAGATTTCTTAAAGGGAAGGACAACTTCAAAGAGTTCAATGACAGGTTCACTCTGTTATTTGCTGCACAGGGGAGATATGCCAAGCTGAATCTGCTGATCTTCCCTCCAGATGCCTGTTCATGAAGCAAATTGTCAAGCGTCTTCCCTCCCTGATAACCGTTCGCTCCAGGGGCTGTTTCTTGGGGCTCCAGAGACAAACTTTCAGGCGAGGTTGTAGCTGTTGTGGTGCAAACTGTCAGGATTCTTCTCTCCCTGATAACCATTCACTCCGGAGTCTATTTTAGAACTCCAGCAGCAAACTTTCAAGCACAGCCTGATAACCATATGCAGGGCAGACTTTCAGGAGACAAAATTCTTAGAAAATAAAGAATTTAATGGAGTAGAATAGCAGAAGCGCTGGCTCGAACCGGGTACTTGCGCAGAGATCCCTCGTGAGCATAGAAACCCACAAACTTTTCTATCTTTACAGACCATTCACACTATGATTCAGTCCAATAGCAATATTTCACTTTGAGGTCTTCTTGCTTCTCATTGGATCTTTTTATCCGATTCCATGTGGGCCTTTGTTTTGTTCAGCTGTAGACAATGTTTATGGTCCGTGGCCTTGCAGGTGCTGTTTTGTCTGAATAAATCCTTTCTTAGCAAAGTGCAAACCAGACCTTATCTTGCAAGTGTTCAGTGGAGTTTGTAGCTGCTTTTAGTAACAACGAGCAGAACTTTACAGCTTAAAATTTTAGCAAATCCACCTTACTAAGTAACACGAAGCAAAGAGAATATTGAAGATGATACAACCTTATATCTCTAAATAATTCATTAAATTTAGTGTGCATCTACTTAAGCTAAATGATTAATATTGAACTTGAATTGGGCTTGTCCACTGACCTCTGAGTAGTAAAACCATCGCCATACAGCTCACTTAGTTAGCAGGGAGAGCTCAAAGTGGGTATAGTTCAGCATTCAAGTGGTCTCTTGATTTGGGGGCTTGTAGGGGACCTTTTGCCAGTACAAGTCATTGAATAAATCTTTATGCTGTAAAGCTCCTTTTCAAAGAGTTTACTTTGCTTGCTGAGAGCCTCATATAAGCAGCACTGCTGTAAACTCTGGAGATATGGATGAATTCGAATTTGCAACAGCATTTCATGTATGTGGAAGTTGAGATACTGAGTATTGTCAATCTGAGTTCCTTGATTGAAGGTGAACTTCCCATACTGAAAAGATTTTTGATCTTAAACTGCATAGGGCTGAAAATATGTAGATAGAGCAGAAATAAGCTTGTGCTCTTGGCTCTTCCTCCCGTTCATGTGGGAACGTGGACACTGATGCCCTGGTGAATTAAAAATACTTCCCCGCCGTAATTATGGAATGGTTTTTAAACTTTTCTCTTGCTGGGTGTATTTTTTGTTGGCGTAGTGATTGTGAGAACTTGGCTGTGCGTCCTCTTCCTGGAGAGGCTCTCCAAGATGCGACAGAACGATGTTATTTTAACAGTTTTTGTCATTTTTTTCCTCTTATTTCTTCTTCTCTCTCTCCTGCTGCTTCTCCTTCCTCCTCCCTCTCCTGCTGCTTCTCCCTCCTTCCTCCCTCTCTCCCCCTCCCTCCTTCCTCCCTCTCTCCCCCTCCCTCCTTCCTCCCTCTCTCCCCCTCCCTCCTTCCTCCCTCTCTCCCCCTCCCTCCTTCCTCCCTCTCTCCCCCTCCCTCCTTCCTCCCTCTCTCCCCCTCCCTCCTTCCTCCCTCTCTCCCCCTCCCTCCTTCCTCCCTCTCTCCCCCTCCCTCCTTCCTCCCTCTCTCCCCCTCCCTCCTTCCTCCCTCTCTCCCCCTCCCTCCTTCCTCCCTCTCTCCCCCTCCCTCCTTCCTCCCTCTCTCCCCCTCCCTCCTTCCTCCCTCTCTCCCCCTCCCTCCTTCCTCCCTCTCTCCCCCTCCCTCCTTCCTCCCTCTCTCCCCCTCCCTCCTTCCTCCCTCTCTCCCCCTCCCTCCCTCCTCCCTCTCTCCCCCTCCCTCCCTCCTCCCTCTCTCCCCCTCCCTCCCTCCTCCCTCTCTCCCCCTTCCCTCCCTCCTCCCTCTCTCCCCCTTCCCTCCCTCCTCCCTCTCTCCCCCTTCCCTCCCTCCTCCCTCTCTCCCCCTCCCTCCTTCCTCCCTCTCTCCCCCTTCCCTCCCTCCTCCCTCTCTCCCCCTTCCCTCCCTCCTCCCTCTCTCCCCCTCCCTCCTTCCTCCCTCTCTCCCCCTCCCTCCTTCCTCCCTCTCTCCCCCTCCCTCCTTCCTCCCTCTCTCCCCCTTCCCTCCCTCCTCCCTCTCTCCCCCTTCCCTCCCTCCTCCCTCTCTCCCCCTCCCTCCCTCCTCCCTCTCTCCCCCTCCCTCCCTCCTTCCTCTCTCCCCCTCCCTCCCTCCTCCCTCTCTCCCCCTCCCTCCCTCCTCCCTCTCTCCCCCTCCCTCCTTCCTCCCTCTCTCCCCCTCCCTCCTTCCTCCCTCTCTCCCCCTCCCTCCCTCCTCCCTCTCTCCCCCTCCCTCCTTCCTCCCTCTCTCCCCCTCCCTCCCTCCTTCCTCTCTCCCCCTCCCTCCCTCCTTCCTCTCTCCCCCTCCCTCCCTCCTTCCTCTCTCCCCCTCCCTCCCTCCTTCCTCTCTCCCCCTCCCTCCCTCCTTCCTCTCTCCCCCTCCCTCCCTCCTTCCTCTCTCCCCCTCCCTCCTTCCTCCTTCCTCTCTCTCTCTCCCCTCCCTCCTTCCTCCTTCCTCCCTCTCTCTCCCCTCCCTCCCTCCTTCCTCTCTCTCTCTCCCCCTCCCTCCTTCCTTCCTTCCTCTCTCTCTCTCCCCCTCCCTCCTTCCTTCCTTCCTCTCTCTCTCTCCCCCTCTCTCCTTCCTCTCTCTCTCTCCCCCTCCCTCCTTCCTCTCTCTTCTCTTTTTCCCCTTGCTGCTGGGACATCAAGCACTAAATGCTGATATTGTACAGGGTCACTGCAAATCTCTCCTCTTTTGTACCGTCATCTCGGGGGCTCCCGAGGCACTTGATTTGTGCCTTCCCGGGCCACTGTCAGCTTGGCAAGGCAGCTGCCCAGTGATTTACAGCTGCTTTCCTTCTCTAGTTAGAAGAAATTTGGAGAAATTCAGCAATTCTTGAGTGCTTTGAATTTTTGTTTTGCCCAGGGAGACATGTATGGTTTAGTACAAAAAGGTTATTAGGCACTGGATGGGACAGCACCATTTGCAAGGCAGCATCGTGAACTCTGATGAGAGCGTAGCCACTGATAGCACTTGGAACAGCTCAGACGGCACGTTCAGTGCCTCTAAATTTATAATTATGTATATGATGGCATCATCTGGTTTCACAGTAGTTCTATATAGATGTATAATTATGTATATGATGCTCGCTGTCTTCTGGTTTCACAATGGTCCTATATAAATGTATCATTATGTATATGGTGGTCGATGTTTTCTGGTTTCATATAGCAAATAGGAATAAGTGGAGGCTTTAAGTGGGTTTAGTTCCTGGCTCTCAGATGATCTGAAAGGTTTTGTGGATTTGTTTTTATTTCTCTTTTCTTGTGCTAATTAGGGTGTTAAGCGAGTGGTGTAGTTTTAGGTCTTGCTGTTTCCTGCAAGACAAGTGTGAGGGAAGTAAATGGGGTACAGAGATGTTACTGGGAGCCTCTGGGGGAACCTCTGGGGACCAAACTGGTGACAACCCAGCACGTTTGTGCAAAAAAGCTGCATCAGTCCCTTCATTCTGCTGTTGTGACACAGCTTTGCTATTTTCTTGTTTGTCCTGTTCAACGAGATATGTGTGATATGTGGTGCAAGCCATACGTACCAAAGACATTAATCCTGCCTCTCCCAAGCGTGTAACGCCAAGTCCTGTCCATCTCCTGACTCTCCAATTCCCTTTTTAGCCACAAATGTTTGATCTTCCAGCTGCTCAGTTTCAAATCCACGTTTCCCGACGGTCTATTCAGAAGCGCTTTCCATGTTTTCATTTAAGGATCAGTGATCAGACCAGAGAGATTATTTAGGCTGCTTGCATGACGAGCTTTATACTTTCACCTCTTCTTGATTAACTCCAAAATACTCATTTGATTAAATAGAACATCAGAAATCGGGGTATGTCCCAAACCGAAGTCGCTCTGATGGGCCCGTTGAGCGGTGGAGCATTTCTAACGCAGTTTAGCACTCTATTTGTCCAGGTATTTTAACTCGGGGCTGGTGCTGGGGCAGAACGTGTGTGTAGGATGATTTCAAGTGCTTGGCCAAAGCGAGGAGGAATAGAAAATATTCTGTTGCTCAGCGGAGCCGAGTAAATGTTGATAAACCAGATGTCAGATTTCTTGACCACTTAGTACTTAATGTGCCCTTAATATTAGAACTCCTTTTTTTTCCAAGTTCTTTCTTTACATTTAACTTCTTAGGCTCTTTTTGAAGATAATGAGATAGTTGCTTTAGTGGGAGTTGTGACTCAGGTAACGTGTCTTTGCTTTGGGCATCGTCACGAGCCCAACGGAGCTTCTGACCTTCCCCTTGTTTGAGCTTCACGGTTCTTGTATTTCTGCTTCATTTGGCACCTGCATATTTCAGATTCTTGTCTGAATTTCAGGCTTCACATATACATTTATCTATAGGTCAGGCTGCCAGGTGTAGACAGAATGAAGGGGATAAAAAGCAGCAGGTGCTTTTTGGTATTTGAACCAAAAGATGTGATTTGGAGGATAAATACTGGGCTCCTACTCTGTCATTTGATGAGGAACTTTCCTACCAGTAACAATATGTCGTAATTATGCTGTTTGAATGACAAATGTCTATCCTGAATTGGTTTTCTGTTGCTTATTTGTTAAAGCAAATAGCCAATCTAATAAAATTGTGATGGATATGGTGTGACAACGTCACTTTTTGGCCGTGTGCTGTCCCATTAACTTGGGCAACATTTATCATTTTTCTCCAAACTGAATTATTCCCAAAAGTGCAGGGAACTTCACCACCAGTTTCTAAGGGAAAATACCAACTTTTAAGTGAGGTTGGATTGATCTGGATGCAATGACAGAGGGATAAACCCATTCCTCCTGTCCTAAAATTCCTATGGATACAGCAATCCCTCCTCTTTCCCAACAGCCTTTTACTCCCAGCTCTTATTTGACATTTTACACGGTGAGGCCCTTTCTCAAGTCTTATTTTTGCTGACAGGTGAGTCCTTGAAGTCGTGAACCTCTGGCAGCTTTGAAAATCTCACCAATGGATTTTACACCCCATTCTGTTTTCTTATTCTTTAAAGTGAAGGCCAATCAGTAAATATTTCTAATGGAGACATTGTCGGGACACTGTGGTTTGATGTTTCTTTTATTAAGCTGTATTTTTTTTATATATATATATATTTTCAGTGAACTTCACAATGTGTTGCTGCTGTTTGTGCGGCGACAGCTCAGCTCACGTTACAGCTGGTGCGACGACTCTGTTCCGTCTTATTAGAAGCAGTTGGAGGTGACAATTTCTGCCCTTGAGTCAGGGAAAAGCAAAGCTCAGGACCCATCGGGGTTCGTTGCGTCTTTTCTTCTCCGCTCCATCGTTTGTCTCGTCTTTCCGAGCGGGTCCTTCTGAACCAACACCACTTTTTGACTGGGTGCTGTCCGATTAGCTCGGGCAACATTTATCCTCTTTCTCCAAATTGGGTTATGTCCAAAAGTGCGGGGAATTTTATCACCAGTTTTTAAGGGAAAATACCGGCCTCTAAGTGAGGTTTGATCTGGATGTGATGGCAGATGTTCCCGCTCCTCCTCTCCTAAAAATCCCATGGATGCAGCAATCCTTCCTCTTCCCCAACAGCGTTTTACTCCCAGCTCTTATTTGACATTTTACAGGGCGAGGCCCTTTCTCAAGTCTTGTTTTTGATGACAGATGACTCCTTGTGGTTGTGAACCTTTCCTCACCCTTGTAAACATAAAGAATCAAGCTGTCTCCCTCCTTGGCTGCAATGCCGGTAAGTTCACCCTGCTCGGGCATTCGTCCTGTTGGCGTTTCTTATTCCCCAGGCTTTTTCTCTAGATGTAAGCACTTAAAATGAAGATTTAATTCCTTTTAATGTCCAAGACGTGGCAGCTCTGTGCATGGGGAGCTGCGTCGTGCATCGTTTGCCGCTCGGAGAGAGAATGGGGGATTTTTGGGGTGTCTCTCCCTTCCCCGCAGCCCTGCAGAGGGCACTCGTGCCCCTCGCATCTCCCCCGTCCACCTTTTTCTGGTTATTGATGGCCTAATTTCGTCTTGATGTGAAAGAAAGCAGATATCGAGTAATTTGCAGCAATAACCTGCTAATGCCGGGCCAGTATCAAAACTCCCATGTTCATTTCAAGTGGCAGATAAAACACTAATATATAATTATCCTTGCAAATTGGATTGTTTTAAATAACCAAAAGGCTACGGCCAGGAGAAAACTATCCCATTTCCCTTGAGTTACTATTGCGGTGTAATTGCTGCGTTCAATCAATTTCCTTGGCATTAGAAATTCCATCACAATCAACATTAAGCTTTATTCATTGTGATGGCAAAGAGCCGGGCCATTTCTCCTCTTTTCCTTAACTGGCAAAATTAATCAGGGAAAAGATTTTAAACATTTACCCGTGCGAAAGAGGTCAGCTCTGCCACTATATTGCTCAGCAGATAAGGGGGCTAATAAAAAGAAAATTGAATTACTAATGATCGCCAGGAACAGAGTATATAAAACCTGGCAATCGCCCGGTTCAGGAAAAAAGGAGAATCAATTTTCTTCGGCCAAGGTGCGCTCGTTTTTTATTTGGCCGCATATTATCAGCGATTTAATTTGAGAGCGCATAAACAGGAGGAAACGGGGAAGGAAATAATGAGCCCGAAGGTGTAAAATGCCGCAGGATCTACGCTGCACGCAATTTATTTGGCACAACAGATAATCGCTTTAATTGAATTCCAAAAGTGCATCGTTCAGCAGCGGCGCGGGCCGCCCGCCCGGGGGGATTGCGGGATATTACAAAGATGCCGGCGAGAGGCTCCGCGGTGGCTTTTCCCCTCTCGTAACGTCCCCTTCCAGGCAGGACTTTCTCAACCATGTGCTTGGGATTGTTTAGACTGAAAGCAGAAGACGGAGAAAGCGAGAAGCAGGTTCCTCTAGGGACTCTCCTTTATCACGTCGCTCCATTTGGTCCGTTTCTTAAACAATTCTTTTGCTCTCAGGGCGAGATCGGCGCAGAACCCGGTCATGACATCGTGTTGGTCGAACCTATTTTTTTGGTGTCCCAACTGTTCGAAAAGCCTCATCCTGCTTATAGTGATGCCCGGTCTGCGTATTAAATTAACTCTTGCTTAGTAGCTTTTGGATTTTGCTGGGGAGAGGTGGGTGGTGGGACACAAGCTGCGGGTTCCATTCCTGAGCTGCGCGCTCAGGGACGTCTCCAGATGCGTTGTGGAAGTTCATTCTTCCCCTCTTTGGCTTTGGAAAGTGGGGAGACTCGTGCTGAGGTGGGAATAATATCATTATTTGGTGCTTTGTGTGTTCAGAGTGCTTTGTAGGGTTTAATTAATGAACTGGTAGTTTGGTACGGTGGCACAGAGGGGCTGCGTTACCATCTCTGTTGGCAAAGGAAACCAAATAAACGAGGAACCGCAGCAAGGACCGTTCCGTGGCCAGAGCAAGAGTCAGTTTTGAGCCTGTCCTATGTTGCATCCACTACATGCGCATCTAAGAGACTAATTTTTGTCTTTTCCCCCTTTAAAATCTTCCTTTCCGGCTGATCTTTGCCTTTCGCTTGCTCCCGATGGAGATAACACAGTGGTTCGTGTTACCGCTTTCCTGCTTGTCCTGTTGCCACCACCAGCGCTGAAGCCGGTTGCCGCGAACGTACCAAACAGAAGGAAATCCCGTTTGTATTTCCTTCTTTCCAGAGAGAAATTCCATCAGGATTTGTAAGACCTTAACCCTACTGTCCGAACAAGAGTTTTTACAACTCTGATTTCAGTCAGAGTGATGGTGACGTTCCAAAATATCCCTAAACTCTTCATTTCTTCTTTCCACTTGCTCAAGAACATGAACTGTGCGGTTACGAGGGTGTCGGGATGAACAAGAGCCGCTCTCTCGGGAAAAGGCCGTCGACCAAAGTGGAAGGAGCCGGTTTGCGTTACTCACATCCAGAGCGAGTGCAGAAAGTAAATGGGGTGTAAATGGTGAGGAGCAAGTTACGGTCGGCATCCAAATGCTCAGCTGCCGTTAATTTTATTGCCACTGGCTGTTCGTGTCTCTCTGGCAGCTTCGAAAATCTCAGCGATGGATTTTACACCCCCTTCTATGTTTTTATTCTTTAAAGTTAAGGCCAATCAGTAAATATTTCTAATGGAGAGATTGTTGGGACGCTGCGGTTTGGTGTTTCTTTTATTAAGCTGTATTCTTGCTTTCTATATGTATTTTTTTCTTTATAGTGAATTGCACAATTGCTGCTGTTTGTGAGGCGACAGCTCAGCTCACGTTACAACATATCTGTTCCATCTTATTAGAAGGAGTCAGAGGTGACGATTCCTGCCATGGAGCTGCGCAAAGCTCGGGACCCCTTGGAGTTCATCACGTCTTTTCTTCTCCGCTCCATCGTTAGTCTTGTCTTTCCAAGTGGGTCCTTCCTAAACCCTTCGCAGTTTTGCTGCTCGAGGCTGACAAGCCCAATGTCATTTTTGTCTCGTACGTAGCCTTGACCTTGCCCATAAATCATGACATTGTCAGGTCTCTCTTCTCGCTTTGTCCTTGGCCGCTGGCTCCTTCGCACCAGTTGGGTAAAGTTCACATACTTGGCTTGTTGCCGGCAGTGGTCACGTCAGCGGCCGTAAGTAACGGTTTTAGATTTCTGGCTTTACTTGGAATTTACAGGTGACTTGTCCCAAGCTGTGAGAGGAGCTACAGGCAGCCAAGAGTGATTATTCTGTTTTCGGAGCCCACTTTTAAAAATAACGAGCTGCTTTGAGCGAGGGGAGTCAGCTTTGCTAAACAAAGAGGTGTCACCATATCGCCAACCTTCTCTCGAGCGCTGTGGCGTTTTGGATTTGGAGCCGGGTAAAACAGTGATAAGGGGGGAACATCCAGACTTGAAATGTGATCTGAAGCGGATATTCTGCCTCGAAAGACGAATATAAGGTTCTCCTTTTGTGGGGCCTGTGGATAAACCTCTGCCAAGGTGGAAGGTGTGGACCAAGCGATGAGAATCAAATGAACCATTGTATCAATCATAGGTTGGCCTGAGCTGGAACGGACCCACAAGGATCATCGAGTCCAACTCCTGTCCCTGCACAGGACAACCCCAAAATTCACACCGTGTGACTGAGCGCTGGGAGATCTTCACCTAAAGCCGCTTTAAATTATTCTTCTAATAGTTTCCGTGTCTGCTCGTTCTCCCTTTTCCTTCAGACTTCCAACCTCTTGCTCAATTTAACGTCAAAAATCACCTCTCAATACCCATCTCCGCTATTTGAGAGTCTCTCCCATACCCTGTGCGGTGCCAGCTACCGTTCGATTGTGAAATTCTGTCGGCAGCAAGCAGCTCTTTGGGGAATAGTCTATTTATACACTAATAGGAAGCACAGTTGGCTTTGGGGATGCGTGACATCCTTTCTTCGGCTGTGACCCTTGATATTTTCAAGTCCGTGGAGGGGGGTTTCTAAGAATTCAAACCTCTTCATAGCTTGTACGGCTAAAGAATAGAGGCTGGCTGCTGTTGTGCTGAATTTTAACATCTTTATTGATGATTTAGATGAAGGGATTGAGACCATCTTCAGCAAATTTGCTGATGACACCAAGTTGGGAGGGAGTGTGGAGCTGCTGGAAGGCAGGAGGGCTCTGCAGAGGGGTCTGAGTAGACTGGAAAAACAGGCTGATTCCAATGGGATGAAGTTCAACAAGGCCAACTGGTGGGTCCTTCACTTTGGCCACAACAACCCCCTGCAGCGCTCCAGGCTGGGCACAGAGTGGCTGGAGAGCAGTCAGGCAGAAAGGGACCTGGGGGGACTAATGGACAGGAAGCTCAACATGAGCCAACAGTGTGCCCAGGTGGCCAAGAAGGCCAACGGTATCCTGTCCTGTATCCAAATAGCGTGGTCAACAGGACAAGGGCAGTGATCCTTCCCCTGTACTCTGCATTGGGGAGGCCACACCTGGAGTATTGTGTTCAGTTCTGGGCCCCTCAGCTCAGGAAAGAGATTGAAGTGCTGGAGTGGGTCCAGAGAAGAGCAACAAGACTGGGGAAGGGACTTGAGCACAAGCCCTATGGGGAGAGGCTGAGGGAGCTGGGCTTGTTTAGTCTGGAGAAGAGGAGGCTTAGAGGTGAGCTCAGCACTCTCTAGAACTACCTGAAGGGCAGTTCTAGCCAGGTGGGGATTGGTCTCTTCTCCCAGGCAGTCAGCAATAGGACAAGGGGCCATGGGCTTCAACTCGGACAGGGGAAATTTAGGCTGGAGATGAGAAAGCAATTCTTTGCAGAGAGAGTGGTCAGGATTGGAATGGCTGCCCAGGGAGGTGCTGGACTCACCGGCCCTGGAGGTTTTTAAGCTGAGATTGGACATGGCACTGAGTGCCATGATCTAGTCAATGGACTGGAGTTGGACCAAGGGTTGGACTGGATGATCTCTGAGGTCTTTTCCAACCCAGTCCATTCTGTAATTTACGAACACGTAGTATGTGATTTTTGTGCTTTTTGGGATATTTTTTCGTTCAGAATGTTTGAATGCTTGGAATCCGAGCTGCGTTAGTCCCTCGTTTGTTGCGGGTGTGAACGGGTTTATCTTCTTGTGGATGCTCAGGCCACGTTCTAAAGCTTTTAAAGCATTTTCAACCCGTCTGGCTCTACCCGCTGCTCCAAATGGTGCCAAATTCCAGCGCTGCTGCCTCTTATCCCCTTGGTTGTCTTTCCTTGGGCTCTTAAGGTGAAAATAAGGATAATAAAAGTGCACACATAAGGTACTTAAATAAACACGAGTGCTTCTGCAACCTGATGCTTGACAGCGAGTTTCTTTTTCTTATTTTTAATTTCCTTTTACTGTTTTCTTTCACCTGACACACAAACTGACTGATGGGATCCGCGGCGTGCTCACACTTGAAATTCTTGATGTTTCCCATGCTGCGAATCGCTGCCCGCGCCGACGATCGGAGAACGTTCTGCAATGCCATCAGGATTCCCCAGATCCCTCTTTAGCAGATGCTCCACAACCTGGGGACATTTCTCTGTTCTGCTCTTTGCTTCCTGTTCTTCTCCAAATCTCTGTCACCACCGAGCTTAGTTAGAAGCCATTTGTTTGAGGACTTACCTCTTCAATTTATGCGCTCAACAAAATGATATAACACCCCTCAGAATGTGTAACAGATGCACTGGGGTGAGCACTTTGTGGACTTGCCAACATCTCCCAAGTCCTACAGAACTCTACTGTTGTGGTTTTAAGTTTCTGCTTTCGTCTAAAGGATGTGGAAATACATTTATATCCATTGTCGATGGGAATTTTGCCGTCACCCCCCACAGAAATTAGAGTTTGGGGAACGTTATGTCTTTCCTTACGCCTCCGTATAAAACAACGTGTGCGTTTTTTGGCAAGACTTCTCACTTGGATTGTGCTGGGGGTTATTTGGAAGGGTCGTTGGGCGGGTGGATGGACAGGGCTGGTGAACTTTGGGTCCAGATTTGTTCTTAAACCCATCCTACATGTTCTTAGCCTGGCCCAGGCTGCCCAGGGAGGTTGTGGAGTCTCCTTCTCTGCAGACATTCCAACCCGCCTGGACACCTTCCTGTGTAACCTCATCTGGGTGTTCCTGCTCCATGGGGGGATTGGACTGGATGAGCTTTCCAGGGCCCTTCCAACCCCTGACATTCTGGGATTTTGTGACTTGGAAATGATTTCCTTGCATGGCAATTGTTTCCTGGCTTATTAGCAAAGCGAAGCTTTATCGCGGGAAAAAATGAAACGGGGGTTTGATAGGGTGAAACAAGTTCATGAAACACCACTCTGTGTGTGTATATATATATATTTAAAATAAGATTTACTCTACTATCTCAACATGAACCGGGGCGTTTTACAGCACTCCCCTCCCGCCATCCATCATTTCCCCGCAAGCGTGTTGGGTTTTACTACGCCCAACGCTGTAAAAGGGCATTAGAGCAGTTAAATCTGGAGTCTTGCTTTCATAAGGAAAAAAGAAAATGCTGAATTAGGCGATGGAAAAGGCAACGGCAGCGATACTTTAATCTTGCATAAATTATCACAGGAGTCAGAGGCTGCAATTTTATGTATTGTTAGAGCTCCGCTAATTAATGATTCCAGAATAATCGATGTTTAGAAGAACCAAAGTTTGGCCCTTTTCTGTCTTAATGGACTGTGGTATTTACTTTGTATTTTAGTTTTGTCTGATGTGGCAAAACTTTAATTTGAACCCCCTGCCAAGTGTGGGGTTAATGCAGTAACTGTCCTAAAAATGTGCAACCGAAACAATAACTAAACAGGGAAATAGTACAAATTATAGGTCTAACTCCCAGCATTGGCTTTGGAGCCATTCCTGACAGCCAGGGAAAGCTGAGACTCCACCGTGAATATCTGAAGGACGAGGAACTATTATTATTATTAAGAGGCTATAAAACGATCTACAGTTGACATGAAATGGTCAACACGCTGAGAAAATCTGCGCGGCTGGAATAAGTTGGTATTTTGGTGCAATTCTGGCCCTGTTGAAACTGGGCTTAAACTTTGACCCTTCTGCTTCATGGTGTATATATTTTAAACCTTAATGTTTGCTCTGGCTCATATAGTGGGGTTAGAGTAACGATATCTCACGGGTTTGTATCTCTGTGTATATGGATAGATATAAATACTTATAAAAATACATAGAAGGGGAATTCGCTAAACTACGTTATATTAACATTGCTACATTAACATTCTGTTAGTTTGACAGAATTCATGACGTTTATTCAATTTCCAAGTTTGGGATCAAGTGAAAAACAAATTCCCCATCTGGAAAAATTGAAGTAGAAACCTTTAGTGGAAGAGCAGGACTTGTCGTCATGTCAATAATTTCTTGATGGTTGGGTTGTTTCCTTAATTTTGCGCTTTGTAAAGGGTACATAGGAAGTCACGAGGCAAGAGGAGATCTCGGCCAGCTCATAAAACGCTTTGCCCTTTAAATGTGATTTCTTCACACACTTAAATAAAACTGCGGCACGTTGGCAATGGACGCGTCGATCGGGAGGAGAGAGAAGGGAAGAGCTGGAGGATGCCTGTGAATGAACAGTGCAGAGCGGAGAGGATCATCGGGCCTGTTATCATCCAGATGTTATCAAATATTTACTATTTAAATTGTGTCTGATGGTTGCCTGGTAATTGTTAAGTCGGGACACTTGATTTGGGAAGATATATTGAAAAAAATGTAAGTACTTCGGGAGTGGATGAGCCTGCGGATGGTCCTGGGTTTAGTTTCTAGACTCAGCAAGTTATTCTCAACTTTGTGCTTGGTTTTAAATATTGTGGTTGATAGAAGATCACCGTCCGCTGAAGAATAACAGCTGTAAACCAATACTTCTCTGCTTTTGAGGACGTAACTTATCTACTAAAGTGCTGAAGTTTTCACTTTAAGTACCAAAATCCCTATTCGAATGAATCGGTTTTTAACTAATGGCGTCAAGTCCAGGTGACAAAACCACCCAATTGCTGTGTAGCTGTGAAGGGGTCGTTGTCAACAAGACTTCACAGTCGCGTAAACAAGACTTCGCAATCGCGTCCGCAAGGACTTTGGAAACTACAAAACTGCAGGAGATGCTGTTCCAAAGCTCTTTTGTTTATTTTTTTCCTGAAAAGAATGAAAGGAGCTTTAAGATTCTTGGCGCTAGGCGTCGATTCTGGAGGGGAATGTGCAAGAGATGATGGAACCCTGTTCTCAGATGTGAAGCACGAAAGCAGGAGCAAATCCAACCGCTTTGTTTCGCTCCTTGAGAGGACCTTTAATCCAACTGGTAGGTTTAAGTTAACGCATTGCTCCCAGGAAAGAAGATCTTTCTTTATGGACACAGAGCTGGGAGCAGTGGCTGACACTGGAAGCTGTGCCGCCATCCAGCGAGACCTGGACAGGCTGGAGAGTTGGGCAGGGAAAAATTTAATGAAATATAACAAGGGAAAGTGCAGAGTCTTGAATCTGGGCAGGAACAACCCCAGATTCCAGTATAAGTTGGGGAATGACCTATTAGAGAGCAGTGTAGGGGAAAGGGACCTGGGGGTCCTGGGGACAGCAGGGTGACCATGAGCCAGCACTGGGCCCTTGTGGCCAGGAAGCCAATGGGACCTGGGGTGGGTTAGAAGGGGGTGGTCAGTAGGTCAGAGAGGTTCTCCTGCCCCTCTGCTCTGCCCTGGGGAGACCACACCTGGAATATTGTGTCCAGTTGTGGCCCCTCAGTTCCAGCAGGACAGGGAACTGCTGGAGAGAGTCCAGCGCAGCCACCAAGATGCTGGAGGGAGTGGAGCATCTCCCGTGTGAGGAAAGGCTGAGGGAGCTGGGGCTCTGGAGCTGGACAAGAGGAGACTGAGGGGGGACTCATTAATGTTTACAGATATCTAAAGGGTGAGTGTCAGGAGGATGGAGCCAGGCTCTTCTCGGTGACAACCAATGATAGGACAAGGGGTGATGGGTTCAAACTGGAACACAAAAGGTTCCACTTAAATTTGAGAAGAAACTTGGTGGTGGTGAGAGTGGCAGAGCCTGGCCCAGGCTGCCCAGGGGGGTTGTGGAGTCTCCTTCTGTGCAGACATTCCAACCCGCCTGGACACCTTCCTGTGTAACCTCATCTGGGTGTTCCTGCTCCATGGGGGGATTGCACTGGATGTGCTTTCCAGGTCCCTTCCAATCGCTAACATTCTGTGATTCTGTGAAATTAATCTTATATTCACAAAAACAGAGCGTTGCACATACACGATTATCTTGTGGTAGCCGCGCTGTGGCTCAAGCTTGCTCTGTTTTGTGTGAGCTGTTGTTCTGAGCTGTTATTCATGCAGAGCCAAGTCTGTAAATTGTCCTTTGCAGTCAGGAGAATGTGCCAACCGATTAAAATAACCGGTGTCCTGTAGAGCTGGTGATGGAAGGACTCTGGAAGAACGATGCAGAAGCAATGCTGGTTAACGAGCAACGACGTTTACTTGTGAACAGGTAGTTTGCTGTGACGTGTTTCTAAAGGTTGTACTTAAGTGAAAAGATCTTTTAAAGAAAATAAGGGCAGCATCTGTTCCTTGTAATGAGCTACGTGTCTCCAAGCTTGGAGTTGGTGCTTCATAGAAGAGCATGAGCATCAGTTGAACATGTACCTGCATCTGGATTGTCCAGACTTTACCTTCCTTGAGAAAAAGCTGAGTGGAGGATGCAGATTATCAAAACTGCATTAGGGTTGAATGCTTTTTCGTGTGGCTTCGCTGCTGATGCAGGCGCAGCTTCACATCCTGCAGGTCAGGCTTTGAGTGCAGAGAGAAACCCCCATCGCTGCCTGCTCTGAGTCTTGCATTTCCCAGGAGGAAAAGCTGCCCTGATTTCCCTGGGTTATGCAGGATTGTGTGTAACCTGGTTGAGAATCATCGAATGGTTTGGGTTGAAGGGACCTTCAGAGGTCATCCAGTGCCACCCCTGCCATGAGCAGGGACATCTTCACCAGCTCAGGTTGCTCAGAGCCCCGTCCAGCCTGGCCTGGGATGTCTCCAGGGATGGTTCATCCACCACCTCTCTGTGAACCTGGGCCAGGCTCTCACCACCCTCAGGGCCAACAATTTCTTCCTCATGTCTGGCCTGAATCTCCTCTCCTTTAGTTTAAAACCATCACCGCTTGTCCTATCGCAACAGGCCCTGCTCAAAAGTCTGTCCCCATCTTTCTTATGGACCCTTTTAAGTACAGAAAGGCCGTACTAAAGTCTCCCTAGAGCTTCTGTTCTCCAGGCTGAACCCCCAGCTCTCTCAGCTTTTCTTTCTCAGAGCTGTTGAGTCCTCGGCCCATTCCCATGTCCCTCCTCTGTCCTGCTCCAACAGCTCCATGTCTGGCTGGTGCTGGGACCCCAGAGCTGGACACAGATCCCAAGATCCAACCTCAACCTCCCCTGGTGCAACTTGAGGCCGTTTCATCTGCTCCTGGTGCTTGTTCCTGGGGAGCAGAGCCCGACCCCCCTGGCTCCAAGCTCCTTTCAGGCAGTTCAGAGATCAGAAGGTCTCCCCTCAGCTCCTGTTCTCCAGCTGAACCCCCCAGGTCCCTCAGCCGCTCCCATCACACTTGTGCTCCAGCCCCTCACCAGCTCCGTTCCCTTCTCTCAACTCGCTCCAGCACCTCAAGTTCTTTTTTATCATGAGGGCCCCAAAATTGACCCCAGGATTTGAGGTTTGGCCTCCCCAGTGCTCACTACAGGGGGACAATCACTGCTCTGGTCCTGCTGGCCACACCAGTGCTGATACAAGCCAGGATGTTGTTGGCTTTGTTTTTTGTTATTTAGCTTTATTTGCTCGCACCATGCGTCTCCCAGCACCAGTGAAGCTGCAGCATCGCTGTTGGAATTACTTACATTCCCAACGACGACCCAGCGGTGGGAAAACAGCGTTTAGTGTCTCGACTTCAAGACATTCCTGAATAAAACCCTCTGAATTCCCACCTGAACGCCGCGGTAGCCACATAAAGCCCGGTAATAAAACGTAATGAAGAATAGCAGCGTGAAATCAAGATGTTAAACCTCTGCTGGTGACAGGCAGTCAATCTGCAGCCCAGTGTTTCCCTTTGCTTTTTATTTAATATATATTAAAGCGGGCAGCTTGGTTTATGTCTTCTTGTCTCCTGGGCTTTTAAACGGAGCCGTGCGCTCTGTTGGGCGAGCGGCTCTTATTCTGTTGGAACTTTAGTTTCCTACTTCAATAATTTTTCCCTCTAGAACCTTTTGGCTTTCAGGAGTTTTTATTTCTTATGGTGGTCTCGGATTTTTCAACCTTTCCGGTAAGAAACATTGATTTAAATA
This sequence comes from Columba livia, assembly GCF_036013475.1. NCBI lineage: Eukaryota > Metazoa > Chordata > Aves > Columbiformes > Columbidae > Columba > Columba livia. Next base: position 161,328,588 of record NC_088603.1, on the reverse strand, counting down.
GTTGTTTTTTTCTAATACATTGTGTCTTCATGATTCCCAGACACTTTTACCTTTAAACTGAAGGGATGCTTTTCTCTTTTATTATCTTTTCCTTAATGGATGTTCAGTACGAATCCGCTTTCTTTTGCGTGTCAGTAGCTGTGTTTGCTGAACGTGTTGCTGAGACACTGGTTTCATATTAAGTGGACCTTGCTTTTCCCACTCCATCCATAAATAACCCCCAAACCTGGATATCACACCGGCCACTTTGTGTGTGCTGACACTTCCTTGATCCTGTCCTCTCTTCTTGAAGATATTAATGCACATCCCGGGTTGCTTCGCTGCCTAATGCTTTGCTTTTTCTCTTTTAAATATTCATGCGAGCAGAGTGGCCGAGTTACTTAATGGGAATCCAGAGCAGAAGTGGACTTGTTGGCTATGGCTTTTAAAAACTTGTCGCTAATCTGGTTGATAGACTGTCAGATTGACGTATTTCCCCTCTTTTAAAGTTTTCATAAATTCGGGTGCAAGGATGGTTGTTGTTTACAAATGTGCTGCGTTGGGGGAAGGATGGACGCTGTGAAAAGGAGGGGAAAATACCAATACTAGACAAAGAGGTTTGGCAGCATGTGAGGAAGAAGTTGTTGGCCCTGAGGGTGGTGAGAGCCTGGCCCAGGTTGTCCAGAGAGGTGGTGGATGAACCATCCCTGGAGACATCCCAGGCCAGGCTGGACGGGGCTCTGAGCAACCTGGGGTGGTGAAGATGTCCCTGCTCATGGCAGGGGTGGCACTGGATGGACTTTGAAGGTCCCTTCAACCCACATAATTTGGTGATTTTATGAGGAGCAGCTGAGGGAGCTTGGGGGTTCAGCCTGGAGAACAGGAGCTGAGGGGAGACCTTCTTGCTCTGTCCAACTACCTGAAAGGAGGTTGTAGGGAGGAGGGTGTTGGTCTCTTCTCCCAAGTGACAAGTGATAGGACAAGATGAAATGGCCTCAAGTTGCGCCAGGGGAGGTTGAGGTTGGATCTTGGGAACAATTTCTCCCCGGAAAGGGCTGTGGGGCATTGGAACAGGCTGCCCAGGGCAGTGCTGGAGTCACCATCCCTGGAGGGGTTGATCAGACACGGAGATGAGGTTCTCAGGGCCGTGGTTTAATGGTGGGCTAGGCAGCATTGGGTTAACAGTTGGACTCAATCTGAAAGGCCTTTTCCAACCGTAACGATTCTATGATTATCTGCTATCAAGGATCGCTGGCATTCCTGAGGGATATTTGGTGGGTTGTTTTACCTGTAAACCGTTGACAAGGACGCAGTTAAGGTAGCGAGAAAGCAGTTCAAAGAAATTAGAGGTGAACTTATTTTACAAATATCTGCAGCAGTGAGGCTTAACGAACCCTTGTTTGAAGAGGTGAACAAGCTCTGGGCTGTCATGCGTTGTCTGAAATCCCTGGAAAAACATAACTCATCCTTCTCGGGAGAGGATTTTCCATTTGTTTTCTCCCATCTTTCCTGTCCGTGGAGTCTCAAGGTGATGTCCATGCTCTCAGTCTGGTGATGTTTTTGTGGAGTGCAAATGAGATGCAATATTGTTCGGGGCTTTTCAGTGCTCTGGTAGCACGAGCAGTCATGTCCACCCCTTATTTCCATTCCGATTTACAGTTTTCTGCATCTCTTTCAGGAAACTGAGGGTTTTCTACACCTTGTTCCCACTTTAAGGGTAAAATTCTTCATCTTTTCCCACTGAATTGTTTGAAGGGCGAAGGAGTTGAATGCTGGACTTTCTTCCACAGCTTCAGGCACACAGAAATTCCTCTTTCCAGCTCATTTTATCAGCTTCACTCACCAATCACCCATATCTTTTACAAATAGAAGATTTAACTCTCCTGGATTTGTCTGGTGGGTGAGAAGAGTAAGACGATGGTGTAGAATAAAAAAGGCTGGACCTGGGACATTGTTTAGTCTTTCCCCTCATCAAGGCACAGCCACCCATCTCCATAATTCCTGCTTGGTGGGTATCTAACCCTGTTTTAAAGATTTCTTGTGATGGAAGCTCCCACATCCCCTCTAGGTAACTTATTCCATTCCTTTTTTTGGCCATCAGCGATGCGAAGGGGAAGGACTGGAAAAATGGGCTGATTCCAATGGGATGAAGTTCAACAAGGCCAAGTGGCAGGTCCTTCACTTTGGCCACAACAACCCCCTGCAGCGCTCCAGGCTGGGCACAGAGTGGCTGGAGAGCAGTCAGGCAGAAAGGGACCTGGGGGGACTCATGGACAGGAAGCTCAACATGAGCCACCAGTGTGCCCAGGTGGCCAAGAAGGTCAATGGGATCCTGTCCTGTATCCAAACTAGCATGGTCAGCAGGACAAGGGCAGTGATCCTTCCCCTGTACTCTGCATTGGCGAGGCCACACCTGGAGTATTGTGTTCAGTTCTGGGCCCCTCACGTCAGGAAAGAGATTGAAGTGCTGGAGCGGGTCCAGAGAAGAGCAACAAGACTGGGGAAGGGACTTGAACACAAGCCCTATGGGGAGAGTCTGAGGGAGCTGGGCTTGTTTAGTCTGGAGAAGAGGAGGCTTAGAGCTGAGCTCAGCACTCTCTAGAACTACCTGAAGGGAAGTTCTAGCCAGGTGGGGATTGGTCTCTTCTCCCAGGCAGTCAGCAATAGGACAAGGGGCCATGGGCTTCAACTCTGCCAGGGGAAATTTAGGCTGGCGATTAGAAAGCAATTCTTTGCAGAGAGAGTGGTCGGGCATTGGAATGGCTGCCCAGGGAGGTGCTGGACTCACCGGCCCTGGAGGTTTTTCAACTGAGATTGGACATGGCACTTAGTGCCATGATCTAGTCAATGGACTGGAGTTGGACCAAGGGTTGGACTTGATGATCTCTGAGGTCTTTTCCAGCACAGTCGATTCTGTGATCACAACCCTGTTGATGCACCCCCCTCTGAAATTTGCCTTTGCGTGACAGTGCGACCTTGTCAGAGGGGGAGCGGATGCCGAACCACATAGCGACAGAGTATTTTCCCTCACTTCGTTGTTCGTTAGCACTTCCCAAGGGACGGGAAAGCTTTTCGAGCGGCTCAGTGCCGGCGCAACGACACGTTGGGTTTTAGATCCTCCAACAGCTCCCAAAAAGTTAGAGAAAGGATAGGGAGGTGAAGTTAAAGGGATTAATAAACACTACTAGGTGTTTGGTGTCTTGTTCTCCAGTTTACTGATTTGAGCCTGGCTTTTGCCCACTGATTTGCTTGGGGACGTCTCTTGTGCCTCTGGGCTATGGAATTGCCGCGGTGCCAGCGCCGATTAGCGTGTGCTTGACTGGTCGTGCCTGGGAAGTTGAAGATTAACTTGACTTTTAGCTTTGGGAAAGGATTTCTCCAACACGTGCTGGTCAGGTAATGTGAAGAGGAAACCAAATCCGCTCTGGGAAGACGTATCAACCTCTTGCTCTTCCATTTCCCATCACAAGAGATTTCGCTGCAGGTGAGGAAATAACGTCTTGGTGACTTTTCATCCTTCTGAGCCTGGTGGGCACGTTCCTCTTGGTGACTAAATGACCCAATCCCTTTTATTCTTTAAAGTCATCAACTCCTGCTGCTCAGAAAGGATAAAATGAGCCACTGCGAGGAGCTAATGAGCTTAGAAATAAAAATACTGATGGAAGAAGCAGCTTTTCTTGTTGGACAGGCCTATACCAGGGAGGACCAGAGTTTCCTCATTACTCTGTAACTTTAGGCAACTCATGTAATATTGATGCTTTATTTTTTTCCACTCTTTGGGAAAGTATTAATAATAACTTTGCAGTAGAATCAGGGCTCTATTCTGTATTAATGGCTTTCTTTGAGGCACTGTAGAATATCGCTCAGGTTCTTTAAGAGGAAAATAACGTGTTGAAGGAACCTCACATTTTTTGCAGGGGATGTTTCTGTTTCTTACAGCTCTGCCAGCCCATCTACTCCCATTCGGGTCACTGGTGGGACGAGGGCCGCAAGTCCAACTCTCCTCTTATTAAAACAGCCCATGGCCTTAAGAGATCGTGCCTGACACTTGGCCTGGAGAGCGTAATTTGACGTGGCAGCTGAGTGAAAACCACTGGATGTGTTTTTTATATTCAATGCGTGCAGATGCATGAAGTATCTTGATTTTATATTTAAAAGCGACACAACAAACCACCAAGAAAAACAAAACACCCCCAAAACCAACAACATAACTTTTATATTAAAACCAACCGGTGTCAAAGGGGGATTCAGACAAGACACTAGAAGAGAGGGGAGAAATTTCTGATGGCCTCAAAAACTCTTCTCTGCCATCCGTTAATACTCTTAAATTTGAATACCAGACATCCCTGTAAGACCCGGAAAGTGCCCTTCAAATATGTTTAAAGTTGATTAAAACCAACCAGCCTTGGCTGCTGCTGGATGGAGTTGTATAGACAACCCTGCAAGCTGCATCACTGGAGGATAAAAGTTCCTGGGGGGGTGTTGTTACAACTGATTTTCAAGCCATTTTCAACTTGAATTTCAAGGACAGAAGCAGGTACTTCAATTACCTGAATAAGTGGAGAGGGAGGGGAAACACTTGTGTGGGGAAAGGGGCCTGATAGAGCGGACTGGAGCCAGGTTTGGTTATTAATACGCTTTTCTGCTGACAGTTCCTGCTGTACCTTGGGGCAAATGGCTATCGACGGCGAATGTCAGTTTTGCCACACGTGTGATGGGAAGAGCGGACCCCAGCGCTGCGAGATTGGGGCTAAAAATCAGCTATAAACCAACTATTGATGGTATTTTTTGCTCTAGACGCTGCATCTCAGCTGACCAAAGAGGGTTTGCTGTTCCCCAGTGTGAACCTGATGCCAGATACGACTGTTCTACTGCAAAAAATGAGAGGTTTGGACTTGGAGGCACAGTCCAGGACGGCTGGTTGCCCATTGTGCTACGATTTGGGTTAGGAGGCAAATCTGGATGAAAGAGCCTTGAGTTTTGCCTGTGTTCTCCAGGTTGGGTAAAAAGCAGTGGGTGGGTTGAACGCTGTGGTGATCTTCTCAGCAAGTAGAGCAGTTTTTCTTATAGAATCATTTTGGTTGGAAGAAACGCTCAAGATCATTGAGTCCAATCGTTACACCCCTGGCACTGCCCCATGTCCCTAAGAACCTCATCTCGGTGTCTGTTCAAGCCCTCCAGGGATGGTGACTCCAGCACTGCCCTGAGCAGCCTGTTCCAATGCCCCACAGCCCTTTGGGGAAGAAATTGTTCCTAATATCCAATCTAAACCTTCCCTGGCACAACTTCTTCTGCCTAAGACCATGTGGTTATGTGGTGGAGGAAAGGGTTAAGCCCAGGAAGCTGATCTTTCTGTCCTACCTAGAGGAAGGTGAAGGTGGGTTTGCAGGACTGCCTGGGGAATGCTGAGGCTGAATGTAGAGGCTGAGCTGAGCTAAGCTGAGACTTAGCGAGTTGAGAGAAGGGAACGGAGCTGGTGAGGGGCTGGAGCACAAGTGTGATGGGAGCGGCTGAGGGACCTGGGGGGTTCAGCTGGAGAACAGGAGCTGAGGGGAGACCTTCTGATCTCTGAACTGCCTGAAAGGAGCTTGGAGCCAGGGGGGTCGGGCTCTGCTCCCCAGAACAAGCACCAGGAGCAGAGGAAATGGCCTCAAGTTGCGCCAGGGGAGGTTAAGATTGGATCTGGGGAACAATTTCTTCCCCAAAGGGCTGTGGGTCATTGGAACAGGCTGCCCAGGGCAGTGCTGGAGTCACCATCCCTGGAGGGTTGGACAGATGGACATGAGGTTCTCAGGGACATGGGGCAGTGCCAGGGGTGTGTTAATGCTTGGACTCAGTGACCTTGATGGTCTTTTCCAACCAAAACATTCTACAATTGTGCAACCTCCAGTTTAATCCTCATCATCTGGATGAACCTGCTGTGGGAGCCGAATTGCCTGTGTCTCCTTTTCCTGAAGGCTGGAAGCACCAAGAGCGTCCCAGCCAGGGTGCTGTGAGCTCCAGAGCCCGTTTCCAGCTCCTAAATAGTTTATTCCCCTCTAAGACTGGTCTGGAGTCCCACTCGTGCTCCTGGAAGGGGACTTTGCTTTCACACAGTCTCATCGAGGCCAATTGGGCCATTGCAGGGACTTTTCCCCCGTCCACCCTGAGCACTCCTGCCCTGCAGGTTACAGAGTTTTGTTGATTATCCAAGTTATCAACTCAGAGACGATCCAAGGGAAATGATTTGTAGAAAGCGGTGAGAAACGTTCAACTAATGTATTTCCCCCCATCCCCACTTTTCCGAGTGGCTGTGAGATGCCAGGTACTGCGGCTCAGCTCATGCACATTAACTCGTTTTCCATGGTATTTTAATTGCCTGACTCGCCAACAGGAAAGGATTGGGCTGAGGAATCTTTTGTTTTAAACCCCAAATCATCAAATTGCGATCAGAAATAGCTCTAAAAGTATAAAACCCATGCGGTGGTCTCGTTTAAACCTGGATCGGGTCTATACAGGATGTCCGAAGCCTTAATGTGAGGATAAACAGATTATAACTGTACCTGCTTGAAAATTAAGTGCACGGTGGCTCTGAAAGCACCGGCGCTCGCAGGAATTGGGCCTGCGAGCGCTTCCCTGACCTGCTTCAGTCAAAATGAGCTGGCTTAGCAAAGACATGGTATTTAAACCGTCTCGCTTAACGCGGCTTATAGTGACTGATGCCGATTAAGAGGCGCTGACGTGAAGAGGAAGGTAATTTCTGGTGCGGGAGGGATGTGCTGACAGACGGAGCTTCTTGCAGGTGGCCAAGCGAGGGCCGAAAAAGATGCTGAGCCGGGTGAGCCGAAGCCCCTTCTCCTGAAAACACTTTGCCTGGTGTCGGTCGCTGTCGTAGAGGGTGTTTTATCATGGAATAAACACAAATCCAGGCTCCAGCTCTGTCTGCTAAAGAGCTTAAAGTTCCCCGCTGGTTTTTGCACTTGGCCGATCTCTGACGATCTCAACAGATGGACAGAGGTAGCGGAGATGGGATGTTTTCGAAAGGTTTCGTGGAAATCTGCTGGGCACGGATAAGGAGGATGGGGCTGATTAGTCCCCAGGTCACCCCCATGTCAACAGGGCTTTGGGGTGACGTATATGGTTCAAGAGGGACACGATGGGTGTTTGGAAGAGCCACATCTACTGAGGTGACTAAATACCTGATGTTCATCAGGCTCAGGAGCTACCCTGTGCTCTTGCTCCTTCTTGGGTGCCCATTTGTGGCTGTTGTTCCTCTACATCCTTATTCCTGTAGGACCAAAGGTATATTCGGGAGGTTTATATTGGATATTAGGAAAAATTTCTTTCCGAAAAAGGGCTGTTGGGCTTTGGAACAGGCTGCCCAGGGCAGTTCTGGAGTCATCATCCCTGGAGGGGTTGAAAAGATGCATGACTGAGGCTCCTCTTCATGGTTTAGTGCCAGTGTTGGGTTAATGGTTGGATTTGATGATCTTGAGGGTCTTTTCGAACCAAAATGATTCTATAAAACAGAAGAAAATGGGGAGAAAACCAAAGGGGTTTGGGGCTGGCAAAGATGATTGGCAAAGGGCCAAATAAGAGAGGAACCGGAGGCAAAGAGCGAGTGGTGAATGTGTCTGTGAACTCTCAAATTAATCTGGAGACCGAGCTGGTCCATGGGCTCCTCACCCCTCCTGGTGGGAAGGACCAGCTCAAAAACGTGTTGGGTTTGGATGGGAAAGGAAGGGATGAACTGTGGAGCTCGTAGAAGTGTTTGGAGACATGTTAGTGGGATGTCCTGCTCACGTGGGGAGAATCATAGAATCCTTTTGCTTGGAAAAGACACTTAAGGTCAAGTCCAACCTTAACCTAAATCTAGCACTAAACCACGTCCCTAAAAACCTCATCTCTATGTCTTTTAAAGAAGCTCTTTGGGGCTGGAGGAGGAGAACGAGCAGAAGACTCGGGGCTGTTGCTGGGGTGAGCTCGATGAGAAAGAAGAGGCTGACAATAAAACACGAGCAGGTTTTTAAAGCGCGAGAGGAATCTGGAAGGGATGCAGGAGAGAGCTGGATGGTGACAGAATCACAGGATGTCAGGGACTGGAAGGGGCCTGGAAAGCTCATCCAGTGCAATCCCCCCATGGAGCAGGAACACCCAGATGAGGTTACACAGGAAGGTGTTTGAATGTCTGCACAGAAGGAGACTCCACAACCTCCCTGGGCAGCCTGGGCCAGGCTCTGCCACCCTCACTGAGAAGAAGTTTCTTCTCAAATTTAAGTGGAGCCTCCTGTGTTCCAGTTTGTACCCATTGTCCCTTGTCCTGTCACTTGTTGTCACCGAGAAGAGCCTGGCTCCATCCTCCTGACATTCCCCCTTTATATATCTGCAAACATGAATGAGGTCACCCGTCAGTCTCCTCTTGTCCACCTCCAGAGCCCCAGCTCCCTCAGCCTTTCCTCACATGGGAGATGCTCCACTCCCTTCAGCATCTTGGTGGCTGCGCTGGACTCTCTCCAGCAGTTCCCTGTCCTGCTGGAACTGAGGGGCCACAACTGGACACAATATTCCAGATGTGGTCTCCCCAGGGCAGAGCAGAGGGGCAGCAGAACCTCTCTGACCTACTGACCACCCCCTTCTAACCCACCCCAGGTCCCATTGGCTTCCTGGCCACAAGGGCCCAGTGCTGGCTCATGGTCACCCTGCTGTCCCCAGGACCCCCAGGTCCCTTTCCCCTACACTGCTCTCCAACAGGTCATTCCCCAACTTATACTGGAACCTGGGGTTGGAGACACCCAAGCGTAAAGGGAAAACATCCACGTCTGGGGGTTTATTTTCTTTTTATCCTCTACTTTCTGAAGGAAAATAGAGGAGCGGCGTTCTGCCCGTCTGTAGCGGTGTTAATTGGTTTTTGTTTGAAATATTTACTGGTCGGGAACGTCAGTGAGCAATCAGCCATCCCTCTGAGTGCCCCTGGGGAACAGGCGTTGACAAGTGACATTCCCCAGCAGCTAAAAGTCTCCGCGGTGCCATCACAGGTGTATTTTAGAAGTGCTGACTTAATAATATATAAGAAAAGCTTTATGTATCGGCCTGAAATCTTGTCCAATTCTTCTGTTTTCTTTTGGATTTCCTGGAAATGTTTCATGTCAACTATTAAGTATTTTTTGATCTTTGCAAGTTTTTGCGCTAAGGCTGGTTCATCTAAAATAGGGTGCAAGGTGTTTTGATATCCATAAAAGTCCACTATAAAATAATTTTTCAGTTTATTTGTCAGTCGTGGTGCCAGTGAGTTCCTGGTACCTTGCGGTTGTCATCCCTATGTGATGGAAGTGAAAGATGAGTTTGATTTGCTTCAAGCTCTCGGGCAACATTCATCACTGTGATGTATCTGAGCCCTCCTCAAGGGCTGAAAATCTCTCAGAATTTAGGGAAGTGTTATTTTAATTGGGTAAGTAAGATTTGATGATAAGAGGGATCTCTTTGTCCTGATATGAGGAGGAGATGCGTTTTTTGGGGCTGGCATGTGTTTATTACAAACAGCTGAGCGGTACCAATGGGGGTCAGCTGTGACCCCAAAGATGCTGAACCCTGAAAGTTGTACAACAAACGTGATGGTGAAAACATCTTAGAAAAGAGTGTTGAAGGAAACTGTGATTCTCTCATTTATTGTGGTTTCTTTTTGGTGCCAGAGTCCAAATATTCTGCATATTCTGAGAACTTAGTTGTGTGACTCTATTAATTGCTCTAACACGAGGTTGTATTTTGTGCGGGTCCCACAACCACAGTGTTCGTGGGGCTGCTTAGAGCAAGAAAGTCCTTGTTGAGAGGTGCTCAAAGCCTCGTTTTATAGGTGCTAGAGTGAGTTGAGAGAAGGGAAGAGGCTGGAGCACAAGTGTGATGGGAGTGGCTGAGGGACCTGGGGGGTTCAGCTGGAGAACAGGAGCTGAGGGGAGAGCTTCTGATCTCTGAACTGCCTGAAAGGAGCTTGGAGCCAGGGGGGTCGGGCTCTGCTCCCCAGGAACAAGCACCAGGAGCAGATGAAACGGCCTCAAGTTGCGCCAGGGGAGGTTGAGGTTGGATGTGGGAACAATTTCTTCCCCAAAGGGCTGTGGGTCATTGGAACAGGCTGCCCAGGGCAGTGCTGGAGTCACCAACCCTGGAGGGTTGGACAGACGGAGATGAGGTTCTCAGGGACATGGGGTAGTGCCCAGAGTTGGAGTTAATGGTTGGATGTGATGGTCTTGAGGGTCTCTTCCAACTAAAATGGTTTTCTGATTCTGTGATGTAGAGGAATGATATGATGGGAATGAGCAGGTACCACCACTGCCTGGCAGACACCGATGAGGACTACAGCTTGTTTTGCGCCCAACTCATAGAATCATAGGACAGTTTGGGGTGGAAGGGACCTTCAAGGCTCATCCAGTGTCACCCCTGCCATGAGCAGGGACATCTTCACCAGCTCAGGTTGCTCAGAGCCCCGTCCAGCCTGGCCTGGGATGTCTCCAGGGATGGTTCATCCACCACCTCTCTGGCCAACCTGGGCCAGGCTCTCACCACCCTCAGGGCCAACAATTTCTTCCTCATGTCCATCCTGAATCTCCCTCCTTTAGTTTAAAACCATCACCCCTTGTCTTATTACAACAGTCCCTGCTCAAAAGTCTGTCCCCATCTTTCTTATCAGCCCCTTTTAAGTATTGAAAGGCCACAAGAAGGTCTCCTGCGAGGTTTACCTTCTCCATGCTGAACCCCCAACTCTCTCAGCCTTTCTCCCCCAAGAGCTGTTCAGCCCTCGGCCCCATGTCCCTCCTCTGGCCCCGCTCCAACCATCCCAAAGTGTGTCCTTTCTCCTGATGGAAGAGGTGCCAAAATTGGGGTCCCTGCCTGGGGGGGATCGCAGGAGCAGATCAATATCAGGCTCCTTGCCCTTCCCCTGGGGTTTTTCTCGCCTGAGCCATCTGGTCCCGGGCTGTCGCTCTGCCTGGATTGTTTTCAGCTCTGGGAAGTTTGCCGCATGTATCCAGCACGTTCCTTGGGAATGTGGGAATGCCGTAACCCCATTCCTTGGGAATACAATTCGAGCTATGATATAATCCCTGGAGCAAGTGAGGAGCCATTAACAGCTTCTTCCTTACGGCAGTTGGTGGAGCGGAGCTGCGCGGCTTTGGGATTCTGCTCATTCCAGGGTATTTTCTCATGCTCCCGACTCTAACAGGTGGCACCCTTCACCAGGAACGGCTGGGGGTGAATTATGTTTGAAATCATTCAACACCTCGGCACGGCTTCCCCTGTTTGCCTGAATTATTGACCTCTGGAATTTGTTATGAATGCGCCTTTAACGTCAGCTCCGATTTGAGAATCCCGTCCCGGAGCGTGACGTTACCTGTCAGCTGTCCTAAAGGACACGTCGTGCTGGTTTTTGTGTCCCCATGGTAGAGGATCACCTCTGTCTGTCTAGTTTTCCCTTGGAAAAAACAAATTAAAAATTAATTACTTTAATTAGAGATAATAACAGAGGATCTCAAAGCGAGCGCTGCGGTGCAGCATCGGGGAGAAGGGCCGCATGGAGCAATGCTGGCGTTTTCCTTTTGAGCTTGGAATTAAGGAACAGTTGGGTTTATAGAGTCAAAATGCTGCTTTTTTCATTTGGCCCTTAGCCCGTGAGTCCCAATTTACCACTCTGAAAACAAAATTCACATTGAAACCCTGAGGATCCCTGTGCTGAGTCCTTCATCACCCGGTTACCTCTTCCGCAGAGAAGAGGGACAAGAGGTTTTGGTTGTTATGAAGTTTATCGCTGAAGCTCTTGGTCAGTGGGTCTGTACCCAGAGAGGACTGAATTGCTCATGGGTGGTAAACAGCTTAAAATGAAGGTCCAAGTGATCAGGCCCAGTCAACAGGGGTTTATGAAAGGAAGGTCCTGCTTGACCAACCTGATCTGCTTCTATGACAAGGTGACCCAACTAGTAGATGAGGGAAAGGCTGTGGATGTTGTGTACTTAGACTTTAAAGCCTTTGACACTGTATCCCACAACGTTCTCCTGGAGAAGCTGCAGCTCCTGGCCTCGATGGATCCTCTGTGATGGGTAAAGAACTGGTTGGAGGGCTGGGCCCAGAGAGTTGTGGTGAACAGAGCCAAATTCAGTTGGTTGCCGGTCATGGGTGGTGTCCCCAGGGCTCAGTACTGGGGCCACTTCTGTTTAATCTCCCCGGATGAGGGGATTGAGTGCACCCTCAGTCAGTTTGCAGGTGACACCAAGTTGGGCGGGAGTGTTGATCTGCTGGAGGGTGAGAAGGTTCTACAGAGGGATCTGGACTGGCTGAGGCCAATTGTCTGAGGTTCAACAAGGCCAAGTGCCGGGTCCTGCACTTGGGTCACAACAACCCCATGAACGCTCCAGACTTGGGCAAGAGCGCCTGGAAAGCTGCCTGGTGGAAAAGGACTTGAGGGTGTTGGTGACAGCGGCTGAACATGAGCCAGCGTGTGCCCAGGTGGCCAAAAGGGCCACCAGCATCCTGCCTTGTATGAGGAATAGTGTGGCCAGCAGGACTAGAAGAGTGACCATCCCCTGTACTGGGCACTGCGGAGACCAAACCTCAAATCTTGGGGTCAGCTTTGGGGCCCTGATGACAAGAAAGAACTTGAGGTGCTGGAGCGAGTTGAGAGAAGGGAACGGAGCTGGTGAGGGGCTGGAGCACAAGTGTGATGGGAGCGACTGAGGGACCTGGGGGGTTCAGCTGGAGAACAGGAGCTGAGGGGAGACCTTCTGATCTCTGAACTGCCTGAAAGGAGCTTGGAGCCAGGGGGGTTGGGCTCTGCTCCCCAGGAACAAACGCCAGGAGCAGAGGAAACGGCCTCAAGTTGCGCCGGGGAGGTTGAGGTTGGATCTGGCGAACAATATCTTCCCCAAAGGGCTGTGGGGCATTGGAACAGGCTGCCCAGGGCAGTGGTGGAGTCACCATCCCTGGAGGGGTTTTAAAGTCACCTAGACAAGGTTCCTCACGACATGGGTTAGTGCCAGAGTCAGATTATCGTTTGACTCAATCTTGAGCGTCTCCCAACCAGAATGTTTTTCTGATTCTATGGTAAAAAGAAGAGTAAAATGAAATATCCACCCACATTGTGCTGCCCGCCGGTGTTGCTGCTTGCGGGGTTATTCCATGAGTGGTACCCGGGTAGTGGAGCATCACTTGGAGTCGGCACAGACAATGAGGGATGGAAAACAGCACCTGTGTTAATAATAATGCTCCTTCCCATGCTGTTTTTTGGAGAGCTGCCTATGCGGGTGAAAGGAGAGGAAACGGATTAAAAAATACGTAATTAGTGCAGATCGAGCTCCAGCGTGCATTAATTAGTTGTCTTAGCAATTGTTGCATTGTTAGGAGGAATAAACTCATTAAAAGCTCTTTGTTTTGGGGTTGATTTGGCACCGACTGCGACGGGATCCCGGACAATAACTGCAATTACTCTGGCGCTGTGGGCAAAAAGCGCCGGGGAAGGCAGGATCTGATCCCATTGAAGGAATTCCGCCGTAAAGTAGATCTAGAAACCTTGCTGCCAACATGATGTTTTTGGGTATGTTCCGTTTTTAACATGTAGCAACGACTTTTCAATCCAGGGTGTTACGTACAGGGAGACTGAAGCATCTTGAGGATGCTGCCTCCTATTCCTCACCTTTCCGTGGATTTCTTGGCTGAGTTTTGTGAGCTGCGAAGTTTTACGTGAAGCTTTTCAGGCTTCTTTAGTTTGAAAAGATATAAATGTGTTTTCTGATTCAACTCCAGCTCCAATTCCAGGACTTTTCATCCCAGAAGGTGATTTTTCTCTTGCTCCATGGAGCATCGCCAGGTTCTTCCACACTGTAACAAAGCAGCATCACATCATCACGAGCTGCCTGAATGATCCCCTTTGCTGTTTGAGGAGCAATATGAACAGAGAAACTCCCTTTTAATACTTTATGTCTCCTTTATTTTCCTTCCTGTAAATGTGCTTGTGCTCATCCCTCCAGTGTCCCGTGCTGGGTTTTGATCCAGCGCAGTGTGATGGGCCAGGCAGGGCTATGGAGCTTCGCTTCGCCCTTGTTAAATGCAGTTACTTTCATTTATTTCTTTAAAATTTATTTAATTCTTTATCAATTTTAACAATTTCTTTTTAATTTTTATTTATTGTTATTTGCTCCTGGGATTCAGGGGATTTCAGGGCATTTTTGAGCACAGAGGTGCAGTTTGATGGAAGAAGCATCATCTCCAACTCCAGATGCTCATTGTGTCTCCTCTGAATGCTGTGAAGCTTTAATATCCATAATATTTTGCACTTAAATATCTACATCTGAATTTGATCCTGTGAACAAAACATCTTGTAAATAATTAGCGTGATTTATTTATTACTCATATCCTAGTGTGGGTTTGGCAAGCCAGGAAACTAAAGCCATGGGATGGGCAGAGAAGAGGCTGCAAGAGGCACAAGCTGGAGGGTCAGCTCAGGCATCACCTCCCATGAAATTCTGATGGGTTTTTAGGTGCTTTGGGCTCTCATGTTACAAGTTTTGCAGCAGTTTGTCCAGGATATTCCTCCAGAAATTTCCCTGAATAATACTGTAGCACTAAGCAGAGATGAAGGAGATAAAACTTGTGGGGCTTTTTCTCTCTTCGAGGATGCTCGAGCATCCATGGAAGAAGAATCGTAGAATTCTACGATTCTGTGAATTCATAGAATTCTCTAAGAGAGCCGAGCAAGGATAAGAAAGCTTCATGGCTTAGGGTAATTACTGTGTTAATTATATTTACATTGCCGATGCAGCGTCGATGTTATAAATACACCACCCTGAGCATCCTCGTCCCAGAGGTTTGAACTGTGAAACAAGTGGCTCTGGTAGGTACAAGAGGCTGTTTTAACTCCTTGGTCTTTTTCTTTGTTTTAGCAGCACTTAAATTAGTTACAACTCATGCTAATTAAGACTTATTCCCCCCGACCCGTGCTATTTGTTCTCTATTTTGTCTCCTACGGAGTTGTCCTGCGTTAGTGAAAGCACCTGCTCCAGGCATCGTCTTTTCAGCCCTTTTCCATCTCTTGTGTCCGTACAGAACAACAAATGCTTCCAGTAAGTGATGAAAATCGCCAATTAACTGCCTGTGAGAAAGCGAGCGAGGGAACACCAGCTGTGAGCAACCCACTTCTCCCTCCCCAGTCTCACCAGTAACCCAATCCCCTTCCCAACTTGCCTCCCAACACCCCCAGGGACATACCCGGCCCAGGTGGGTATGTGGCTTATGGGGCAGAACAAGGAGGTGACACACAAGCAAGAAAGGGGACAGGGAACAAGAAAAACTTCAGCCAAAGGTTTATTCCAATGGGTGAGAACGATCTTGACCCATCTTGGCTTGAAACGACGCTTCCATTTGTAAAGTGTTTGCAGAAACATCCTGCTCGGCATCTGATTCACGCCGGGCATGTCAGCCCCGGCTTGGCCTCCTCGCTGCGGCTTCAGGAAACTTCTCGTTCCCTTCGCAGGTGCCTTTCCCATTTTAAGGGTTGCTCCAAACGCGTCGAATTGATGGAATTTGGAACCGAAAGCTCCAGGCAGATGCAGTTACCGTAAATTAAAAAAAGCATCCAGGGCTCGGCACATCGGGGGGTCTGGAGATCGGGGCTTTTGAGGCCAACGGGGAATCGCGTGGTATTAAAAAGGGATTCGATGCCTGACACCTCCCTTGGTCATTTTCGCTGGGATGATCTCACCCCAATCCTCTTGTTGATTTGCCACTTGGCTCATCTGATTTCTCATGTCCTGACCCCCCCACACCCTTATCTGTCAATCCACGGGGGCTGCGAAGGGTAATTAATCGCAGGAGCTGATGGAGGACGCGGTGTTATTGCTACGGCTGTGCTGCCTTCTCCCTTTCCCCGGATAAAGTCACCTTTGGGTTGGTGGCACTTATCTCCTTGCAGGTCTCCCTCTAAAATCCAGACTTGTGGGGTGGAAAATCTCCTGAGCTCATGTTATCAGGGCTGGTTTGGGTCCTGCCACATCCCCGCGGTGCTCAGAGCTCCTGGACATCAAGTTTCTCCTTGGGTTGGATCTTTATCTTCTCTGTGGTGACGCCTCAAGGAGCATCCTGAGGGTCTCCCCTCCCTTTCCCAAGTGGCTTCTTCTACTTTCTCTGAAGTAACCCTTGAAAATCAGCTCCTGAACCCTTTGAGTTCGGAACGGGCTGTTTCCACCCTGCTGTGCCTCCTTCTACTGATAATTTTACACGGCGGAGTCGGGCGACGCATCCAAGCATCTCAGCTCTTACTCCCATTTTACACATGGTAAGATACAGTCTGATGTGAGATCATCTCACCACCAGAAAGGGTGCTCTGGAGAGGCTCCTTTTTCCTTGTTTCACCCTCAAATTATCTCTCCGTGACCGTTCTGGATAGACTGGAAAAATGGGCTGATTCCAATGGGATGAAGTTCAACAAGGCCAAGTGCCGGGTCCTGCGCTTTGGCCACAACAACCCCCTGCAGCGCTCCAGGCTGGGCACAGAGTGGCTGGAGAGCAGTCAGGCTGAAAGGGACCTGGGGGGACTCATGGACAGGAAGCTCAACGTGAGCCAACAGTGTGCCCAGGTGGCCAAGAAGGCCAATGGGATCCCGTCCTGTATCCAAACTGGCGTGGTCAGCAGGACAAGGGCAGTGATCCTTCCCCTGTACTCTGCTTTGGGGAGGCCACCCTTGGAGTATTGTGTTCAGTTCTGGGCCCCTCAGCTCAGGAAAGAGATTGAAGTGCTGGAGCGGGTCCAGAGAAGAGCAACAAGACTGGGGAAGGGACTTGAACATAAGACCTATGGGGAGAGGCTGAGGGAGCTGGGCTTGTTTAGTCTGGAGAAGAGGAGGCTTAGAGGTGAGCTCAGCACTGTCTAGAACTACCTGAAGGGCAGTTCTAGCCAGGTGGGGATTGGTCTCTTCTCCCAGGCAGTCAGCAATAGGACAAGGGGCCATGGGCTTCAACTCTGCCAGGGGAAACTGAGGCTGGAGATGAGAAAGCAATTCTTTGCAGAGAGAGTGGTCAGGATTGGAATGGCTGCCCAGGGAGGTGCTGGACTCACCGGCCCTGGAGTTTTTTAAGCTGAGATTGGACATGGCACTGAGTGCCACGATCTGGTCAATGGACTGGAGTTGGACCAAGGGTTGGACTGGATGATCTCTGAGGTCTTTTCCAACCCAGTCCTTTCTGTGATTCTGAGGCCAAACGTGTTGCTCCGATCCAGGTACCACCTGCTTAGTGCCCCTTTTACTCCCTATAGTAACAGATGCCCAAGCGCCCTCTCCCAAATATATCTTACTAAACCCGAAGAGGCAGCTCTCCTGATACAACCTATACCTGCAAAATCCCCCTTTTTTTTGGGTTTGTTTCTTTTTGGGCCTGATCCAAAGCTCTGAAACAAATGGAAGCTCCGGGTCAGCATCCGCAGCTGTTTCTGTGCTAAGCCCAGCAGCTCGTGATGAGCTACAGCTTGCAGGAGGCAAACAACTGGTGTAGGGTGCTTGATTCTAGGTTTTTTTTTAACTTCTTTTGCCCTAGGGAATGCAACAGGGCTGGAGAAATCCAGGTGTCTGATTAGCTACGCTTAATTAAGAACCCTTGGTATTTTGGAGGGAGCCTGATGGACTCAATGCACGCTCAGCACAAGGGAGCCTGGAGAAAAAGCTCAGCTTATCCCCCATGAGTCCAGCAGATTTTCAGGAGGACCCTGACTCAAATCTTCTCAATTTGATGTTTCTTTCCGTAACAAAAAGCAGCAGGGAAAAGGTATCACAAGAGGTCAGGGAAGTGGCAGAGCACAAGTTGTCACCGAACCTTCTGGCGCCCCCAGAAAAGCGCCATTGGTTTTGCCATTTTTGCCTGAAACGGCGTCGCCTGCTACGTAAACGTGGTGAATTTTGGCTTGAATCGCGGTGGGATAACATCATGCCCTCTGCCTTTAAAGAGAAGCAGATATCCCCCTCCTCATCCTCGATCTCCCCCCTGGCTCGCTCCCACTTTGGGATATTCGGTGACTGTAAATCCCCTCCGAACGCTCCCCGGGACTGGAGCCTTCACCTCGGCAGCTCCTTCAGGCACGAGCATTCTTATTTCTCTGCCTCATTGACTCCCCATCTGTTTTCAGTTGCCGGCTGCAAACGTACCTATTTCTTTTGGCTTTTACCTCTGTTTTTTCCCCCCCCTTTTTGTTTTAATTGTTGGTTAACTCAGCATCTTCCTGGCACTCAAACGGTTTGCGAAGTGGAGGGAGCTCGGTGAATAAACTACCCACCTCCCTGGGGTTTGCTTGCAAGAAAACATCCTCAAATCATCATTTCTCGATGATTTTTAGAAGTACCCAGGCTCAGCCCAACTCTCCTGGGTAGCGAATTAACCCCACGTATGTCTCGTCCCAGTAAAAACAAGGGATCCTTTCGGTGCGTTCCTTAGTTTGGGATTAAGCTGGGGTTTAATAACATCTAATGAACCCCAACGTATGTCTCGTCCCAGTAAAAACAAGGGATCCTTCTGGTGCGTTCCTTAGTTTGGGATTAAGCTGGGGTTTAATTACACATCTAACGAACCCCACGTATGTCTCGTTCCGGTAAAAACAAGGGATCCTTTCAGTGTGTTCCTTAGTCTGGGATTAAGCTGGGGTTTAATTACGCATCTAACGAACCCCACGTATATCTTGTCCCGGTAAAACAAGGGATCCTTTCGGTGTGTTCTTTAGTCTGGGATTAAGCTGGGGTTTAATTACACATTTAACGAATCCCACGTATATCTTGTCCCGGTAAAACAAGGGATCCTTTTGGTGCATTCTTTAGTGTGGGATTAAGCTGGGGTTTAATTACACATTTAACAAACCCCACGTGTGTCTTCTTCTGGTAAAAACAAGGGATCCTTTCGGCATGTTCCTTAGTCTGGGATTAAGATGGGGTTTATTACACATCTAACGAACCCCACATGTATCTCATCGCGGTAAAACAAGGGATCCTTTTGGTGCGTTCTTTAGTCATGGATTAAGCTGGGGTTTAATTATACATTTAACAAACCCCACGTATGTCTCGTTCCAGTAAAAATAAGGGATCCTTTCGGCACGTTCCTTAGTCTGGGATTAAGCTGGGGTTTAATTACACATCTAACAAACCCCATGTGTGTCTCGTTCCGGTAAAAACAAAAAGGGATCCTTGTGGTGTGTTCCTTAGTTTGGGATTAAGCCGGGGCTTAATTACACATATAATCAGAAAATTCCGAGCAATACGCAGCCTGTTGTGCCAGGTTTTATATTCGCAAACACCTTTCCCTCCGCACCTTTTCCAAATTCTTTCTACATATTTTTATAAAGAATATTCAGTGTGCAATCTAAGGAAGGAAATGCCTTTTTTCCTTTCTTTTTATTATCTTTTTTTGGATTTAGAAAAGAGGATCCGAAGCCCGACACGGCTCTACCCTCTAGAGGGCACGATGCACCCACCATCGTGCCGCTTGTGCAGAGAAATGCATAGCTTTCCTTTTTCTTTTCCACCTTAGGAAATGAAACTGAGAGTTCCAAGAAGCAGCAAAATATCCGTGTGTTCAGCAGGAAAAGCAGCCTGGCCAGAGCTGGTGGGTTTTTCTCTTTCCCCTGTTAGTGACGCTTTAATTTGCGCAGTGATTTCAGCTGCCGGATTTGCTCCCGTGTTTGGTTTTAATCAGTCCTGGAGATTTAAATATCGTCCAGAAAGCAGCTGTGATTTGAAGAGCAGTTGTTTGAAACCGGCCAAAGTGCAGAAGGTAACTTTTAAAAAGGCAAATCTGGTCTCTTCTCCCAGGCAGTCAGCAATAGGACAAGGGGCCATGGGCTTCAGCTCTGCCAGGGGAAATTTAGGCTGGAGATGAGAAAGCAATTCTTTGCAGAGAGAGTGGTCAGGCATTGGAATGGCTGCCCAGGGAGGTGCTGGACTCACCGACCCTGGAGGGTTTTAAGCTGAGACTGGACATGGCACTTAGTGCCATGAATCACAGCATCCCAGAATGTCAGGGATTGGAAGGGACCTCGAAAGCTCATCCAGTGCAATCCCCCCAGAGCAGGAACACCCAGATGAGGTTACACAGGAAGGTGTTCAGGTGAGTTTGAATGTCTGCAGAGAAGGAGACTCCACAACCTCCCTGGGCAGCCTGGGCCAGGCTCTGCCACCCTCACTGAGAAGAAGTTTCTTCTCAAATTTAAGTGGAACCTCCTGTTTTCCAGTTTGTACCCATTACCCCTTGTCCTATCATTGGTCATCACCGAGAAGAGCCTGGCTCCATCCTCCTGACACTCACCCTTTAGATATCTGTAAACATTAATGAGGTCACCCGTCAGTCTCCTCCAGCTCCAGAGCCCCAGCTCCCTCAGCCTTTCCTCACACGGGAGATGCTCCACTCCCTTCAGCATCTTGGTGGCTGCGCTGGACTCTCTGCAGCAGTTCCCTGTCCTGCTGGAACTGAGGGGCCACAACTGGACACAATATTCCAGGTGTGGTCTCCCCAGGGCAGATTAGAGGGGCAGGAGAACCTCTCTGACCTACTGACCACCCCCTTCTAACCCCCCCCCCAGGTACCATTGGCTTCCTGGCCACAAGGGCCCAGTGCTGGCTCGTGGTCACCCTGCTGTCCCCAGGACCCCCGGGTCCCTTTCCCCTACACAGGATCTAGTCAATGGACTGGAGTTGGACCAAGGGTTGGACTTGATGATCTCTGAGTTCTTTTCCAACCCAGTCCATTCTGTGATTCTGTGAAATACTGCCAAAGAAAATGAAAAGCACTTGTGAGAGCTCCAGCTTTGGTGCAGCGGGAATGGTGACAGAGCCTTGAAACGCTTCGTTTGTCTTCATATTTTAAGCACATGTGTGATTTTTGAGCCGCCTCGTTGGGACTTTGCAGCGTTTTAAAGGCAAACCTAATTCAACCCTTTTAGCCTAAATAAACCTCCTCTGTGCTTAAACACCCGTGACTGTCACCGTGGGATAACTCGGGGTCTGTGTCGAGGAGCAAGAATTTAATTTAAACAGTTGTTTTTTCAGTTTTATTTCTTAATTATTACAAATCCAGCCCTATTGAGCTGCCAGACATGAGAGCCCATAGTGTTAATATGCCGAGCGAACGACTCTATACACGGTGAAAACCTTTCCGACTAAATCCTGTTTTCCAGTGCTCCCGTAATTACCTCGTCGTGTCTTGTTACTGCCGTAGAGATAAACCTCGCATTGCTTTTGTGCCGCTGCCGTGATATTTCCTGTACGGCGCCGATTTCTGCCCCTGTTAATTGATTTCTAATACACAAGTTGGCTGATGGTTTTGA
This sequence comes from Columba livia, assembly GCF_036013475.1. Lineage (NCBI taxonomy): Eukaryota > Metazoa > Chordata > Aves > Columbiformes > Columbidae > Columba > Columba livia. The sequence continues at coordinate 161,307,299 of NC_088603.1, read as the reverse complement.
TTTGGTCGTATTGTTTCAATAATACCTACCCATGCGTTGGGGAGCGTCACTTCAACTTGTCACTCTGTCCCCTCTGCTGGATGGCGGTTAATTATTCACCGCATTAATTGCTTTGCCAGGCAGAGAGGGGATGATGTGGCATCACCTTAGTCCCATCGGTGGTTGAAATTGAGATCAGAAAAAGGCTTTGCCGTTTTAATTAATCACATTGTTGCCAATCGGTCCCTGCCGACCCGGATTGCGTGGGATGAAGGTGGCAAACAATTATCTTAGTGCCAAATATTAATATTTAGCAACTCTGACCAAGGTAACGATTATTCCTGCTTGTCTAACGCTGCCTGCGATAGCCCCACAAATATAATTGTACGTGGTGTAATTCCTGGTGCAGATAAACCTGGACGTTTTGCTTTCCGGGTCTTTAATTCCGCATTGGGTAACGATGCTGCTGGAAGCAGCCGCGTCTTTGTTATCCCCACAAACCTTTTGCTGAAGGGATGACAGGCATGTAAAGGTAAAGAGGGGACGATATCAGCCCCCTCTTTCCAAGGGTAAAAATGTGGGGTTAAAAATCCCGATCCAAAGCAAACTATCTTAGAAATATAATTTCATTAAGTGCGAACATTCAGTTTTTATAGCATAAAACTCCTTCAAAAAAGAAAAATCAACCACCGAAACTCCTCTAAACCCTCAATTTTCTATGAAGCACCTTTAGCTGGGATTTTTTTGCTTCATTTTCTCCTTTCATGAGGGTTTTGTTGCGGAGCTGATGCTGCCGCATCCGCCCCCTCCCCGACTCTTTTCTGCTGGTTCAGTTTTTCTCCAGTGAGTTGTCGTGGGAGCAGATGGTGGATAAAGCGACGCCGACCGGGAAATTACCCGCAAAGCTGAGAGCGGCGGCGCTTTTATCCATCCCCAAGCGCAGAAAGTTGGTTTTTGGCATTGCTTGAATTGTCCGAGGAGGGTGAAGAGTTTGGGCAAAGCTCTCCAGGTTATTTTGCCTGGGACTCTTTAACAGCACAAGGGTTTTTTTTGGGATGAAAAGGCTGTATTAGTGATTTAACATTAAAAGTGTTTTCGGTGTCAGGGCAAAACCGGGTGGCTTCACACTCGCTATTTTTCGTTGGAGAGTGGGATCCCCGGAGGATCAGAGCCAAGACCAACACAGGAGCGCATTTCCCCACTTCCAATTTCAACATCAAAAAGTGAAAGAGGTGAAAAATAGAGTATTAAATACAATTAATCTCTTCTTCCCTCCTGCCCCGTGCCCCTTTTTGAAGGATTTCAGCCTGTTTTGGGGAGACGCGGCTCCGTTCCCATCTCCCCGCTGCCTTCCCTGGGGTCGGCAAAGCGTTGGCGACGTAGTCGGTAAGTGAGACGCTTGCCAGCTCACTCCATTGCGAAGTAATGAAGTGGAAATGAACTCCCCGCCTGGCGAGGAGAGAAGGGAGGGGGATTAACTCCTGACCAGCGGCTGCCGAGATTGATGGGATGTGCTGACGTCGGGTACCAAACACGACCGTCTCGCTTTGGGGAGCAATTCATCTAAAGGTTCGGTGATCTGTCATCCCTTCCCGTTCCGTAAGAGCCGGGAAATTCGTTAGGAGAGTTTGAAAAAGAGCTTCCACATTGCAGTTTCTGGCCCCTCTTTTATTTGCCCTGCGGAGAAAGAGTCGAGGTGAGATGCAAAAGCATCTTCTCGCTCCATTTCTCCGGGGCACGAATTTAGGGACAGGTTCAGGGTGTGGAGCTTCTTTTTGGGGACCCCACGTCTCTAAGAACGTGCCTGGGCACATTATTTCACTGACACACGAGCCTAAATTTGCGTGGATGATTCTGCGTGTATAGGAACTGCTTGATATTGAAAAAACACTTGGTTTACTACCAATTTTTGTCAAGTGTGGGGCAAAGTGGGGAACGAGAAATATCCTCTCCAAGTTTTTACTGTTCCCCTTGCTCCTTTTTGAGGTAACTGTGGGATAATACAGTCGTTCTCTGCTTTTCCCAAAACATTTCACAGACCCCTGAAGATCTACGGATAACAGGTTGAAATATTAAAGTGCAAGATACCCCCCTAAACCCAAACCCAACTGTTTCTTTGTCTGTGGAGACGTTTTCCATGCAAATACATACGTGGTTTGACAGCTTATTTTCACTCTGCCCTTTACGGGGTGTTTATCCAGCCATCGATTTAAAAATACGCGTTTCATGTGAAGGCAGATTGGTCACTGCAAAAAAAAGTGATGGTCTTTCCACGTCCTATTTGTAGTTTTTAAGTGGGGAAAACACTTCGGGGAGGTTGTGGATTAATACTCAAAACTTCCTCCGAGGTATCCAAAGGATTCTCTGTTGCGCTTGTCCCTGAAAACAGCCAAAGAAGGTGCTTTGGGATGGTAAAAGCTTCAAAAATACTATATACAGGTGGGGAAAGATTGCTGGAAACGTGAGAAATCATTAAAGAGGGGGAAAAGGGAAGAAAAACTCAGCCTTGATGTTCAAACATTTCAGGGTCGGTGCGCTTGGTGAGACCGGGTGCTTATTGACCAAAAGCAAGTTTAATTGCACATAATATATTGGTTTTTAGGTATTGCCATGACTGGTTTGTATTTACCAGCAGCTGCCGGTGCTGAGATGGATGCTCGGGGGGATCTGCCTGGGTTTTGCTGCTGCCCGTGACTTTCTCTTTGTTGCTGAGATGGGATTTCAGTGCCGCGATGCTGGAGGAGCCTTTGCTCAGTGTGTTTTTTGGGGTAGCGCTCGTGCAAAATTCATTTGGTTTCAGGGTGGGGAGAGATGTTGGGGATTGTCGACGTGGGATTAATCTGATACGTGGTTTGCGCTCCCAAGTTAAATTTGCGCTCCCAAGTTAAATTTGTGCTGCTTTTTAATTGATGTCTCAGCTTGACGGGGGCTAAAGCACCTTTAAATCTTAACTAGAGTGTCTTTGTGCAGCAGAATTAAATCCAAACACTGAGGAAGAGCCCAGATTAACCATGTTTTAAGGGCAAAGCTTGAGCAGAGCGGTCCTTAGAGCCTGGGACCTGGGCTGCGGCAGAGACTAAACCACCTTTAAACTTCAGCTGGAGCATTTTCTGTGTGGATTTGCAGCAGATTTAGACCCAAACGCTGAGTAAGGATCCAGATTAAGCACATTTTAAGGATGAATCTCAGGCAGTAGAAGGCAGAGCTGTCCCTAGAGCCTGCAACCTGGGCTGGGACTAGTGATGGTATTAACAAAAGGGCAGCTCAGTTAGGCCAGGCTTCCTGCGCACAGTTGCTACAAATCCGGAGGCACAAGTGGCACGTCACGTTAACGTCCCAGCGTTTCACCCCCCCGGCAGCAGGCGAGGATGCCTCGCAATATTAATAGCCGTACAGTTTGTGAATTTACATGGCTGTACCGAAACCCGACGCCGGCCGCTTTCCCACATGTCGCCCTCCAGATGGACAGAATTAACTTCGGAGAGTTGCTACGAGCTCGAAAACACAACAGCGGCCCCGGTGCCGAATGAAAACTGCAGCTCTTTTATTTACATCCCGCTTTAATCCTCTCTCCTTTGCTTCAGACCGACACGTGGATGTTAAATCCAAGAGAGAGTTGTCCTGGAGACGATGGTGTCGGTGATGTCCTCTGCTAGTTTTCCACCACGGCTTGCGGCAAGTTGGCCTGGCCACTCTCTGCCTCAGTTTCCCCATCTGATTATTGCTGCTGAGGATAAAGCCAGTAACGTCCTGTTGTGCCAGAGGAGGTTTAGATGGAGTATTAGGAGCAATTTCTTCCCCAAAGGGCTGTGGGGCATTGGAACAGACTGCTCAGGGCAGTGCTGGAGTCACTATCCCTGGAGGGGTTTAAATAGACATAGATGAGGTTCTCAGGGACATGGGTAATGCCAGGGTTGGGTTAACGGTTGGACTCGATAATTTTAAAGGTCTTTTCCAACCAAAATAATTCTATGATTTGATGATCACCCCACTTAATTGCTCCCGGGTTGCACAGATAGAGGAATTTCTCTTTCCCTTGTAGGAAAAGCAGCTTTTTGCAGGAGCCCTGAGGAACAGCTTGGAGATGGGCTCAAGTATTAGGTGGCCAAAAACTGCTCCTTCACAGTGCCACCTCCACGTGGCCCTTTTCATGGGTGGGTTCCTGCAGCACAACCGTCTCATTCTGTAGCTCCTCAAGTTATTCTGGTTGCTTCAAACCTTCTCAAGATGCAAAGTCCGTGAGCTCCGCGGGCTCTGCTGCGGCATTCCTGAGATGCCGCTGTAGTCACGGCTGTTCGGTCCTGATGTTTAAAGGAGATCTCAGCCTGCATCTCAGGTGATTGTCATTTATTAATCCACATGCATGCAAAACCAGCTGTTTCTTTGCCTTGAGACGTTCTCCCCACTGCAAATTCATGCATGTTCCCCCCTTTTTTTTTCTCGTCTGGCTCTGTACATCTCCATGAAATGCTCTAAGAACGAGAACTCAGACCTACCTGATCTTTTATGCTGTTGTTGCGGTAAAGTTGACACTCAACTGTCTGGGCTTTGCTGCTCTAAATATCCTGTTATTGCAACCCCCTGATAATAATTAGACACCATCGACAAATAGCATGTGCTTAAGGGTGATTTCTGAGAATGTACCATCCCGAAAATGCCGATGCAAAAGCAAAACTGAGTTTAAGGAAACCCTTTTCTGCTGCCTCGGCTGGAGCGATGGGTTTTGGTTTGGGAGAATCGCTCGTTGGTTTGCGGGGAGCCCACAGGAGGGACATGAAAATATGTTTTGCAGCAAAAGCTTCTCACTTGCCCATGGTGACAGTAAGAGCAACTGTCGACCCGCCTGTGGTTGCTCTTGAAAGCCGCGATGGTAACTTCACGTGGATTTTACAGAATCCCAGAATGTCAGGGGCTGGAAGGGACCTGGAAAGCTCATCCAGTGCAATCCCCCCATGGAGCAGGAACACCCAGATGAGGTTACACAGGAAGGTGTCCAGGCGGGTTGGAATGTCTGCACAGAAGGAGACTCCACAACCTCCCTGGGCAGCCTGGGCCAGGCTCTGCCACCCTCACCCCCAACAAGTTGCTTCTCATATTTCAGTGGAAACTCCTGTGTTCCAGTTTGAATCCATTGCCCCTTGTCCTATCACTGGTTGTCCCCGAGAAGAGCCTGGCTCCATCCTCCTGACACTCCCCCTTTAGATATCTGTAAACATCCATGAGGTCCCCCCTCAGTGTCCTCTTGTCCAGCTCCAGAGCCCCAGCTCCCTCAGCCTTTCCTCACACGGGAGATGCTCCACTCCCTCCAGCATCTTGGTGGCTGCGCTGGACTCTCTCCAGCAGTTCCCTGTCCTGCTGGAACTGAGGGGCCACAACTGGACACAGTATTCCAGGTGTGGTCTCCCCAGGGCAGAGCAGAGGGGCAGGAGAACCTCTCTGACCTACTGACCACCCCCTTCTAACCCACCCCAGGTACCATTGGCTTCCTGGCCACAAGGGCCCAGTGCTGGCTCGTGGTCACCCTGCTGTCCCCAGGATCCCCAGGTCCCTTTCCCCTACGCTGCTCTCTAATAGGTCATTCCCCAACCTATACTGGAACCTGGGGTTGTTCCTACCCAAATGCATTTTACCGTCGATGGGAGAGGCAACAAAGGCGTGAGCCCATGCGGAGAATTGCGTCGTGAGTGCTCGCTCTTTAGGAACCTTATTTCACCTATTTTCCCTAAAAACTTGGCAAAGTTCTGCTGTTTTTTGCTACTTACTTAGTATTGCCTTGCACCCTGCTCCTCTTTATAGAAACAAATACACTGGAGATATATTTTCTCAGTAGTAAGTATTGCCGTTGCTTTGCGTCAGATGTGGTGCAGATTACTGAACCCTGTATTAATAATTGCTTCTCAGGTTGTTATAAATTTCCATGTAGCTAAATATTGATATTCCACTCCAGCTTTATTGATAGACATCCTCTTGGGCTGCCATATTGTTTGGGGCTCTATGAATATGACAAATCAAAGGCAGTTCATTATTTTAAATAGCTTCGCGTTGGGTTTCATTGTTTGACGTCTGAAACCGCTCGCATTTATCAAGGGGGAGGTTTGGGGTTTATTACTCTGTCAAGCCGAGAGCTTTCGCTACATGACATTATGATGCTGAAGGAAGGCGTTGGGCTTGCACGGTTGAGATAATGGGTGGCGTTATCCGTGGGGGATGCGGAGCGATGCCGGGAAGCGGCGGCGCAAGTTAACGAAGAAGTTTCCCAGCTCTGAAGGGGGCACGGAGTGTTTTTACCCACCTGAGAGAGCAGCTTTGGCAACTTGTGGGGAGCCGGTTTATGTCACCAGCTCGAAGCTGGAGGAGCCGCCCGAGGGGCTGGTGGATCTCGAGGTGCAAATGAAGACGCTGCTCCCCAGGTGCCTCTTCCCACGTGCCTTGAGGCTTCTTGCTGAGGCAGCTGATGATCCTACGGGCATCCAGGCGTCCTCCCTTCTGATACCTACACCCAGCAGGAAGGGAAGAAATCAGAGGTGGAGGATAAGAGGAAGAATCTGCCTTGCACTGCTCTTCTTGCTCTCCCCAGCCTCTTAATTGCTTGAAGACGTGGCACCGGCGCCGTCTGTTCCTGGGAGCCGCCACCCCGAAGGAAACACGTCGCTTCCCCGAAGAGCCAACCGACGTCTGGGGACCTTCTCCTGCCACATCTGGGACTCGCACAGAGGAGAGAATTATCCCCAAGAAGCATCTTTGCAAAGTTTTGCTGAGCTCGTAGGAAGATTTCGCTTAATTGATTGTCTTTTATTATTCTCGAGTATATTTAGTCCCCTTTGGAAGACTCGTTGGTTGGACTGGAGCTGACTGAGCTTGAGCAGACACTGGAACAGCAGAAATTTATCTCCTGCAGAAAAACAACTGGAACATGTTATCCCAGCTCTAGAGATAAAACCGTGTTGGCCTTGTGTCCCATCTAAGTTACAACCTGCAATTTCTGGGCTGTCCCCAGGTCTGGCCTAAAGGTCAAAACTGCCCCACACTGGGGTGTTTTGGCTGGCGGACAAATCAGTTTGACCTTTATGTCTGTCTACCATCAAGCATGGAAGGTTTTCGTGGGAGATTCGTGTGGTTTTCTGCCCTGAACAAAAAACGCTGGTGGTAAATTTATCACGCGCTCAGCTATATTTTCTCAAGTCCATCTTTGCACTGAGCTCGGCTGCTGTTCATTCGCTTCCCAAGCGCTACAGCGGCTCTTCAAGCTCCTTTTGCAGCCACAGAGTTCTAATTCTCAGCTTTTTATCCCCTGTTAATTGTTATAATTACTTTTAAAACCTGGCCCCTGATAGGGGGACTAGGTAGACACACTGGCTGGGTTTTATTACAGAACCTGCTCTTGCTAAAGAAGTTATTTTTGCTCAAGGCTTCCATCAAACTGCTGAGTCAAGACAATGGCTTGATGGGATAACATCTTCTCCGCTACCTTCTGTTCAGACCCTTGAGCCCCATTCGCCTGGGTAAAGACTTTGTGTTTCTTGGAAGGCAGCTGGTGTTAAAGGAGCCCTGAAGAAAACACGGCGAGTTCTTGCTGGAGGAGACGGCGTGTGTGCCCGTACCATGTCCAGCTCTGCGGTACCCAGGACAGGAAAGACATGGAGCTCTTGGAGTGCGACAGAGGAGGGACACGGGAATGGGCCGAGGGCTGAACAGCTCTGGGGAGAAAGACTGAGAGAGCTGGGGGTTCAGCCTGGGGAGGAGAAGCGCCAGGGAGACCTTAGTGCGGCCTTTCTGTAATTAAAAGGGGCCGATAAGAAAGATGGGGACAGACTTTTGAGCAGGGCCTGTTTTGATAGGACAAGGGGTGATGGTTTTAAATAAAGAGACAGGAGATTCAGACTGGATATAATGAAGAAATTGTTGCCCCTGAGGGTGGTGAGAGCCTGGCCCAGGTTGGCCAGAGAGGTGGTGGATGAACCATCCCTGGAGACATCCCAGGCCAGGCTGGACGGGGCTCTGAGCAACCTGAGCTGGTGAAGATGGCAGGGGTGGCACTGGATGAGCTTTGAAGGTCCCTTCCAACCCAAACTATTCTGTGATTCAATGATTCTATGAGGGTTTGACTCCAGATCCAAGCAGGAATTACCCCAAAGTGGAGTGATGCCTCCTACAGTTGGTTCCCCATGTTGACCATTCCTTGGTGTCCACCAAGACCTGCAAGTGATTTCATAGAATCACAGAATGCTTTGGGTTGGAAGGGACCTTCAAAGCTCATTGAGTCCAACCCCTGCCATGAGCAGGGACATCTTCACCAGCTCAGGTTGCTCAGAGCCCCGTCCAGCCTGGCCTGGGATGTCTCCAGGAATAAGGTTTTACCTTCTCCACTAATTTTAGAGCCGATCAGTGCTTTCCTCTCAGAGATGCCACCACCTCCGAGCTCCGTGCCGGTGTTCAGCTGCTTTTAACTTGACTTTTCAAGCAGAGACTTGGACAAAAGGTTACGCTACTCAACCGAGCCATCCATGAAGGGTGCGCGGAGCCGCTTGGAGGGGGTTTGCAGGGCTTACACAAAAATAGTTCCGCATCAGACTGAAATCATTAATGCTCGTTGCCCGCAGAGACTAATTAAGGGAGAAGCTGCAGCTGTTTTTGGAAGCACTTTGTGGGGATTACACAGCGAGCACATGCTGGAGGAGCTCTCGGAGTGTGAAACATTTAGGCAAAACGTTTCATGCCGCTGCGTGTGCAAGTGCTGAGCCCCAAAGACTTGCCGGGGGGGCGGGGAGCCATGGGGAGAGCGGGACAGAGTTTCCCAAAGTGTTTGCTTGGAAACGGTTTGCTTTTGTCCAAACAACAGCCTGTGAGTGCTGACAGCCCGGCTTAGGCACTGACAGATCGTCAAGCCTGGGCGTTTAATGGAAAAGGCTAATAAGGTTTCCCCCTCTCACTCCCCCCTAAAAAACCTGCTGCCTTTTCCATTTGCTGCGGGTGGGCGGTGGAACCGGGGCTGCTCAGGGTGTTGCTCGTGGGAAAGACGTCGTGTTTGGTGTTGGACTTAAGTGATCTGCTTGTCTGTGTTAGGGCAGCGCTAGAATAGCCGCATGGTACAAATGCGGGGTAAACAAATCACACAATCACAAAATGTCCTGAGCTGGAATCGACCCAAAAAGGTCATTGAGGCATAGAATCATAGAATGTCCCCAGTTGGAAGGGACCCACAAGGATCATGGAGTCCAACTCCTGTCCCTGCACAGGACACCCCACAGTTCACACCGTGTGTCTGAGGGTGTTGTCCAGTCTCTTCTTGAACACTGTCAGGCTTGGGGCCGTGACACCTCCCTGGGGAGCCTGTTCAGTGTCCAGCACCCTCTGGGTAAAGAACCTTTTCCTCATGTCCAACCTGAACCTCCCCTGGTACACCTTCTGCCATTCCCACAGGTCCTAAATCTGTCTGAGCTGGTTTTGTCTGGGCATCATTGATGCCTTGTGCCTGCGGTGTAATGTCAGGCTGCTCGAAGGCTCCGTTGCGTGTCATGGCTGAAGAGGTATTTTGTCACGTGCATTTGCATCTCAGCAGGGTTCGGCTGCCATACGAGGGGGGTCCAAGACTGTCCTCCTGGCTGTTGGTCCTTGCAGTCCTCTGACATCACGGTTCATGTACTAATGAGTGGTTTTACCTGTTTTGAAAGATGAACCGTAGAATCATTTTGGTTGGAAGGGACTCTCAAGGTTGAGTCCAACCATAACCCACCCCTGGCACTGCCCCATGTCCCTGAGAACCTCATCTCAGCATCTGTTCAACCCCTCCAGGGATGGTGACTCCAGCACTGCCCTGGGCAGCCTGTTCCAATGCCCAACAGCCCTTTGGGGAAGAAATTGTTCCCCAGATCCAACCTCAATCTCCCCTGATGCAACTTGAGGCCATTTCCTCTGGTCTTGGTGCTTGTTCCTGGGGAGCAGAGCCCGACCCCCCCTGGCTCCAAGCTCCTTTCAGGCAGTTCAGAGATCAGAAGGTCTCCCCTCAGCTCCTGTTCTCCAGCTGAACCCCCCAGGTCCCTTAGCCCCTCCCCATCAGACTAAAAGAAACGTTGTGTGAGAAAACTCCTGAGACCCGTGTCCGAAGAGCTTTCTGTGCTGGTACTTGCGGACTGGCAGTATCAAAGCTGCCTGGCTAATCAGCAGAGTTTCTAATTTCAGTCACTTTATTTTAGAGCTGGAGTAACGCGAATGCCCCGCGGATCCCTCGAAGCTGCTCTGCCTCCTGAGCTCCAGCCTGGCTCCTTGTTGTCGTTGTTCAGCTGCTTTCTGGGGCCTCATAGGTCTCTTGCACGCGTCGTTCATCTCCGCGGCATTGGCAGCACCTGGAGCTTTGCCGAGTCCGAGCTGACCCTGGCGGTGTGCACCGGTCTATCCCCATAGAGGTTTTTGGACTCAACAATCTTGATGGTCTCTTCCAACCAAAATTATGATTCTATGATTCTCCCGACGTGCAGCTCCTGATGAATTTTTCCAGTCTGCAGGGGCAGGACTCAACCTCATTTCAAAGGATGACTCGGAACCCTTGACCCAATGGTGCTTAAATTATTTTGTATGAGCTTTCCTTTATTCCTTCTTTTGATTTTTCTCGTTATTTTATCTGCTTTTGTATCATGGCACGTGTAAGATGGTGTTTTCTGCATGAGACATCTGGTGTCTCCAAGACCATGGGTCACATTGGCTGATTGTAATAGAAATTATAAAGATGCTTTGTAAAACCTGCACTGAGTTGCGTAGGACGCCTGAACGTCACCTGAAATATTTCGTTCCTTGATCTTAAACCCTCACAGAGCAGCACAAGTTTTGTCATAATGGATTAAATCATAAAGCCGTATATTCTGGCCCTGTGCCCAAGCAATAGGCGGGCGGATGGTTCTTCTAGGAGCTAAGATGAAAAATTGGGGAGGTGTTAGTGAAGCGGAGGGTCGGGTTCGGAGTGCAGCTATTCACACGCCTTTGGGGAGCTGCCTGCTGGCATGTGCAGAATCCCTATAGCGCCGGGGATTACGGGTTTATGGTTTGCACGTGGGATTCGCCGCGAGCTCCTGGTTCTTTTTATAGAGAGACTATTCCCGGGGTATTTCGGCGAGGGGATTTCTGACCTTTGGACAAGAAGCCGTCGAGTTGCGGAGTGGAAAATGACGAGTGACTTTGCTTGGTGATCCTTGTTAAAATTCAGCTGTTTGCTGCTCTGGGATGTTGCTTGTTGGGGTGATTTGTCATTGCCAAATGACCAAGAGGTCGATTTTGGTGGGGTGGCCTCCTGGTGCTCTTGCATCTTGGTGTTGTCAGAGATGGTGCAAAATCCCCGATGTCCCTAAGAGATTATTCTCCTTGAGACTGCAAAGAAAAGCACCTTCGGGTGAACTTAAATGCTTAAAAGCCCTTTGGAGAACAGGCTTATGCTACAGGCCGAGAATTTGGGAGCGTGGATGTGGGTATTGATCCAGTGGGGCTGGTGATGTCTAAAAGAAGTGAGAGGAGACGAGGCAGAAAGGAAAAACACAGAGAGGGTTACGCTAATATGAGGCAACCTAAGCAATGGAATATTTTATTAACTAATAATATTCAGCACTTATTGTCATTATGAGACTGTGCAAACATTCATTAAGCTGCTACCACCTGTGAGGGAGGTAAGGAGGAATATTCAGTTTTATGGGCTTTTGCAGGATACTAAAATCTGTGTCTGTTGGAGGGCGCCAAGGAGTCCCATGGGCTTTTGGTTGGGCTTTTGGACAACATCTGCATCTCCGTGTGATGCATTGCTATTTGATTTTTAACCAGAATTGGGACTTCTGATGTAGCTGGATATTTAGCACCTCCTCAGAAGTCAGTTTTGAAAACAAAACCACAAATTGTATGGTTTTCTTTCCAATTATAAGCATCCACGCTTTGTACCAGAATAGGACGCTGGTGTGACAGCTTGAAAACCCAATGAGGAACACCAAGAAATTAAATCTTCTTAAAAAGAAGAAGGAGAAGAAGAAGAAGGAGAAGAAGAAGAAGCAGAAGAAGAAGAAGCAGAAGAAGAAGAAGGAGAAGAAGAAGAAGGAGAAGAAGAAGAAGGAAGAAGGAGAAGAAGAAGAAGAAGAAGGAGAAGAAGAAGAAGGAAGAAGGAGAAGAAGAAGAAGAAGAAGAAGAAAAGAAGAAGAAGAAAAGAAGAAAGGAAGAAGAAGAAGAAGAAGGAAGAAGGAGAAGAAGGAGAAGAAGAAGAAGAAGAAGAAGAAAAGAAGAAGAAGAAAAGAAGAAAGGAAGAAGAAGAAGAAGAAGAAGAAAAGAAGAAGGAGAAGAAGAAAAGAAGAAGAAAATAAGAAGGAGAAGAAGAAAAGAACAAGAAGAAGGAGAAGAAGAAAAAAAAAGAAGGAGAAAGAAGAAGAAAAAAGAAGAAGAAAAAAGAAGAACAAGATTTATCTGTCCTCAGCAAGGGAAAAACTACCTCGTTTGGGGAGATGCTGTAGCGAGGGTGTGAAAACGGTGTTAATCAGGATGGGAATCAGAATATTGTCTGAGCTGAATCAAAATCGTAGGACCAAAGAGGAATTAATGATGAGAAGATAAAGGAGGACTTGTTCAGGACCCTCAGGGATGTGTGGCCAACAGGTAAGAAAGTGCAGGACAAGTTTTTCTAGTGGCTTTTTGCAGGAGGAGGATGATAAGGAAAATAATGACAGGGAAGTTGTATGGCTTTTCTGATATTCACCTCAAACTAGAGTCAACAGTGATGTTATCAGAAATATCCTTCTCCTTTCAGTATTGTCTTCATCCTTTGGTAGGTGGGAGAAAAGGTTGAGAGAGATGGAAGAAGAAAAGAGTTTAAAGCTTTTTGGGGGAGTAAACGCCTGTGTTTGTCCGTATGATGTTCCCATTAAATCTCTCTGGCAATTGAAGTTGTAGGGGAAGGAATTGATATTGCAGTAAAGTCTCATAACTGTTGGTTAAAGCCGTAAGTGTCTTGGCCAAAGTGAGAAGACCTGAATGGGCTGTTGTGGTCATCTTGGCCATTGCGGTGTGCGAGTGCTGCATGGGGACATTTGTATCAGCGGTAGTGTGACCAGCAGGACCAGGGCAGTGACCATTGCCTGTCCTGGGCACTGGGGAGGCCAAACTTTGAATTCTGGAAGCAGTTTCTGGCCCCTGATGGCAAAAAAGCCCTTGAGGTGCTGGAGCAAGGTCAGAGGAGGGAACGGAGCTGGTGAGGGGCTGGAGCACAAGTGTGATGGGAGCGGCTGAGGGACCTGGGGGGTTCAGCTGGAGAACAGGAGCTGAGGGAAGACCTTCTGATCTCTGAACTGCCTGAAAGGAGCTTGGAGCCAGGGGGCTTGGGCTCTGCTCCCCAGGAACAAACGCCAGGAGCAGAGGAAATGGCCTCAAGTTGCGCCAGGGGAGGTTGAGGTTGGATCTTGGGAACAATTTCTTCCCCAAAGTGCTGTGGGGCATTGGAACAGGCTGCCCAGGGCAGTGCTGGAGTCACCATCCCTGGAGGGGTTGAACAGATGCAGAGATGAGATTCTCTGGGGTAGGGGTTAGTGGTGGACTTGATAGTGTTCAGTGTCCAACCAGTTGGACTCGATGGTGTTAAGGGTCTTTTCCATGTAAAATGATTCTGTGATTCTATGAAGGACACAACAGTGCAATGTTTCATCATGGGAAAGACAGTGAGAATAATCAGACGTGGTCAACACGGGCATCTCCAAAGCATCAGCGTGAAATGGGCTGACTTGGGCAAAATTGCTCCTGCTTCAAGGGCTGCAATGGAAGAGCCCAGATCTCAACGTCCAGCATGTTTGATCAGCCCAGGACCTCCCTCCTCAACATTTTTAGTACAAGACACTGTACACATGGTTTAGTGGTGGACTTGGCAATGTTGGGTTAATTGTTGGACTTGATGATTTTGAGGGTCTTTTCCAAACAAACTGATTTTGTGATTTTGGGATACCTGTTGGTATCACATCTTCCATGACATCCCTGTGCATCACCCCACCAGCCTATGAGAAGACCTCCTAGCCTAAAGAGCTGAAACCACATGTCCTGAGCTTGGTGAATGTCAAGAGGCCGAGGATACAAGTCGTATTGTTGGACTGCTACATGTGAAGGAGAAAGGACCCGTTTTTCATCAACAGGTCTGGAGAAGGAGAGACCCGAAATAACTGTGCTGTGAACTGGGACAGTTGTTGTTGCTGGAACAGCACGGTAATAGTAGGAGAGCGGTCTGGGAATGTGGAGAGCGTCACTCCCGCCACAGTGTCAGGTTGTCGTTTGTTAGTGTTGGCATTGGCAGCCAAGTTTCTCTTCTGACTTTTGGGATGAACTTGATGTTTGAAGTTGCGGGGTGGGATTTTCAAAAGCACATCTCGGTGGGTTCGCTCATCGGCGTCTCACAAGCTCTTTAGGAAACGGCAACTTCACTGTCATTCCCAAACCTGCTTCTCTCCAAACGCTTAAGAAAACCAACGACTTGCTAAAAATGATTAAGCTCAACTGGATTATCTCACAACAGGCAGATTGCAAACACATTGACGCTCATATGTCTGGTGCAGGTTGGTGGTGGCAACGTCCTGATGCTGGTGAGATGCAGCCAGAGCATCTCACCGTGTCCCATGCTCTGTCCTCACCACTGAGCAGAGCCCGACCTGGTGATTAAAGAGATATTTCAGCTTCAAACTGCCCTGTGGAAACAGTTTTCTCTTAAAAAGCTGTAGGAAGTTTGATTCTGTTACCTTTGGTATTTTGGGTGGGTGCTGCAAGGTCCTCATTGGCTTAGGAATTACCCTTCTCTTGGAAATAATTGTCAGAATGAGAGGTTTGAAAACACTGGCTCATGATGAAATGGAGAGCTGACAGTTTTACGTAAGATTCTTGCAGTTTTTTCTCATTGGCTCCATTATCGGTGGTATTTCTGGCCCTACTTTAATTTCTTTTCCTGGATCGAATGTTCGTCGGCCGGGGAAGTTGACACCTTGGGCTTCTTTCCCTGTGACCTTTTCCCAAGTGCAGGAGCGGAGTAGCAAGGAAAGAAGGGCTTGAAGGGAAGACTCCTCTAACTTAAATGATCTTTATTTAGTGTTTTAACCGAAACAAGGAGAAGCTATTTGCCCTCTCCATATAAAATGGGCCAATACTTCTCGATCTGCTTCCCCTCTGAAGGGAAACGCCGATAGTTCAGTGAGGACAGAGAGATGCCTTCATTTCCCTTTGGAAAGCTTTATTTATTTTTCTGTTTATAATAGTTCTTCCTCTTGAAATTATCGATGTTGTAGCATGGCAAGGCATGATGGACCTGGATACTTTGGGACATGTCAATTGACGGGGTTGTTGTGCACTTAAGTGTGTCCTGTGTTGCCTCTGGGAAGATGGGCTTAGGACCAGGATGGGGCCTGGCTCAGACTTGTGGAAACCGTGGGAGAATGGCTGTTGGTTTTAGCAAGACTTGCCTTCACCCATCTCTTTGGGCTTGAGCGGAGGTTTTGCTCCGTGTAATGGGAAACATTGGCTTTTTATATAGAGGAGGGCGCAAAGACGTAACATCTCTCTGAGAAGCTGAATCATAGAATCATAGAACTGTTTTGGTTGGAAGAGACCATCAAGATCATTGAGTCCAACCATTAACCCAACCCTGACACTACCCCATGTCCTTTAGAACCTCATCTCGGTGTCTGTTCAACCCCTCCAGGGATGGTGATTCCACCAGTGCCCTGGGCAGCCTGTTCCGATGCCCAACAACCATTTCCATGAAGAAGTTTTCCTAATATCCAATCTAAACCTCCCCTGGAGCAATTCGAGACCGTTTCCTCTCGTCCTATCGCTTTTGTTACTTGGGAGAAGAAACCAACACCCTCCATGCTCCAAGCTCCTTTCAGGAAGTTCAGAGATCAGAAGGTCTCCCCTCAGCTCCTGTTCTCCAGGCTGAACCCCCCAGATCTCTCAGCTGAAATTGTGCCTTTGTCTTTATACATGGTCACAGTTTTGTTCCTTCTACCTGTCGTGCTTCTGGGGGCAACTCAACATTGTCCATGGCTGCCCATGGTCCTGCCCTCCTTTTACCTCTTTGTTTAGTGGAGAACATGAGGAGAGAGCTCGTTGACCCTCATCCCAGGTTCATCATCCCTCCATCACCAACATCTGATCATGCCTGTCCTGGTTCAGGATATGGTCCCTCTTCCCTTCCGTGCAAGCGTTGCGCTCGAGGACCAGGGTTGGTCCAACTCCTTGCATGGCCAGGAGCTCGATCCAATGGCCTCACATGGTAGTTTGGGAACCACCACCGAGCTGTAACTCCGATGGGTATTATTAGAAACGATGTGGTCACACTTAAGCCACAGCAACAGCTCTTGGCATTTGTGTACTATTCACTGTAAAATTATCCCCGTAAGGGAGAGGGGAAGCACAGTCGCTTGGGGTGGTGAAAGGAGACCCAGAGCGAGTGATGGTTTCAGCTCCAGATTTGTGCTGGGGTGTTTCCAAGGGCGCTGTGTGGTCAACCGGCCTTCCAAGCAGCTTTTGTGATGTATGGAGTTATGCAGGACTCGCACCCGGAGGATTTATTTGTAAGCGGAGGTGGATAGAAGCTGTTTCTCCATCCAAAATATGTATTTGGTTTAATAACCGTGCCCTTTTTTTCCCTGAGACTACAGAAAACCCCTCTAGCACTGTCAATAAAAAGATTACCTGACAGTCTCGGAAGGGAAATGAAAATGTATCCAATATTACCACCCCGTGTAGGATGGCTCGTCAAACGTGGAGGCAGGAGAAGTAAGATGTCTTGTTCTTTCCCTCTCCCCGGGTGATCCCGAGGCCGGTACAAGGGGAACATTCTGCTCGCCTGTCACTCGGGGTTTAGAAAATTAGGTGTTTATTTGAGGCAGAATCGAGGTATTACTGGATTTTGTAGTCGCAGAAGAAGATCCCATTTCACAGAATCACACAGAATCAGAGAATGTCAGGGGTTGGAAGGGTCCTGGAAAGCTCATCCAGTGCAATCCCCCCGCCGGAGCAGGAACACCCAGATGAGGTTACACAGGAAGGTGTCCAGGTGGGTTTGAATGTCTGCAGAGAAGGAGACTCCACAACCTCCCTGGGCAGCCTGGGCCAGGCTCTGCCACCCTCACTGTGAAGAAGTTTCTTCTAAAATTTAAGTGGAACCTCCTGTGTTCCAGTTTGTACCCATTGCCCCTTGTCCTACCATTGGTTGTCACCAGAAGAGCCTGGCTCCATCCTCCTGACACTCACCCTTTAGATATTTGTAAACATTAATGAGTCACCCCTCAGTCTCCTCTTCTGCAGCTCCAGAGCTGCAGCTCCCTCAGCCTTTCCTCACACGGGAGATGCTCCACTCCCTTCAGCATCTTGGTGGCTGCGCTGGACTCTCTCCAGCAGTTCCCTGTCCTGCTGGAACTGAGGGGCCACAACTGGACACAATATTCCAGGTGTGGTCTCCCCAGGGCAGAGCAGAGGGGCAGGAGAACCTCTCTGACCTACTGACCACCCCCTTCTCATCCACCCCAGGTACCATTGGCTTCCTGGCCACAAGGGCCCAGTGCTGGCTCATGGTCACCCTGCTGTCCCCAGGACCTCCAGGTCCCTTTCCCCTACACTGCTCTCTAATAGGTCATTCCCCAACTTATACTGGAACCTGGGGTTGTTCCTGCCCAGATGTAAGGCTCTACACTTTCCCTTGTTTTTCTTCAATAGGCGCTGTCGGAGAGGCTGGGATGACTGGGATGTCTGGGCTGCAGGGATGGAAACAGGAACATAAAATTCTTTCGATTTGAGGGTAAAGATAGAATTATTGACATATCGAGTAAAACAGCATTTATTTTCAACCAGAAGGGGAAATTTTTCTTCTCTGTTTTGATCCCTTCTTCATTGCATATAGCGAATTTAAGTGGGACCAGGTGACTTGGAGGTCTGAGCTTTCTTCATTGCGACGTCTCTAACTTTGTCGTTGACTTCAGGAGCTAAGAAACCACCAGTGCCAAACCTTTCCTCTTTTCTCCTTTTCCTAAAAGGACGGCATGGGGATCATCTTTGTGCCTTTATTCTGAAAAATTACAGCTGGAAGGACCTTGAATCTAAATTAAAGCACAGTCTCACATGGTGTGGTGTACTCTGCATTGGTGAGGCCACAGCTGAAGTATTGTGTTCAGCTCTGGGCCCCTCAGTTCAGGAATGAGATTGAAGTGCTGGAGCGGGTCCAGACAAGAGCAACAAGATCGGGGAAGGGACGTGAACACAAGCCCTATGGGGAGAGGCTGAGGGAGCTGGGCTTGTTTAGTCTGGAGAAGAGGAGGCTTAGAGGTGAGCTCAGCACTCTCTAGAACTACCTGAAGGGCAGTTCTAGCCAGGTGGGGATTGGTCTCTTCTCCCAGGCATCAGCAATAGGACAAGGGGCCATGGGCTTCAACTCTGCCAGGGGAAATTTAGGCTGGAGATGAGAAAGCAATTCTTTGCAGAGAGAGTGGTCAGGCATTGGAATGGCTGCCCAGGGAGGTGCTGGACTCACCGGCCCTGGAGTTTTTTAAACTGAGATTGGACATGGCACTTAGTGCCGTGATCTAGTCAATGGACTGGAGTTGGACCAAGGGTTGGACTTGATGATCTCTGAGGTCTTTTCCAACCCAGTCGATTCTGTCATTCTGTGATTCTTATTTCAATATTGTCCAGTGAGGAAAGGCTCCTTTGAGCCATTGAGGTAGCCAATGGAAATTTCCTTCTTGTAATCCTCGCATGTTTTCAACACCATGAATTCAGATGACCATAAGCCCCATATCGGCTTCACCCAAGCGTAGGTCTGGTTGCTGTGTGTCCATGGTTTAAGCTCCCACCCCTTAAGGGCCATTTATTTGAATTAAACCCATGAAAAGATTTAATCTCTGGGCACAAACTGTGATTTTGACTCATTGCATCCCACTTAAGGCCTGGTGGTGCCAGTTCCTGCGACTCCGACCATGGAATGAGATGGTGGGGTAGGGTTTGGGTGCTTCTTGGTGCCATCTAACCCCTCAGTGAGCATCCAGTGCTTCCTGTGGGTCCTTCCTCCTCTAGCGCAGATGAAGCTGTGGTCTTTGGGGAAATGGAAGAACTTGTTACGTGCCAAACTCACCCAACTGTATCACCCAGATGGGCAATAGAAGCAAATAAACCACATGTGCTCGTGCTTGTGCATAGCTTAGGCTTTGAAAATCCTTATTTATAGTAATTTAACTGTTCCTGTAGCTACTTGAAGCAAATGAGGACATTTCTTTAAAACAACAGCAATGTTCTTCCTCCTTCCCTAACCCCTCCAAACTCTCTTGAAGTTCTTACATGTATTTACTGCTGGCTATGGGCATGTGGTGGCAGCCCCGAGTCTCTGGTGACAGACCACATGTGTCCTATTAATACTTCCAAAATAACTGACGGTAAAGTGGCCCCAACCTTGGTTTTGAGAGTGAAGCTTCTTGAGGAGCAAAATCATTGCTCGCCATGTAAGCTGGATTTGGGAGTAGCATCCATCCTCAACTGGGTCTGCTGGAAGCAGCTCAGATAAAAGGATTATTTTTCCAAAGTGAAATGAAAAATGTTTTGGAGAGAGGCTGCAAAAATTGGAGAGGCCACGTTGTGGTTTCCTTGGTGGACATGAGAGTAGAGGTGCTGAGAAATAAGTAGCCAGACCAACAAACTGGACTTTGTTCCTTGGGCGACAGCTCCTCCTCATCAACCTGAGTTGCCCTTGGCTCTTATCTCCTTCACTTCGTGCCTCTTTTTATGGCTCATAACCAGCTTCCCATCACCCTCGGATTACCGTCCCCTTCCTTTACGCCACTGAGGACTCAGTACAACATCCCCAGAATGCTGAATTAATTCCGGACTGTGCGCTTGTGTTATAGAATCATAGAATTGTTGAATGGTTTGGGTTGAAGGGACCTTCAAAGCTCATCCAGTCCCACCCCTGCCATGAGCAGGGACATCTTCACCAGCTCAGGTTGCTCAGAGCCCCGTCCAGCCTGGTCTGGGATGTCTCCAGGGATGGTTCATCCACCACCTCTCTGGCCAACCGGGACCAGGCTCTCACCACCCTCAGGGCCAACAATTTCTTCCTCATGTCCGGCCTGAATCTCCCTCCTTTAGTTTAAAACCATCACCCCTTGTCCTGTCGCAACAGGCCGTGCTCAAAAGTCTGTCCCCATCTTTCATATTGGCCCCTTTTGAGTACTGAAAAGCTGCAATAAGGTTTCCCCTAAAGCATTATCCTGGTGTTAGATGCTTTTTGGCATGATCTGAGTACGACTTGTGTGCTGGGCTATGTAGGAGTTGGAGGAGAAAGGTCGATTTTCCATATTGTGAAACATCCTGCAAGCAGCAAACTCCCAAAATCTGCTTCAAAGGGAAAGAACTGGGATAGAAAAGGTGCCTGAGCAAAGGTACACGCTTCCCTCTTCTTCCTTCCCATCCATTCTGGGCTTTGTAGAGTGATGGATAAAAAGGGGAAAAAAAAAATAGAACAACCAACAACCCACCCACAATAATCTATAGCAACTGTCACCCGGCAAACTACTCCCATTTCATAGGGATAGGTTAGGTGTCAGCACGCGATCGATGGCTCCCGTACCATAATTATAAAAACTAGCGGGTTGTGTTGCTTGAGTGAGTTTAAGAAGAGTAGGGTCTCAATCTTTTCTCTAATAGGGCTTTGACAGTCGGCGGTGTGGAGGCTTCGTCTTCGTCTGACAGTGTTGTCATTAAACACCAGGTAGTGTGGAACAACGGCGAACACGGGTTCGGAGAGCCAGGGAACACGCGGCTTTGACAGGAGCGATTTGTCATCGCCGAGCTGCCCAAACTCCTCAGCCCGCGGTACAGGCGGCCGCTTCGAGTGACTTATTGCCCCTGTCGGCGGCTGCAGTTGTGATTTGATAATCGGTAAATGTTTGTCAAAGATGAATTCCCTCCCTGATGCAGCGTTGTGCTGGAAAAAGCAAATGAAAAGCGAGGAGAAAAAACATATTGAATGGATTAGGCTGGAGAACAGGAGGCTGAGGGGAGACCTTAGTGCTGTCTACAACTGCCTGAAAGGAGGTTGGAGCATGGAGGGTGTTGGTCTTTTCTCCCAAGTAGCAAGTGATAGGATGAGAAGAAACGACCTCATGTTGCTCCAGGGTTTAGGTTGGATATTAGGAAAAATGCTTCCCAGAAAGGGCTGTTGGGCATTGAAACAGGCTGCTCAGGGCACTGGTGGAGTCACCATCCCTGGAGGGGTTTGAAAGTTGTATAGACGAGGTTCTCGGGGACATGGATTAGTGCTACAGTTTGGTTATGGTTGAACTTGATAATCCTGAGGGGCTCTTCCAACCAAAATGGTTCTATGATTCTACAACTAAAGGCTGGGGTAGGATGAGGAGGATGGAAACAACAAGTTTCGCAGCTGACTTGTCCTCCTTCCTTTGGGGAGGTGAAGCATCAAGACTTGGGATCACAGAATCACAGAGAGTTAGGGATTGGAAGCGATTGCTGCTTCGCTGGTGCTGTGGGATGGAGTCTTGTTGTCATCATGGGCAATGGGGAGAGTTGTGCCCATTACAGGGATGGTTTTTTAGAATCATAGAATCATTTTGGCTGGAAAAGACCTTTAAGATCATTGAGTCCAACTGTTAACCTAATACTAGCACTAACCCATGTCCCTAAGAAGCTCATCTATGCATCTTGTAAACGCCTCCAGGGATGGTGACTCCACCACTGCCCTGGGCAGCCTGTTCCAATGCCCGACAGCCCTTTCTGGGATGAAATCTTTCCATAATTCCAATCTAAACCTCCCTTGGTGCAACTTGAGGCTGTTTCTTCTCATCCTGTCACTTGCTTTTGCAGACTTGGAAGTTCGTGGAGCTGCAGGTTGCATTCCAGTGCTTGGTCTTGAGGGATTAGAGACCACTGAGAAGGGATCATCATGTTCTCCTTTGCTTAACCACATCACTTTGGCACTGTTCTCCTCTGTCAGTTGTTGTCCTGGAGGTTTCAGGAATAGGTTTTTGGTAAGGAGAGCAAAGTCTTGACTCTCTTTCCATCACCGTGATGCTCATTGGGCCTTTTCCCTTTGCAAACATGCTCAGTGGTTGCAACTTGAAACCTTTTGTTTCTTGTTTGACTGGATTTGGAGTCTGTCACCTGCTTTATACCAAAGCTTAGAAAGGGGAATTAAAAGGATCTTAATCCTGCTGCCTGCAAAGTTTTCTTGTGTTCTCACAGAGTTCATACAAGTTTCTCCGCTGGTGCTGGGGTCGGGTCAGGGTGTTCTTAAATGGATAGTTAGGAAAGGTAAAACCCAGATGGCCTTGAGTTTGCTAAGTGGCTTTGAGGGTGGGGAAATACCTAAGGGATTCAAATTTCTCCTTGTTATATTAAAAAAACCTCTCAATTCAATCTTAAAGAACATATGCAAATGGATTTCCAACCCAACAAGTGCTCCTTGTCGCTCCCCGAGGCAGAACCACCTCTCTCCGTGCCGCGGCGAGACGTTAACGCGAGATCCGTGAACCCCTTTGATTATAGCCAGGGTTTTTCTCGGTGTCTGAAGTGTTGCGAACGATCAAGAGCAGGAAAAGTGGAGTGATTTATTAGACTCATAAAAATTCATACTTTGTTATTCCGGTCGTCTTCCATCTGCAGCTTGTTAGAACGAGAACCCCTGGCAGCTCCCGCCGCGCGGCCGGGGGGAGGACGGCATTTATCAGCCTTCCTCCTGCCATCCCGCTCTCATTTAGAGAAATGGACCCGGCTCCTGGAAGCACATTAATAATCATTCACTGAAGGAAAACGGAGGAAAAAAACCCCCCCACACACCACCCTCTTTTGTTATAATAATAAGGGTTGTGTTTGAACAAGGTCCAATGCTCCAGAGACCCATTCAGGCTGTTTAACGTGGGCTGTAGCGGGGAAAAGTGTGTTTAGCGCATTAAGCGTGACCACTTCTCAGCGGTCCCAGTGGAGAGGTGGGTAATGTGGCCTTTCCCCCTCCTTAGTGGCCTCTCCCCATCCTTAGTGGCCTCATTTGCTCCCTTGGCGTTTAGATGGGGCCACCCCGGGGCTTTACGGCAGCGGGGATGGGGATGTGATGGAGCCAGGTACCAATGGGGGGACCCCAGGGTGGGGATGTTATACCCAAACACCAGTGGATGGAAGTGGGAGCGTTGGGTTTGGGACCACACATCTTCCGGGGTTACTGGGCGGGAGGTGACATGTGATGTGTCCTGTCTCCAGCAAGATCTTGTTGGAGTCTGTTCATCTCTCCCTCTCTGTATTTTGGGATTAGAGAGAATAAATATAGAAATTTGCTAGAGTTTCTGTTGCAGTTTAAATAAGGGCAGTGAAGCTGGTGAAGGAGCACAAGTGTGATGGGAGCGGCTGAGGGACCTGGGGGGTTCAGCTGGAGAACAGGAGCTGAGGGGAGACCTTCTGATCTCTGAACTGCCTGAAAGGAGCTTGGAGCCAGGGGGGTCGGGTTCTGCTCCCCAGGAACAAGCGCCAGGAGCAGAGGAAACGGCCTCAAGTTGCGCCAGGGGAGGTTCAGGTTGGATCTGGTGAACAATTTCTTCATGGAAAGGGCTGTGGGGCATTGGAACTGGCTACCCAGGGCAGTGCTGGAGTCACCATCCCTAGAGGGGTTGAACAGATGCAGAGATGATCTTCTCAGGGACATGGGGTAGTGCCAGATGTGGTTAATGGTTGGACTTGATGATCTTGATGGTCTCATTTCCTCTGCTCCTGGCGCTTGTTCCTGGGGAGCAGAGCCCGACCCCCCTGGCTCCAAGCTCCTTTCAGGCAGTTCAGAGATCAGAAGGTCTCCCCTCAGCTCCTGTTCTCCAGCTGAACCCCCCAGGTCCCTCAGCCGCTCCATCACACTTGTGCTCCAGCCCCTCACCAGCTCCATTCCCTTCTCTCAACTCGCTCCAGCACCTCAAGGCCTTTCTTGTCATCATGAGCCCAAAACTGACCCCAGGTTTTGTATTTGGTGGGTCCAGAAGCACGGCCGGACTCCGGGAAGCATTTTCCATCCCACTGCAGTTTTAACTCAGGCTTTGGCGTGGCGATGCTCCTTGTGGAGCTGCCCTTATCCTTACGGATGATGGAACGGAGATGCCACAGCACATGGTTTGTCCCATTCCTTCCCTGCTTCAGTTCAACTGGAAAAGTTAATCTGCACCTGTAAAGGATGGAAAACTGAACAACCGGATGGTTTCCTATGTGCTGGAGGAAGAGGAGCCCCCCTGTGATGTATAACGTGCTGATGACCGGCGTGTAGCAAGCTGCCAATCATCAGTAAAGATCTACATGCATTAAATCAGCGTTATGCTTTCCAGGACCAGGAGACATACATCAAAACTCCTCAGCACTATGTGTGAGATTTAAATGCCTAATTTAGTATGACGAAAAACAAAATCAAATCCCTAAGTGGTGTGGCTCAGGGCAATGGGACTCGCAGGGTCACCCACTGGCAGTTTTTGGGAGTTTGTGCTGTGCTGGTTGGGCAGGCGTAGGGCTCATGGTTTGTGTTTCCAAGTCCTGATGGTTTCAAACAGTCTCTGGAGTTTCTCAGTGGACGATAAACTGTGTTTCACTGGTGACAAAGAGGCTCGTTTTGACATCGGGAAAAAGCCCTGCAATCCAGTGTTGATCCGATTCCCATGGTGCAAAGATTTGATTCCATTCCCGGTGTGTGCTCGTACTATGCTCAGTCATTGGGAATGGAGTCAGTCCATTCCCAAAAATTCTACATGAAAAGCTCCTCGTTGAAGTTGATTTTGGGAAGTTTTATTGCTTGGTCTGTATTCCAGAGACAGGAAATTGAGATTGTTCTCCAGTTTATTTAAACTTTATCATGAATACCTTTGATTGAGCACTGTAGCCTTTCTCAGGAAGAACATAGAATGATTTTGGTTGGGAAAGACTCTCAAGATCATCGAGTCCAACCGTTAACCCACCCCTGGCACTACCCCATGTCCCTGAGAACCTCATCTGCACATCTGTCCAACCCTCCAGGGATGGTGACTCCACCACTGCCCTGGGCAGCCTGTTCCACTGCCCAACAGCCCTTTGGGGAAGAAATTGTTCCTAAGATCCAACCTCTACCTCCTCTAGCACAACTTGAGTCCAAGATGGACGTGGCTCCAATGGCAGCTTGCGTAGGGAGAAGCAGACACTCTGAATGGGGACAATAAATTTGTCCTAATGTGACAACAAGTTTTTTGTGGAAAGCTTGGTAAGCTTTGGCATTATTTACCGTCTCCAAAGCAGGAGGACGTGGGTTGGTGTCCGTAGACCTGGAACTTGTGTGATGAGAGCACAGGAGTGAAGCTTTGAGTCCTTGTTTAGTCTAAAGCCAACTGGGATGTAACTTTTAGTAAGTTCTCCTTTAACCATATCTAGTGGTATTTCCATGTCGAAATGTTTCTTGTCTGGAAACAAGTTTCTCCGAGGTGCTCTCTGGATTTCTCAAGTGCTAATGAACTTTGGTTTGGTGAACTTTTGATAGTCATCAAACCACAGAATGGTTTGGGTTGGAAGGGACCTTCAGTGCTCATCCTGCCCAACCCTTCCCATGAGCAGGGACATCTTCACCAGCTCAGGTTGCTCAGAGCCCCGTCCAGCCTGGCCTGGGATGTCTCCAGGGATGGTTCATCCACCACCTCTCTGGGTACCTGGGCCCAGCTCTCACCACTCTAATTTAAAAAGAATTATTCCTTCTATCTAGTCTGAATCTCCCTCCTTTAGTTTAAAATCATCACCCTTGTCCTATCACAACAGGCCCTACTAAAATTCTGTCCCCATCTTTCTTATCAACCCCCTTTGAGTACTGAGAGGCCACAAGGTCTCCCTGGAGCTTCTCCAGGCTCAACACCCCCAACTCCTCTCAGTCCTTTTTACTTAAAACCAGGATTTCAGGTGCATATGCAGACATTTGCACTTCATTTGAATCATATGTGTAGATTTTAATACCTCCTCTTCTAAAATGGGTATTTTCTTCAAGTCAGCTTCATGGCAACGAAGATGATGAAGGGAGTGGAGCATCTCCCGGGTGAGGAAAGGCTGAGGGAGCTGGGGCTCTGGAGCTGGACAAGAGGACACTGAGGGGTGACTCATTCATGTTTACAGATATATAAAGGGGGAGTGTCAGGAGGATGGAGCCAGGCTCTTCTCGGTGACAACCAGTGACAGGACAAGGGGCAATGGGTACAAACTGGAACACAAGAGGTTCCACTTAAATTTGAGAAGAAACTTCTTCTCAGTGAGGGTGGCAGAGCCTGGCCCAGGCTGCCCAGGGGGGTTGTGGAGTCTCCTTCTGTGCAGACATTCCAACCCGCCTGGACACCTTCCTGTGTAACCTCATCTGGGTGTTCCTGCTCCATGGGGGGATTGCACTGGATGAGCTTTCCAGGTCCCTTCCAATCCCTGACATTCTGTGATTCTGTGAATTGCCACCGCCATGCCCGATGGGTTACGTTGACTTCAGCTTCGCCCACGGTCCGTGCAGTGTAAAGGAATTAGCGAAGCAGATTTGGTATTAATTCCCCAAATGTTCCCAGCTGAAAGCAACTGCCGTGCTAAGCAAATATTGCAGTGGGTTTGGAGCTGCCGAAAACATTTCAGCTGCAGAACCCGTGCTTCTCTTGTCCTCTGTGAATATTACAGCCTGAACAGCCGTCTTGCTTGGGGTCACAGGTAAAGCACTTTTGATCAATTGGATTTATTTCCTATTAAGCAGCAGTTCATGATCATAAACCATCGTTTACATTCTGGCATAAATAGCCGTCGCTCTTGAAAGAGCTCCGAACTGAATGAGTGTGAAAATTAAATTCCCCTCTTAAACCGAAGGATCTCCTTTTGGAAGCTGATTCCAGTAGCAATATAATTAACCTCTTGCTGTGCCATTCTGTGGGAACATATTGAACACGCTCTGTGATAATCATCCCGTAATACCGGTGTCTGCTTTCACACTCAGTTCGTAACAGTATTACAGTAATCCCAAAGCCTTTTGTTAACTCGAGGGACTTGGCCAAGTTGGTTGCCAGAACAAAAGGTGTCGGAACCGCACGGCTCGGGGCTGACGTCTTGCAGGTGCTTCTGGTGGAGTGGAAAACACAAAAAGGATTCGTTTTTGGGTGTAGGAGCCACGATTCAACTTTCTTCAGGATCACCCACAGATTTCTCCTCTCTTCAAGGTCATTTGATGATGATGATGGTAGATGAGGTTCCTAGGGACATGGTTTAGTGCCAGGATTGGGTTAATGTTTGGACATAGATGATCTTGAGAGTCTCTTCCAACCACGGTGATTGTATATGTTAATATAACTCTCAAAAGGTCCCTGCATGAGTTGGGTAGCTCCACAACTTCTTCTGGAGCTACACAAGGTTGTTTTAAGGCCGTTGGAGACAGAGCTGTGCTGGCTTTTAATGACTCTCAGCTTTTAACTTGGGTGAGCTTTCCTTTTTCTTGCAAATTATTCAATATAACTATGGTATTTCTCACCCACATAAATGTGTGGTGTTGGGGACAGGGATGTCCCTGGGCTGCGGGGATTAGTCACTGGGTTTGTTCAGCCTGGAGAAGAGGAGACCAAGAGGAGACCTCATGGGGGATACAGCTTCCTCACAAGGGGAGCTGGACGGGCAGGTGCTGAACTCTTCTCTCTGGTCACCAATGCCTGAAGCCGAGGGAACAGCAGAAGATGTGCCAGAGCAGGTTCAGTGGACATGAGGAAAAGGTTCTTCACCCAGAGGTGCTGGACACTGAACAGGCTCCCCAGGGAGGTGTCACGGCCCCAAGCCTGACAGTATTTAAGAAGAGACTGGACAATGTCCTCAGACACACGGTGTGAACTGTGGGGTGTCCTGTGCAGGGACAGGAGTTGGACTCGATGATCCTTGTGGGTCCCTTCCAACTCAGGACATTCTATGATTGTGTGGTTGCTCATCCACCTCTGCACCCACCAACAAGCAGAAGTCTCTACAAAAAAGCAACACTTTGTGAAAGGATGATGAGTGTTTCTCTACATTTCTCTGTCTGTACGAGGGTGATTCACATTTTCAGGAAGGACCCTGTGGACATCACTATTTATCTATTAATTTTATGAGGAGCGGCTGAGGGACCTGGGGGTTCAGCTGGAGAACAGGAGCCGAGGGGAGACCTTCTGATCTCTGAACTGCCTGAAAGGAGCTTGGAGCCGGGGGGGGTCGGGCTCTGCTCCCCAGGAACAAGCGCCAGGAGCAGATGAAACGGCCTCAAGTTGCGCCAGGGGAGGTTGAGGTTGGATCTGGGAACAATTTCTTCCCCAAATGGCTGTGGGGCATTGGAACAGGCTGCCCAGGGCAGTGCTGGAGTCACCAGCCCTGGAGGGGTTGAACAGACAGAGATGAGGTTCTCAGGGACATGGGGTAGTGCCAGGGGTGGTTTAATGTTTGGACTCAATGATCTTGAGGTTCTTTTCCAACCAAAATGATTCTATGATTCTATGACAATCCAGAAAAACTACATCCACTGCCTTCCCTTCATCCACGAGGTGAGTGACATTGTTGTAGAGGATAGCAAATGAAGACACACAGATTAAGTCTTGGTAGGACTTCACAAAAAGGAGGGAGGTTTGGTCCTGTGCCATCCCGGAGCATCACCCCCCATGGGTGATTTTCCTGCTTCCGCAGCCTGGGTTTGATTTGGGTGGCAGGTGAACAGCAGCTTCATTCTGGGAGCCAAGGGAGAGATAACAGTGGTTTTGCTGAATCTTTCCTTCCAGTCCTGGAGCAAATCCCGTGGCAATGGTGTTTGTGGGATTCATCTACATGTTAGAAAGTCAGAATACCCTTTGTCAGAGATTTTCCAGTTCTTTTTGGAGCTGCTTTTTGTTTCGAGTGCACGTTTTTAAATCTCTGCCAGCGTCAGAGCCTGTGTCAGGAGTTACCGCTATGCTGGTGCCATCCTTTGCACATGTACTAATCATCCTTAGCCCTTTATTTTGCTTCCTAATCACCGTCTTTGAAACAGCAATTCAGTTTTGTCAGAGGCTTTTTAGCCGCTGCTTTGCTTTTTTCTTACTGGACTTGTCGCGACTGAGTTCAAAGTGTCCCTGAGGGTGACCCTGCGGTGTCACTTGGTTTCCTCCGGAGATGGGGACAACACCAGCGCCGTATCAAAGCTTCAGCTCCTGCTCTCCAATTTACATTCGATCCTGTTCTCATCTCACTTCCAAGATCAATGGACCTGTCACTCATCTCTTCTCCGTCTCCTCAGTGAGGGATTTAACGACAGCGACGGCACCGAGGTGACATAATCCACGTTGCCCCGGCGGAGATTTGCGGTGGCCAATGATGGAGGGCAGGAAACCTCATAGGGACCCAGGTCATATCATGCCCCACAGCACTGATTTTTAATTGATTTTTTTTTAATTCCCACATAATTCCCATGCCCTTATGTGAAGCTTTCCCTGTCCCACACCCTTTCCCCAAATCACCTCTTGAATTTGTGAATCCGGATGGACAAGATTTACTCCACCAATATCACGGGTTCCCTAATCCGCAGCATCTTCCCCTTGTGCGTTTGCTCGTTAGGGCTCGGCCGGCTAACGACGCTGGTCCCGTCCTCGGAGAGACGCCGTAATGGCACAGTCACGCGAAATAAATGGCTCAGGGGGTTGCATTCCCCACCGTCTGCGTGCCAGCCCCGTGTTATTGTAGGACCGTGATTATAGGACCTAGTTTGAATAAGCAGGAAAGTTATTTAATATCTCCCTCCCCTCCGCTCTTTTTTTGGCAGAAGTTGAGGATTCAGATTTAATGAGAGCTTAGAGATGAAGGATTTGAAGTAAGTAACAGCAGGTCAATGTTCCCCTTCCCCATTTTTCTTGAATACATATTTTTTCCGAAAGGTTTTACTTTGTGTTTCTTGAAAATTCTTTGCAAGTGATCTGAATTCAAACACTTTTAAATATTAAAATTGAGTTTGTTTTGAGGAGGGACAGAATAGAAATAAGCACTAATTTGGAATAGTTGGGGAATATTAAAGTTTAAAGTATGGCGGTGCTGATGTGTTTTAAGAAGCACGTCAGACCTTGTGTTGTTTCCAGCTCCCTTTTCCCAGCCCTGTTTTTTCCTTCCCTGTTTCAACTTCTCAAGGGGGTTGATTTAATTTAATGAAATATAACAAGGGGAAGTGTCGAGTCTTGAATCTGGGCAGGAACAACCCCAGGTTCCAGTGTAAGTTGGGGAATGACCTATTAGAGAACAGCGTAGGGGAAAGGGACCTGGGGGTCCTGGGGACAGCAGGGTGACCATGAGCCAGCACTGGCCCTTGTGGCCAGGAAGCCAATGGTACCTGGGGTGGGTTAGAAGGGGGTGGTCAGTAGGTCAGAGAGGTTCTCCTGCCCCTCTGCTCTGCCCTGGGGAGACCACACCTGGAATCTTGTGTCCAGTTGTGGCCCCTCAGTTCCAGCAGGACAGGGAACTGCTGGAGAGAGTCCAGCGCAGCCACCAAGATGCTGAAGGGAGTGGAGCATCTCCCGTGTGAGGAAAGGCTGAGGGAGCTGGGGCTCTGGAGCTGCAGAAGAGGAGACTGAGGGGTAACCTCATTAATGGTTATAAATATATAAAGGGTAAGTGTCAGGAGGATGGAGCCAGGCTCTTCTGGGTGACGACCAATGATAGGACAAGGGGCAATGGGTTCAAACTGGAACACAGGAGGTTCCACTTAGATTTGAGAAGAAACTTGGTGGTGGTGAGGGTGGCAGAGCCTGGCCCAGGCTGCCCAGGGGGGTTGTGGAGTCTCCTTCTCTGCAGACATTCCAACCCACCTGGACACCTTCCTGTGTAACCTCATCTGGGTGGTCCTGCTCCATGGGGGGATTGCACTGGATGAGCTTTCCAGGTCCCTTCCAATCCCTGACATTCTGTGATTCTTGGTACCTCTCGCAGCAAAATAAGAGCAAAAATAAGGGTTATTGTAACCGTGTCGCATTCAACCCCTTTCCTAAAGGACACCCCTGCTCGGAGCGCCGTGGCAAGAGGTTTTGACTGCAGATTGCCCATTTCAAGGTCAGCGTTGGAGTTTGCACCAGGATTTTTTCTGCGGGCTCGGTAGATACGAGCAGCTCCCCGGGGGAAACGTGGCTCCGAATAAACCACCAACCTCAGCAACACATGGCCCGATGCGCCGGGCGCCGCCTGCGAGCCCGGGGCTGATAAACGATGCTCATATCCCATTCAAATATGATGCAAGCAGGTTTTTTTTCTTTCTCTTTTTTTTTTCTTGTAGTTTGTCTTCCATTGCGGTAGTAAAGTTTTTAATTAGGAAAGCTAATGAGATCGATTAGTCATTAGAACTGACCTCTGGATCTCTGCGAGGAGCGTGCATGTGTGCGCCGGGCTGATAACGGGGGACGCTGGGGTATTGTTTGTAATAAAAGCGTAAAGTGTTTGATTTGAGTGAAATGTGCCACGGGGAATACATCATGCGGAGAAAAAAAATTACAACCCTGGGAGCCTGTAATGAAGGGAATTAAACCAACATCCTATCTAAATAACATGATTATCTACACAAAACCCCTCAGCTAGCAAGTAATAATAGAAAAGCGAGCTCTTCGGAGAGTCTCTTTCAGGAGGTGGTTAATGCTGGAGCCGTGAGCGAAGGCACTTTCAGAAGAGCAGCTCCGGCGTGAATACACCATCCAATTACTGCTGGGGAATGGAGTTTACCAGGTGCCAGCCCGTCTGTGCGAGAAATAATGGGGGGGTGATGCCCGCGAACCGCAATTTGGGACCTCTTGATTTCTTGAGGCGGGGGACGATGTTGGGCGGGAGTTTGATGAGGTTCTGGGTTGATTGGTGGCAGCTGGAGCTTGCATAGGGGCAAAAAGAATGAAGTGTTAATAATGTATTCAACACATTTCCAGCTTAATCATTTCGTAAGGGCGGTGTGGAGGAGGGAATGGGTCAACTTCTGCTGGTGTTGTTCTGGGTTCTGGCTCTTGTTGGGGAAGAGCTGCTTTGGGCACGTGGTTAGTGCTGTATCATAGAATCATTTTGGTTGGAAAAGTTCCGCCCCCCTCGGAATCAGGAACAGAATCACAGAATCACAGAGTGTCAGGGATTGGAAGGGACCTGGAAAGCTCATCCAGTCCAATCCCCCAGAGCAGGAACACCCAGATGAGGTTACACAGGAAGGTGTTCAGGTTTGAATGTCTGCAGAGAAGGAGACTCCACAACCTCCCTGGGCAGCCTGGGCCAGGCTCTGCCACCCTCACCGGGAACAAGTTTCTTCTCAAATTTAAGTGGAACCTTTTGTGTTCCAGTTTGAACCCTTGTCCTATCATTGGTTGTCACCCAGAAGAGCCTGGCTCCATCCTCCTGACACTCCCCCTTTATATATCTGTAAAATTAATGAGGTCACCCCTCAGTCTCCTCTTCTCCAAGCTGAAGAGCCCCAGCTCCCTCAGCCTTTCCTCACACGGGAGATGCTCCACTCCCTTCAGCATCTTTGTTGCCCTAATGTGCTATAATTTAACGCATCTTCCTCTTGGAGAACTGCACAAACATCTCCAGACCCTGTGTCACCTCCAAGATGCATGGAGAGAAGCGTCTTCACTCTCCAAAACTCTCTGGTGACTTTGAACTATAGAACTATAGTCATTTTGGTTAGAAAAGACCCTCAAGATCCTTGAGTCCAACCGTTACCCCAACACTGACACTAAACCATGTCCCTAAGAATCTCATCTCCATGAGATGCTGAATATTTCCAGCCCTCCTGGGTGACAAAAGGGTCTCATTGTCCCCAGCGGTCACCGTAGTTGGGGTTTCATTGTGTGTGTGCAGCATTGGGCCATGCGGGGGCTTGCACGTCCTTCTTTTTTCTGTCCCCATGTACAGTTCTCTGATGTCGAGATGATGGACCAGACTCTTCTCAGTGGTGCCTAATGATAGCACAAGGGGCAACGGGCACAGAGGAGGTTCCATCTGAACATGAGGAGAAACTTCTTTCATTTGAGGCGCCAGAGCCTGGACCAGGCTGCCCAGGGAGGTTGTGGAGTCTCCTTCTCTGCAGACATTCCAACCCGCCTGGACACCTTCCTGTGTGATCTGATCTGGTGACCCTGTTTAGCAGGTGGGTTGGACTGGATGATCTCCAGAGGTCCTTTCCAACCCCAACCATTCTGTGATTCTGTGAAACAAAATGCTCCAACTTTGCTGGTGCTTGTGCGTGATTTTCATTCTAATTAGCGCTCAAACCTTGCAAAGTTCATTAATAATCTTATGGACTTGTGCGGTTGCAGCCTCAAAGAATTTAGTGTGACACAAAACATCCCAGGGCAGGGAAACATCAATGAAAACCCATTTGCTTTCCATCTTCTTTCTTTCTTCTTGCCTCGCCTCTAAAGCGATGGGTGTCTGCAAATCCTCAATTCGGAGAATCATTGAATGGTTTGATTTGGAAGGCACCTTAGAAGGTCATCCAGTGCCACCCCTGCCATGAGCAGGGACATCTTCACCAGCTCAGGTTGCTCAGAGCCCCGTCCAGCCTGGCCTGGGATGTCTCCAGGGATGGTTCATCCACCACCTCTCTGGGCAACATATGCCAGGCTCTCTCCACCCTCATTCTACAAAATTTCTTCCTCATGTCCAGCCCAAACCTTCCCTCTTTCAGTTTAAAAACTGAAACCATGCTCTTGGTCTTGGTGAGCTTCATAGAATCACGGTATGGTTGGGGTGAAAGGGACCTCTGGAGATCATCCGTCCTGCTAAGGCAGGACCTTCCTGGTTCAGATGGCCCACAAAACATCTAGTTTTATTGTAATTTATTTTCCTTTTGAATCCAAATCACCAGAAGCTCTTTGAATTACTGACATTAACGTCTTGGCTTTTCAGGTTTGTATTCAACATTTACTGGTTGACTCAATGTACCCTTTCTGAGAGCGGACTTTGTAGCACTGCTGCTTTTATGGCTCCTCACTGCTTAACACCAGCGTGTTGGTCTTGAAAACATCTTCAAAAGTCTCCTGCTCATGGCGACAATGCAGAAAATAATTTGGACACAGACATTATTTTGATTCATTAATTAAGGAAGGTCTCTCATAGGACTTGGAGAGATGTAGAAGAATTTTTGGTGTGAGGATCTGGCTTCATGGTGCAAAGAGGGGTTGAATGTCCCATATGCCGCAATGTGGGCAATTCAATGCCAAGTTCGAACTATTTGTAGTGAACGCCTTCCAAATTTTATTGTGGCTGTATAAAAAATGATTTGCGTGGTGTCGTGAGAGTGTTCGGGGCTTTATAGGCGACAGCGAAGGCTGCAGATCCTTCCGTACGCTCCTCGCTCGGCGATGGTTTATCTTGCAGTATAATATCGAGGAGCGTTGCGATCGTCATCTTTATCATGAACAATTCCTGCAATGTATCGGTGGTGGCCAAACCTGATCTTCTTCTTCCTCCCCATCAGAAGTTGTAACTCTCTGGCTGAGTTTGGGAGTGGAAATTCATACCCGATCCCTCCTGAACCCAACGAGAGACACCGGGAACGCACAAGAAATATTCTCCGTATTAAACACGAATCGCCAGTACCTCTGTGCGGGGAGATGGGGAAGCTGCTCCCTCCCATCTAGGGAACGAAATCATCTCTAAAATGCATTTCCCTATTTTTCTCATTTTGACACAGATCCAACATCTTTCGATTCCCGGTTTAACTGAGATGCAACTTTATCCTCTCATCTCTCACAGAGACGAACGTGGAGACGGTTACAACATTTTCAGGGGAAATAACGATTCTGCTTTTCCCCCCCTCAACCTTGCAATAATTTTAATGAGAAGATCACCAAGAAAAACAGCCGGCCCTTTAAATCAGTTATAAAACCAGAAGACTTAGTCTCAGCATGTAGTGTCAGCTTTAATTATCTGGGCAGTTAGAGCTGTATGTTATAAAAGCCGGGCAATTAGATGCATTCCTTAAAGCCGCAAAGAAAAAAATTGCTAGCTATCAAGTGGAGGAAAAGCAGAGTCAAACATAAGCCGTTAATTGCATGAAGCATTCAGCAGAATAAACCGGTGCGTAGATCATTGTGCAAAATATGATGAAAACAGGAGTGATTAAATGCATATATCTGTTTCTAGATCACAGAATTGTAGAAGGGTTTGGGTTAGAAGGGACCTTCAAAGGTCATTGGGTCCAACTGCCATGAGCAGGGACATCTTCACCAGCTCAGGTTGCTCAGAGCCCCGTCCAGCCTGGCCTGGGATGTCTCAGGGATGGGGCATCCACCACCTCTCTGGCCAACCTGGGCCAGTGTTTGACCACCCTCATTGCTAAAACGTCTTCCTCATGTCTAGATGTTGAGGATCAAGGTATGGTTGGTGAATACGTGATTCACTTGGTAGGGTTTTACTGAGCCAAACACCCCCAGATCCCTCTTTGCGGAACTGCTTTCGAGAGGCTGGAGAGCGGCTCTGTGCAGAGGGATCTGGGGGTTCTGGTCAACGGCAAGTTGAACATGAGCCAAAAGTGTCCCCTGGCAGCCAAGAGGGACCCGTGTCCTGGTGCATCCAGCACAGCATCACCAGCTGGATAGGGAGGGGATTGTCCTGCTCTGCTCTGCACTGGGGTGGCCTCAGCTGGAGCATTCACTGTGTGCAGGGCTGGGGACACAGGAGAAAAGGAGATAAAGCTACTGGAGAGTGTCCAGAGGAGGCTACGAAGTTGGCAAAGGGTTTGGAGGGGAAGCCGTATGAGGAGTGGCTGAAGTCACTGGGTTTGTTCAGTCTGGAGAAGAGGAGACTAAGAGGAGACCTCATGGTGGTTACAGCTTCCTCACAAGGGGATGAGGACAGGCAGGCGCCAAACTCTTATCTTTAGTGAGCAGTGACACAACCCGAGGGAATGGCAGGAAGATGTGCCAGGGGAGGTTCAGGTTGGACATGAGGAAAAGGTTCTTCACCCAGAGGTGCTGGACACTGAACAGGTTCCCCAGGGAGGTGTCACGGCCCCAAGCCTGACAGTGTTCAAGAAGAGACTGGACAACGTCCTCAGACACATGGTGTGAACTGTGGGGTGTCCTGTGCAGGGACAGGAGTTGGACTTGATGATCCTTGTGTGTCCCTTCCAACTGGGGACATTCTATGAGTCTATTCTATGGGGCCATCGGAGCCTTTCTGTTACCACCAACCACGGTGGTCCCACACCTGATGCACCCCAAGGTCTTCTCTCCCTTTTGCTAAAGAGTTGCTTGTCACATCTACATTGGTGATGTCCCTTCTGTCCCATGCACACCTGAATTTCAAGCCCTTTTTTGCTATTTGCTTTCTTGTAGGAGCCAACTTGCACTTTGGACGGAGCCCCCAGGGCAACAAAGTGATAAAAACTCGCTACAGGATAGTGAAGAAGAACGTGGTGTCTCCAGCTGTATCATCCTTCAGCAGCCCCGTTCCCAACTGGAAGACGAGGCGTTCGGTGACATCCAGGTAATAATTCCATCTCTTGAACGCAGCTGGTTGGGACGTGGCAGCCGAGGGATTTCCGCGTTGGCTCCGCCTTATAACCATTTCACATTCAATACTTAATTTCTCTATTTGTTTAGCCACTTCTACGCAGAATTTATTGATTTAAAGTGTAAAATTGTATTAGTAATCACGTTAGCCCGCGACGGCGTCCAACCGCTTACCGCAGTCTGTGGCTTCGTATTTATTCCCTATTTGAATTAATTGTTGCCATGAAGCGGTTAAATAAGCTGGAAGGAAGATGAATAAACTCAACACAGGTTTTTACATCAGGCCTAAGTAAACTTGCGGCTTCTTTTTGGAGATAGACATGACCTGTTAATTAGGGATGGTCAAACCTGCTAATGACGCCAGAACTTCCCTCTGCTTTATAATATTGTTGTGTATGTTGGTGCTACAGAGGAGCTTATTTAAAGTGTGTTGGAGGTAGATGCCTCAAACCTGCACCAGGAGGTGGGTACAGGCACCAGTTTGCTTCTTCCTGGGTTTTCGGGATGAATGGAGCATCAACCCGGCCCTGTAGCAAGTAATTCGGTGCATCAGCACCGGTCTGAAGAGGGGTGTCACCAAAGAATGGTGCTGTACCCTTAAAACTGAGTCTTCCTAAACCTACAAGCAGTGTGTGTGACACACGTTGTGCTGCAGGAGCAGGAGCAGGAGAGCGGCATTTGCAAGACTTAAATCTGTTTGATATAGTTTAAATAGACCTTGTAAAACAGGACTGTATAAATGTAATTTTAAGACTGGATAAATAGTCCTAAAATGCCATTCGGCCCTTTGAAGACAACCGCGAGGCTGATGTGGCCCCGGGTGAAAATGAGTCTTACACGCCTGCTCAAAAAGAATGTCACTCTTAGAACTGATGGGTTGGGTTATAACCCAGATTCTGGCAATTCTTTGGTTGATTTCTTAGACTCACTCTTAGAATGATTTCTCCTCCCCCTGAAATGCTCCTTTGCCACTGTCAATATTTGGGCTAAAAGACCCCGCTATGGGCTTTTTTGTTTTATTATTCATTCCACCGTAGCAAATCCGAGGAGGTGGAGGATGCTGCGGGTTGTCCCCCCATCGGCTCCTCTGGCGGAGCAGCCACACGGGTCGGCATCAACGTCCCGCTCCGGGTGGTCTCCTCCAGCAATGATTCCCCCAGCAACGCCCAGATGTGCTGTTTTGATTGAAAATGGGTTCGTTTTCTTCACGCAGTTAGAAACCTTTTTTTTCATGGCACGATCAGGATTGGGACTTAATTTGAGAACAAGAGATAACACCCCGGGACAGAGTTCATGTTTAGAATTGGTCTGGTGTGAGAGCCAAGGACACTCTGAGCTCTGCCCACAGGTGTGAGGAAGGGGATGGATGGACAGAGCTTGACTGACATCCAGACTGACCAATAAGAGTGTTCCATCCCATTAGCATCGTGCAGGTTATTTAAGGAGAGTCGGGATCTCCGCTCCCTCTCCCGTGCGTTCTCGCTCTTGTTCTCAGGCGTTTTCTCTCTTACTTTGCTCTTTTTGTCGGAGCCGTAGGAGCTCGGTTCAGGATGTTTAGTTCAACCTTTTGCCATTTGGCAGAGTATTCTATTTCTAATTTATATATCTAGTTACTAGTAGTGTATTAGTATTTTGTTGCTTTATTAAATTGTGTTTATCTCAATCCAAGTTTCTCCCTTCCCTGTTGATTCTCTCACAGAATCACAGAATCCCAGAATGTCGGGGGTTGGAAGGGACCTGGAGAATTCATCCAGTGCAATCCCCCCATGGAGCAGGAACACCCAGATGAGGTTACACAGGAAGGTGTCCAGGCGGGTTGGAATGTCTGCACAGAAGGAGACTCCACAACCCCCCTGGGCAGCCTGGGCCAGGCTCTGCCACCCTTACCAGGAAGAAGTTTCTTCTCAAATTTAAGTGGAACCTCTTGTGTTCCAGTTTGAACCCATTACCCCTTGTCCTATCATTGGTTGTCACCAGAAGAGCCTGGCTCCATCCTCCTGACACTCACCCTTTATATATCTGTAAACATGAATGAGGTCACCCCTCAGTGTCCTCTTGTCCAGCTCCAGAGCCCCAGCTCCCTCAGCCTTTCCTCACACGGGAGATGCTCCACTCCCTGCAGCATCTTGGTGGCTGCGCTGGACTCTCTCCAGCAGTTCCCTGTCCTTCTGGAACTGAGGGGCCACAACTGGACACAATATTCCAGGTGTGGTCTCCCCAGGGCAGAGCAGAGGGGCAGGAGAACCTCTCTGACCTACTGACCACCCCCTTCTAACCCACCCCAGGTACCATTGGCTTCCTGGCCACAAGGGCCCAGTGCTGGCTCATGGTCACCCTGCTGTCCCCAGGACCCCCAGGTCCCTTTCCCCTACGCTGCTCTCTAACAGGTCATTCCCCAACTTACACTGGAACCTGGGGTTGTTCCTACCCAGATTCAAGACTCTACACTTGCCCTTGTTCTATTTCATTAAATTTTTCCCCACCCAACTCTCCAGCCTGTCCAGGTCTCTGGATGGCAGCACAGCTTCCAGTGTCACCCACTGCTCCCAGCTTCATGTCATCAGCAAACTTGCTGACAGTCACTCTATTCCCTCATCCAAATCAAGCAGATCTTACCTTCCAGTGAGATTTCTTGCTTTCTTACCACTATCAATTTAGGGTAGAAAGCCAGACCATCAAATAAATAATAATCATGTTTCTTCTTTGGCCCCAAAAGCAGCTTTTAAAGATATTATAATGACGTTTTCGAAGTGTGGCTTTTGCATTGTGAATGTACAAGCGTGTTGCGGTAAAATCTTAAGCTGTATTGCTTCACAGAGGTTCATCATTTGCTGCTGCTAATTACGGCGCCTGGAATTTTCCATGCAAATGAAGATGTGGTTTTCGTGGCTGTTAATCCCATGTTTGGTCCCATAGTGCTGGTGCGATGCTGCCCCTGGTTCTGGTCGCTCTTGTGGATACAATCGCTGATGTGCAACTCAAATTGCCCCTGTTGAGCATATTTACATCAACATCCATCTTTCTTTTTCCCATCCCCAGCTCAGTTTGCTGCTTTTCTAGTCCTGAACGAGCTGTTTTGAGCAAATCCTCCTTTTATTTAGGTGGAAAAAGCTGCTGCTTTCTGGTCCTGCTACATCAGTCGTGTTCAAACAAACTTCCATCACTGCTCTTTTTGCAAATCCTGCCTATTTAGCAGAGAAAAGATTGATTTTTGTCTCTAGTTTTTGTGACAGTGAAACGTTCCGCAGCAGATCTGTGCCAACCCGCTGCTTTAGTGTTTCTCCGCTGTTAATCCACTGGAACTGGGACCTTGAAAGAGAAAAGTGCGTCAAGCAAGACTTGCCCTGCTCCGTCTTCATCCCCGTTTTGTTCCTTGGAGGGGAATTTGTGTCTTGTACCTACTGCCTGTTGGTGGATTCGGTTCTACGACGGCTTTTCCAGCCGGTGAAACATGAAGATGTTTTTGCTGCTTGGATGCTCTTTATAGTGAGAATCATGGTGTTGTACCATGACATGATGTTGCCCAAAACTGTTATCCTGTTGATACACGAGCCTGTCTCATGAAAACTGTTTGGGCATCGGTGGTAAGAGAGGGGTGAGGGGCTTCTTGTATTGAATTGAATCTACTGCCTCTTAATGAAGTGCAGATAGAATCATAGAATCATTTTGGTTGGAATAGACCCTCAAGATCATCACGTCCAACCATTAACCCATCCCTGGCACTGCCCCATGTCCCCAAGAACCTCATTCAACCGCTCCAGGGATGGTGACTCCAGCACTGCCCTGGGCAGCCTGTTCCAATGTCCCACAGCCCTTTGGGGAAGAAATTGTTCCCCAGATCCAACCTCAACCTCCCCTGGCGCAACTTGAGGCCGTTTCTCATCCTATCGCAATGTGTTTAATCCAGTGCTGTAATGGATGACTAACTTGATTGCCCAGAGAGGTGGTAGATGAACCATCCCTGGAGACATCCCAGGCCAGGCTGGACAGGGCTCTGAGCAACCTGAGCTGGTTGTAGATGTCCCTGCTCATTGAAGGTGCTTGGACTAGATGGTGTTCAAAGGTCCATTCCAACCCAAACCATTCTACAATTCTACAAACTTCAGCCTTAGTTAATAGAAAACGTTTGTTCCAACTATTCCGCTCAGGTACTTCCCCCCACAATTTGTTACCCCAGATTGGGATGGTTGATGTATGGAGGACCCGATATAAGGGCCGATGAGGTCAGGAGCTTCAGGCAGGGTTAGAGCAGGTGTCTCCAGCTGCTGTGTGATGGGTTTTGCTCAACCGAGTGGTGATTTTGCGGAGGAGCGACCTGTTCGTGCCGCTGCGATTGGCCGAGAGCTCCCGCTTGTAGAATAATTTAATCCATATTAATCTCTGACTTCGCTAAATGATGCAGTTGAGATCTTACGGCTGTTGCAGACAAATCTTGATAAAATGCCGTCAGCAAATTAAAACAATTATGGTTTAAAGAAGCAATAAATCTCTTACTCGGTCTCCCCGTTACCTTCGTTGTGTGCGATCAATCATGCACACCGTCTGGAGGAAGCACATGGCAAATGAATCATGGAATCCTAGAATGTCAGGGGTTGGAAGGGACCTCAAAAGCTCATCCAGTCCAATCCCCCTGCTGGAGCAGGAACACCCAGATGAGATTACACAGGAAGGTGTCCAGGCGGGTTGGAATGTCTGCACAGAAGGAGACTCCACAACCCCCCTGGGCAGCCTGGGCCAGGCTCTGCCACCCTCACCAGGAACAAGTTTCTTCTCAAATTTAAGTGGAACCTCTTGTGTTGCAGTTTGAACCCATTACCCCTTGTCCTATCATTGGTTGTCACCAGAAGAGCCTGGCTCCATCCTCCTGACACTCACCCTTTATATATCTGTAAACATTAATGAGTCACCCCTCAGTGTCCTCTCCTCCAGCTCCAGAGCCCCAGCTCCCTCAGCCTTTCCTCACACGGGAGATGCTCCACTCCCTTCAGCATCTTGGTGGCTGCGCTGGACTCTCTCCAGCAGTTCCCTGTCCTGCTGGAACTGAGGGGCCACAACTGGACACAATATTCCAGGTGTGGTCTCCCCAGGGCAGAGCAGAGGGGCAGGAGAACCTCTCTGACCTACTGACCACCCCTTTCTAATCCACCCCAGGATGCCATTGCTCATCATATAGTTTTTATGGTTTATTTTGTCCAACATTTACAGCATCCTCTTGATCCTGTAGCAAAAAACGAGCCAGGAGCTGCTTTTTCGGTGATGTGTTTTGCTTTTGCCAAAACAACGGGCAGCTTCGGTGATGGTGGGACACGCCGTCTGTGCCCGCAGCACCGCTTTAGTCACCCTCTCATTTTTATTTGTCAGTGTGCGGCGCAATGAACAGTCAGCTATTTATTTCTAATATCCTTTTCACCTTAAGCCAGAAGTGGGATGTTAAAAAGCTGCTCACAAATTGGTTTCTAGCTGAGTTCACAGGGAAGTTCTTGCTATCAAATCCAAAGTTTGGGGGGTCCAGAAGCGATGTGTAAGTTTGTCGAATGGCCAGATTTCATACGCTGCCTTAATAAACTTTAGGCAGGAGTGTTCTCGCCCATCTCGTGAATTCGCTCTCGCTAAAGACGTTTATGAGACTCCTCCCTTTCATTTTGAGTATCTATTCTGCAATTTGCAACAAGGAACCTCATTGTGGCATCTGGACGTTGCCTTTATTGCCCAAAACCACCCCAAATCAGCCGTTTAAGATGACGAGGGACGTGTCTTTGGGAAATGAGTGACGGGCAGAGTTGCCACGGGTCCGGAGGTACCCAGTGCTAATCCCTCGGTGATGAGTCGCGTTCTCCCCTTATTGCTCGGTTGCATTAAACCTCGCCCTGCCGCTGACTTTTCGTCGAGGCGATAGATGGGAGTATATTTGAAATTAATTTTACTCCACTTTTTGTAATATTTTTGTTTTAAATAGATTTATAAGCAACTTGGGGGCTATTTCTCCAAATTTATGAAGATAATTTTCACTCTCTTGATAAGGTTAAATTTACACCTGCTATTTCCATATTAATTCACATTGCTAAGTGGATCTAATTTTCTTCCGTTCTTCTATCTAGCGAGTGTGGCCTTTCCTAATGCAATTTCCCCCTCACTAAATCACTGTGATCGGGAGTCATGATCGAGTTAAATTAACTTAAATTAATTTACTTAATAAGAGCTCCAGATCATTGTGAATGAGGTTAAGATTTATTGATTCTCCTTTTCACTCCTCCCCCTTATCTCTCGCTGCTTTGCAGGAGCACGGCTCAGACGGGCTGCGATTTGCTTGCCTTCAGTTTCATTTGCTCCCGTTGACATCGCCGTTGGTCATCACTTAAAAGTCATGGGGGGCGATTCCCTCTCCCCACACAACTTCTTGCCACTGGGAGAGGGACAAATGAATCACTGTGGAGGAATCATGATGGATGAAGCAATGCACTGAGCAATGCTGCTCCTGCTTCCAACCTCTTTCTGTATTTCATGGGTTTTAGTGGATGTGGCCACCAAGAAACCAGGATGTCCAAGTTTCATAGATCCTACCTGGAGGCTGAAGAACCTTCTTGGGTAAGGCCGTGGAACTATGAAGATGAGGAGGGGTCTGGAGCATCTTTCTGATGAGGAGAGACTGAGAGAGCTGGGGCTGTTCAGCTGGAGAAGTGAAGCTGAGAGGGATCGGATCAACTGGATCAGTATCTCCAGGGTGGGTGTCAAGAGGATGGACCAGACTCCTTTCAGTGGTGCCCAACGATATGATGAAGGGCAATGGGGACAGACTGAAACACAGTAGGTTCCATCTAAACATGAGGAGAAACTTCTTTCCTTTGTGGTACCAGAGCCCTGGACTGGGCTGCCCAGAGAGGTTGTGGAGTCTCCTTCTCTGGAGACATTAAAACCCACCTCGACACCTTCCTGTGTGATCTGCTCTTGTGACCCTGCTTTAGCAGGTGGGTTGGACTGGATGATCTCCAGAGGTCCCTTCCAACCCCAACCATTCTGTGATTCTGTAGGATTGTGGAAACGTCTGGCAAGGTAGGTAGGGCATCTGCTGTTGTGGCTGGGATCCTCCAACCCAACGCACCTCGGCCGGAAGGAGTAGATGAGGATGAGGATGAAGATGAGGATGAGGACAGGAGGTTGCTCTTGGCAGTCGCAGATCCAACCCCTTGCAAAGCCACTTGCTCTACTGAAGGAACAATTTTCTTGCAGGATCAAACAAGACAAACCCAAATGCTGTTGAGCACCCAGCCTGAGGCGGCAGTGGGAGATGTCCATGCCCCTCTCTGGTGGATGATATGATTGACTTAGCCAGGAATCATGCCAAGAACAACAGATAACATTGGCCAGGAGCAGGAGGGTGCTCAGTGCCTACAGGAGACCCCATCTCACCCTCTCACGGAGAGACAGAACCTCTTTAAAACACATTTTGGGGAGCAGAAAGACCTGTGCGTAGCAGCTGATGTTTTGTTTATGGACCCCCATGACAGACGAGTTAAACATTGACCCACTTTGAAGAGTTTTAGTCTAAATCACTGATTCAAGCATTTAAAACAAAAGTCTGCAAATAATAGCCTGACTCTGATGGAGAAGCTCAGATTTTTTCCTCAGAAAACTTTACGTCTCCTCTTGAGGGACAGTCCTACCCCTCCAGCACTATAAATAAGTAAAGAAGGAGATAATACAACATTTGTCAGAGAAATGCCTGCTCAGTAGAAAAGACGTGTCAGCAGAGGATAAGCTTGTGTGGTATAGTTTTGTTTTCTTCTTTTCTTTCAGTTCTTTGGCCTGGAGCACATTAAATGGACTTAGAAGGAAAAGAGAACCTTTTGGGCTTGACTTGGGTCCTCAGCAGCCATTCCCCTCGTAGCCTTTAGCATTTTACCTTTTGGCATGAAGCAGGTGGTACAGACTGTGAAAAGGGCTGGATCTCAGTCATCATAGTGGGTGCAAGTGCCACTTCCCCAGGGCTAAGGGACACATGGCTGAGCACCAGGAGGAGGAGAAATTACCGTCTCTGCCGGTCACCGTGTTTCAGGAGGTTGGCATACTGTGTTCCAGATGGCTTGGACACGTCAACCTCCTTGTCTTACCCCTTCCTTTCCTTCACGGTGGGTAAGTTTTGGTTTCTGGTTCAGTTTTTGCTCTCCTGCCCGTGGTTTTCAGATACCCATCCCCAGCTGGGCAACCCAACTCATCACCCAGTTCATAGAATCAATTAATGGTTTGGGTTGGAAGGGACCTTTGAAGGTCACCCAGTCCAACCCCTGCCATGAGCAGGGACATCTTCACCCAAATCAGGTTGCTCAAAGGCCTGTCAAACCTGACTTTGAACACTTCCACTGATGGGGCATCCGAGCTGCTCCTTCTAGCTCTAGGCCAGTGAAG
Organism: Columba livia; assembly: GCF_036013475.1. Taxonomy (NCBI): domain Eukaryota; kingdom Metazoa; phylum Chordata; class Aves; order Columbiformes; family Columbidae; genus Columba; species Columba livia. The sequence goes on along the minus strand of NC_088603.1, from coordinate 161,262,417 downwards.
GTATCTCCTGAGGTTTTGTGGAGGCCACCGTTCTCCAGCGCTGGAGGGTTGAACAGACACCAAGATGAGGTTCTCAGGGACATGGGTTAGTGCCAGGGTGGGTTAACGGTTGGACTCGATGATCTTGAGGGTCTTTTCCAACCAAAACGATTCTATGGTTTTAAGTCATCAGAGAGTTTTGGAGAGCAAAGACGCTGCTCTCCATGTGTCTTGGAGGTGATGCAGGGTCTGGAGATGTTTATGTTCAATCACGGTACGTTCCTGAAGCCATGTGGGTTGGTAGTTGGGGTTGAGAGCTGTGAGTGGAGTTCGGGGATGTAACACACGATGGATAGAGCAAATCCATATTTCTCCAGCGCTTGGGCAGAGAAGTTGCAGAGAAGATGGAGAAACTGTTGACATAGATGTCTACCATTGATATTTGCCGAATGCTCTGATAGGGGGAAGCTTTCATTGAATTTATACATTGTGATGAGACAGGGTTGGCAAAAACCATCTTCATCCATCTATTTTCTCCACTGGCCGGTACCTTCACATTGGTGCGGAGAAGAGGTCCAAGAGGGTTCAAACTGGGGTGATCCTGCAAAGACCAGGCTGCAATCTCCAATTTTGGGGAAGATTTCAAGCACAGCTTTCTATGTCATTTATTAATATCTCATTCGGATGATGCTCTGGTGGGATTTTCCATCTCCTGGATATCCTCGCACACAGAATCACAGAATCACAGGATGTCAGGGATTGGAAGGGACCTGGAAAGCTCAACCAGTGCAGTCCCCCCCGGAGCAGGAACACCCAGATAAGGTTACACAGGAAGGTGTCCAGGTGGGTTTGAATGTCTGCAGAGAAGGAGACTCCACAACCTCCCTGGGCAGCCTGGGCCAGGCTCTGGCATCCTCACTGAGAATAAGTTTCTTCTCAAATTTAAGTGGAAACTTTTGTGTTCTAGTTTGTACCTATTGCCCCTTGTCCTATCATTGGTTGTCATTGAGAAGAGCCTGGCACCATCCTCCTGACACTCCCCCTTTCCATATTGATCCCGCTGAATGAGTTACCCCTCAGTGTCCTCTTGTCCAGCTCCAGAGCCCCAGCTCCCTCAGCCTTTCCTCACCCGGGAGATGCTCCACTCCCTCCAGCATCTTGGTGGCTGCGCTGGACTCTCTGCAGCAGTTCCCTGTCCTGCTGGAACTGAGGGGCCACAACTGGACACAATATTCCAGGTGTGGTCTCCCCAGGGCAGAGTAGAGGGGCAGGAGAACCTTTCTGACCTACTGACCACCCCCTTCTAACCCACCCCAGGTACCATTGGCTTCCTGGCCACAAGGGCCCAGTGCTGGCTCATGGTCACCCTGCTGTCCCCAGGACCCCCAGGTCCCTTTCCCCTACACTGCTCTCTAATAGGTCATTCCCCAACTTACACTGGAACCTGGGGTTGTTCCTGCCCAGATTCAAGACTCTGCGCTTTCCCTTGTTATACTTCATTGCACATTGGCGAAGGGTCTGAACATCAAAACTCAATGAGCAGCGGTCAGGGCACCAGGAGTTAATTTTGTTTTATCAAGATGATAAAACAACCCTTTTGCCTTCCCGGCTTTTCATGCATTAATCTGAAAAAAGCCTCAAAATGTGACTAATGCCCTTAAAGTTACTGTCAATTTTTTTCTCCCCAAATTCATTTGACATGAAAGTGAGGAGTAAACAGAAAGACTGTGTTTAAGCAGATAACTTGGAAAGCCTTTTCCATCACATTTAAAAACGGCCGTGTCATGGATTCTGCGAATTGGCACCTTCTATTTTGTTTTCTTTTATTTTGTCCGGGTGGTAAATTTTCTTTTAATAATCTCAAGGCGCTTTGACGAGGTTTAGGGCTCAGATTTCTTTTGGAAGGGATGTTAAACCATTCTCCAAAATGACATCTCATTAAAGCCAAATTCATCTGGAGACGTTACAGGCAGGAGGAAACCGTGGCTCCTATTTGAAAATACATATTCGTTTGTATTTTTTTCTATAGGAAGCACTTTTAATCTTTTTAATGAGGATGGTATGAGATGCACAAGCCCGGATTGTTCTGAGAAGCCCTGACATCTGGCCCAGTATAATCCAGGCTGTGTTAGGGACCAGTTTAGAGGCTTTAGAAAACAATGTCGCCTCTTTGGGGCAGAGCTCGGGATTAACCGTTCAGACACTTGGTGCCCCCCCTTGCAGAAACACAGACGTTCTGTGACACTCACGTGGCACTTTTCCCACCCACCCCTTTATTTCCCACCTATTTTTATTTATTTTCTTACTTCATTTCATTTCATTTCATTTCAGTTCAGTTCAGTTCAGTTCAGTTCAGTTCTTGTTTCCCCTCTTTCCCTCTTTCTCTTTTTCCTCTATTCTTTTTCATTTTCCTCTTTTCGCCTTTTTCCCCCTTTTCTCTCCCTCTTTATTTTTTTAAATATTTTTTTTCTTTTTTCCTATTTTTTTTTCCCTTTCCCCCCCCATCTCATTTTTTTTTCATTCTCCTCTTTTCGTTTTCTTCTTTTCCTGTTTTCCGTTATTTCACAGAATCCCAGAATGTCAGGGATTGGAAGGGACCTGGAAAGCTCATCCAGTGCAATCCCCCCATGGAGCAGGAACACCCAGATGAGGTTACACAGGAAGGTGTCCAGGCGGGTTGGAATGTCTGCACAGAAGGAGACTCCACAACCCCCCTGGGCAGCCTGGGCCAGGCTCTGCCACCATCACCCCCAACAAGTTTCTTCTCAAATTTAAGTGGAACCTTTTGTGTTCCAGTTTGTACCCATTACCCCTTGTCCTATCATTGGTTGTCACTGAGAAGAGCCTGGCTCCATCCTCCTGACACTCACCCTTTCCATATTGATCCCGCTGAATGAGTCCCCCCTCAGTGTCCTCTTGTCCAGCTCCAGAGCCCCAGCTCCCTCAGCCTTTCCTCACACGGGAGATGCTCCACTCCCTTCAGCATCTCGGTGGCTGCGCTGGACTCTCTCCAGCAGTTCCCTGTCCTGCTGGAACTGAGGGGCCACAGCTGGACACAATATTCCAGGTGTGGTCTCCCCAGGGCAGAGCAGAGGGGCAGGAGAACCTCTTTCTGTGTTCCTTTTTCCTTTTCCCTTTCTCCATTTTTCCTTCTTCCTTTTTTCCATTGTTTGCATTTTTTCCTTTTTTCCCTCTCTTTTTTTTTCCTTTTTCCCTTTTTCCTTTTCTCATTTTCCCTTCCTTTTTTTTTTCTCCATTTTTACCTTCTTCCTTTTTTCATTATTTCATTTTTTTCCCTTTCCCTTTTTTCTTTTTTTTTTCCTTTATTTCCTTTTTCCATTTTTTTCCTTTTGCCCTTTTTTCCATTTTTCCTTCTTCTTTTTTTCCATTATTTCAGTTTTTTCCATTTTTCTTTTTTATTCCTTTTTTCTGTTTCTATTTTCTCCTCTCCCCCTTTTTCTTTTCCACCTTCTTTCTTTTTCCTGTTTTTTCTTCCCTTTTTCTGTTTTCCCTTTTTCAGTTTTCCATTTTTTCTTTTTTCATTTTTCTTTTTTTCTTTCTCCTTTTCCCCTTTTTATCCTTTTTCCATTTTTTCCTTCTTCTTTTTTCCATTATTTCAGTTTCTTCCTTTTTTCTTTTCTTCCTTTTTTCCTTCTCTATTTTCCCCTTTCCTCCCTTTTTTCCTCCCTTTTTTCCTCCCTTTTTTCCTCCCTTTTTTCCTTTCTTTTCCCTTTTTCATTTTTCCAGTTTTTATTTTCCCTTCATTCTTTTTTCTTTTTCTTTTTTCTTTTTTTCTCCTTTCCTTTTTTTCTTCATTTTCTTCCTTTTGTCCTTTTTCCTTTTTTATTTTTCCATTTTTATTTTTCCATTTCCCCTCCCCACTTTTTATTTTCCCTTTTTTCCTTTTTTCTGTTTTTTATCCCTTTTCCAATTTTTTCCCATTTTGCCTTTTTCCTTTTCCCATTTTCCATTCTCTTTTCCCTTTTTTCCCTTTTTATTTTTTTTCTCCTTTCCTTTTCTTTGCATTTTCTTCCGTTTATCCTTCAGCCTTTTTCCTTTTTTCTTTTTCCTTTCTTCTTTTTCCTTTTCTCCAATTTTTCCATTTTTCTTTATCATTTCTTCCATTTTTTTCCTTTTTTCCTTTTCCCCCTCCCTCCTCCATTTTTTCTTTCCTTTTTTCCTTCCCCCCCTCCCCCCTTTTCTTTCCCTTTTCCCTCATTTTGTATTCCTGCTCTCTATGGATTTAGCAAAGCTTTTGGCACTCCCATCATATGCTCCTGCAGAAGCTGGGAGCCCATGGACAAGTTCACTCTCTGCTGGGTTAAGAACTGGCTGGAGGGCCGGGCCCAGGGAGTGCTGGTGAATGGGGCCGCATCCAGCTGGCGGCCAGTCACTAGTGGTGTTCCCCAGGGGTCGGTGTTGGGTCCAGTCGTGTTTAACATCTTCACTGATGATTTAGATGAGGGGATTGAGACCATCATCAGCAAATTTGCTGATGACATCAAGTTGGGAGGAGCATCGACCTGCTGGAGGGCAGGAGGGCTCTGCAGAGGGATCTGGATAGACTGGAAAAATGGGCTGATTCCAGTGGGATGAAGTTCAGCAAGGCCAAGTGGCGGGTCCTGCACTTTGGCCACAACAACCCCCTGCAGCGCTCCAGGCTGGGCACAGAGTGGCTGAAAGGGACCTGGGGGTGCTAATTGACAGGAAGCTCAACATGAGCCACCAGTGTGCCCAGGTGGCCAAGAAGGCCAATGGGATCCTGTCCTGTATCCAAACTGGCGTGGTCAGCAGGACAAGGGCAGTGATCCTTCCCCTGTACTCTGCATTGGGGAGGCCACACCTGGAGTATTGTGTTCAGTTCTGGGCCCCTCAGGTCAGGAAAGACATTGAAGTGCTGGAGCGGGTCGAGGACAAGGGGGCATGGACTTCAACTCTGCCAGGGGAAATTTAGGCTGGAGATTAGAAAGCAATTCTTTGCAGAGAGAGTGGTCAGGCATTGGAATGGCTGCCCAGGGAGATGCTGGACTCACTGTCCCTGGAGGTTTTTAAACTGAGATTGGACATGGCACTTAGTGCCATGATCTAGTCAATGGACTGGAGTTGGACCAAGGGTTGGACTGGATGATCTCTGAGGTCTTTTCCAGCCCAGTCCATTCTGTGGTTCTGTGATTCTGTGATTTTTTCCCCTATTTCTTTCCCTACATCGTTGCTACCAGCAGGTCATTTCCCAGCCAGCAGGTTCCTGATGGGCAGCGGGACCCAGCCCCATCACCAGCCCCATCCGTCCCCCCATCCTCCCATCCCCCCCAGTCCTACCCCACACTGGGACAACCTCATGCCATGAAGTTGTATTGTTTCCTGGTTTCACATGAATTTGCGGCTGCCAGCATTGCGGGGAACGCTCCGTTTTCCCCCTCGAAGGGTCGGCCACCAGTAATCGAGCTCTACTTTGGAGGAACTAATGAAAACAAAATAAAAGCGGGACTCAGAGGTTAACGACCAGCTTTAAATGCATATGAAAATACTTAAGAATAATGGGATAGTCTGTTTTTAATTTTGCTTAATGGAGTAGTCGAGTTTGGAATGGATTCTATTCAAAATAAAAGTGTCGCATCCGAACCTGGGGAGGCAGTGATGGGTTATTTACTTGGCAGAGTGTTGTGTTGATCCTGGATTAGCCCTTCCCTGGAGCCTCGAGCATCCTCATTCAGGGAACCCACTGTTCCCTAAATTCAGGTGTTTTTTCTTGCTGGAGACCTTGCAGCTTCATCATGTGCTGAGTCCATGTCAGTTGTGAGCAGAAAAAGGAGACGCTTGACTAGTTTGGCTTAAAAATGGAGCATTTATCTTCTTTTCCTCCCTTTCTGAATGAGTGGGGTGTATCTCATAGTCCTCACCTGATGTTATTTGGGGGAATGATCTTGCATTTCTTGTGGAGGTACAGAAAATAACCTTTTTCCCAGGGGCTTAAGGCACATCGGGATAATCTGGCTTCTTATTTGGCTGCTCAAACGTGGCTTTAGATCTGTAGCTGGCAAACATCTTGCTCTTCGGATTTAGGGAAAGCAATACCGAAAGCTGAGTTTTGGCTGAAGGGGAATCATAAGGACACAGAAACATGGAGCATCATTGAGAATAAAAGTGGCACCTTCTTTGTTAGCATCATCGGGGCGTAGTTTTGCTTTTGTAGTGCTTAACCCCAGCCAAAAATAGATGTGTTCTGTAAATTAAATATGTATAAGAGGTGGTTTCCACCACTAGGCTCCTTCTCAGTGTCACGGTCCATTCGGCAATGGACTCGTGATGGTTCTTTTACCTTCATCTCAGAGCGCAAAATGAAGGCAACCAAAATGCCAAGGGGTTATAATTCAATCAAGCAGTGTTGCTTTATTAATTTTCCCATAAAGCAGCACGCGATAGACTAAGAAAAAGAAAGGGAGAAGAAATGGGGAAAAAGTAAGAGTAAAGATGAGGAATGAGGTTGTGTTTATCACCAGTCCAGTTCCAGAAGCCTCCTCTGGTCTCCAGTCCCGTGGAGTCCGGCGGGTCCTCCGTCGTGGTTCGGGATCCTCTGGTGGGAAGATCTTCAATGGTGTCCATTCTGGTCTCATCTCTTATGCTTCTTCACCCCACTCACTCCCATTGTTTTAGCCCAGTCTTCGCCTTGATTGCGCAACCCAGGCTCATACTGCGCAGGCTCGAAAGATTCACGCTTTCTTTTGCCAATGCTTATATGTCCAACATTCAGGGGTCTTTCTCTGGTCCATTGGGTGACCTCAGGACCCTTGGCGAGCTCCTGGGCATGCTCCTTTTCGTCGGCCATTGTTTGGGGGAGCAGGTGAGGGACACGTGTAGCTGAGACTGCAGGTGAGAACAAATCTTCTGGACGGTGGCAATTGTCCCTGGGTCAAAGAGACCCTCATAACAATAGCTTTCAGGAGGCTGGGGCTGGTTTTAGCTGAAGCAGCAGGCAAAGTCCATACAGCAACCATTGTTAGCAGCAGCCTCCCGTATCGGAGAAACCAGTGCAACACAATGCTTCTCTTCGGGCCCCTCTCCAGATCATTGCCTACACGTTCTTTCTGTCAGAGCCTCTCTAAGTTCTTGATGGCGATGTTCAGGCAAATACTGCTCCATCTTCAGACCGACTCTCACACTCAGTCTCTTCCAAGAGCCATCGCCCAGCGAACTCCCAGCCTGGCACCGACTTTCTGCTGCATGAGATGTTGAAGCCTTTTGAGATGCCCGTGTTGGATGGAAATGTGCTGGAAGTCCACCAGTCCATAGCTTGGATAACATAAATGGAGGGTCTTCCTTCTCTTTCATCTTTTTAATCCCTGAAAGCAAAATTTGATGCTGCAAAACTATGGCAGAAGGCCATGGTGGTGTCCCTCATGGGAGGCACCACCTGCATGATTTTCAACTGGGTCAGGACAACATTTCAAAGTTCGTCTCCTGAGTAGAACGTCTCCAGTTTTTGGGCTTCAGGTAACATCACAGACCGGCTATGGAGGCTCAAACTCAACCCCTTGCAGATAAAACCAGTCCTGGGGATGTTCTCCAGCTGCTGGTTGGCTCTGGATCATCAGGCCTAGGTGGGAGCAAAGCCAAGGACGTGTTTTTGCTGAAGTGAACTTGGTCAGTAGTGTAGAAGTTGGGTTCTCAGCACCATGTTGCCTCCACAGATCTTCTCTGAAGGGTCCACACTACTTGCTAGAAGAGATATGGCTGGTGTGGATCGACAGTATTGGGCACCAGTTTGGGACAAGGTTTCGGATCCATGATGGAGTCTGTGAACACCTGGTTGATGCAACCTCAGACCAGCCTTCACCTTTCCAATATCTCCCCATGAGAGTGAATCCTTTGTGTTGAGTCCTATCGCAGGACAGAAAGGAGAAGATTATGTGATTTCAACTGTTAATGTTCACCCCAATGCCAAGTCCTAGAGAGTTGAGCGGAATTGTGAGCGTGACATCGTTCTACACAAATACAGAGAGCTATTAATATATCACACCCATGATGCTTGTTTGACCAAACGGTTCTTTATAAAAGGATAAACCAAAGTGATAATCAAGCTAAAAAGAAAGAAAGGAGACTCTTAATCTCAATAAATCTGCAAGAAGCTTTAGTTTTGCGTGGTGCAGGGGAATAACAGTGATCCACCATCTCCCAATTGCATCCTGGTGCTGCACCAGCTTTACGAGCTCCCAAAGTTGGACAAGCCAAGTAGAACGATCCCGTAGGGAGTAAAACCAGTACGTAGGACATCGCCTACATTGTATAACAGCGCGGACGTCCTCGTGAGTGGTTGTGTTGCTTCTCAACGCACTACCGCTCATCAGCAATGTCTTGCTGACTGGCTGCTCCCGCCCCGTGGCATATTAAGATATATTAAGCTAATATGTTTTACTTAGTGTTGATAATAGGCAGAAAGCGCACGCACAGTCGGTTGGTAGAGGATTTGCTGATGAGTAGTAATTCATTAACTGGGATTTTTTTCCCCCCTCTTTTGTGACCGCCTCTCTTTGCTTTCAGAGTCCAGCAGCTATCAAAGAAAAGCAGAATATCCTTAGTGAAGAGGTTTATACAGATTAAAAGTTGGGAGTTTTCAGCTGTGGATCAGCAGTTTTGGGTCAGGGCTGGATCAGCTGATGCAGGAACTCAGGTGGGAGATGGGAAAGTGCCCAGAGAGGTGGTGGATGCTCCATCCCTGGAGACATCCATGGACGGGGCTCTGAGCAACCTGAGCTGGTGAAAATGTCCCTGCTCATGGCAGGGGTTGGACTAAATGGTCTTCAAAGGTCCCTTCCAACCCAAAGTATTCTATGATTCCATGAAAATTTGTGCCCAGGCAACTGGAGAGGTCATCTCCAGCATTGGGGAGGTCATCTCCAGCATTGGGCAGGTCATCTCCAGCACTGGGGACCCCATCTTCAGGTGCTGCAACACTGAATTTCATAGAATCATAGAATCGTTTGGGTTGAAAAAGACCCTCAGGGTCATTGAGTCCAACCATAACCCAACTCTAGCACTAAAACCATTTGAGATGATCCTCCCCATGCCACAGCTTTTGGAGGCTTTGCTGCCTCTCTCCATGGTTGGGTACATATGTCATCTCTGGAAGCCTCAACCCAACGATGCATTGGGGTGGCCATGGTCTTTGCGTGGTGAAGGCAGCAATCGCTCCCTTCCTCTAGGTTATATCCAAAATATCCTAAATAAGATGGCACATACATGACACGTCTGTCAGGACTTGTCCTTACTCTTGGTTTACTTGGAGTCCACGTTTGAGGGTCTTGAAACCAGCACGATGGTGGAAAAATCACCTTGAACTCAAACCATTATCTCTGACAAAGGCACAGGGAGAGCTTTAGTGGAAGAATGTTAATTACTGATGTTATAATGTTTTTTATGGATTAGTGCGCAGGTTCTAGGATGGACCTGGGGCAACCGGAGCAGATGCCACGTGGAATAAAGCGGAGGGTTGGTACCTCCCTTGTCCCATCTTGAGATCACTCGGGGACTGATTGTGGTGACACTGGGAATTGAAGCCGATCTCCAAAGCCCTTTAACCTTTCTTGATGCTGCTCATTCTGCCCCGGGGCATCGAATTATTCCCAATTAGATGCTCCAGGATAAAATATCTCGTGGGACCATGAGGTGTCAGGTACCGCTGTTCCTTTTGTCCATCCACATTCCCCAGATGACAACTGTACCTTTAAAAATATGTATATATTTTATATGATAGTATACACACTTTTTAACTCAGGCTTCAGCAAAAATATCTATTTAACATGATATTATTTCTAAATTTGTAGCCTACTAAGAGATTAGAGCTTCTCTTTCCCCGAATGGTTTTTGCTACAAAGTGTCATAACTTCTCCAACCCTTTTATCAGATCGATCTGAGAAGTTTTTCGGTGCCGATTCCGGTGTCAAAGTTGGTTTTTAAAAGAAAGGAGCGAGGGGGGAGTTCAGAAGGTCTGAATGGCAGCTCTGCGCCACAGAAACGACCCGAATCACTTCTCATCGCCTCCCGGCGATGGTGAAATTGTGATACGCTCGTTTAAACCTGGCCTTGAGCTGCTGCGCTGAGCCGAGCCCAACTGGTGCCGGCATCTGGGCTGCCCACGCCGGGCAGGTCTCGGGGCTCAGGAAAGAGCGAACCAGTTTGCGGGGGCAAAGAGGTCGTTTGGCAGGCGCCCGAGCATCGTTTTTAACTGATTCATTCTTTGCAGGCTAAGTAAACATGTAGTCTTTTTTCATGCCGAAGGATGGATCCATCTGTTTCTTCTCGGTGTGAGAATAGAGATGAAATAGTCTAGAAAAGCTGGAAGAAGCTTCTGGATTAGCGAAGGTGGAGGGATGCGCGGGATGAGGGGGATGAGCGGGAGCGTCACGGCCGAAATGGTAATTCAAAGAAAACAACATTTCTATAGCATCTTTGATACAAGACACTCAGATCCACGTACAAACGCTACATTTTAACGCTTCCACCCAGGAGAAAATTGTCCATCCGACATCTTATATTGTGGAGAACCAAGGTTGGGTTGGATGAGGCTTTGAGCAACTGGTTCTAGTGGGAGATATAGCGGTACCCACAGCTCGTGCATCTCTCCTGGGGTCGATCAGGTGTTTTATCCCCTTGGGCTGAAATAATAAATACTTCCAGTTGAGTTTAGGTGGATATTATATTCCATGTGGAAACAAACACCTAAATAATGCTATATTTGTACCTTACTATACATCCAAGACCTACGTAATCAGCTCTATTGACCCCTGGGCATTTATTTCCTTCTGCCGCCTTCAGAATCATCAAAATTAACTGGTTTAGTACTAATATCACTCTGGGCAGATTTAATCTCTCCCCATTGTGGTTTCCTCTTTCTACACCCAAATTCTCTGTCTGATGGACGTTATTCTGGGACAAAACCATGGTGTTTCCTCCAAACCTTGTATTTTATGTCAAGGAGCGCTTGGTTTTCATATTGGATGATCTTTACCGAGCGAAAGTAACGTGAGGACTTGAAGAGGCGCTTTGGATGTGTCTAAATTAATTTCTATTACCTTGCCTAGCTGCTGTAGCATCAAGTTGGGGAAATAATTGGTGAATTTCTCCTCTGTTGCCGTCTTGCTTTGACGGGGCTCACGGCAAAGCCGACCATCTGCACCCGGCAGCTTCCCCGCTCCCTGTCTGTCCGTCTGTCCGTCCCCCGGCACCGAGCGGGCACCGCGGCATCTGCGGCTCGCGCTGCCCCGCCGGGCTCGCCTGGAAGGAGGATTTGCAGGAGGATACGGGCAGGTCTGTGAGGTCACAGCTGTTAAAGCTGGGAAAACGGGAGAAAAAAGGGCAGAGGGGTTCCCGGAGTTGGCACGAGTGCTGCTGCCACCTGTCCGCGAGCATCGATGGTTTTCCAAGCTGAAATAGGGTTTGCTTGCAAATCATTTCCTTTAATCCACCACTAAATAAATCTGCATTTAATAACTGCTTCTCCAATTATTGGTGCCGCCGTGGGCGTTCCTGCCATCCCGCAGCGGAAAGGAGCGTGTGAACGGAGGTGGTGAGGGACGAATCTCTGGGGAAACCCCAAAGCCGTTCCAGTTCAGGATCATTTATATGGACAAAGGTTTTAAGGAGGAGCGGGGGGTGCAGAAATCAGCATCTCTGCTTGTTTTAAATTCCTTTTGAAATGCAAGAATCAAAGGGGGCGAAAGGAAATGGAAGGAACCTTCTTTGTGGGAGTCATGTTGGTGAGTGAGACAGTGGGAATGTTTTCCCATTCCCTCCTAACAAATTCCTGGTCTCTGTTGCACCTAAAATAACTGTATTTCAACCCAAACCAGGATTTGGTGCCACTGCAGCGGTGATCAGGGCTTGGGTTGGGTGGGAGAGATGGGAAGATGCTGGGATGCTCCAGTGTGGATGTCCAAAACGATTATTCATATTTTTTTATCCCATCTATGTAAAACTCTGTTAGGACGGGGTGCTGGATTTGTCAAAGAGAGCTAAAAGTTGCCTTTCTGTTTTTATGTTTTTTTATGGTGGCACTTAACCACCCCCACCTTGGGCCTTTCTGCAGGACGGAATATTTTTGCGTCAGGGTTGGTTTTTTTCTGTGTGTTGCGTTGCTCTGAACAGGGAGGGTTTGGGTGGTGGAGATGGTGGTGGCTTCTGCCATCACACAGAATCACACAATTCCAGGTTGTCAGGGGTTGGAAGGGCCCTGGAAAGCTCATCCAGTGCAATCCCCCCATGGAGCAGGAACACCCAGATGAGGTTACACAGGAAGGTGTCCAGGCGGGTTGGAATGTCTGCACAGAAGGAGACTCCACAACCCCCCTGGGCAGCCTGGGCCAGGCTCTGCCACCCTCACTGAGAAGAAGTTTCTTCTCAAATTTAAGTGGAACCTCCTGTTTTCCAGTTTGTACCCATTACGCCTTGTCCTATCATTGGTCGTCGCCGAGAAGAGCCTGGCTCCATCCTCCTGACACTCCCCCTTTAGATATCTGTAAACATTAATGAGTCACCCCTCAGTCTCCTCCAGCTCCAGAGCCCCAGCTCCCTCAGCCTTTCCTTACACGGGAGATGCTCCACTCCCTTCAGCATCTTGGTGGCTGCGCTGGACTCTCTCCAGCAGTTCCCTGTCCTGCTGGAACTGAGGGGCCACAACTGGACACAATATTCCAGGTGTGGTCTCCCCAGGGCAGAGTAGAGGGACAGGAGAACCTCTCTGACCTACTGACCACCCCCCTTCTCATCCACCCCAGATGCCTTTGGCCTTCCTGGCCACAAGGGCCCAGTGCTGGCTCATGGTCACCCTGCTGTTTCCAGGACCCCCAGGTCCCTTTCCCCTACACTGCTCTCTAATAGGTCATTCCCCAACTTATACTGGAACCTGGGATCCACCACGTCGATGTGGTTCAGGAACTTAGAATCTTTAAATCATAGAAGGGTTTGGGTTGGAAGTTGGATTGGACCTTTGGGTTGGACCTTTGAAGATCATCCAGTCCAGCCTCCCAACATCTACCACTACATCAGGTCACTCAAAGCCCTGTCCAATCTCACCTTGGTGCTCCACAACATGAGGCAATGGGTGGACAATTTTCACCTTGGTGGAAGTGTTGAAATGTGGCGTTTGTATGTGGATCTCAATGTCCTGTATTGAAGGTGCTGTAGAAATGTGTTTTCTTTGAATTTTGGCTGTGATGCTCTTCGGAAATCCCAGAGCTTGAAGAATGAAAAACCTGATGTAAAAGGGGGAAGATCAAAAGACCTTTTTGGACAACACTTGAAACTGTGCGGTTGGGACTAATGAGTTGCGCTGTCACTGCTCATAATCATGATGCTTAATCCTTTATTATTGAGGGATTTGTGTTTGGGCAGGGGGAATGTTACCGCAGACCTGTTCCCTGGTTGTCGTGGTTTAACCCGAGCTGGCAATACGACCACGCAGCCACTCACTCACTCCCTCCCCAATAGGGAGAGAATTGAACGCGAAGGGAGAAACTTGGATTGAGATAAACACAGTTTAATAAAGTAACAAAATACTAATACACTACTAGTAACTAGATATATAAATTAGAAATAGAATACTCTGCCAAATGGCAAAAGGTTGAACTAAACATCCTGAACCGAGCTCCTCTGGCTCGGACAAAAAGAGCAAAGAAAGAGAGAAAACGCCCGAGAACAAGAGCAAGAACGCCCGGGAGAGGTAGCGGAGATCCCGACTCTCCTTAAATAACCTGCATGATGCTATTGGATGGAACACTCTTATTGGTCAGTCTGGATGTCAGTCAAGCTCTGTCCATCCATCCCCCCTTGGCTCTCAGACCAGAGCAATTCTAAACATGAACTCTGTCCCGGGGTGTTATCTCTTGTTCTCAAATTAAGTCCCAATCCTGATCGTGCCATGAAAAAAAAGGTTTCTAACTGCATGAAGAAAACAAACCCATTTTCAATCAAAACAGCACATCTGGGCGTTGCTGGGGGAATCACTGCTGGAGGAGACCACCCGGAGCGGGACGTTGATGCCGACCCGTGTGGCCACTCCGCCAGAGAAGCCGATGGGGGGACAACCCGCAGCATCCTCCACCTCCTCGGATTTGCTACGGTGGAATGAATAATAAAACAAAAAAGCCCATAGCGGGGTCTTTTAGTCCAAATATTGACAGTGGCAAAGGAGCATTTCAGGGGGAGGAGAAATCATTCTAAGAGTGAGTCTAAGAAATCAACTGAAGAATTGCCAGAATCTGGGTTATAACCCAACCCATCAGTTCTAAGAGTGACATTTTTTTTGAGCAGGCGTATCAGACTCATTTTCACCCAGGGCCACATTAGCCTCGCCATTGCCTTCAAAGGGCCGAATGGCATTTTAGGACTAATTATACAGTCCTAAATTACATTTATACAGTCCTGTTTTACAAGGTCTATTTAAACTAAATCAAACAGATTTAAGCCTTGCATTTTCAAGTGCCAGACTTGGGTTTAATTAACAAAAGCAAATATTTGTCATCATCTGCTAATGTGAAACTGGTTTGGAGAGCACCAGGAAAGTAAAAGGCTTTGAGAACAGAACCAGAATTGGTGTGTGGAGTCTTTCCATGCCACTGCAACGCAACAGCACCAGTTTCAATAACACCCATGGAAACCCAATTTCCACTCAATAACCGCAATTCCCCGTTAACTAAAAAGGGATCAAACACTCAGGTACTTTACGCAGCCATGAAATCTGGTGGGAAGTGCTTTGGTGGGTCCGGGTAGCGCAGCTTTGGGCTGCTGGCATACTTTTTGCCTGCGTTTGTGAAACTCTCGGTTCCTATTTTGCTTATTTCTTTTTTCCGTTGGCGATGCTAAAGCATCGGGCAGGTTTTTGAACATTTTATTTTATGAGAACAGTCGGTTACGAGTCCCCAAGTGCCGTAAAAGTTAATGTGATAGTCGCTCTGCGCCTGTGCTCATTTTTATAATTTTTTATTTTATGAAACAGGACAGGGAGCTTAGTGACTTATTACTATTCATTTCGTTTCAATGCAGTAAATATTGATTCAGTTGGGGGTTTTCAATTTAAACCACTCGGCGATTATATAAAATATTACTAGCCTCTGAAATTATGCTTACCGATCCCTTCGGCTGCTCATTAACGAAGGAGTGCAATTTTTAGATCCCTTTGCTTTCATCATTCTAATAAATGGGCTAAGCTCCCTTTTTGCACGGAAGGTGCTGTGCGCTCAGCTTGCAGGGGCTTGTCAGCCTCTATGCAGCTCTTCATTTGGAGCCGCTTTCAAAGGATTTTGTGTTGTTTTTTCAATATTTGAGGCATGTAGGTCTCCTCTTCTTGATTCTCCGGCTGTGGCGGTGCCAGGGAACGAAAACCGGAGCCGGTTTGTCCTTGCGATGTGTCCTGGGTTTCTCTCACCATTGGGTCATTGGGTGTTGCTTGAACTCAAAGGACCTGATACACAAATCGTATGGGGAGCAACTAAGGGACCTGGGGGGGTTCAGCTGGAGAACAGGAGCTGAGGGGAGACCTTCTGATCTCTGAACTGCCTGAAAGGAACTTGGAGCCAGGGGGGGTCGGGCTCTGCTCCCCAGGAACAAGCGCCAGGAGCAGAGGAAACGGCCTCAAGTTGCACCAGGGGAGGTTGAGGTTGGATCTGGGGAACAATTTCTTCCCCAAAGGGCTGTCAGGCATTGGAACAGGCTGCCCAGGGCAGTGCTGGAGTCACCATCCCTGGAGGGTTGGACAGACAGAAATGAGATTCTCAGGACATGGGGTAGTGCCAAGGTTGGGTTATGGTTGGACTCAATGATCTGGAGGTTCTCTTCCAACCCAAATGATTCTCTCATTCTATGACCTGTTTACATGTGTTGGCGAGGAACGAGAAAAGAGGTGTGGGAAGAAGGAAGAGGGGGAACAAAGCCTGACCGGTGTAATTAGCCAGGGTAGAAGGGTCTCGTTAGCTACGGAGAGGCTAGTGGCTGTGGGCTGCTTGTGAACGATGGATGTTCTCATGGCAAAGCTCTATGTGAAACCAGCTCAGTCAACCCACCCATATGATGTTGCTTCGACATCATATGGAGGTGTTGACTCATATGCTGGTAGGGATGGTGTTAAATAAATTTCTGCAGAAAATTTCTTAAGTGCCACCAGGGTCTCAGCTGAGAGCTGGTGGTGGTCGGGCTGTGGGCTGGAGATGTTGCCCATCTGTAGGTGACTCTGTTTGATTTTACAGGGGTTTTCCCTTCCCATTCTTAGACCTCTCCATCCCCACAGCTTCACATTGAGTACCCCAGGTTCCAGTATAAGTTGGGGAATGACCTATTAGAGAGCAACATAGGGGAAAGGGACCTGGGATTCCTGGGGACAGCAGGATGACCATGAGCCAGCACTGGACCCTTGTGGCCAGGAAGCCAATGGTACCTGGGGTGGGTTAGAAGGGGGTGGTCAGTAGGTCAGAGAGGTTCTCCTGCCCCTCTGCTCTGCCCTGGGGAGACCACACCTGGAATATTGTGTCCAGTTGTGGCCCCTCAGTTCCAGCAGGACAGGGAACTGCTGGAGAGAGTCCAGCGCAGCCACCAAGATGCTGAAGGGAGTGGAGCATCTCCCGTGTGAGGAAAGGCTGAGGGAGCTGGGGCTCTGGAGCTGGACAAGAGGAGACTGAGGGGTGACTCATTAATGTTTACAGATATCTAAAGGGGGAGTGTCAGGAGGATGGAGCCAGGCTCTTCTTGGTGACAACCAATGGTAGGACAAGGGGTAATGGGTTCAAACTGGAACACAGGAGGTTCCACTGAAAGAGAAGAAGAAACTTGTTCCTGGTGAGGGTGGCAGAGCCTGGCCCAGGCTGCCCAGGGAAGTTGTGGAGTCTCTTTCTCTGCAAACATTCAAATGCGCCTGGACACCTTCCTGTGTAACCTCATTTGGGTGTTTCTGCTCTGGCAGGGGGGGATTAGACTGGATGAGCTTTCCAGGTCCCTTCCAATCCCTGACATTCTGGGATTCTGGGATTCTGTGACTTTGGAGTACGGGCTCCTTGCTGTGCTCCTCCTGGGATCTTCTCACTAGAAGGACATGAGACAATGATGTCCATACGCTCCTTCTCCAGCTCGCCTGTCCTCAGGACAAGGGTGGATACAGGATGTCCCAATGGGATTGGAAAGAAACTAAAAAATTCAGACCTAGAGAAGCATCTCCACGTGCAACAGTTGAGTGTTGTCAAAGTTGGGCAAGAAACTATATGCTTGTTGCAAAGTGCCCTCAAGGCGAGAAAAGGGTATAGCTCAGGTTGGCCTCAAGTTCTCTGCGCCTTTTAAATGTGACCAAGAACACGCAATGGGCAGGAGGAAACTGAGAAATCATCCGGTTTAGCAAGAGCTGCATTAATTGGATCAATGTTCATATGTGATTTAAAATAGGTTGTCAGTGGAGCAGAGCATTTGGCGGAGAAGCGGGTACAAGGGGTGAGTTACGATGTTGTATCTCGTGGGGCAGAGACGTTCTTTGCGTTGTGCTTTGCGCAGCACTTAACCCTCGGTGAACTTGCCCGAAAAGAAGTGATGATGTGGCCAAAAAGAACCTGGACGAGACTTCAAATGGGAAAAGAAAGAACTAAAACCCTTCTGCTGTGCGCACTGCCATGCAGCCAACTTATATAATTGAACACTGGTTTAAATACCACTTTTAGGCCAGTTTTAAGGGTGGTTGTAAACCACCTTGACGAAAATCAATAGATTTTTAGACTACTTGCATATATCAAATTTGCTAGCCCGATCTCCCCGAGCGTTTAATAACTAATCTTACTAATTCCGTGCAGTATGATCAAGGCCGTTGTAGTGAAGTTGACAGCTTTGCCAGAAAGCCTTTGTGTGAGTGGTTTTTTTGTCTCCTAAATTCAAAGAATTCATCCATTTTTATGCAAACCCTGAGACTAATAAGCTCATCAGGTTGTTGAGTTACCTAATGCTGTGGATGAATGCACATTATTTTAATTCTAAGGTCGAAAAAGAGTTTCTGAAGTCCTGCATGAAGTGTTCCTTGATGATATTTGAGGATTTAATGTGTGTAACGATAGGATGAGAGGAAATGACCTCAAGTTGTGCCAGGGGAGGTTGAGATTGGGGAACAGTTTCTTCCCCAAAGGGCTGTGGGCCATTGGAACAGGCTGCCCAGGGCAGTGCTGGAGTCACCATCCCTGGAGGGGTTTAAAATACATGTAGATGAGGTTCTCAGGGACATGGGGCAGTGCCAGGGGTGGGGTAGTGGTTGGACTGGATGAGCTTGATGGTCTTTTCCAGCCAAAATGATTCTGTGGTTCTATGGTAGCATGATCGTGTAGTATTGCAGCATGTGGGAGTTTTGGAGCAAGGCAGAGCTTCACCAGAGACCAACAGAGGTTGAGTACCAGTTTCCCCAGATGCCCTTGAAGTCCCCTCTGTGCACTTCAACCACTTTAGGATTTTTAATTCCCTTGTAAAATCATCGAATCCTAGAATGATTGGAGTTGGAAGAGACATTTGAAGGTCATCTATTTCCAACTCCCCTGCCATGAGCAGGGACATCTTCACCAGCACAGGTTGCTCAGAGCCCCGTCCAGCCTGGCCTGGGATGTCTCCAGGGATGGTTCATCTACCACCACCCTGGCCAACCTGGGCCAGTGTTTTATTACTCTCATTGTAACAAATTTCTTCCTTATATCTAGTCTGAATCTTCCCTCTTTTAATTTAAAACCATCACACCTTATTCTGTCACAATAGGCCCTGCTCAAAAGTCTGTCCCCATCTTTATTATGGACCCTTTTAATTACAGAAAGACCGCACTAAGGTCTCCCCAGAGCTTCTCCTCCCCAGGCTGAACCCCCAGCTCTCTCAGCCTTTCTCCCCAGAGCTGTTCAGCCCTCGGCCCATTCCTGTGTCCCTCCTCTGTCCCGCTCCAACAGCTCCATGTCTGACTGGTGCTGGGACCCCAGAGCTGGACGCAGAGCTCAGAGGGGTCAGGACATGGGGGCATAGATGCAGGGTCCCCCCTCCAGCTGCTGCTCACGCTGCTCTGGGTGCAGCCCACGACCACACATTGCCAGATATTTTGGCCTCTTGTATCAGTGGTAAATAACCTCCCACTCAATCTGCTGTGGTTTATCTGAGGTGCCAAGGAACCAATTTGGGTTTCCTGTAGTGAAGCAGCAAGCAGGAGATTTTCCTTTAATACTGCAAAGCCAGGCGGTCATTCCCATTCGTGCCACCCAGGAACACGATCCTTTTATTGCGTCGGAGGCTTGCAAAGTCATTTGTCCTTGTTGATTGAGTATTTATGATGGGAGCTCTGGATGGTGTTTCCCTTAGATTGAATTTCAGCAGCTGGCAAGAATTGCTCTGGTCCTCCCTGTCGGTCGCTTTTCTGTCAGGACACAGAGTAACATCTTACCTGTTTATTCTCGTCCTTTGATTTAATTCCTGGTACAGGTACAACCCAAGTGTGGGAATTGGTGGTATTTTTATACTGCTTTATATGTATATATTGTCTTTCTCCTCCCCTTTTATTTTTATATATATTTTTAATGCCTGCTCAATATTCATGGCACATAAAACCATTCACCGCTTATCATGAGCTGTTATCCCAACAACTCTTCACGATTATTAATAATAGCGCTTAGTTTCGTGGATTGCTTTTCATTATGGCTCTCGAGGCAAATAATAGATGCAGGGAAATAATGCTGTCGGTTGGGAAGCGGCTGTCGTTGCCTCTTCGCGAGTAAAGATTTTGAGCTATTTCTACGGTTCCTGGTGGTCACCTGCCAAAGGAGAACCTCTTGGATGTGCTACTGTGCACCGTGCTGTGTCCTCCTTACAGACCATGGTTGTGTTTGGGTGCTGACGAAGATGTTGTAGGATCTTAAATGGCCATTTTGGTACCTTCACTTGTGTGGGGAACTGTGTTTGTGGGAAGAATGGGGTAAATGGGAGCAGGTGGTGGTGCGTCCTGGTGCACCAGAATGAGAGAAGGGGCTGCCATCCAGCAAGACTTGGACAGGCTGGAGGGCTGGGCAGAAAAGAATCTGATGAAGTTCAACAAGGCCAAGTGTAGGGTCCTGCACCTGGGGAGGAATAACCCCAGGAACCAGTACAGGTTGGGGTGGACCTGCTGGAAAGCAGCTCTGCAGAGAAGGACTTGGGAGTTCTGGTCAACAACAGGTTGACCATGAGTCAACAATGTGGCCAAGAAGGCCAATGGTCCCTGGAGTGCATTAGGAGGAGTGTGACCAGCAGGTTGAGGGAGGTTGTTCCTCCCCCTCTGCTCTGCCCTGGTGAGGCCACATTTGGAGTTCTCTGTCCAGTTCTGGGCTACCCAGTTTAAAAAGGACAAGGAATTACTGGAGGGAGTTCAGCAGAGGGCTATGAAGATGCTGAGGGGTCTGGAGCATCTTTGTGATGAGGAGACTGAGAGAGCTGGGGCTGTTCAGCTGGAGAAGAGAAGCTGAGAGGGGATTTGATCAATGTTTATAAATATCTCCAGGGCGGGCGTCAAGAGGATGGACCAGACTCTGTTCAGTGGTGCCCAGTGACAGGATGAGGGGCAACGGGCACAGACGGAAGCACAGGAGGTTCCACCTGAACATGAGAAGAAACTTCTTTCCTTTGAGGTGCCAGAGCCTGGACCAGGCTGCCCAGAGAGGTTGTGGAGTCTCCTTCTCTGGAGACATTCAAACCTACATGGACACATTGCTGTGTGATCTGGTCTGGTGAACCTGCTTTAGGAGGTGGGTTGGACTGGATGATCTCCAGAGGTCCCTTCCAACCCCAATCATCCTGTGATTCTGTTCCAAGCTCTGGGCTGGTGATGTAGGCCGACAATTCCCACCCAGGTGCCTTAGAACCTCCCAAGCCTTTCAGGTATGAGTCTTCCTCCTTAGTGATATTCCTCCTTAGAGATATTTTAAGAAATCTGTCTAGTCCTGGACTACCCCTACGTGATGGAGCAGGTGTTCTCCAGAGGTTCCTTCCAACCTCAACCACTCTCTGGTTCTGTGATCTCCAGACCTCTGAGTATCACAGTTCCCAATTGTGACACATTATATCTTCATAGATCAGGGCTATTTGAAATTTCACATTAAAAATTAGCCCTGGGCAGGTGGTTGGACCCACCTGCTGCAAGACCCAGTTGACTTGGTTTTGCATGAATGCCAGGAGACCTGGAGTTGCTGCTGGGTCTGAGATCTCCCACTCCCATCTTCTCTCTGCCAAACAGATACTTCCAAACCCACCTTTGATTCTCCAGCCAGTGCATCTCTCTTCTGCCTAATTTTCACTGCTGGGCAGTGGTTTTCTTGACCTCAAGTCTAGAAAGCAATGGGCAACCAAGACTTGAGTGATGAGCAGCAAGCCGCTGAGAAAGGCAACTTGTTTCTCTTCTTCTACAAGTTAGTGATATGTTTGGGTTTTTTCCTTTGTTTTTGGGCTTGTTTTTATTTTCTCTTTCCCCAGCTCAGCAAAGCTCAGCTGTTTGGCCTTGCGCACCGGCAAGGCGTCCGAAAGACCCGGTTTTAATTTGCGGTTAGATATCTGTTCAGATTGCATCCACTTCCCCAGTCAGCACTTAATTGGCAAGTCACTTGATTTAACAGCGTGGGAGCCAGCACCGGAAAAATGGCTCCGATAAATCACTGCCTGACGCCAGAAAATAGATATAATCTCAACATTAACTACATTAATAGTAGCAGGAGCCGAATTAAGAAAGCCATAAAGTATAGGCAGGAGAGTATAAATTATACCCATCTCGCTGTCTTCTTTTCCAACCTCTGTTTTTCTTCTTTCTCCGGACCCTCGCCCAGCTGGTGGCACATGGTCATGCTCTTGTTGGGGGCATGTTGTGGATTTTCTCCTTTGGGGACAGCGATGCCACCAGCCCACACCTTTCCCAATTCATGTCACTCTTTAAGGCCACCGCTAGACTTGGCTTAATCAGTTTTAGTGGCTTAATATTGATTTTGAAAGGATCCAGAATGGGAGGTAATTGCTTTGCTGTTGAGTTTCATTTCTTCCTTCCTTGGCCCTGGCCGTGACCACGTGGTCTTTTTCTGGTCCTCTGATCTCATATATTTTTAACGTGATTATTTTGGGCTGGGTGAGGGGAGTCAAAACACTTTCTAATGATGTGGAAAGAAAAAGAAATATTCGTTAGGATACCGGCTTCATAGTATCATAGAATCATTTTGGTTGGAAATGACCCTGAGGATCATCAAGTCCAACCATTAAGCTGACACTGGCACTACCCCATGTCCCTGAGAACCTCATCTCTGTCTGTTCAACCCCTCCAGGGCTGGTGACTCCAGCACTGCCCTGGGCAGCCTGTTCCAATGCCCCACAGCCCTTTGGGGAAGAAATTGTTCCCCAGATCCAACCTCAACCTCCCCTGGCACAACTTGAAGCCATTCCTTCTGCTCCTGGCGCTTGTACCTGGGGAGCAGAGCCCGACTTCCCCTGGCTCCAAGCTCCTTTCAGGCAGTTCAGAGATCAGAAGGTCTCCCCTCAGCTCCTGTTCTCCAGCTGAACCCCCCATGTCTCTCAGTTGCTCCCATCACACTTGTGCTCCAGCCCCTCACCAGCTCCGTTCCCTTTTCTCAACTCGCTCCAGCACCTCAAGTTCTTTCTTGTCATCAGGGCCCCAAAGCTGACCCCAAGATTTGAGGTTTGGCCTCCGCAGTGCCCAGTACAGGGGATGGTCACTCTTCTAGTCCTGCTGGCCACACTATTCCTCATACAAGGTAGGATGCTGGTGGCCCTTTTGGCCACCTGGGCACACGCTGGCTCATGTTCAGCCGCTGTCACCAACACCCCCAAGTCCATTTCCACCAGGCAGCTTTCCAGTCGCTCTTCCCCAAGTCTGAAGAGTTCATGGGGTTGTTGTGACCCAAGTGCAGGACCCGACACTTGGCCTTGTTGAACCTCAGACAACTGGTCGAATGATCCAGCCGGTCCGGATCCCTCTGTAGAACCTTCTCACCCTCCAGCAGATCAACACTCCTGCCCAACTTGGTGTCATCTGCAAACTGACTGAGGGTGCACTCAATCCCCTCATCCGGATCATTGATAAAGAGCTTAAACAGAAGTGGTCCCAGTACTGAGCCCTGGGGACACCACTCGTGACTGGTCACCAACTGGATTTGGCTGCGTTCACCACAACTCTTGTGCCCGCCCCTCCAGCCAGTTCTTTATCCATCACAGAGGATCCATCCAGGCCATGAGCTGCAGCTTCTCCAGGAGAATTCTGGGGAATACAGTGTCAGAATGGTGTGGGATACAGTGTCCAAGGTTTTGCTGGAGTCTAAGTACACAACTTAGTCCACAACTAGGTCCCTCCAGCTTTTGCGTGCTGTGGGGTGCGAAAAAACATCTCAGCTCTTCCAGTTGTTGCTTTTTCCCTTTGTGTTGGCATCAGCACTTTATAGGACATGCATCTGGTCAGTTCTTTTTCCTTTCAATCCAGCTGTAGGTCCCCCTTGCTTTGAAAGATTAAGGTTTTAGGTTTTCCTGAAAACATATTCAAGGAGTCCTGGGATGGGGGTCGTGGCCAAACGTCCTTATAAGGACCAAAACCTGAGCAGGAAAATGAGCTAAGAGTGCAAAATTCTTGCCTTAGAGCATCATTAAAATAATTTTTCACCTTTGCACAGATGGGGAGGATGTCGAGAGAGGAATGATGGTGCCAAAGATCACAGAATCACACAGAATCCCAGAATCACACAGAATCCCAGATTGTCAGGGATTGGAAGGGACTTGGAAAGCTCATCCAGTCCAATCCCCCCCTGCCGGAGCAGGAACACCCAGATGAGGTTACACAGGAAGGTGTCCAGGCGGGTTGGAATGTCTGCAGAGAAGGAGACTCCACAACCTCCCTGGGCAGCCTGGGCCAGGCTCTGCCACCCTCACCATGAAGAAGTTTCTTCTCAAATTTAAGTGGAACCTCTTGTGTTCCAGTTTGTACCCATTACCCCTTGTCCTATCATTGGTTGTCACCGAGAAGAGCCTGGCTCCATCCTCCTGACACTCCCACTTTCCATATTGATCCCCATGAATGAGTTCCCCCTCAGTCTCGTCTTCTCCAGCTCCAGAGCCCCAGCTCCCTCAGCCTTTCCTCACACGGGAGATGCTCCACTCCCTTCAGCATCTTGGTGGCTGCGCTGGACTCTCTCCAGCAGTTCCCTGTCCTGCTGGAACTGAGGGGCCACAACTGGACACAATATTCCAGGTGTGGTCTCCCCAGGGCAGAGCAGAGGGGCAGGAGAACCTCTCTGACCTACTGACCACCCCCTTCTAACCCACCCCAGGTACCATTGGCCTTCCTGGCCACAAGGGTCTAGTGCTGGCTCATGGTCACCCTGCTGTCCCCAGGACCCCCAGGTCCCTTTCCCCTACGCTGCTCTCTAATAGGATCCCCAACTTACACTGGAACCTGGGGTTGTTCCTGCCCAGATTCAAGACTCTGCACTTGCCCTTGTTCTGTTTCATTAATTTTTTCCCCGCCCTACTCTCCAGCCTGTCCAGGTGTCGCTGGATGGCGGCACTTGTGACTGCCGTGAGCTGGATGCTTATTTTGGTCTTATTTAGGAAGTTTTCCCTATTTTTCTTTATAATTTTGAGCCATGAGTTGCTCTGGCTCTGGTGCCAGCAGAGGGAGACAGCTCTGTACGAGTCCTGCATGGCAAAGGCTGACGGCTAATTTAGTTTTAACGAGAGCGCAACAATGATTTTGTTCCGTCCACGTACACGTTGGACGCACCCACATCGCTTCACGGCACCGACCTGCTGAATCTGAGCACCCGTGGATTTTACACCTCAGAGCCATCAAAATGCTATATAGCAGAGCGACCTTATTAGAGATGTCTCTGCATCTTGCATCAGGAACCCACGGAGGTTCACAGCCCTTATTTCCCAACAGATACCAGAAACATTTTGCATATCGTTTTACTTCTTTTCCTAATTTCACTGCACAAGAGCATCTTTGTGATGTTCGGAAGAACAGACTATGCTCTCACTGCTGGGGCTTTATCTAAAAGCCGTGCACAAGCGGCAGCTTCAGCAGACGATCATCCAAACACCTTGAGAACGTATCGAATGCTTTCCCTGCCTTTATGACCAACACATGAGTCTTTTTTTCGCAGATACCCGATAAATTGGTCCGGTAAGCTGTGACGATCCGTTTGGCGATGGACTTGTGATGGTTCTTTTAACTTGATCTCAAAGCGCAAAATTAAGGCGACCCAAATGCCAAGGGGTTATAATTCAATCAAGCAGTGTTACTGTATTAATTTGCCCATAAAGCGGCATGTGATAAAGAGAGAGTAAGAAAAAGGAAGGGGAAAGAAACGGGGAAAAGTAAAGGAAAAGATGAGAAATGAGGTTGTGTTTATCACCAGTCCAGTTCCAGAAGCTCCCTCTGGTCTCCGGGTCCCGTGGAGTCCAGTGGGTCCCCCATCGTGGTTCGGGATCCTCTGGTGGGAAGATCTTCAATGGTGTCCATTCTGGAGTCACCTTTTATGCTTCTTCACCCTACCTTGCTCCCATTGTTTGAGGCCAGTCTCGCAACCCGGGCTTGTACTGCACAGGCTCAAAAGATTCACGCTTTCTTTTGCCAACGCTTATGTGTCCAGCATTCAGGGGTCTTTCTCTGGTCCATTGGGTGACCTCAGGACCCTTGGCGAGCTTCTGGACATGCTCCTTTTCATTGACCATTGTTTGGGGAAGCAGGTGAGGGACACGTGTAGCTGAGGCTGCAGGTGAGAACACATCTTCTGGATGGCAGTGGTTGTCCCTGGGTCAAAGAGACCCTCATAACAATAGGAGGCTGGGGCTGGTTTGGCTGAAGCAGCCGGCAAAGTCCACACAGCAGCCATTGTAAGGAGCAGCCCCCTGTACTGGAGAAACAGTGCCACAATGCTTCTCTTTGGGCCTCTCTCCAAGTTATTGTCCATCTGTTCTTTTGGTCTCAGCTTCAGTTCTCTAAGTTCTTGATGGCGATGTTCAGGCAAATACTGCTCCATCTTCAGACCGACTCTCACATAAGCGCACAGAAAACTGTGGTTGTCTCGGCACCGATGGAGTTGTCACTGCACTGAGATTTAACGTGCTGACAGCTCGCCATGGATGAGGTTCCCCAATACCCCATTGATATTGGTTTTACTATTTCTCTGGCCTTTTCTAAGGGAACTGCGTGTCTGTAAACGGTCAGCACGCACATAGAGGTGCTGAGGGTTGTCAGCAAGATGCTGTTACATGATTATTTCCATATTGCTTCTGTGAAAGCCAAAACGGCGCTTCCAAAGGTAGGGGAGGCTTTAGGAAACACCCACATTAATTTAGGGACAGGGTGGGCTCTGGCTTATGGTCACTCTGATGTATGAGGCAGCTGATCTTGGAGCACATCCAGGGTTTTGATGGGATTTGCTCACCTGGCCCTGGGGTTTTTTGGTGCTGGAGGAGCATTTCCCTTGCACGGGCTTTGTCCAGCGCGTGTCTATGAGACCTTGGTCAATACCAATAGGCTTATAGGAAATATTAAAATCTATATGTCATTTCTGATCACAGAAGGATTGTTGGGAAGCCCCAAAGTTGGTTTTTTAATGGGGTGGAGACGATAGCCTGTCTGTCCTCTGCCTGCCCCGCTGTGTTTGGAGCATGGCCTGTGCTTCGAGGGGATCATAGAATAGTTTGGGTTGGAAGGGACCTTCAAAGCTCATCCAGTGCCACCCCTGCCATGAGCAGGGACATCTTCACCAGCTCAAGTTGCTCAGAGCTCCGTCCAGCCTGGCCTGGGATGTCTCCAGGGATGGTTCATCCACCACCTCTCTGGCCAACCTGGGCCACTGTTTCGTCACCCTCGTAACAAATTTCATCCTCATGTCCAGCCTGAATCTCCTCTCTTTGAGATTAAAACCATCACCCTTTGTCCTGTCACAACCGGCCCTGCTCAAAAGTCTGTCCCCATCTTTCTTATGGGCCCCTTTCAGGGCAGCTCACCAGTTGGAGCTGGACTGTCCAGACACCACCAAATGGGTTCAGCCACCCAGCCAGTTTCACCTATGGGAGGCTCCAGAAGTCTATTGATCACCCCAGTGGACAGAGTCCTCTCGCCCTTTTTATCCCTTTTTTAGTGCTGGAGTTGGGTTACGGTTGGACTTGATGATCCTGAGGGTCTCTCCCAACTGGAATGATTCTGTAATTCTGTGATCCAACTTCTTGTTACCCAAACTATTTGTTGTCCCTCAGTCCTTTGGATGAGCTGTGCGGTGGGATGCTCCTGCAGAAGAGGGTGACACTGGGGGGTCACAGCACCCAGAAGGGCAGCAAATGTCCCCAGGAGAAAGCTTGTTTCTGTATTTTCCTGATTCGCAGAATTCCCCAGTACAACCGAAGTGGATTATTATAGATGGATATTGACTGCGGGTTTAATTACTTGGAGATAACAACAGAGTTTTCCTGTTAAATTTGGAAGTTTTGCTAAGGCTGTTAGTTTAATTGACGTCTCCTTTTCTAATGTAACCAGAACTGAGTAACAAGATGCTGGTGACAGAGGGACAAACAAAAAGCCATGGGCTGATACAGACACAGAACTAATTTAAGATCACGAGTGTTACTGAATGCATTGAAACCCCTGTCCCTAAACAGAGGTTATTTCCCTGGTGCGATGGGGCCGTCAAATTCCGTTTGTATTGTGCAAACATAAGTGTCTCTGCTCCTGGATCATTTTTACGTCCACGTCTGCTGCCGCATCAGCAGATTTACTGAGCGCTGTGGTTCTTCTCATCCTGACGGCAAGGACAGGGAAAAGGGACACAGGGTGGCCCACCCCTTCCCTTGGGTTTGTTTGGCTGAAGGACTTGTCCTGCTAAGGTCATCATCCCAAAACTGGGGGTTCTCCATCCTCCAGCACCACAGGAATGCAGGCACGCATCCCAATTAAGCCATCTTTTAAAATCACTTCTGACCTGTCTTCTCCTATGAGTGTTACGATTTGCGAGACCCCTGAAGTATCAGAAACCGGCCAAAGCCACCCCAATGTGCTGGTTGTCCACCCATATGATAGGTACCCTGTGAGCGACATTATGCCACCAATCTCATTTCATAGAATCATAGAATCATTTTGGTTGGAAGAGACTCTCAAGATCAAGTCCAACCATAACCCAACACTGACACTAAACCATGTCCCTAAGAACCCCATCTCCGTGTCTGTTCAACCCCTCCAGGAATGGTGACTCCACCACTGCCCTGGGCAGCCTGTTCCAATGCCCAACAGCCCTTTCTGGGAAGAAAGGAACAGAACCAATGTCTCACCACCCTCGATGTAAAAAAATATCCTCCTCATGTCTAACTTGAATCTCCCCTCCTTTAGTTTAAAACCGTCACCCCTTGTCCTATCACAACAGGCCTTACTAAAAATTTGCCTCTATTTTTCACCCACCACCACCCCCAAGTTGTCTCTTTAGGGCCAACGTGACCTTCTCAACTCCTTAATTTCTAGCCTTTTGGGTATTTTTTGGTTGCAATCTGCTTATAAAGTCCCTCTAGCTCCCCTCAAAATGGATTTTTAAAAGCGTCATCTACCGGGGTATTTTCCTTTCCATCTTGTTGTTTATTAGGCTCTTAAAGGGAAAGCTTGTAATGCATCCATTGATCGCAATACCAATTGAAGAGATGGGAGCGCATAAAATAACCCCGACCCTTTAATAATGGAGCAATATCATTTGGAATGTAGGCGATGCAATTAGTATTGCCAACCTATACACTGCCCCTTGATGGGGGCCTTTGAATCATTTCTATACGTTATAGTTTATACCGAGTCCGAGCTGAGTTCCTTTAAGTGTCTGCCCGGTGAGTATCTTATAGACTTTCACAAGTGTTGGACCTTTTATTCTTTCACTTAGAAGTAGATCTAAATTCTTTATATCCATGTATTTATTGATAAAATATACATGGATACATTTATAAAATATATATGTATACATATGTAAGTATATATACTTACAGGCATATGCAGCTCATATATTAATATATTTACTGCCTGGCTTGTTTGATTACAGGGGAGCCAAAAGTTCAGGCTGAGGAATTAGAAGCTGACAACGCTGCCTCAGTTGTTTTGTGGGTCAGCTTGTAAGAGATGCCGAAAAGCCATAATTTAGGGGGTATATATATGGATACATAACAACCGCCTGCTTTAAATTTAGAGAAATAACCCCGCAGTAGAAACATCAACTTATTATTTGCTCCTTGCGATAACATAAAGACAGCAAAACCAACTCTCTAGGGAAAAAAAAAGATCAGGAAAAGCCTGTATATGCTGTTTTCTATGCCTTAGTAGGTAAATTCAATGTAATTTTAAATACTGTGCTGCTATGGATCCCTGGCAAAAGCCCTTATAGCCCCCCAGGAGTCGGTTTTATCTTGGGGGTTAATTCTTTCCATTGCAGCTCCAATAAACTTTTTTAACCCCTTCCAGTGCCTGACACATGGTTTTCCATTGAGCCCTGCTGCCGGACCGAGATAGTAATTTACTTTAATTAAAATATATCACCTGTTCTCGCCCTTCTTAGTATTATTACAGCTTCCTGCATGAGAAAAAGAGCATTTAAAAACAAGTGGGATTTGACTCTTAAGTCTGGCTGATTATTTGGGAAGATATTGGAAGTTGAGGCTGGTCTGAGTGTGAAGGTGATGGAGGTGGCTGCAGCATCGGAATGGTTTTGATCCTCGGCAATTAGCCTGTTGTTCAGGATTTCCAAAATCAGCTTATGCTTTGCACAGCCTGGATATCACTCAATCGTCAGTCTACTTGATGATAGAAAGTCACAGAATCACATAATCCCAGAATGTCAGGGATTGGAAGGGACCTCAAAGCTCATCCAGTGCAATCCCCCTGCCGGAGCAGGAACACCCAGATGAGGTTACACAGGAAGGTGTCCAGGCGGGTTGGAATGTCTGCAGAGAAGGAGACTCCACAACCCCCCTGGGCAGCCTGGGCCAGGCTCTGCCACCCTCACCAGGAACAAGTTTCTTCTCAAATTTAAGTGGAACCTCCTGTGTTCCAGTTTGCACACATTGCCTCTTGTCCTGTCATTGGTTGTCACCGAGAAGGGCCTGGCTCTATCCTCCTGACACTCCCACTTTATATATCTGTGAACATTAATGAGTCACCCCTCAGTCTCCTCTTGTCCAGCTCCAGAGCCCCAGCTCCCTCAGCCTTTCCTCACACGGGAGATGCTCCACTCCCTTCAGCATCTTGGTGGCTGCGCTGGACTCTCTCCAGCAGTTCCCTGTCCTGCTGGAACTGAGGGGCCACAACTGGACACAATATTCCAGGTGTGGTCTCCCCAGGGCAGAGCAGAGGGGCAGGAGAACCTCTCTGACCTACTGACCACCCCCTTCTAACCCACCCCAGGTACCACTGGCCTTCCTGGCCACAAGGGTCTAGTGCTGGCTCATGGTCACTCTGCTGTCCCCAGGACCCTCAGGTCCGTTTCCCCTACGCTGCTCTCTAACAGGTCATTTCCCAACTTATACTGGAACCTGGGGTTGTTCCTGCCCAGATTCAAGACTCTGCACTTGCCCTTGTTATATTTCATTAATTTTTTCCCCGCCCAGCTCTCCAGCCTGTCCAGGTCTCTGGATGGCAGCACAGCTTCCAGTGTCACCACTCCTCCCAGCTTGGTGTCATCAGCAAACTTGCTGACAGTCACTCTATTCCCTCGTCCAAATGTTGGAGATGCCATATGAAAATATTTGGTGTTTTGACCTGCTCGGTGATGATGCTTCGTGCGGGTTTGTGCATTAGGAAAGCGAGCAGGAAGGTGCGATATTGTCGCCCTTGGAGCACATGCAAACATCTCAAATACGATTCACTACGCTCTGGTGTGAGCAGATGAAGGAGTAGGACTTCTGTGCCAGGATGGGAGAAGGTCTATGACCTGCTCTTGCTTTTTTTCCTCATATTAGAGGGCTCCGTAGCGCATTGCCGAAGGTAATAGGATGTTGTTTCGGAGGAATTTCACATTAATGTCCAGTTGCACGTGGACATGGGACCCAAAAAATCAGCGTGGGCACCCAACTGAAGCACGACTTAAGTGCTAAAGCTGGTAACACCTGCTCATGTGCTGAAAGAGATCCATTTCAGCTAATCTGAATTAAACCGTAATGAACTTTGTCCAATCGGTTGAGCTAATGGGGGTAAAAGGAATCTAATTAATGGGACAATGGTCCCCGGTACTTGGTATAATTACTG
Organism: Columba livia; assembly: GCF_036013475.1. Taxonomy (NCBI): domain Eukaryota; kingdom Metazoa; phylum Chordata; class Aves; order Columbiformes; family Columbidae; genus Columba; species Columba livia. The sequence continues at coordinate 161,231,171 of NC_088603.1, read as the reverse complement.
ATCTGCTGCAGCGGTAGAGCGGCGCGTTGGAAAGCTGTGTATTAGGGGTTGTCAGCATTTCCATTCTCAAGCTTAGATTAAGCAGTTTAACGTGACGTTGTCATGGGTTTTAAGGCTGCAAGTTGACCTACCTTGAGAACAGCTTCATTTGGGCAATCACATCTTCTAGAATGGGTCTTTTGTCTTTTCTCTGGGCTAACATTGCAGTGGGGAAGTTTTTATAGGGGAAACTTCGCTGGAGAACTCGAGTAACTTTGAAAGGTTTCAGAAGATCCTTCCATAGGTGGGATCAGACCCCTTGCTGGAGAAAAGGAAGCGAGGTGGCTTCGGGTTGAGTTGTCAGATAGAATCATAGAATCATTTTGGTTGGAAGAGACCCTCAAGATCATTGAGTCCAAACAAAACCTAAATCTAACACTAAACTGTGTCCCTAAGAGCCTCGATGAACTGGGAGTGAGCAGAGCTGCTTTAGGCTGGGGTTGGTCAGAAGATGGACTTCTGAAAGATGAGGAGAAGGTATCTCACCACCTGGAAACTCTGGAGTAGTGGTGTGCAACTGAAACAGCCATGGAGATGGATGATCAAGGTGGAAATGAAGCTCTGCATTATTTAAGCAGCATTTCAGAAATTGTGAAGAGATGTGCAGAGATAGGGGGAGAAATTAAAAAGGAGAGAATGGCCAGAAGAGCAGGAGAGCTCATCAAAAACCTGCTTGGTCTCTACCTGGACAGAAGAGTCCAGTGAGTCATTGGAGAAGACGTGGTCTTGGCCAGAAGCACTGCAGAGAAATCCCTGTGAAACTAGAATCCTGGGAAATCAGAATCATTTTGGTTGCAAGAGACCCTCAAGATCATCAAGTCCAACCTGAGACCGTCTGGTCATGAGGTAGCAGAATATACCAAGCTGTTGTCAACCATGGGACAAGGTTGTGCGTGAAGACAGAAAATAAGAGACCAGCCACACTTTAGGAAAGCCAGAGCCACAAGAAGATGAGTGATTTGGGCCGCAGCAGCTGTTTGCTTTCATGAACGATGATGAAACAGTTACATCTTGCTGAGAGTTCTGTTGTCCTCCTGGCAGCTCAGCAAAGATGCATTTAGCTGGAGGAGCCGGGGACCTTCGCACGGGTGAGGCTGATGTTGATGGGGGTGTGGAAGGTGCAGAAGGAAAAGCCACATTGGAGCCTGGTCATGGGGCTAGAAGGTTTATGACAAGAAAGATCTTGAGGTGCTGGAGTGAGTTGAGAGAAGAGAATGGAGCTGGGGTAGGGGCTGGAGCACAAGTGTGATGGACCTGGGGGGTTCAGCTGGAGAACAGGAGCTGAGGGGAGACCTTCTGATCTCTGAACTGCCTGGAAGGAGCTTGGAGCATGAAGGGGGTTGGTCTCAGCTCCTGAGGAACAAGTGATGAGAGGAAATGGACTCCAGTTGCACCAGGGGAGGTTGAGGTTGGATCTTGGGAACAATTTCTTCCCCAAAGGGCTGTCAGGCATTGGAACAGGCTGCCCAGGGCAGTGGTGGAGTCACCATCCCTGGAGGGGTTGAACAGACACGGAGATGAGGTTCGTAGGGACATGGGTTAGTGCCAGTGTTGGGTTATGGTTGGACTTGATGATCTTGAGAGTCTCTTCCAACCAAAATGATTATAAATGATTCTATGAAATGAGATTGGTGGCATAATGTCGCTCACAGGGTACCTATCGTATGGGTGGACAACCAGCACATTGGGGTGGCTTTGGCCAGTTTCTGATACTTTAGGGGTCTCGCAAATCATAACACTCATAGGAGAAGACAGGTCAGAAGTGATTTTAAAAGATGGCTTAATTGGGATGCGTGCCTGCATTCCAGTGGTGCTGGAGGATGGAGAACCCCCAGTTTCGGGATGATGACCTTAGCAGGACAAGTCCTTCAGCCAAACAAACCCAAGGGAAGGGGTGGGCCACCCTGTGTCCCTTTTCCCTGTCCTTGCCGTCAGGATGAGAAGAACCACAGTGCTCAGTAAATCTGCTGATGCGACAGCACACGTGAAGGTAAAAATGATCCAGGAGCAGAGACACTTACGTTTGCACAATACAAACGGAATTTGACGGCTCCAGCGCACCAGGGAAATAACCTTTGTTTAGGGACAGGGGTTTCAATGCATTCAGTAACACTCGTGATCTTAAATTAGTTCTGTGTCTGTATCAGCCCATGGCTTTTTGTTTGTCCCTCTGTCACCAGCGTCTCGTTATTGAGTTCTGGTTACATTAGAAAAGGAGATGTCAATTAAACTAACGGTGTTAGCAAAACTTCCAAATTTAACAGGAAAACTCTGTTGTTATCCCCAAGTAATTAAACCCGCAGTCAATATCCATCTATAATAATCCATTTTGGTTCTACTGGGGAATTCTGTGAGTCAGGAAAATACAGAAACAAGCTTTCTCCTGGGGACATTTGCTGCCCTTCTGGGTCCTGTGACCCCCCAGTGTCACCCTCTTCTGCAGGAGCATCCCACCGCACAGCTCATCCAAAGGACTGAGCGACAACAAATAGTTTGGGTAACAAGAAGTTGGATCATAGAATTACAGAATCATTCCAGTTGTGAGAGACCCTCAGGATCATCAAGTCCAACCGTAACCCAACTCCAGCACTAAAAAAGGGATAAAAAGGAGGGAGGACTCTGTCCACTGGGGTGATCAAGAGACTTTTGAAGCCTCCCATAGGTGAAACTGACTGTGGGGTTGAACCCATTTGGTGGTGTCTGGACAGTCCAGCTCCAGCTGGTGAGCTGCCCTGAAAGGGGCCCATAAGAAAGATGGGGACAGACTTCTGAGCAGGGCCTGTTGTGATGGGACAAGGGGTCATGGTTTTAAACTCAAAAGAGAGGAGATTCAGGCTGGACATGAGGATGAAATTTGTTACAATGAGGGTGGTGAAAGCCTGGCCCAGGTTGGCCAGAGAGGTGGTAGATGAACCATTCCTGGAGACATCCCAGGCCAGGCTGGACGGAGCTCTGAGCAACCTGAGCTGGTGAAGATGTCCCTGTTCATGGCAAGGTGGAACTGGATGAGCTTTGAAGGTTCCTTCCAACCCAAATTATTCTGTGATTCTATTACTACGATTATATGTTTCCTGCCCTCCCCTCCTGACCATGCTGGTCCTTAAGTGCAGCAGGTCATGATTCCTATTCGTTCCTCCGTTCTCCGTGCATGGCACGTGGAGCTGTTTTTGCGGCCAGGTTCTTCATCGCTCTTTCCAAAATGAATGGAGTTGCAAACAACAGCAGTGATTTGACAAACAGCAGTGATTTGGAGCAGGGAGAAGAGCTCTCTAACACTGCTGTAAGCTCCTTGAGGTGATAACTGTATCTCCTCCGTGCTGTGCAAGGCCTTGGCATGATTTAAGTACTTCCCTTGGCACATGGGTTCACCCTCACCGAGCGACCGAGACGGTGAGCCCAGCGCTGTGGGACTGCCAAGTGCGGTGGAAGCCTTTGCTGGGACATTTCTTGGAGGCAAGTGGGAAATGAAAGAGAGAGATAGAAATGGCGATAAATTTAGTGGGAGAAAATAACAATGAGCTAGAAGGAAGGGATGTCAAACAGGGACCTGGACAGATTGGAGGAGTGGGCCCATGTGAACCTCATGAGGTTCAGCAAGGCCAAGTGCAAGGTCCTGCACCTGGGTCATGGCAGTCCCCAGTATCAACACAGGCTGGGGATGGATGGATGGATGGATGGATGGATGGATGGGTGGATGGATGGATGGACGGATGGAGAGCAGCCCTGTGGAGGAGGACTTGGGGACACTGGTGGGTGGCAAATGGGACATGACCCAGCAATGTGCGCTCACAGCCCAGAAAATCAACCATATCCTTTGCTGCACCCAGAGCAGCGTGAGCAGCAGGTGGAGGGGGAGATTCTGCCCCTGTGCCCCCATGTCCTGAGCCCCCCTGAGCTCTGCGTCCAGCTCTGGGGTCCCAGCACCAGCCAGACATGGAGCTGTTGGAGCGGGACAGAGGAGGGACACGGGAATGGGCCGAGGACTGAACAGCTCTGGGGAAAAAGGCTGAGACAGTTGGGGGTTCAGCCTGGGGAGGAGAAGCTCCGGGGAGACCTTATTGCGACTTTCTGTAATTAAAAGGGGCTGATAAGAAAGATGGGGACAGAGTTTTGAGCAGGGCCTGTTGTGATAGAATAAGGTGTGATGGTTTTAAACTAAAAGAGGGAAGATTCAGACTAGATATAAGGAAGAAATTTGTTACAATGAGAGTAATAAAACAGTGGCCCAGGTTGACCAGAGAGGTGGTGGATGAACCATCCCTGGAGATATCCCAGGCCAGACTGGACGGGGCTCTGAGCAACCTGAGCTGGTGAAGATGTCCCTGCTCATGGCAGGGGTGGCACTGGATGATCTTCGTAGGTCCCTTCCAACCCAAACCATTCAATGATTCTATGAAAGCTGCTCTGTTTTTGTGTTTGGCCGGTGAAGCCCCTTGTGTGAGGGCAGCACTGTGTGTCCCCCATCTCATGCTCCTGGTTGAGGCTCTTGGGAAAACGAAGACACGAGCTGGCGCCTGAGTTGCTTATGAGCCATGTGTAGCCCAAACTGTATCTTTTCCTGCGGGCTTAATCCAGTTTTTAATCCCCAGCTCAGAGCAGGATTTGTGACACTGGGGACGTTTCTGTCTCTGACTCTGAAGCTTTGTGAGTGGTGAAGAAGGATCAATGTGGCTCTTGCACAGAATGAAAATATGACGTATTTAAAACCATGGCCAAAATAGGGGGTGTTGAATGACTCTTGTTGCCCAGGTGGAGCTGGTGCTGGGGTGTTTTTGGGGTGGGTGTAGAGTCAACATATGTTGGCTGCTCTTCAGGGTCCAGGGCTGTTCCCAAACCAGCTGTGGGATGTGCTGGTGGCCTTGGCTGTGCACCGACATGTCACTGTGCACCGTTGGGTGACACTACCTTGGGGAGTTGACACTCACAGTGGGTGAAAAGCTGGAGATTTTTGGAAACCTGTCAATTCTCACCTGTGAAAACTCAAAGGTGTTGCTTAAGGAGACGTGTCCTTCTGCATCTTGGACATGAGGACTCTGTGTGGATCTCATCCCTTTCCTGGTTCTTCAGCTTCAAATTATGAAGATGGTCTGGAGAAAAGGATGAGAAAAACTGGGGAAAAGCAGAGGAGAGCCTGATTCTATGAACGGGTCAGGAACCCCCAAGAATTTTTGCTGGTTCTTCCGTTCTCTCCGCTGTTACCAGCCCAAGGAAGAAGCTTCCTTGGTTCATCTTAGTTCACAGAATCACAGAATGGACTGGGTTGGAAAAGACCTCAGAGATCATCCAGTCCAACCCTTGGTCCAACTCCAGTCCACTGACTAGATCATGGCACTAAGTGCCATGTCCAATCTCAGTTTAAAAACCTCCAGGGCCGGTGAGTCCAGCACCTCCCTGGGCAGCCATTCCAATGCCTGACCACTCTCTCTGCAAAGAATTGCTTTCTAATCTCCAGCCTCAATTTCCCCTGGCAGAGTTGAAGCCCATGGCCCCTTGTCCTATTGCTGACTGCCTGGGAGAAGAGACCAATCCCCACCTGGCTAGAACTTCCCTTCAGGTAGTTCTAGAGAGTGCTGAGCTCACCTCTAAGCCTCCTCTTCTCCAGACTAAACAAGCCCAGCTCCCTCAGCCTCTCCCCATAGGGCTTGTGTTCAAGTCCCTTCCCCAGTCTTGTTGCTCTTCTCTGGACCCGCTCCAGTTCATCTGGGCTGGTTCCTGGCTGGCTCCTGGGGATGGGGAATTTGGCTTTGCCTCCAGACACCTGCAGAGCCATCCAGGCAAAGCTGGGTTCAGAGGCACCCCATGGACATATCCTTGGGGTGTCAGGCTTACTTTAGCTGATTTTGGGGTTCACCAGCACTGTAATTCCCCCTCCTTGAGCCGCCAAACCTGGTCTTTTCCCAGAAGTGTCCCATCTCCTTTCTTAAACTATGTAAGGTTTGAAGTGTTGGATGTCACTTGCTGCCCACGCTCCTGCAGCTCGCTCAGAAATGTCCTTGTCTTCCCATGGTCTGGTCTGGTCCTTCACAATGAAGCTCAACACAGCTGCTCCGGTATCAACTTTATTTTGGGTGAACAACTGGAAAATACTTGAATTTTACAAAGACACTGGAACAGGTTGGCTAGAGAAGCTGTGGATGCCTCATCACTAGAAGTGTTCATGGTCAGGTTGGATGGGCCTTTGAGCAACCTGGTCTAGTTGAAGATGTTCCTGGTGCATCTGTGGGTGGATTGGATCTTCAAAGAACCCTTCCAACCCAAACCATTAGGTGTTTCTAGAAAATGTTCCACATCAGTTTAGTGCCTTGGAGAAGTCACTGCAAGAAGTTTACATGTAAATGAGGTTTTTAAGGACATGGTTTAGAGGTGGACTTGACAGTGTTGGGTTAACAGTTGGAGGATGAAGTAATGGGTTGAACTTTGAAGAAGAAATTCGTTTAGATAGCTTCAATAACAGCATTAGCAACAGCACGCAGGAGAAGCTGAAAGCTTTTCAATAGATGAAGAAAATATTAGCGTTTTGAAGGCAGTTGGTATTGTTTGCTGATGGTCCTGGTGCATTTCTGTTGGTGTTAGAGCTTCTGTGGTGCTGAGCATGGCACATGGAATCATAGAATCATTTTGGTTGGAAAAGATCCTGAAGATCATGAAGTCCAACCATAAACCCAGCCCTGGTACTAACCCATGTCCCTGAGAACCTCATCTCCACATCTGTTCAACCCCTCCAGGGATGGTGACTCCACCACTGCCCTGGGCAGCCTGTTCCAGTGTTTGATAACCCTTCAGGTGATGAGATTGTTCCCCAGATCCAACCTCAACCTCCCCTGGCGCAACTTGAGGCCGTTTCCTCTGCTCCTGGTGCTTGTTCCTGGGGAGCAGAGCCCGACCCCCCCGGCTCCAAGCTCCTTTCAGGCAGTTCAGAGATCAGAAGGTCTCCCCTCAGCTCCTGTTCTCCAGCTGAACCCCCAGGTCCCTCAGCCGCTCCATCACACTTGTGCTCCAGCCCCTCACCAGCTCCGTTCCCTTCTCTCAACTCGCTCCAGCACCTCAAGGGCTTTTGTGTCATGTAAAGATGTTCAGGACCAGGGGAGGAGAGGAGCTCATGCCACCCGGGCTGCCGAAGAGGGTGAGCAGCTGAGTCTTGCCAAAACCGGCACAAATGTACCGTGTCATGGTGACTGGTCATCTCCTGTTCCACTGTATCACCATCACACCTCAGCGCTAGCCACCAAGTGAGCGATCCCATCCCCATTATTTCAGCCCTTTGCATATGGCTGTGTAGCACTGTCACGGCTCACTCTGATTTAATTGCTGAGGTTAATTAGGATTTAAATCCACGAGATGGAAACCCTTGATTTCAATCATCATGTCTAGTTTTGTTCCCCATCTTTATTCACCAGCTGTTTTTTTGGTGGAACCTTTATTCTCGTTGGTTGATAACCATTATAATATACTTGCAACTATTTCTCTTTCGCAAGTCAGGAGGATTTATTAGGTAGGTACATCTTTATTTAGGTAATTAGGTTGCTAAATAGGTACTCATTGAGGTTCATAATTTTTCCCAGGTTTTGAAAATGGTAAATGAGATCTGTGCTGGATTATTTTTTGAGCTTAACATTAAGCTGCATTTGAATGGAAATTCTGATTCAATTGAACCAAAATAGTTTTTTAAAGTGTTTGTTTCCTAATTAGAACTCATTATTGAAAGCAGAGGATTGTTTATGGATAAATTAACAGGTTATTGCTGGTCACAATGTATTAAAAACTGATGAATCCCCTGTATTTGTTTGTATATTGGAAGAAGACATATGCGTTTCTATGTCCAATTTCCAGTCACTTTTTAAACCTCTAATATCATACTAAACTAAATTATTTAAGTAATTCAAACCAGGTTCTTTCAATAGACCAAGTCTTAAAGTAGAAAGTGTTTGAGATTTGACCTTTTTATTTTGAAGAAGAAAGCAATAATATTGATACAGATTCCACAAATCAAACATTTTAATGGGGGAACTGATGCAAGAGCGTCGGTTATGATCCGCTTTTTCCTCAGGAATCAAATGCCAGCATGCAAATGTGATTTCTTACTATGTAAGGATTACTTAAATATATACATATATATATATATATATATATATATATAAGCCAAGCCTAAAGAAGATATCCAGTAGTAAAAGAAAACCATCCTCAAAAGCCACTTGTGTTGCCGCCAGCGCCAAGAAATCCTCTCGGTCTCAGCTGGCTGAAACGCCGGGGGGATGTTCTTGCTCTGCTCTTGGTTTTGTGTTTCATTTCTATACATCATCTCCTCGAATATTTCAAATCTGGGTGTGTTTCTGCAGTCGTGTGGGGTTTTGGGAGCAGATGGTCTCGTGTGTTGAGTGTGCGAGGGTGTTGAATCTGAGCATCTCCTGCAGCTCTGGGTCCCCGTGGGGTGAGTCATTCTTGTTGCTCACTTTCCACATTGGCTTTGAAATCCCTCTTTTTTGGTTGTATTTAAGGGGGAGCATATTTTGGTAGTGGCTCTTGCTGGCTCTTGGCTGAAATTCTGGTGGTTTTCTTCCATTTTGAGCAACTTTGCTGTGTTTGGAGGCAGGGAAGGTGCATTGAGTTGGGCATCAACTGACCATTGTCTTCACGTTGTCTTGCTGAACCCTTTTCTCCCTCTTGGCCCAGTTTTTGCTTTGAGTTTACTGGTCTGTTGGATGTCGGGCATTGGAACAGGCTGCCCAGGGCAGTGGTGGAGTCACCATCCCTGGAGGGGTTGAGCAGGTGTGGAGATGAGGTTCTCAGGGACACGGGGAAGTGGTGAACTTGGTAGTGCTGGGTTAATGGTTGGACTCAACGATGTTAAGGGTCTTTTCCATCTAAAATGATTCTGTGATTCTATGAAGGACACAGCTGCTTGATGTTTAATCATGGGAAAGAGAGTGAGAATAATCAGACTTGGTCAACATGACCATCTCCAAAGCATCAGCATGAAACGGGCTGACTCGGACAAAGTTGGTTCTGCTTCATGGGCTGCAATGGAAGAGCCCAGATGTCAACCTCCAGCATGTCTGATCAGCCCAGGACCTCCCTCCTCAACATTTTTAGTACAAGACACTGCGATTTTCCCGTCACGCTCATCCCTGGCATTGCCAATAGACCTTTGACAGTTACAACGCTGTTTTTAAACATTTTTATAGCGTCCCTCTACCCCCTTTTCATTAAAAACTTTCCTTCCCCTGTCCACCCCAGAGGTGGGGGAAAGACAACCCTCAACCTTGTGTAGTCAAGGTTATGGCGATAAATTCTGTAGCATTGTCACTTCTATTCGGAGTAAATTGGCTGGCCGCTTTCGGGCTGAAGGGAAGATAATTTGCTGTAGTATTTCAAATGGATTAGAAATGGATTTGAAGGGAAAGTTCATGCCTCCCATTACAAAGGCTAGAAAGAAGACTATCTTAAGGCACTGTTCACACTCTGGCCTTCATTATCCACGCTTAATACCTTTCCTATTTTCCAGCGTTAATGAAATTTCCTGCCGGAGCGAGTCTTCTGGCCGGACGGAAGGACTCTTTAGATCCGTGGGCTTGTGCGGCAGAAAGGGAATTACAAGCCCTTCGTGTTGAGGGCCCGACGTATTCTTCAGGTCCTCGGCCTGGCTATTATCTCATTAATTTTTATCCTCTTTTCTCAATACAGTTCATTTCCAAAGGCCGTCCTTTCCATTAGGGTAACAATTCAACGGGGAGCTGTGATACCGTCGCCGATGAAAAGCGACAGGGCGTTTGACGCGGCTCCTCGACCTCCGTTACAAGTGGCCGGCCCCCGTGGCCGCCGGGTCGGATGTCACTATCGAAGAGGGGGACACACACCCATGGTTGTGTTGAGGCTTTGGACACACATTGATGGTTGTGTTGGGGCTACGCAACCGTTTGGGAGCAACAATTTGGCTTAAGAGGAAAACAGAGGTTTCCAGTCGGTGAAGGTTGGGTGATTAAGTTTCCCTCCGGCTCAGGTTCCACCGTGATTTTTGATATAAAACATATTTTACCTGCAATTTTAAATCTCTTACGGCTCCTATAATATAAGTAAATATGAGACATATTCTAATCAACATGATAAATAATATCTGTCATAAATATTATAATAAATGGAGGGTGTTTTTCTTTTCTCCCAAGTAACAAGTGATAGGACGAGAGGAAACGGCCTCAAGTTGCACTGGTGGAAGTTTAGATTGGAAATTAGGGAAAATTTCTTCCCATGAAGGGCTGTTGGGCATTGGAACAGGCTGTTATTAACATATTTGAAGAAGGACTTTTTATTATCCCTGACAGAATTGGCCAAATTAACTTCAAATTGCACTTTTTGTTTCCCTGATTTTTTTTCTGCATGGTCTAGCTATTTCCATAAATTCTTCATAAGTAGCCAGCCCTTTTTTCCACAGTCGGTAAAGTCTCTTTTTATTTCTGATTTCATTCAGAATCTCCCTGTTTAGCCAAGCCGGTTGTCTTCCCCGCCGGCTAGCCTTTCGGCACACTGGTATAGCCTGTTCCTGTGCACTCAAAACCACCTGCTTGAAGCATGTCCAACCCTCCTGGGCCCCCTTGTTTTTAAGCATTGTTTCCCAGGGTATGCTCTGAACTAGACTTCTGAATAGGCAAAAATCTGCCCTCCGGAAGTCCAGCGTAGAGGTTTTGTTAATGGTTCTCCCTGCATCTCTGAGTATTGAAAATTCTATTATTTCATGGTCGCTATGCCCCAGGCGGCCTCCAACCACTACATCTCCCACCAGCCCTTCTCTGTTTGTAAACAGTAGGTCTAGCGGGGTCTTGCCCCTGGTGGGCTCATTTACCAGCTGATGAAGGAAATTGTCCTCTATACACTCTAGGAACTTCCTAGACTGCCTCTTCTGTGCAGTATTGAGCTCCCAGCAGATATCCGGCAGGTTAAAGTCACCCACAAGAACAAGGGCCGTCGATTTTGAGACATCTGCCAGCTGCTTGTAGAACAATTCATCTCCTTCATCGTCCTGGTTGGGCGGTCTATAACAGACACCCACGAGGATGTCAGCCTTGTTGGACTTCCCCCTGATTCTGGTCCACAGGCACTCAACCTTGTCACTGCTGACCTCAAGTTTAACAGAGTCGAGTGACTCTCTAACATATAAAGCCACCCCTCCACCTCTCCTACCCTGCCTATCTTTTCTGAAGAGCTTGTAGCCACACATAGCAGCACTCCAGTCATATGAGTCATCCCACCATGTTTCTGTGATGGCAACTATATCATAGCTTTCCTGCTGCACAGTGGCTTCCAGCTCCTCTTGTTTGTTGCCCATACTGCGTGCATTAGTGTACATGCACTTCAAGTGGGCTGCTGATTTCCCTCTTAATTCGGGCTTTCCATGCTTAGGCCGATGCTCCTTAGGCTAATGCTCCTGCTCCTCTACTCTGCCCTGGGGAGACCACACCTGGAATATTGTGTCCAGTTGTGGCCCCTCAGTTCCAGCAGGACAGGGAACTGCTGGAGAGAGTCCAGCGCAGCCACCAAGATGCTGAAGGGAGTGGAGCATCTCCCGTGTGAGGAAAGGCTGAGGGAGCTGGGGCTCTGGAGCTGGAGAAGAGGACACTGAGGGGGGACTCATTCATGGGGTTCAATATATAAAGGGAGAGTGTCAGGAGGATGGAGCCAGGCTCTTCTTGGTGACAACCAGGGACAGGACAAGGGGCAATGAGTGCAAACTGGAACACAGGAGGTTGCACTGGAAGAGGAGAAGCAACTTGTTCCCGGTGAGGGTGGCAGAGCCTGGCCCAGGCTGCCCAGGGGGGTTGTGGAGTCTCCTTCTGTGCAGACATTCCAACCCGCCTGGACACCTTCCTGTGTAACCTCATCTGGGTGTTCCTGCTCCATGGGGGGATTGCACTGGATGAGCTTTCCAGGTCCCTTCCAACCCCTGACGTTCTGAGATTCTTTGGGATGTTTTTGCCAAAATCCTTGAAAAATCCCAGCGGGAACATCCCTAATGAGAGATACAGTGCCCGTGGTCCCTCACGTTTGGGGCTTGACTGTCCCCAAGGACCCTTGGAGAGGAGAACGTGCCACTGCGCCTTATTTATTGATTTTCTTTTTTTTATTAATATTGCTTTATAAAAACAGAAAAAGTTTTATAATCTGCAGTTATTTGCTGCACTCACATCCCAGGGGTCAGATGCTACGAGGTAAAGACTCTTGATGAATGGTGACTTTCCAAGCGGGACCCTCGCGATGTCCAGCCGCTCCAGCGTGTGGAGCGAACACAACAAAGCAAGGACATAAATATCCTGAGGATTTGGGGAGATTCAGCCAGTCGGGCTCTTAAACTGATGCTTAAAGCAGCCAGACGAGCAGCCCCCACAACTTGGGTTTAATTGGGTTTTATTGATATTATAGCGACAAGACGGGTATTTTTCTCCTATATTATTTATTTTGCATCCCACTGATGGTAACTTTATATATATTGTATCTTCATATATCTAGAATTCGTAGAATTCTAGAATACCAAGTTGGAAGGGACTTCTAAGATCATCTGGTCCAAACCTTCTTAGGAAAAGAACAAATAATATAAGGAATATAATATAGTATTCCATTTATATTCAATATGTTGAAGTGTATGTGCTCTGTAGATAATATAAATAGATATATAGATATCGAAAGATATATATAGATATATATATATAGAAACATATATATCTATTTCTATATATGTAATGTACATCTCTACATAAAGATATAAAATATATTGGTGTATATACAGATCTAGTCTATGTAGAGACATATAGAGTATATATAGGTATATAATATAGTTTTATATATAACTATATAGCTGATATATCTGTATATAGTCTGTATATTATATGGTGTATCTATACATAATATACCTATTTAAATATCTGTCTCTCTAGTTACAGATACATGACATAGGTGTGTGTGTATAGAGACATAATCTATATATAGAAATATAGAATATATAAAGACATATAGAATTATAGAATAGTTTCGGTCAGAAGTGACCTTAAAGATAATCTAGTTCAAAGCCATGGGGTTATATATAATGTATGTATTTTTAATATAGCTATATAGATATATATGATATATATTATACATATTATATATATTATATAGATATATATTATATATCTATAAATTTATATAATATAATTTATCTCTGTATGTCTATATATGTCTATATAGGTTTATATATTTATATAGGCTTATATGTCTATATAGGTCTATACAGGTTTCCCAGTGCCAACCAGGCTTTGTATCTCTATCAATTATATCTAAATATTATTGAATATATATATTGGATATATATATTTGATATCTCTATAGATATTATTGAATGTGTGTAATTCAATAGATGTATTTTGTATATGTGTTCAATAGTATCTAGAGATAATTGATAAGTAATAATAACTAGATTTTTAGATGTGAGCATCTATTATTATATATGACTTATAGATCATGGAATCGTAGAGTAGGTTGGATTGGAAGGGACCTTTGAAGACCATCTAGTCCAGCGTCTTCCATGAGCCCAGAGCTGGATGAGAAGCTCCAGGAGGTCAGGACATGGGGACAGAGGCGCAGAATCACCCCCCTCGACCTATTGATTATTAATTACTTGATATATTATAATCGGCTGCATTAGGCCATCGTTACATCCACGAGGCTCCAGGTCCTGAATCCTCGAGGTTTGTCATGAACTGATGGGTGGCCCTTGTGTCCCTCCTCCCATCACCACCACACAACGATGCAACCGCTGCATCTTTTTGCAAATAAACTGCTTTTGTAAAAAAATTAAGACTCTCCGCTCCTCCCTGGAGCAGTTTCATGAGGACTGAGCCCTGGGGAGACTGGAAGTGGGGCAGGAGCTTCGTTACGAAATCCCCTCATAAAGGGTCATTAGGGGCGGTCAACATGGCTTCACCAAGGGGAAGTCGTGCTTGAACAACCTCATTGACTTTTATGAGGACATAACAAGAGGATGGATGATGGCAGAGCAGTAGACGTGATCTACCTTGACTTGAGTAAGGCATTTGACACAGTCTCCCACAGCATCCTCACAGCTGAACTGAGGGAGTGCGGTCTGGATGAGCGGGGAGTGAGGTGACTGTGAACTGGCTGAAGGGAAGAAGCCAGAGAGTCGTGGTCAATGGGCAGAGTCCAGTTGAGGCCTGGATCTAGTGCAGTGCCTCAGGGGGCAGTGCTGGGGCCTGCACTGTTCAATATATTCATGAATTATTTGAATGAGGGAATAGAGTGACTGTCAGCAAGTTTGCTGATGACACCAAGCTGGGAGGAGTGGGTGACACTGGAAGCTGTGCTGCCATCCAGAGACCTGGACAGGCTGGAGAGTTGGGTGGGGAGAAATTTAATGAAGTATAACAAGGGCAAGTGTAGAGTCTTGAATCTGGGCAGGAACAACCCCAGGTTCCAGTGTAAGTTGGGGAATGACCTATTAGAGAGCAGCGTAGGGGAAAGGGACCTGGGGGTGCTGGGGACAGCAGGGTGACCATGAGCCAGCACTGGGCCCTTGTGGCCAGGAAGCCAATGGTACCTGGGGTGGGTTAGAAGGGGGTGGTCAGTAGGTCAGAGAGGTTCTCCTGCCCCTCTGCTGTGCCCTGGGGAGACCACACCTGGAATATTGTGTCCAGTTGTGGCCCCTCAGTTCCAGCAGGACAGGGAACTGCTGGAGAGAGTCCAGCGCAGCCACCAAGATGCTGGAGGGAGTGGAGCATCTCCCGTGTGAGGAAAGGCTGAGGGAGCTGGGGCTCTGGAGCTGGACAAGAGGAGACTGAGGGGGGACTCATTCATGGTTACAGATATGTAAAGGTTGTGTGTCAGGAGGATGGAGCCAGGCTCTTCTTGGTGACAACCAATGGCAGGAGAAGGGGTAATGGGTTCAAACTGGAACACAAAAGGTTCCACTTAAATTTGAGGAAAAACTTGTTGGGGGTGAGGGTGGCAGAGCCTGGCCCAGGCTGCCCAGGGAAGTTGTGGAGTCTCCTCTGCAGACATTCCAACCCGCCTGGACACCTTCCTGTGTAACCTCATCTGGGTGTTCCTGCTCCATAGGGGGATTGCACTGGATGAGCTTTCCAGGTCCCTTCCAACCCCTGACATTCTGGGATTCTGTGATTCCCTCCGCAAAAATGAAAGAAATACAGGCAGCAATTCTCCGAGCTCGGTAGCCAGTGGCAACAGCCCGATGAAATGAATCGGCTGTCACGCTAAGCGCTTGGAAATGTAACGATTACATTTTACAATTCTCTTGTCTATTTTTTTCTTCGCAGCACATGTTCATTTAAAGGTAATGCTCTCCGGGGTTTGCATTCTGCTGATAGGATAGCGGGGTCTTAATTTACAGATATTCTCCAGTAATGCGCGGTTTATATACGTTCTGCTAATAGCATTATGAGCATAGTTTGGACTAATACAAAATTAGAGCTCTAATTTGCATAAACAAATTACTGTTTGGATTAGCGCTAAATGGGGAAGACAACTGATATTTGAGGAGATTTGATTTGGCTGCAACGGCTCTTGTTTGTATAATGGCATCGAAACGAAAATGAGCCGGGTGGGAGGGAGGTGGGATGGGGTAGGAGATACCAGGTCACGAAGTGGAGGGGGTTTTGGTGGCACCTGAGCCCCTCTGGGACATATTTATGTCACTTCAGAACTTATTGATGCTTCAGAATTACCTTATGGGCAACACTAATGGGATCTGTTGTCATCTAGCTGCCGCGTTACGGGGTTTGTGGATTTAGGGGAGAGATGGGGAGGTGGAGAATGGTCCCCAACGTTGCCTGCTTGACCCCGCTTGGGTCCCAGGTGATGGATGGGGGATGGCAATTTATCCCAGTCAGGGATGTAGCAAAAAGCTTTCAAGAGCCAGATTTGGGGGGAGGAATAATATCAGTCTTGGCATGGAGGGTGTTGGTCTCTTCTCCTAAGGAACAAGTGCCAGGATGAGTGGAAAGGGCCTCAAGTTGCACCAAGGGAGGCTGATGTTTGATCTTGGGAACAATTTCTTCTCCAAAGGGCTGTGGGGCATTGGAACAGGATGGTGGAGTCACTATCCCTGGAGGGGATGAACAGACATGGAGATGAGGTTCTCAGGGAACCTTCTTTGGTGCCAGTGTTGGGTTAACGGTTGGACTCGATCTTGAGCATCTCTTCCAGCCAAAATGATGCTATGAAACTTGAGTACAGAATAATAATAGTGACGGTACCAAAAATCTCAAAGCTTGCAGAGCTCCATAAAACGTGGCTCAGCTCAAGCGAGGTCCCACGTTGCGGAATCCCTCGTGGGATTCCATCCACATTTCTTTCGCTGGTTGCTGCTGCGGTCGGAGCTGCCAGCCAAGGGTGTGAGATGGAGCATCAGCCTTGGCTGCGTGGGCTGGATCATGTTTTGGAGGCAGCAGGTTAAGAAGCATCGGGGTCAGTCACAAATATCTGCGGATTTTAGGGAAAAGCCCCTTTGCCGTGACCTAGCAGGCTATGGTTGGGTGGGGACCTGACCTTCAACACATTTTCTTCTCCTGCAGCATTTCTGTGGGTAATTGCGGAATATAAATGGCTTTTTGTTGCATGGGGGAAGCAGTACCTTGAAGGTTGTTTTAATTTTGGTGTACATCACGAGGGATCAGAACCTGCAAGAGCATCGCTGGTTCCTCCCTGTGTCACCTCCAACCTCTGGCAGCTGAGGATTTGCTCATGAAGCAGGAGTGCCTTGTGTTATCTTCCTTAATTTGGGCTTAACTTGACTTCATTGTTTCCTTGCAGGTCCCCGTTATTAAACCAAATGCGCCCATCGCTTCAAGGAGGCAAATCCCAGCATATGCAACAGAGATGGAGGAGCAAAGGCTATCGCTGCATCGGCGGCGTCATGTACCAAGTGTCGGCGAATAAACTCTCCAAAACATCCAGTACCCCTGGCCGGGGCAGAGACCTGAGTGCCAAGAGCCCTGGAAGAGCAGGTGAGCAGCAAGAATTTGTGCTGATTTGTGTCCGAAATCCGTCACTGAGGTTGGATTTTAGCCGCTTATTCATGTAACTCATCCTTGGGTCTCACAGGAGCCCAGACACAAAGGTGATGGGCATCCCAGTTGTGCCAAAACTCATCCCCAGCTGTAGGGAGAATAATGTAAAAGAAATGAAAGGTTTAAGAAAATTGAGGTTTTTGTGAACTTGGGTTTAGTTCAAGCTTGTAGAGACGCGCCGTTAAGCTTGTTTCTTTTTTAAACCTGAGCAAAGTCTTGGGTGGCTTCAAACGGCACCGCAAGGTTAAAAGTATTTTGAGATGCTCATCAAATTACATTCAATATCAACCTAAAAAAAGGCTGGGAGGATCATTCTGCAGATAACTACGGAACAGGTGTTTTGATGCAGTTACTGGCTTTACATTTAAATTCAATTAAATTTGTAGTTTCACAGAATCCTAGAATGTCAGGGGCCGGAAGGGACCTGGAAAGCTCATCCAGTGCAATCCCCCCGGAGCAGGAACACCCAGATGAGGTTACACAGGAAGGTGTCCAGGCGGGTTGGAATGTCTGCAGAGAAGGAGACTCCACAACCCCCTGGGCAGCCTGGGCCAGGCTCTGCCACCCTCACTGGGAACATGTTTCTTCTCAAATTTAAGTGGAACCTCCTGTGTTCCAGTTTGCACACATTGCCTCTTGTCCTATCATTGGTTGTCACCGAGAAGAGCCTGGCTCCATCCTCCTGACACTCCCACTTTATATATCTGTAAACATTAATGAGTCACCCCTCAGTCTCCTCTTGTCCAGCTCCAGAGCCCCAGCTCCCTCAGCCTTTCCTCACACGGGAGATGCTCCACTCCCTTCAGCATCTTGGTGGCTGCGCTGGACTCTCTCCAGCAGTCCCCTGTCCTTGTGGAACTGAGGGGCCACAACTGGACACAATATTCCAGGTGTGGTCTCCCCAGGGCAGAGCAGAGGGGCAGGAGAACCTCTCTGACCTACTGACCACCCCCTTCTAATCCACCCCAGGTACCATTGGCTTCCTGGCCACAAGGGCCCAGTGCTGGCTCATGGTCACCCTGCTGTCCCCAGGACCCCCAGGTCCCTTTCCCCTACGCTGCTCTCTAACAGGTCATTTCCCAACTTATACTGGAACCTGGGGTTGTTCCTGCCCAGATTCAAGACTCTACACTTTCCCTTGTTATATTTCATTAAATATTTCCCCGCCCAACTCTCCAGCCTGTCCAGGTTTAGCTCGTCTTACACCTGAAGCCTCAAGTGTGGCTCTTTGGCAATACCAGGTTTTTAACTGTGCTTCAAGTTTTTTGTTTTAATTTTCTACTTGGGGTCAAATATTTTTGCTCCATAACTGCTTTATTGATGCATTTTGGGGACAGTTAAGCTGGCAAAGGCAAAGCCAATGCCTTTTGTGCTATTGTTTTTCTTTGCTGGAAGGATGAAGGGTGCAGAGACAAGTATTTTCGTGGATGATGCTATAAAATGAGGCAATTTAGTGCGAAAGTCATTTTATATGTGATGGGCAAGTGGATGAAAAGATGCAATAAATAGCACGGTGTCATTGAGAGGTTCTGAAACCACCGGCACCCCAATTCACGTTAGTGTTACGGGGCAGTTTTAAACCCCCAAAAAACAGGATTAGGGAGAGACGGATCTTTGTGCAGGTACAAAAATGCCATCAGCAGGAATTCTGAGCAGCTCCGGGAAGTTTGAAAAGCAGGATCAAAATTTGGAGCAAACAGCAACATCTTAATAAAGAGGAAAATCACTCCTCTCGATGGAAAGTGGTCGTGGAGAGAAAATGGGGAGGGAAATGAGGGGCAGGTAGGAAAGAACTGGTTGGTGATGATAAATCCTTAATGGGGGGTGAGTAGGAAAGCAGAGGTTTAGCTTAAACCTCAGATTTGCTGCCTCGGCACCTGGGGACAGGAAATAAAGACGCCTTACAGATGATGCCAGAGATGAAGATGCTGCGGTGGCCGAGGGGGCGCGGAGCCGACGGAGCGTCGCCTTCAGGTAATCTCCCTTCTGAGACCATTAAAGAGACACTCGGTAGCGATTTGGGGACAGTTTGCTGGGTTTTTTTGTGCAACTCAGCTCTGCTCAGGACAGATTTCCAGTGGTTGACTCGCCCGTAACGTCCTCCTTACTGCTGGCTCTGCAAGTAGGTCCGTGCGCGCTCGGGAGCGTGAGTCCATATGGCTTGTTTTGAACTCTGCGATCCTACCTGTGAGCTGTTAATTCCTTGGCTTCAGCGCTACGTCTGGGCAAGGAGACGTGGAAAAGAAAGGCCGTAAAGCAAGTGCAGGGGTTTGTAGACCAAGTAAATCCCGGTGTCAGCAATGTCAGATTTTTTTTCCAAGAGCTTTGCTAATGGCAATGGGATTTTCTAAAGTGGCTGAATCAGCTGCACAAACCCACCTCGAGGGTGGTTCTGCCCTAAGTATTATCCCCGGGTGCTGAAGCCATCACTGAAGGCAGGAAACGTCTTGCTGGAGTGCAAGAAAAAGGGGTGAAACCTCCAAAATGTGGGCAGAGATGGAGCAGATCTGGTTTTGAAACCACGTTTCAGGGCAGAGTTGGACCTTGGGAAGGGTCCAGTTGAGAAGCGATGGCCAAAAGGACTGGAAAAGTTGAGAACTTGGGTCTGTGCCATCCGAAGAGGGGGAGATCATCGCATCGTATAATCATTATGGTTGGAAGAGACCTTCAAGATCATCAAGTCCAACTGTTAACCCAACACTAGCACTAAACTGTGTCCCTAAGAACCTCATCTCTGCGTCTTTTAAACCCCTCCAGATGGAGATACCACAGGTCTCCAAGTTCATGAAGAGCTGCCAAGCAAAGGAAGGATGTCTTCTCCATGGCCAGGTAGAACAAACAAAAAATAATGGACATAAACTGTTGCAGGAAATGTTCAGGAAGGGCTTTTGAATGATAAGGATTGTGAAGTGCTGGAGTAACTTGAGTTGACTCTGAAATCTCCGTTATTGGATATTTTTTAAAGAACAAGTCTTTGGGGAGGACTCAGGTTGAGCAGGTCCTACCTTGCACCAAGAAGACGGACTTAAATTGCTGCTTAATTTCCATTTTGAGCATTGCTGGCTTTAATTTAGGTGCTAGGAGATGATGGGACAATTTAACTGTTTTGTAGGCAGCTTTTCCTGTGCCATATTTAATATACTTTTTCCAGACTGTATTGTTTTTATTTATCTAAGCACAAGAAAGTCTCTAAACCTGTCTGGTGGCCGGGAAAGAGCAAAGTCTTATGTAGACAACAGGGCAAAGGCTGATGGATTTAACCTGTCCATGAATTTCCACCACTGGGCTGGGACCAAGCATTGAAACACCAGCCCAGAGCGTGATTTCTGGGAGAGGGATTGAGCCAAAGGGTTGACGGGAGGATTCTTGCAAATTTGGGCACCTGCATTGCCCAGGGAGGTAGTGGACTCGCCGTCCCTGGAGGTTTTTAAACTGAGATTGGACATGGCACTTAGTGCCATGATCTAGTAAACGGACTAGAGTTGGACCAAGGGTTGGACTGGATGATCTCTGAGGTCTTTTCCAACCCAGTCAATTCTGTGATTCTGTGATTGCTCTTGGGGTTCTCCCGGAGGGGATTGTGGGTATGGGGAAGGAACAGGAACTATTTTCAAGGGATTTAGTTTGCAAAAGTGACTTAAAGCAGCTTGAAAAAGCGAAGGATTGGTAAGAGCCACGGGGTAGAGCGTGCACCAACAAGCACCCGAGTTCTGCAAATCACAGAATCACACAGAATCACAGGATGTCAGGGGTTGGAAGGGACCTGGAAAGGTCATCTAGTGCAATCCCCCCATGGAGCAGGAACACCCAGATGAGGTTACACAGGAAGGTGTCCAGGTGGGTTGGAATGTCTGCAGAGGAGACGCCACAACCTCCCTGGGCAGCCTGGGCCAGACTTAGCCACTCTCACCCCGAACAAGGTTCTTTTCATATCTAAGTGGAACCTCCTGTGTTCCAGTTTGCACCCGTTGCCCCTTGTCCTATCATTCGTTGTCACCAAGAAGAGCCTGGCTCCATCCTCCTGACACTCCCCCTTTAGATATCTGTAAACATGAATGAGCCCCCCCTCAGTCTCCTCTTGTCCAGCTCCAGAGCCCCAGCTCCCTCAGCCTTTCCTCACACGGGAGATGCTCCACTCCCTTCAGCATCTTGGTGGCTGCGCTGGACTCTCTCCAGCAGTTCCCTGTCCTGCTGGAACTGAGGGGCCACAACTGGACACAATATTCCAGGTGTGGTCTCCCCAGGGCAGAGCAGAGGGGCAGGAGAACCTCTCTGACCTACTGACCACCCCCTTCTAATCCACCCCAGGTACCATTGGCTTCCTGGCCACAAGGGCCCAGTGCTGGCTCATGGTCACCCTGCTGTCCCCAGGACACCCAGGTCCCTTTCCCCTACACTGCTCTCTAACAGGTCATTCGCCAAATCCTTTTCCCGCTCCTTATTAATCGCAGTTTTAAAATAACGAGACTTTTATGGAGATGTCCAACTGTCCTGGGGTCAGTAGGTCCGACCTGCTCGCCCCGTTGTGGCTTTATCGGCGGTGATGTGGCATGGAGGAGATGTGATCCCCCCCTCTCCTTCCCCATCGGTACCATGTCATTTAGTGACATCTCATTTGGAGAAACAGCTTTAAATAGTCCCACTCTGGGACAGAAGATCCCTTCCAGGGTTATTTTCCATAACCCTATTTTCTTTCAGGAGTTGGACTCAATGATCCTTGTGAGTCTCTTCCAATTCAGGCCATTCTATAATTCTATGAAATAATACTTTTTTAAAAGTTATTTCTTATTTTCCTGTAGGCTCCTTCCCCCGTTACGCAGTAGGTTTGTAACCATCAAGCCCCGATAACTGGTGCGTGTCAGTATTTTCACATCATCTTTCAGCTCTCGCCGCAATTCATCCTTCTTCGCAGGGATGGATTCAACAGATGCCGCCGTCTCTTGCTTTACGATAACCGGGGCTGACGGGGCGGAAAATTTGTATGTGCTCATCGGTACGAACCTCCACATGTTTATGGAACATTCCGTGTTTTCAACACTTGACAAAGTTTATTTAAAAACCCAAAGAAACCCAACTTTTCTTTTCCCTCCCAGTGGCAGATGTTGGGCGTTGGGGGTAGCAGAGAGATGGGAAACGCTCCTGGTGGTTTAGTAACTTGGAGTTTGCTTACAGTGGGTTATAATTCTGCTCTTTGCCTGAATTTCACAGAATCCCAGAATGTCAGGGGTTGGAAGGGACCTGGAAAGCTCACCCAGTGCAATTCCCCCCATGGAGCAGGAACACCCAGATGAGGTTACACAGGAAGGTGTCCAGGCGGGTTGGAAAGTCTGCAGAGAAGGAGACTCCACAACCCCCCTGGGCAGCCTGCGCCAGGCTCTGCCACCCTCACTGAGAAGAAGTTTCTTCTCAAGTTTAAGTAGAACCTTTTGTGTTCCAGTTTGCACCCATTACCCCTTGTCCTATCATTGGTTGTCACCGAGAAGAGCCTGGCTCCATCCTCGTGACACTCACCCTTTGTATATTTGTAAACATTAATAAGGTCACCCCTCAGTCTCCTCTTCTCCAAACTAAAGAGCCCCAGCTCCCTCAGCCTTTCCTCACACGGGAGATGCTCCACTCCCTTCAGCATCTTGGTGGCTGCGCTGGACTCTCTCCAGCAGTTCCCTGTCCTGCTGGAACTGAGGGGCCACAACTGGACACAATATTCCAGGTGTGGTCTCCCCAGGGCAGAGCAGAGGGGCAGGAGAACCTCTCTGACCTACTGACCACCCCCTTCTAACCCACCCCAGGTACCATTGGCTTCCTGGCCACAAGGGCCCAGTGCTGGCTCATGGTCACCCTGCTGTCCACCAGGGTTGTGTCCTGGTTTTGTTAAAAACAAGACCGGTTCTTTTTCAGTGATTTTCTTCTAGGTGGCTGTACTTTTCTGAGTTTTAGCCTGCATATTTTTCCTAGGATGCTGCACTTGGTGCTGATAAGAGACCAACGGAATGCTGAAGAAACTCGTGTTTAGATTTATTACTATGGTAGCTAAGAAAGGCTGATAAGTTTTCCCATGTTCCATTTTGAGAGGGGTGTGTTTGAGGAGGGGTGGGTGGAACAGATGACTAGAACTGACCAACAGAAATATTCCATCCCATAATCGTCATACCCCCTATATAAGAGGGTGATCACGAGGATCACTCTCTTTGACCGTGGCCGGCATCTAGAGAAGACCCTGTCTGTCTGCCTGTGATCTACAGGCCTCAGGCCCTGCATCCTGCAACTAGGTTCTGGTTTGTTGTTAAGTCCCACCCATGACTTCCAGGGCCTCCAAGTTGAAGTCTAAGTCTCTCTTCCTTTCCCCTTCTCTTTCTTATCATCTTTCCGATCTAAAGGAAGGATGGCAGGAAATGAGGGGATAACAGGGAGCGTCTGCCACGGTTTATTGCCGCCTTGCCTTAAGCCTTGACAGGTTGGTGTTTTGTCTCTTTGTGGCTCAACTACAATAAGAGACGCGATGCTGGTCGCTGCGGCTGATCTATCGGTGCCATTGCACCTGCCCTGCCAGGCGAGCGGGATGAACAATCACTTTGATGTGGGGGGTAAGTTAAAATTTCGTTGTAGGGATGCATCTCTAGCAACCCCATGTTGTATCAGGGTCAATCCTGTGGCTCCAAGCGATAAAGTAACTTAATCATCTTGCGAAGCAAGAGGAAAATCAGGGGTTTTGCCTCATCTCATCCACAACCTACTTCATTATTGGTTGTGTGACATAGGGAACATGCAGCTTTGGGACAGGGAAACCATAATTGTGAACCCAGGAAACGTTTCTAAAGGTTTTTTTCAACATTAAGAAGCTGCCTGGAGTGATTTGTGGCTTTTTAGGCATCACAGTGATCCACTGTGAGAACTGTGCGCTCGTCACACATGTGGCTCCGCTCCCAAAGGGCAAGTTCCACGTTTGTCTTCTCGACACTAAAGACTAAATATAGAAATAAAAAGACTTTTTGGTTTCCTAGCTGGCTGGTAAGCTCACATGTACCATAATTTGGCTTCTTGAGCAAGGATGGAAGAGGTTCAGAAGAAAACATCTCGCTGAAAATGCAGGACATGGACACTCGCTTGTCATCCCAGTGCAGGGTGAAGATGTAGTATCAAACATGGAAAAGCTCCTTACCCCTGGAATAACTAGGATTTCTGCAATGATATATTTTTTACATTGCAGAAGTATTAGAAAATAGGCAGCGGGATGGTGTGGAAAGCGTTCGATACATTGCAATTAATTATGCAAGTGTAATAATTGGGTTTCTTGGCTCACAACAAACTTCTCTACATTTCTTGCTACAGTTGCTGTTATTCAGACACTTGAGGAATTTCCCTGAAATTGAGGAAAGAAGTAAAAGGTCCTGGCAGCATCGCATTTCGCAAAGAGATTTGAAAGGGAAAATTAACAAGAAAAAACAAAAAACACAACCCTATACAAAATTGAAAGCAGCAGAAACCAAATGAAGGGTTGACATTGTCCAAACACCAGCCCTTACCCCAATCGAGGTCTGAAAACCAGCCCTGACCCCAATCGAGGCAGTGGTGGCTGCCGTGATAAGAGGTATTGGGGCTGGCTCTGGCCATGTTTTCCTATCATTCAGGCTGCTTTCCATGGGCAAATCCAGGTTTCAGTATAAGCTGAGGAATGACTTATTAGAGAGCAGCGTAGGGGAAAGGGACCTGGGGGTCCTGGGGACAGCAGGGTGACCATGAGCCAGCACTGGGCCCTTGTGGCCAGGAAGCCAATGGTACCTGGGGTGGGTTAGAAGGGGTGGTCAGTAGGTCAGAGAGGTTCTCCTGCCCCTCTGCTCTGCCCTGGGGAGACCACACCTGGAATATTGTGTCCAGTTGTGGCCCCTCAGTTCCAGCAGGACAGGGAACTGCTGGAGAGAGTCCAGCGCAGCCACCAAGATGCTGGAGGGAGTGGAGCATCTCCCGTGTGAGGAAAGGCTGAGGGAGCTGGGGCTCTGGAGCTGGACAAGAGGAGACTGAGGGGGGACTCATTCCTGGGGATCAATATGGAAAGGGGGAGTGTCAGGAGGATGGAGCCAGGCTCTTCTTGGTGACAACCAATGATAGGAGAAGGTGTAATGGGTTCAAACTGAAACACAGGAGGTTCCACTTAAATTTCAGAAGAAACTTCTCAGTGAGGGTGGCAGAGCCTGGCCCAGGCTGCCCAGGGAGGTTGTGAAATCTCCTTCTCTGCAGACATTCAAACCCACCTGGACACCTTCCTGTGTAACCTCCTCTGGGTGTTCCTGCTCCGGCGGGGGGATTGCACTGGATGAGCTTTCGAGGTCCCTTCCAACCCCTGACATTCTGGGATTCTGTGATCTTAACTTGCAAGACCTTCCTCGTCCTTATCTGGGTTTTACCTCCTGGGAAACACACGGGAGCCCTAGCAGTGGCTTTGAGGACACTGTAGCGTGGTTGGGCTTCACTCACTGTAGGGATGGTCGTGGGTGGCAGCCAGCCCATTGAGCAACTTCATTTTATTTATTGGTGGTTTTCCATTTTTCTCCGCAACTGTAGGGTCCAGAAGACTTGAGATGCCCAGGGTTGCTGAGCTCCCAAAGGTGGAGGTTTAAGAGGAGCTTTAAGTTCATAGAACCACAGACTAGTTTGGGTTGGGCTGTGAAGGTCCCTTCCAACCCAAACTATTCGATGATTCTATAAAACCGCTTGCAGGTCTTGGTGGACAGCAAGTAATGGTCAACATGGGGAACCAACTTGAGGTGGCGTCACCCCGCTTTGGGGTAATTCCTGCTTGGATCTGGAGTCAAACGCTTGTAGAATCATTGAATCATAGAATACTTTGGGTTGGAAAGGACCTTTGAAGGCCATCTAGTCCAACCGCTTCCATGAGCAGGGACATCTTCACCAGATCAGGTTGCTCAGAGCCCCGTCCAGCCTGGCCTGGGATGTCTCCAGGGATGGTTCAACCACCACCTCTCTGGCCAACCTGGGCCAGGCTCTCACCACCCTCATGATAACAAATTTCTTCTATATATCTATTCCAAATCTCCTGTCTTTTAGTTTAAAACCGTCACACTTTATCCTGTTGCAACAGGCCCTGCTAAAAGTTCTCCTGAGATGCCAGCGTGCATCTCCCAATACATCCATGACAGTGGCTCTGACTGCAGAGGAGCAAATTATTTCTGAACACGTGGTTGAGTTCAACCCTTCAGGCCCCGGAGTCTTTCCCTGTGTTCATCCTACTGGGTAACATCCCCTTCTGCCTCAGTTTCCCCATCCTGCTGCGATAGCATCTTAGTGCAAAGCTGGAGAGATGGAAGCTGTGAGTTCCTGGAGCATTGCGCTGGAGATGGATGAAGTTGATTCCAGATGCAGTGGGAGAACTCCACGCTCGGTGAAAGGAGGAGGTAGAAAACCATGGCGCTGGAAGAAAGTGCACTCTCTGCTCCTTGTTTACCAACTGATTTTAGAAGAGCTGAACGCTGCAGAAATGCACTTTTTTGTGTTTGCAAGAATGATAAAGCGCTCAGCACCTCTGCCAGGCTGGCTGATGGTTCGCGTGAATGTTGCTCCGTGCTTTAAGGCACTTGGTTTTTTAAAACAAGAAGGGAAGTTTAAGACTGGACACCTTGAATGTGTTGGGAGTGAGTTGGTGGAGGAGAGGTCAACCCATGCACCAAGGCGTGAGAACAGCAAAAACTGGAGTGTTGCGTCCTCAGGTTTCAGCTGGTTTGGGTGTCGCTTGGGCTGGAACCCATTTGTGCTCAGCACCTTTGAGCTGAATTCCTCGAATGTGGACTTGTTCAATCCCTTACTTGTCTTGATCTTAATCCTTTGGCTCCTTTTGAGCTCAGTCTCTTGTTTTGGGGATTGCTCATTCCCTTGGCCCCATCATACTCAATCCCTTGGCCCCATCATACTCAACCTCTTGACCCCATCATACTTAACCTCTTGACTCCATCATACTCAATCCCTTGGCCCCATCATACTCAACCTCTTGACCCCATCATACTCAGTCCCTTGACCCCATCATACTCAGTCCCTTGACCCCATCATACTCAACCTCTTGACCCCATCATACTCAACCTCTTGGCCCCATCATACTCAAACTCTTGGCCCCATCATACTCAACCTCTTGACCCCATCATACTCAATCCGTTGGCCCCATCATACTCAACCTCTTGGCCCCATCATACTTCAATCCCTTGGCCCCATCATACTCAACCTCTTGACCCCATCATACTCAATCCCTTGGCCCCATCATACTCAACCTCTTGACCCCATCATACTCAATCCCTTGGTTTGGGGATTGCTTAATCCCTCAAAATCTCTAATCTCAGTCCCTTGGCTTTAAGATTGCTCAATATCTTGGACCCTTCAATCTCAATCTCTTTATTTTGGGATTCCTCAATCCTTTGCCCCTTTTGAGCTCAATCCCATGGTTTTGGGATTGCTCAGTCCCTTGCCTCTTTTGAGTTTAATTCCTTGACCCCTTTTGATCTTAATCCCTTGTCTTTGGGATTACAGAATCCTCTGGCCCCTTTAATCTTAATCTCTTGGTTTCAGGATTGCTCAATCCCTTGACCCTTTAATTCTCAATCCCTTTGTTTTGGGATTGCTCAATCCCTTAACTCTCTTGAGCTCAGTCCCTTGGCCCCTTTTGAGCTCAGTCTCTGGATTCTGGGATTGCCTAATCCTTGGGCCCCTTCACACACAATCCCATCGCTGTGGGATTGCTCAGTCCCTTACCCCTTTTGATCTTAATCCCTTGACCCTTTTTGAGTGCAATCTCTTGTTTTTAGGAGTGCTCAATATTTTGGCCTCTTCAGTCTCAATCCCTTAATTTTGGGATTGCTCAATCCCTTACCCCTCTTATGCTCAGTCCTTTGGCCCCTTTTGAGCTCAGTCCCTTGTCTTCGGGATTGTTCAATCCCTCAACCCCTTTAATCTCAATCCCTTGGATTTTGGATTATTCAGTATCTTGACCCCTTCAATCTCCATCCCTTCATTTTGGGATTGCTCAATCCTTTACTCCTTTTGAGATCAATCCCATGGTTTTGGGATTGCTCAATCCCTTACCTCTCTTGAGTTTAGTTCCTTGACCGCTTTTGAGAGCAACCCTTTGTTTTGGGGATTGCAGATTCCATTGGCCCATTCAATCCATTGCCTTTGGGATTACTCAATCCTTTACCCCTTTAGAGCTCAGTCCCTTGTTTTTGGGATTGCTCAATCCCTTGGCCCCTTCATGCTCAATCCCATGGGTTTTGGGATTGCTCAATCCCTTAACCCTCAAATTCAATCTTTTGGCCCCTTTTGAGCTCAGTCTCTTGTCATTGGGATCGCTCAACTACTTTAATCCCCTGGATTGGGGATTGCTCAATATCTTGGCCCATTTTATCTCAATTCCTTCATTTTGGGATTATTCAATCCCTTAACCCTTTGAGCTCAATCTCTTGGCCCTTTTGGAACTCAGTCTCTTGTTTCTGGGATTGCCTGGTCACTTACCCCATTTGAGTTTGATTCCTTGACCCCTTTTGATCTTCATCCCTTGTCTTCGAGAGTGCAGAATCCTTTGACCCCTTTAATCTCAATCCCTCGGTTTTGGGATTGCTCAATCCTTTACCCTTTTAGAGCTCAGTCCCTTGTTTTTGGGATTACTCAATCCCTTGGCCCCTTCATGCTCAATCCCATGGGTTTGAGGATTGCTCAACCCCTTTAATCTCAATACCTTGGGTTTGGGATTGCTCAATATCTTGGCCCTTTCAATCTCAATTCCTCCATTTTGGGATTACTCAATCCCTTACCCCTTTGAGCTCAGTCTCTTGGCCCTTTTTGAGCTCAGTCTCTTTTTGTCGGGATTGCTCAGTCCCTTACCCCTCTGAGCCCAATTTCTTGTTTTTGGGGATCCCCTTCACACTCCACCCCATGGGCTTAGCGATTGCTCAATCCCTTACCCCTATTGCAGTCAATCCTTTGGCCCCTTTTGATCTCAGTCCCTTGTCTTTGGGATTCTGGAATCCCTCGACCCCTTTAATCTCAATCTCTTCATTTTGGGATTGCTCAATATCTTGGCTCCTTCAATCTTAATTCCTTCATTTTGGGATTACCCAATCCCTTACTCCTTTTAAGATCAATCTCTTGGCCCCTTTTGAGCTCAGTCCCTTGTTGGGATTGCTCAATCCCATACCCCTTTTGAGTTTAATTTATTGACCCCTTTTGAGCTCAATCCCATGGCTTTGGGATTGCTCATTCCCTCCCACCTTTTTAACTCAATTCCCTGGCCCCTTCAATCTCAGTGCCTTGGCTTTGGGATTATGGAATCCCTTGGCCCCTTCGATCTCAATCCCATGGTATTGAGATTACTTAATCTCTTACCCCTTTTGAGATTCACCCCTTGGTTTTGGGATCGCTCGATCCCTTGGTACCTCTTGAGCTCAGTTCCTTGATTTGGTGCTTGTAGGCACTGGTGGGCAGGGACCTGGTCTTCTCGAGGAGCACCACAAGTCCACAGAATCCCAGAATGTCAGTGATTGGAAGGGACCTGGAAAGCTCATCCAGTGCAATCCCCCCATGGAGCAGGAACACCCAGATGAGGTTACACAGAAAGGTGTCCAGGCGGGTTGGAATGTCTGCAGAGAAGGAGACTCCACAACCTCCCTGGGCAGCCTGGGCCAGGCTCTGCCACCCTCACTGGGAACAAATTTCTTCTTCTCTTTCAGTGGAACCTCCTGTGTTCCAGTTTGTACCCATTACCCCTTGTCCTATCATTGGTTGTCACCAAGAAGAGCCTGGCTCCATCCTCCTGACACTCCCCCTTTAGATATCTGTAAACATGAATGAGGTCACCCCTCAGTCTCCTCTTGTCCAGCTCCAGAGCCCCAGCTCCCTCAGCCTTTCCTCACACGGGAGATGCTCCACTCCCTCCAGCATCTTGGTGGCTGCGCTGGACTCTCTCCAGCAGTTCCCTGTCCTGCTGGAACTGAGGGGCCACAACTGGACACAATATTCCAGGTGTGGTCTCCCCAGGGCAGAGTAGAGGGGCAGGAGAACCTCTCTGACCTACTGACCACCCCCTTCTAATCCACCCCAGGTACCATTGGCTTCCTGGCCACAAGGGCCCAGTGCTGGCTCATG
Source organism: Columba livia (assembly GCF_036013475.1). Classification (NCBI taxonomy): domain Eukaryota; kingdom Metazoa; phylum Chordata; class Aves; order Columbiformes; family Columbidae; genus Columba; species Columba livia. The sequence continues at coordinate 161,200,932 of NC_088603.1, read as the reverse complement.
GTCATCCTGCTGTCCCCAGGACCCTCAGGTCCCTTTCCCCTACACTGCTCTCCAATAAGTCATTCCCCAACTTACATCCAGTGCTGGTGTAGACCAGAGCTTGCAGAGCTTGGATAATCACAGAATCATGGAGCAGTTTGGTTTGGAAGGGACCTTCAAAGCCCATCCGGTCCATACCCTGCCATGAGCAGGGACATCTTCACCAGCTCAGGTTGCTCAGAGCTCCATCCAGCCTGGCCTGGGATGTCTCCAAGGATGGGGCATCCACCACCTCTCTGGGCAACCTGGGCCAGGGTTTTACCACCTTCAGTGATGCTCCATGGCATCTTCTCTGGGCTCCTCGCAAACACCGATCTTGAAGCATGCTTCATTAATTGAGGTTGCTTCATTAATAAAACACTTGTGACCACCTGACCCAGGCACATCATGTTCCTCTTAGACCTGTGGTGCAACCAGAGGGAGCAAAAAGCCGCATTCATGTCGTGGCAGCTCATCCATTGTTTTGCTGTTACCTTCTGGAGAGTGAGAGCTTCTGCTGTCCGGTGAGGAAAATAAATTACCCCCAGCAGCTGCTAGTGCTGATCATCTGAAACAGTGGAACCCACTTAAATGAATAATAATTAAAGAAATAAATTTCCCCGAGTGCCAGCCTCAAAACTTTTTGTTCAGCAATAAAGCGAAGGAGAGATTCACAAAATGAATCGCTTGGCTGTTTGTGGAGTAGGCTGCCTGCACCGTGTGAAACGGGGTTATCGTGGGTCTTATTAAAGGAGCCTGTGTGGTTTGAGAAAGCCTTTTCCTGCGTGTCAAGGTTGTGTTGGAACAGACTGAGTTGAAGCAAGCGTGGCTGATGGCAAAACCGCTTCCCTTGACGAGCGAGAATTAAGGGGAAGCTGGGATGACTCCATTACAGTCTCCCCTGAGTCGGAGCATCCGATCGTCTGCTGGCCGAGGTCACTTGGGCAAAACCCTCGTTGCTTCATAGAATCATTTTGGTTTGAAAAGACCCTGAAGATCATGGAGTTCAACCATTAACCCAACCCTGGCACTACCCCATGTCCCTGAGAACCTCATTTCGGCATCTGTTCAACCCCTCCAGGGATGTTGACTCCACCACTGCCCTGGGCAGCCTTTTCCAGTGCCTGACAACTCTTTCTGGGAAGAATTTTTTCCTTATATCCAACCTAAACCTTCCCTGTCGTAACTTGGAGCAAGGATTTGGTTGTTTAGGATGGGGAAAAGCTCCTCGCTGCTGCGACAGATGAATCCACGCAGCTTTCTCATGTAAAACAGGGGATTATCCCCATTTTTCAGTGGGGAAACTGAGGCATGGGATCACCCCCAGGTTAAGCAAGAGGTCTGTCCTCAAATCAATAGCTAAGCCCTGCAAGCCCTTGGTTCTTCACCTGGACCAAGCCCCATCCCCAATGACTTCCCACGAAATAACAATAACCTGAATTTCTCTGATGAGGAGGATGTGGGGTTCCCCCCAACCCTATAATCACAAAGTGAAATTAAGAGTCAACTAACGGGGCATCAGCAAAACCAGGAACCCCCCCCCAAATCGCAGCAGCTGTTGTATCATCATTAACCACACATAGAAAATCCTTAATCGCATCAAAATCCCAACATAAATAGCCAAAGACCCTCAAGATCATCGAGTCCAACCATTGACCCATCACTGGCATTACCCCATGTCCCTAAGAACCTCATCTCCACATCTTTTCAATCTCCCCAGGGATGGTGACTCCACCACTGCCCTGGGCAGCCTGTTCCAATTCCCTCCCTGTGTAATTCCCATAAATTATCCTTGATTTGGGGCAGTGGAAACATGGGCAGTGATGGGCTCCGAGGAGCGTGACCTGCATGGTGGGCACAGGCCGTACCGAAATGATGCTCTCACCTTCTTGCACATCCTGTGGGCTCTGCAACTTGTCCTTTTCTTAGACTATTTCCATTTCCTACAGTCTTTCCACCATATAAAAAATGATAATAACAACACATAAAGAAATTACTAAATCAAATACACAAACAGACCTCTCCACATGATGAGGTCCTGGTCCTTGAGCTGTACTCTAGGAGCAATAAAGTCCTTCCTAAATAATTAAGCAGTTAATAATTAACCGTGCTCCCTCCGTGTAATATTTGCAGCCGATTTTTAAGGCAAGGGGACATTTCAAGTGTCTTTTTTGCTGTGCATTTGTTGTATCGCAAGTCCTTGGGTGCTGGAGTTGGATGGAAGCATCTTGCTCCCCATGTTGGCATCGTGGAAATCACCAAACGTTGCTCCCAGGCCTGTATCTAGTGCAGTGCCTCAGGGGTCAGTACTGGGGCCGGTATTATTCAATATATTCATCAATGATTTGGATGAGGGAATAGAGTGACTGTCAGCAAGTTTGCTGATGACACCAAGGCGGGAGGAGTGGTGACACTGGAAGCTGTGCTGCCATCCAGAGACCTGGACAGGCTGGAGAGCTGGGCGGGGAAAAATTAAATTAAATATAACAAGGGCAAATGTGGAGTCTTGAATCTGGGCAGGAACAACCCCAGGTTCCAGTGTAAGTTGGGGAACGGGAACGACCTGTTAGAGAGCAGTGTAGGGGAAAGGGACCTGGAGGTCGTGGGGACAGCAGGGTGACCATGAGCCAGCACTGGGCCCTTGTGGCCAGGAAGCCAATGGTACCTGGGGTGGGTTAGAAGGGGGTGGTCAGCAGGTCAGAGAGGTTCTCCTGCCCCTCTACTCCGCCCTGGGGAGACCACACCTGGAATACTGTGTCCAGTTGTGGCCCCTCAGTTCCAGCAGGACAGGGAACTGCTGGAGAGAGTCCAGCGCAGCCACCAAGATGCTGAAGGGAGTGGAGCATCTCCCGTGTGAGGAAAGGCTGAGGGAGCTGGGGCTCTGGAGCTGGACAAGAGGAGACTGAGGGGTGACCTCATTCATGTTTACAGATATCTAAAGGGTGAGTGTCAGGAGGATGGAGCCAGGCTCTTCTTGGTGACAACCAATGATAGGACAAGGGGTAGTGGGTTCAAACTGGAACACAGGAGGTCCCACTTAAATTTGAGAAGCAACTTGTTGGGGGTGAGGGTGGCAGAGCCTGGCCCAGGCTGCCCAGGGAGGTTGTGGAGTCTCCTTCTGTGCAGACATTCCAACCCGCCTGGACACCTTCCTGTGTAACCTCATCTGGGTGTTCCTGCTCCATGGGGGGATTGCACTGCATGAGCTTTCCAGGTCCCTTCCAACCCCTGACATTCTGGGATTCTGTGATTCCTGGGCTGCCAAAGCAAATTTCTGCAGAAGTTTCCCTGGAGAAGAAGGAGCAGGTTGAAGGTCAGAGACCCCTCAAACCCTGAGATATGTTTTGGGGTTATGGAAAACAATAAAAGGTCCGAATTATTCTATGGGTGTTGATGGATGGTGGGACTGCTCGGCTGTGGATCCTTTCAGAGGAGCAGGGAAAAAATATATAGAAATAAAGGAGTTAGGCTGTAGCCCCCGCTATTAATCATAGCTGTAATCATGCGTTTAATGAACATGACAGCTCCTGCTCCCTCCGGAGCGACGCGGCGAGTCTCACGGCTGGGGTAGGTACAACAATCACTTCTCGCCTCTTGCGCTTGATGTAACAACCGGGAGCCGCCGCCGCCGGGATGATGCATTGAGAGAAAACAACCCCCGTTTGCACGGGCCGTGTGTTTCCTTACAGATGATGCTCTTCGAACCGACTAAATCATTAAGAAAGAGGAAAAAAAAGGAAAAGCAGAGAGAGAAAAACACCTGTCCCTTACGCAGGGTATAAAATATCAAGCCTGACGCCGCCGTGCTGTGTGTAATCAGTTAAAAACCCCTTAATGTGCAGTTCTTGCTGCTTTCCCCAGCAGCTTTGATTTTCTTTTTCCATATATATATTTTTTTCTCCCCCTGTTCCCGCCGCCTTTGAGCGTGCACAGGGGAGGAACTTGCCGTGCCGCTTATTGAAATCGTTTTGCAGCCAGGGACTTTTGCAATATAGAGGAAAACGTGATACGGGAGGTAGGAGTTTCTCCCCCGATCCGACAGCCCCGCCGCGTCCCGACGCTGATGCTTCCCCCATTTGGGGAGCAAAACGCGACACATTTGGGATTGGCTTCTGGCCTACAAACTGAAAATTGGTTGTGTCTGGACCAAACGAGACTCTCAGGGATCAGAGTCAAGCCCTGGGGGCATCATTTTGGCTTTTTTTTTTTCACAATATCACAGAATGGAAAAGACCTGAGAGATCATCAAGTCCAACCCTTGGTCCAACTCCAGTCCATTGACTAGATCACGGCACTAAGTGCCATGTCCAATCTCAGTTTAAAAACCCCCAGGGCCGGTGAGTCCAGCACCGCCCTGGGCAGCCATTCCAATGCCTGACCACTCTTTCTGCAAAGAATTGCTTTCTCATCTCCAGCCTCAATTTCCCCTGGTAGAGTTTAAGCCCATGGCCCCTTGTCCTATTGCTGACTGCCTGGGAGAAGAGCCCAATCCCCACCTGGCTAGAACTGCCCTTCAGGTAGTTCTAGAGAGTGCTGAGCTCACCTCTAAGCCTCCTCTTCTCCAGACTAAACAAGCCCAGCTCCCTCAGCCTCTCCCCATAGGGCTTGTGTTCAAGTCCCTTCCCCAGTCTTGTTGCTCTTCTCTGGACCCGCTCCAGCACTTCAATCTCTTTCCTGACCTGAGGGGCCCAGAACTGAACACAATACTGCAGGTGTGGCCTCTCCAATGCAGAGTACAGGGGAAGGATCACTGCCCTTTTAATTTAGTCCAGACAGCAGCAAATTTCAGCTCCTAATTTTTACATTTTAACCTTTATCCAGTTCTCCGGTGTCTTTTGCTCAGCCGCATTGATAATATAGATACACTCTAAATCTCCACTGTCTGCAAAATCTCAGAAGCTTTGCCTGTATTAAAGCAAATCTTTTGGTAGCAGCTCTGGGCATCTCAAGTCAGTGACCACTCTGAACATCAACTTTTGGGCTCCTTGGATCTCCTTAAAGGTCTGAGACATCAAACCCGCTCTTCTGCATCTCTCCCCTTGCTGCTTTGATGCTCGCAGAGCCTTCCTTGTATTTAAACTTCTTTTTGCCTGATGCAAAGGCTTCTAAAAATACCATCATTTCTGAAGCCTGAGTTTCCTCCATAAATCCCAATCAACGGCGAAATTAATTGCGGAGCTTCCGAAGCGGCCACGTTACGCAGCTGCTGGTCTCTCTCCTCCTGGGTAAATATTTAGGTGCTTTTCTAATAGTTTGGAGAGGATTTGCACTCGGGATGAGTAATTAAATGGTGGGAAAGCGTGGATGAAAGGGTTTTTTGCCGACTGCCAGATGTGGTTGATGCTCTGGATGGGTGAATCTCACCCGGATTTTGCTGGGGATGGGACCAGCCCTTGGGTGGTTAAACAACCCTCCAGGCTATGAATTAATTTACAGTGAGAGCCCATAATGGGAGATGCACATCCCACGTCCGTATATAACAGCGTGACTTCTTGCCAGAAGATAAAAGCTGGAAAAAAACCTTATGCCGTGGGTGGTTTTTTGCCATATATAAATTAAAAACCAGTGGCATGAGGCTGTTGCACCCTTGATTTATTAACTTCCCTATTTATTTCTGTAGTGATTCCTTCTTTCTGGCCAGGATGTGGTTATCAAGCTGCTTTAACTAAAAGGATGGCACACAACTAAGGGAGTGTGGTTGTCCCCGAGAATCCGCTTTCATACCCGGGTATTAAATATTTAGAGGGATTTTCGGCCGCCCTGGGGACCCGGCTCCTGGTGCAGCCCATCCTGCTGAGCTTGCTTTAACGATCATTAAACATAATTGCAGAGGGTTGAGGGATGCTCTGTCCCTTCCCTAATGCTCGGACTTTAATTTGGGTCTTTTCTCTGTTTGTCAGTTGGGGAGTCAACCTTGCTCGAGCGCGCTGGCCTCGTAACCCACGTCCTCGCTAAGAGATGCTCTGTGGCATCTTTATAGCGACGCAGAGTTGAGTGGCGTTTATTCTAGAGCCGAAAAGTAGTTGAAAAGATGCTCTTACAGCTCTGCGTTAGAGGAGAAGGCCAAAAAAAAGAGGCAACGATGCTTCTGATCGACAGGCTTGTGCCGCCCGTGCCGGCATCGCTCCGCTGTGCGGAGGGAACAGATGGGGCTCCGGCGCGGCCGGCGGCCCGAGTGACAGCTCGGGGAGAACACGCCACCGGGTTATCAAATTCCACTCACTCACTCCCCAACACGCCCGGGCTGGCAGGTGAGTGACTGAGCTGCTCTCCCACCACCTGGAAAACTGAGATACAGCCTTTATTTTCAATTCAGGCTTGTTTTTCTTTTCCCCGACGCCACTCAAGGACAATGTAATTAATGTGCATCAGAGGCATTCGCTGGGCTTCCCCAGCAGCAAAGCCACGCGTGGAAATTTGTGGAGTGCTCGAGGCGCTCACAGGGGGTTTTTGGCATGTTTTGGTGCTGAGGGGAAAGGTCCTTGCTGGGTTTGGAGCTGGCACGGAGCCCCTTTGCTGTGGTCACTCTGGCAATGTGGAGATTTGTAAAGAGCATCCTCATGTATCCGGGATCTGGGAGCTGCTCGCTTTGGGTTAAGCAATAAGATCATGCAATGGTTTGGGTTGGAAGGGACCTTTGAAAGTCACCCAGGAAACTCCCTGCCATGGACAGGGACATCTTCACCAGCTCAGGTTGCTCAGAGCCCTGTCCAGCCTGGCCTGAGATGTCTCCAGGGATGGTTCATTCACCACCTTTCTGGGCAACCTGGGCCAGGCTCTCACCACCATCAGGGGCACCAATTTTGTCCTCATGTCCAGCCTGAATCTCCCCTCTTTTAATACAAAACCGTCACCCTTGTTCTATCGCACCAGCCCCTGCTAAAAAGTCAGTCCCCGTCTTTCTTATCAGCTCCTTTTAAGTACTGAAAGGCCACAATAAGGTCTCCCCAGCGCTTCTCTCCTCCAGGCTGAACGATCCCAACTCCCTCAGCTTGTCCTCACAGAAAACATATTCACCCCTCTGATCATTTTTGTGGACCTAAGATACTCAGGGTTGCGTGAATTCCTGCAAAATGTCTTGATTTGGAGCGTATTAACCTATGTTTTTCTTCTCTTTTGCCAACAGCGCGGTTGCTTTGTACCCCCAGTCCTGGCTCCTCTCCGTCCAGCTGCCTGAACAGATCAGCGACGAGCCGATACATTGCCAGGTCTGTACTCGCGACAACGAACGGCAAACGTGCTCCCCCTCCAGTTGCCGCACGTGATTTATGTCAGAAGCTTGAGACGCAGCTATTTAACTGACTGTTTATTTGGTGAAGCTCTGACCATTGTGGTTTTTTCCTCTCCTCTTCTACGAAGTGGTTTGGTTTTGGTTCAGCACAAAGCCACGGTTTCTGCTTGGAAAGGGTTTGAGATGTTACTAATGGCTGGCAACACCTTTCTGCGAACAAATCCTGCTTGGAAACTCCCTTTTTAAATCAACCATATTGTTCTCAAGGGGTATTTTGGGGTTTTCCCCCAATTTGGAGAAGCCCATCCCAATTCAGCCCAGCAAAACATGCAGGTTTTCCTTCTCACTGCCCTACCCGCAAACTGGGAACCTGCCACGTTGCAACTGGAAAACACCGTGTATGGGAGAATGACGGCACATTCACAATGTTTAATGCCCCACCAGCTTTCTCTCCGCCTATTTTTTTGTGCTGCAGATGTGCCACAAATCATCACGTCCTTAAGTACGAGCGTTTACAGACAAGTCCCTCTTAATTGTAGCAGACTAGAATTTATTACCGAAATGCGTCTGTTCCAGATGTCGCTATACAGACGTAATGCCACATTCTAGCTATATTTTATCATATCCTCCCGCTAATATCAAGTAATTTAAAATGTGCCATCGGAGTTAATTGCTGATGGAGTCCAACCTGCAAATGTTCTCTGTGCAAATCAACATGGCCGGTGGCCTGGCCGGGTATCACAAGTAGCCGAAGCATTGACTATGGGTAAATGCTCTTTCAATATCATAATTTCAGCAAAAAGTATATTATATTTGTAATTATTTATTATGCCATGTCACCGCTTGCCTTGCATTGGCCTTGGAAGCACCTCAGGTACCAAGACACAATTTATGGTGGGGCTTGGTGTCCCCCCAGCCATTTGTAATGGAAGAGGTGGTGGCATTTCTGATACTGAAATGGGGCTTTGGCTGTGCAAAGTTCTCTTTTTCTCATTTAATTTTAACTTAAGAACTGCAGACAACCAATAATTATAAAAGTAAAAATGTGCTTTCCCCCATAAATAGTTTTCTTGAGTGAGTATTTATCATGGGCAATGCTGCTGTGACCCTTAGACCTGTGGTTCTTGCACCAAGAGGACCAACACTGTGGAAATACATTAATATTACAGAAGATTTCTATATTATACATATAATAAAAATAATTTAAAATGTATATATTTATTCTTCGTCTCTAAGGAAGCAATGAATACAACTACCCAGAGAACTGAAGGTGAGCAGCTTTTGTTTGCCCATCCAGAGCACCGTGTCCTCTTCAAACTTGAGTTGACCATGCTCTGCCATCTAATTATCTTCTCAAAGAGATCAAACGTGCCCTCCGTGGTGTCACATTTCCCCAGATCTCAACGTTTCCCATCTTCCTCCTGGTCTCGTACATCTCCATAGCTGTTGGGACCTTTTCAACTGGAAGCTTGTGGAAAATGCGTGCTAAGCAACTTCTGATATCCTTACCTAACCTCTAGTGGTACCAGGCAATTAATAGCGAGTTTTCCTGATATTTGGTGTTACCCAGCAAGAGAGAGGATGTTTTCTGCCTCACCGTGTTCCCCAAAACTGTGGGAAGGTCTGTCCATGCTCATAAAATCATTGGAGAGAATTGCAGTTATGGAGGTGGGAAGGGATCTCTGGAGAGCTCTGTCCTTCCTCCCGCCTCAGAAGACCATGTCCTTCTAACATCTCTCTCTGAGAAGCTCTGGTTCTACCTTGTCTGCACCATACCATGAAGAAGTCACAGAGGACAGTAACATCCCCCTTGGCATTCTCCTTGCTGGACAGATTACACACAGAATCACAGAATGTCAGGGTTTGGAAGGGACCTGGAAAGCTCATCCAGTGCAATCCCCCCATGGAGCAGGAACACCCAGATGAGGTTACACAGGAAGGTGTCCAGGCGGGTTGGAATGTCTGCAGAGAAGGAGACTCCACAACCTCCCTGGGCAGCCTGGGCCAGGCTCTGCCACCCTCACCAGGAAGAAGTTTCTTCTCCTCACACGGGAGATGCTCCACTCCCTTTGGCATCTTTGTTGCCCTGCGCTGGACTCTCTCCAGCAGTTCCCTGTCCTGCTGGAACTGAGGGGCCACAACTGGACACAATATTTCAGGTGTGGTCTCCCCAGGGCAGAGTAGAGGGGCAGGAGAACCTCTCTGACCTACTGACCACCCCCTTCTAACCCACCCCAGGTCCCATTGGCCTTCATGACCACAAGGGCCCAGTGCTGGCTCATGGTCATCCTGCTGTCCCCAGGACCCCCAGGTCCCTTTCCCCTACACTGCTCTCTAATGGATCATTCCTCAACTTATACTGGAACCTGGGGTTGTTCCTGCCCAGATTCAAGACTCTACACTTGCCCTTGTTCTATTTCATTAAATTTTTCCCCGCCCAGCTCTCCAGCCTGTCCAGGTCTCTGGATGGCAGCACAGCTTCCAGTGTCACCCACTGCTCCCAGCTTCATGTCATCAACAAACTTGCTGACAGTCACTCTATTCCCTCGTCCAAATCATTGATGAATATATTGAATAATACTGGCCCCAGTACTGCCCCTGAGGCACTGCACTAGATACAGGCCTCAACTGGACTCTGCGCCGTTGACCACGACTCTCTGGCTTCTTCCTTTCAGCCAGTTCGCAGTCCAAATCAGCCTATGGCCTCTTCTCAGATGTCCTGTGCTCCAGCCCCAACCATTTCAGTGGCCCCCACTGGACCCAGTGCCCAGTTGTGGTCTTGCAAGTGCCAAATAGAAGAGGTGGATCCCATCCCTCATCCTCCTGGCTGCATTCCTTCTCACACAGCCCATGCTGTGGTTGGTGTCATCACCACAAGGGCACCTTGTTGACTCCTTGGTGCCTTGTTGTCCACAGATCTTCTGCAGAGATGCTTTCCAGGCAGTTGATCACAATCTGTCCTGTAGATGTTCCCAGGGAGGTTGGCCTCATCCTGCAGATTTTTAAAGATTCAGGGTAAAGTTGGCCAAAACATTAAAAAAAACTAAGAAGTTATGACCCAGCAGGAATGTCCTGAATATCTCATTCTCTCTTCAAAGTAGAACTTGGGCTCCTGTGTCATTTCAGGTGCTGTTGTCTTCTCATTGTTGTGTTGAAGTTGGGGTTGTTACCTGACCCTGTCTGTCTTTCTCCATTTAGCCGTGCCGTTCAGCGGAGTTTGGCCATCATTCGTCAAGCCAAGCAGAAGAAAAAGAAGAAGGAATATTGTATGTACTACAACCGCTTTGGCAAATGTAATCGCGGAGAGAGCTGCCCCTACATACACGATCCAGAGAAGGTGGCTGTCTGCACCAGGTATGGATGGACACAGCAACCACAGGCTTTGGGCCATCACAGAATCACAGAATCACAGAATGGTTGGGGTTGGAAGGGACCTCTGGAGATCATCCAGTCCAACCCACCTGCTAAAGCAGGGTCACCAGAGCAGAACGCAGAGGAAGGCGTCCAGGCGGGTTTTAATGTCTCCAGAGGAGACTCCACAACCTCTCTGGGCAGCCTGGTCCAGGCTCTGGAACCTCAAATGAAAGAACTTTCTCCTCATATTCTGATGGAAGCTCCTGTGCTTCAGTCTGTGCCTGTTGCCCCTCATCATTGGCCATAGTGGACTGGGCTATTGTTTGTTTTTGGTGCTTGTTCATAGAATCATAGAATCATTTTGGTTGGAAAAGAGCTTTAAGATGTATGGCCAGAAGGACTAGAGAAGTGACCGTCCCCCTGTGCTGGGCACTGAGGACACCAAACCCTGAATCCTGGGGTCAATTTTGGACCCCTCATGCCAAGAAAGCCCTTGAGGTGCTGGAGCGAGTTGAGAGAAGGGAACGGAGCTGGTGAGGGGCTGGAGCACAAGTGTAATGGGAGCAGCTGAGGGACCTGGGGGGTTCAGCTGGAGAACAGGAGCTGAGGGGAGACTTTCTGATCTCTGAACTGCCTGAAAGGAGCTTGGAGCCAGGGGGGTCGGGCTCTGCTCCCCAGGAACAAGCGCCAGGAGCAGAGGAAACGGCCTCAAGTTGCGCCAGGGGAGGTTGAGGTTGGATCTTGGGAACAATTTCTTCCCTAAAGGGCTGTGGGGCATTGGAACTGGCTACCCAGGCAGTGGTGGAGTCACCATCCCTAGAGGAGTTGAACAGACATGGAGATGAGGTTCTCAGGGACATGGGGTAGTGCCAGTGTTGGGTTAACGGTTGGACTCAATGATCTTAAAGGTCTTTTCCAACCAAAATGATTCTATGCTTCTACAGCATCATTGAGTCCAACCGTTAACCCAACACTGTCAAGTCCATATGTGATACATCGTATGATATTCCACAAGGAAACAACCTGATAACAGAGATGTAAGACCACAATGACAGCTGTTCTGGGTCAGGCCTAGGGTCTATGCAACCCTGTTGGGTTGGTAGATACCTACAGAATGAAGGCAAGACCCAGGACACTGAGAAGGACTCTTTTCTCCTGACTGGGACCTCTCAACTTCTGGCAGCCTGGAAGGTTGTTTTTTTTTCAATTACTAGAGGTTGCCACCAAACCATCATCATGTAACTATCAACAGGGTTTTTTTTTGGTGAAATTATTTAGTCTTTTCTTTAACACATGGTATTTAGGGCCATGGGTTGCACAATTGAATTATGGACTGTTGGAAAAGTGTTTCGTTAACTGGCTGCTCGATTCCTATATTGGGCATGTCCTCGCTTGTGGTTCTTGAGAAGGATGGAATAATCATTCTCTGATCACTTTCTAAGCACCATTTGTAGCTCTGTAGTCCTCCTGTCCCTGTCCAAACTTCCCAGAATGGAGAATCAGGGTCTATTTAATCTCTTCTTGTAATTTTTCCCTAAATTTATACAGCATTTTCCACCTATTAATGCTGATAATGTGTCGCACAACCAGCCTCCACATTAAATATACACTATTTGGTTGTTCTCCACAACCTATAGGGATTACAGAAATATTTATTTCACATTTTGGAGGTGGATATTGTCACCAGGATATATATGTCTAATAAATAACCTTTCTATCTTTGTACATTTAAAAATCAGAATAATGTTTTCAGAATTACTAATAAGATCAAATCAGCATTTTTTTAATATAAGCAGAATAATAATCCTTTGTGATTTACTTGCTGCTGTCAGGTTGAGGATGCCATCGGTGTTTGCCAGGTGGAATTTTGAGGCTACAAATTTCAACCCGTCCCTAAAGGGACCATCTGACTTAAAGGTTTTTATGGGTCCTGGGTGATACTTGGTGCAGATGTCGGAGTCGTGCAGATCCGAGCTGGGTGACACGAGCACATCATTTCCAGCATCATTTCTCAGATCCGCTCGGATCCGTGCAACAGGTCCAAATCCTTCAGCCCGTGACGCTGAGTAACTCCGAGACTTGATAATTTATTACAGGAGGACTGATTCATGTTGCCAGCTCATTATACCTGCCCGACAGTTGATTAAGCTATATTATTAGTCGTTCAAAAAGTGTAGAAAAGCCAACTCCGCTGATGAACTCCATGAGTAATTTCTCCGTAAAATTGCTGCTGGGCTAGAAATCATTTGGAGGTTGCACAAAGCCTGATGGGAGACCATATAGAAGGGAAAGGAGGGGTTTTTTCAACTGATTTCACTTTTTCTCCTGTGACCATCCTCACCAGCACCGAAGCGCGTGTGTCCAAGGTATCAGGTCAGGATTTTTTATGGTGACATAGAGGACAAGGGATAATGGCTACTGAGTCCTCACTTGACTCATTTGTTGGCAATCAAATCTGGTCCTTGACATCTTTCAGGTCTTCATCATACCCCATTTCACAGAATCACAGAATGTCAGGGATTGGAAGGGACCTGGGAAGCTCATCCAGTGCAATCCCCCCATGGAGCAGGAACACCCAGATGAGGTTACACAGGAAGGTGTCCAGGCGGGTTGGAATGTCTGCACAGAAGGAGACTCCACAACCTCCCTGGGCAGCCTGGGCCAGGCTCTGCCACCCTCACCATGAAGAAGTTTCTTCTCATATTTAAGTGGAACCTCCTATGTTCCAGTTTGTACCCAATACTCATTGTCCTATCATTGGTTGTCACCAAGAAGAGCCTGGCTCCATCCTCCTGACACGCACCATTTCCATATTGATCCCCATGAATGTGTCACCCCTCAGTCTCCTCCAGTTCCAGAGCCCCAGCTCCCTCAGCCTTTCCTCACACGGGAGATGCTCCACTCCCTCCAGCATCCTGGTGGCTGCGCTGGGCTCTCTGCAGCAGTTCCCTGTCCTGCTGGAACTGAGGGGCCACAACTGGACACAATATTCCAGGTGTGGTCTCCCCAGGGCAGAGTAGAGGGGCAGGAGAACCTCTCTGACCTGACCTACTGACCACCCCCTTCTAACCCACCCCAGGTACCATTGGCTTCCTGGCCACAAGGGCCCAGTGCTGGCTCATGGTCACCATGCTGTCCCCAGGACCCCCAGGTCCCTTTCCCCTACACTGCTCTCTAATAGGTCATTCCCCAACTTATACTGGAACCTGGGGTTGTTCCTGCCCAGATTCAAGAGTCTACACTTGCCCTTGTTATATTTCATTGCGTTTTTCCCCACCCAACTCTCCAGCCTGTCCAGGTCTCTGGATGGCAGCACAGCTTCCGGTGTCAGCCACTCCTCCCATGAATCATAACCCCTTTCCATGAATCACTTGAGGACAAATCTGATTTACTCCTGGTTTTGTCTCCATACCATGGTGCCTTCCAGCTCCAATCCCGTTCTTTAACTTCATGTTATTTTCTCTTAATTTTCTCAGGCTGCTGCTGGTTTTGGGTGTCCTTTATTTTGCAGATCTGCTGTTTTGAGGAGGTGCAAGTATTAATAGTTACGCCCTGATCGCAATCATCTGCAAAACTAGTTGCCATCAACCAGCTGGTTCTCGCATCTATATGTTCCCATTTATCCTTTCTTCGTACCAATCTGAATTTGATTTTATTTTTAATGAGTCTCTCCATGCTCGGCTCTAAATTTAACCAGATTTTATACATAAAGCTAGGCGTGTATTCTATGATCCAGAACTACCTGCAGGGTTAATAGACGTACCCCTGGACTCTGCTATTTGGGGGGTTCAGACCAGCGCTCTTCCCATGATAAAATGTTTATGTTATTAATCTGCTGTCACACTGGTAGCTCTTAGGGGAACTTCTGAGTCCAAAAATCCTTACATGCCTTGAGATCTTGTTTTCTGTTGTGTGCCTGTCTCTGCTCCTCCTGGTTGTTGGCCACTCACACTTCCTGGTGCTTCATCCAGCATCTTCTCCCAAGTTGCAAGTGATAGGACAAGAGGAAACGGCCTCAAGTTGCACCATGGGAGGTTTAGGTTGAATATTAGGAAAAAATGCTTCACGGAAGGGGTTGTTGGGCATTGGAACAGGCTGCCCAGGGCAGTGGTGGAGTCACCTGGAGGCGTTTAGATGAGGTTCTTAGGGACATGGGTTAGGGCCAGAGTGAGGTTGGACTTGATGATCCTGAAGGTCTCTTCCAACTGAAATGAAATGATTCTGTGTAATCAGGGCTCTAGGAAGGACCTTTCTTCTTCTGGGATCATCATCTACCGAGATTCTGTGGGACTACGGTGGGTCCTTGGATTCCCTGATGGAGGGCATGGGAACAGAAATTAGACTTGAAGATACTAAGGCCTACCCATGAGAAAGATGGGAGTAAAGGAGTATCCAGAGATGTTAAGGATGTACCCATGAGAGAGAAGGGAGTAAAAGAGTAACATTGATGACAGCAAAAATAGTCAAGGAGATGTTACTGCTATAACTTGTAACCAATAGTGAAGAGACACATGAATTGGTAAAACTGTATAAAAATGCACTTGTGGCAATAAATGGCATCTACTACTTTCATCCTGGAAGAACTTGGTCTATGTCGTTTGTCCATCTCAACCGCGACAAGATTCTTAGGGACATGATTTAGTGCCAGGGTTGGGTTAATGGTTGGACTCGATGATCTTGAGGGTCTTTTCGAACCAAAACGATTCTATGATCCCTGAACCTCACGGTTTAAAACCGCAAGTTTTGTGACCCACCTCATGCTCAACCCTCTCCTTCTGGTGTATCAACAGGTTTCTCCGTGGCACGTGCAAGAAGACGGACGGGACCTGTTCGTTTTCCCACAAGGTGTCCAAAGACAAGGTCTGTACGGCTTCCCAACGAGCGCGGTGCGGCTCTACGAGCCCATCACCACCTCCTTGCGTGCTTCCAGCAGAGTTCATTTGTAGTTTAATGGCCAAGCTGCTCAGGCTCATGATGGGTTTGTAAGAGCAGCGTGCACGTCTTCAACCAACATGGTCAACAGGTAGATGAACCCATTAAGGAGTGGATTGGAAACCAGAGCTTCTGGGGCTTCATTGAGTGGCGCGTGTTGGGTTAAGCAGCACTTAAACTCCAAGGACTGGAGAGAAGGAGTACAAGAGTGGTGTTTAGTTGCGTCTAATCCTTAGCTGCATCCATAGGATCACCCTTCCCTCTAAATCACTCTGTGCTGGTGTTGGAGGAGGACGATGTTTTAACATCCGAGAGCTTGGAGGTATAAATTACCCTTTCCAAAAAAGGTTTCTGCCAGGGTTTCACTGCCTGGCAGAACAGCTTTTGAGTTCATCATCATGTCCAGCCTTCTTGATGTATTCTGGCCTCTGTGGTTTTATTACACAGAGCAAGGTGGAAAAATAATTAGATTTTCTTTTAGTGATTACCAGTTGATGATTTAGCAGATTAACCTCCGTTGGGTGGCTGGGATCTCCGGTGGGACGTAGCTTTGGAGACCTCAAGCGCTGAAGCCGAGGTGAAGTTGGCGCCGAAGGTTTAAGCGTAACTGCGGGTTCTTTGCTGAGCTGGGTTGTGCTTCAAGCACATATTTACATTTTGGCTTTTTTGGATGGATTTGGAGGATCATTTCTCTGCTACAGACAAGGGATCACACAAACAACAGCGATAAGGTTAATCCCACTGGGGTATTAAAGCGGCAACCAGCGTGGTGTCACCACCTGGGGAGCGTTTGCTGTCAGCTCCGTTATCAAGGCTTTGCTGTCGGGATGGAGATGCCGGGAAGTGGGATGCAAACGAAGACCGGTTTTCCCGGAGAAGCCTGTAAGTCTCAAGTCCTTCATCATGATGAGCCTACGACCCCCCTTGGCTGGATTTTTGATGTGTCCTTTATCGAAAGCCGCTTGGTCGAAGCTTTCGCAGCTGTACCTGGGGCACGGTGGGGACCGGAGCTCACCCGAGCCGTGCTGGATCTGGAAATACTGCTTTTAATTATTCAACCTTTGGTTATTTAATCCATGCACTGCGAATTGGCCTTATAGCACCTTTTTCTCCCCTCTCCCTTCGAGCATCACTGTCCTCCGTTCCTCATCCCCAGCATCGTGTAGGTAATTACAGCACGATTACTGACCTGGAAAGGGTTTAACCTGTGGGATGTCGGGACAGGACCTTTTCCTGCAGCATTTGCCTTTGGGCAGGCGGTTTTCTTGTCTCCTTTGCCTAAGGCACATTCGCTGTCAGTGGGGAACTCATAAGTTATACTGACAGCGAGCGGAGTCGCTCCGAGCGAGCCGCAAAGCGCCATATGTTTTTTACATGTATCTCTCTTCAGAGTCACTTAATCATGAGTATATAAAATAGAGAAGAGGGACCGGGGACAGCTGCAGTCTCTGACTTGTGGTGCGTCAAAGGAGGGATGGGAATGAGGATTGATAGAAGGCAAAAAAGGGCTGGTTTGGGTTTGTTTTTTTTTCCTTCTTATAATATATAGTTAGACTTCAGAAATAAAGAAGCTGGCAGAGCGGTGAACGTGATCTACCTTAACTTGAGTAAGGCATTTGACACAGTCTCCCACATCATCCTCACAGCTGAACTGAGGGAGTGCGGTCTGGATGAGCGGGCAGTGAGGTGACTGTGAACTGGCTGAAGGGAAGAAGCCAGAGAGTTGTGGTCAATAAGGTGGAGTCCAGTTGAGGCCTGGATCTAGTGCAGTGCCTCAGGGGGCAGTACGGGGGCCGGTATTCTTCAATATATTCATCAGTGATTTGGACGAGGGAATAGAGTGACTGTCAGCAGGTTTGCTGATGACACCAAGCTGGGAGCAGTGGGTGACACTGGAAGCTGTGCTGCCATCCAGAGACCTGGACAGGCTGGAGAGTTGGGCAGGGAGAAATTTAATGAAATATAACAAGGGCAAGTGTAGAGTCTTGTATCTGGGCAGGAAGAACCCCAGGTTCCAGTGTAAGTTGGGGAATGACCTATTAGAGAGCAGCGTAGGGGAAAGGGACCTGGGGGTCCTGGGGACAGCAGGGTGACCATGAGCCAGCACTGGGCCCTTGTGGCCAGGAAGCCAATGGTACCTGGGGTGGGTTAGAAGGGGGTGGTCAGTAGGTCAGAGAGGTTCTCGTGCCCCTCTGCTCTGCCCTGGGGAGACCACACCTGGAATATTGTGTCCAGTTGTGGCCCCTCAGTTCCAGCAGGACAGGGAACTGCTGGAGAGAGTCCAGCGCAGCCACCAAGATGCTGAAGGGAGTGGAGCATCTCCCGTGTGAGGAAAGGCTGAGGGAGCTGGGGCTCTGGAGCTGGACAAGAGGACACTGAGGGGTGACTCATTCATGGTTACAGATATATAAAGGGTGAGTGTCAGGAGGATGGAGCCAGGCTCTTCTCAGTGACAACCAGTGACAGGACAAGGGGTAATGGGTACAAACTGGAACACAGGAGGTTCCACTTGAGAAGAAACTTGGTGGTGGTGAGTGTGGCAGAGCCTGGCCCAGGCTGCCCAGGGAGGTTGTGGAGTCTCCTTCTGTGCAGACATTCCAACCCGCCTGGACACCTTCCTGTGTAACCTCATCTGGGTGTTCCTGCTCCATGGGGGGATTGCACTGGATGAGCTTTCCATGTTCCTTCCAATCCTTGACATTCTGTGATTCTGTGAAAAGAGAAAGCTTTGCCAAGGAACTGGCCACTGGTATATACAGAATTGTTATAATTAGTGCAGATTTGGAGTAGATTTGGCTCGAGTGACTTCTTTTCACCTGAGTGAGCGACGTGCTAGTGCTAACGGCAGCTCTGCCTGTGCGTCTGAGGTGAAGGATTGATATTTGTCCAGAAAGCTTGGAGCTGTTGGCTAATAAATTAAACAGTATTTCAGCAGGTGCTGGAGCTTGATTTTAGTCGCGGGGCAAAAACCTGGGTGACACTTGAGAGCTAGAGGTGGCCAAGGAGCCATTGTGGTCGGTGGTTTGGCCACCAAAGGACGCGGCGGTTTGATACAGATGGGTTTGTACCAACTGGTCTCGATACCAGGAATATTCCTCAACATGTTTAATTTGCTGGTGGAGATCTGGCCTCAGTTTCCCCTACAGAAACACCTCCTCAAGGAGGACCTCAACCTTTTGGCTTCTGGACTCTGTTTTGGGTGGATAGAAGGAGAATGACAGCTGCAGCGTGACGTGGAAAACTCCTTTCCTCCTCAGCAGCACCTCACCAGTTAGGAATTGAGTTAAGAATAATTATAATATCATCACGGTAATAAAACACAATTAAAAAGGAGTGAAGTCTCTTGCAGAAGAGCCACTTTGCCAATGGCGTTTTGGGGACAAAACCCCTGGGATGCAAGTTGGCCTCTGTCTGTTTCAGTTTATTCCCCAGGAGTTCACCGCTACCAAAGCATCATCCAAACCCAAGCCGAGTCATTAAATTAACAAACCTCCAAACGAAGCAGGCAAGTGCCTTAGAAACAAACGCTTTTCTGGCCGTGCACCGTGGGGAAGGAGGGTGATTTTTCGCAGGATTAGGCGCCCCCGGGGGGGCGTAGTTCATAGGTCTCCGCTCGCCACCTTGTCAGCATGAGCTCGGAAGAGAAACAACCTCCTCGGTGGAGCTGGAGCCTGTTTGCAGGGTGATTTATAGCTGCGGGGATGCTGCTGCCCAAAGCGAGAGGCGACTTTTGCTTTTCAGCTCCCGTCGCTCCCCGTTAACCCGCGTGATTACTGGCAAAGGTGGCGTCGGCCTCATTTATCAGCTGCGGAGAAGGGCAGGTGAAGCCGCTCGGCAGAGGAAACCAGCGGTTGTGGGGTTTTTGGAGCGGATCCCGTCTCCTCCTGAGATGAAGGATGGGGGTGGCTTGTTTTGGGCTATTTACATAGGGATTTTAATGTGATTAAGGATTTTCTATGTGTGGTTAATGATGATACACCAACTGTTGTGGTTTGGAGGTTCCTGGTCTTGCTGATGCCCCGTTAGTTGACTCTTAATTTCACTTTGTGGTTATAGGGTCGGGAGGAACCCCACAACCTCCTTATCAGAGAAATTCAGGTTATTGTCATTTTGTGGGAAGTCATTGGGGATGGGGCTCAGTCCAGGAGGTGAAGGACCAGGAGCTTGCAGGGCTTAGCTATTGATTTGAGGACAAACCTCTTGCTTAACCTGGGGGTGATCCCATGCCTCAGTTTCCCCACTGAAAAATGGTGATAATCCCCTGTTTTACATGAGAAAGCTGCGTGGATTCATCTGTCGCAGCAGTGAGGAGCTTTTCCCCGTCCTAAGCAACAAAACCCTTGTTCCAGGCTGCTCAAGTTGCGCCAGGGGAGGTTTAGATTGGATATTAGGAACAATTTCTTCCCCAAAGGGCGGTCGGGCATTGGAACAGGCTGTCCAGGGCAGTGGTAGAGTCACCATCCCTGGAGGGTTGGACAGATGGAGATGAGGTTCTCAGGGACGTGGGGCAGTGCCAGGGGTGGGACTTGATCTTGAGGGTCTTTTCCAGCCAAAAATGATTCTATGACTCCAAGCAGAAGATGCTCCTGGGGACAGCGAGCTGCTCCAGATGGACATGATGCTTTGCAGATGCTTTCAAAAGCCAAACTACCCATCTGGCAATGGAAAAAGGAGCCTGGAGGAGAGGGAAGGCTGGTGGCTGTGGAATTTTGTCTTGAAGGGGATGGAGCATCTATCAAAGTGGGAATATCTCCATGACAGGGCAGAGCCGCCGTCACATCCCGATATTTGAGAGAAACTGGTGAATGTGAATGAATGGGTTTGTGAGCGAAGGTTAGCGAGAGGCGAGGACTCGGGCAACCACCCGCTGCTGCTACAACAGCTTTTCCCCTTGAGGAGCTCGGCAAAGAATCAGCATTTTTCTCCCTAATAGAGCTTCAAAACTCTGTTGTGAGCAATTTGGAAATTCACGTTGAGTTTCGGGTTCATTAGCCGCCGCCTCCAAAGCGTGTACATAGTCAAAGCTGTCTAATACGGACGCACCGCACCAGTGCCTTGAATTAATGTTATTGTTATTTGTGTGGACGTAGTGGGGTGCAAACAAGGTTAATTGAAATGAGAGTGCTGCTTCCTCTTGATAATGGCTCAGGCTTGACAGCTAGGAGGAGTTTATTTTTGTAGAAGAGCTGCCTTTATTATCCCTTTTTATTAGAGCTAATTTGGGCTCTATATCAAAAACTACATTAAGGGAATCATTTACGGTCACACCACCACCACCAAAAAAGATAGCCCCAGAGCCCTGTCCTTTATGTTAATGTCTGCAGTTAAAAGACAATTAAAAATAAACTCTTCTCTTTTAAAGCACCCTTTGTTTTCTTTCTTCTCCGCTTCCCCCTCCTCCTCCTGATTTCTCTCTTTGCCTCAAGTGAGCCCATTTAGTTAAAACCCTTATGTGCCCTTCAGGGAAAGGGATTTTTTCCAGATAAACGTCAGCGGTGGTTATTGTGGGATTGTAAATATTAGTTTGGGGACGCTCCAGCCGTCAGGACCAAGATGCTGCCAGTGAATGGAGGGATTGATACTGCGCTGATCCGTAAGGAAATTGGGCATAGATGAGCAAAAAGGGATCGAGCAGGAGGAGCCGGATCGTCATGACGGCTTCGGGAAACTCGTGTTCCCGTCCACTGCTGCTTAGTCGGGTCAGGAAGTTGCCTGCGGTAGCCGGTGAGTTATGGATCCTGAAATATCGCAGCAGGCTGGTAATCTGTTTTTAATTATAACAGCTGGCAGAAGGTGAAGTTTGTGGTTGGAGGATGATGAGGATCCTCGCTCGTTTGCTTTTCCTCGTCTCGGCTGTCGTGCTGCTAAGGCTCAGGAGCAGTGGGAGTGGGGCTGTGCTCCGTGGATGCGACCACACTCGGATTCTCCTCTTTTCCCTCCCTCCTGTAACATACCTCATGGAATATCCCTCTTGGAACACTCCTCCTGAAACATCCCTCTTGGGACATCCCTCCTGGACTACGAAGCTGGTGAAGGGTTTGGAGGGGAAGCCATATGAGGAGCAGCTGAAGTCACTGGGTTTGTTCAGCCTAGAGAAGAGGAGACTAAGAAGAGACCTCATGGCAGTTACAGCTTCCTCACAAAGGAAGGAGGATGGGCAGGTGCTGATCTCTTCTCTTTAGTGACCAATGACAGAACCCAATGGAATGACAGGAAGATGTGCTGAGGAGGTTCAGGTTGGACATTAGGAAAAGGTTCTTCACCCAGAGGTGCTGGACACTGAACAGGCTCCCCAGGGAGGTGTCACAGCCCCAAGCCTGACAGTGTTCAAGAAGAGACTGGACAGCATCCTCAGACACATGATGTGACCTGTGGGGTCTCCTGTGCAGGGTCAGGAGTTGGACTCGATGGTCCTTGTGGGTCCCGTCCAGCTGAGGACATTCTATGATTCAATGATCCCTCCTGGAACATCCCTCCTAGAGTATCCCTTGTAGAACATCCCTCCTGGAGCATTCTTATACATGGAATTAACAATTAACTAATTAACACTTAAAAGAACTAACACTTAAAGACTTCAAGAGCTAACAGAGAGCTAACTCTTAACCCACATCACTATTGCCTAGCCTTGCTTAGCTTTGTGTAACTTATTGTACGAGAAACAGGAGTTCGCTGATGCCTTGCAAAGATAATAATCCTTGGGTGCATCCTTGGTGCATCCTTGGGTGAACTAGGTAACAGAAACTTGGGCACAGGACAGGAGATACACCAGTTTTAACCAGCTCAGCAGTCTGAGTCCTAACCAACTCATCACACTGGACCAAAGGAGACCATGTACAGAGAAGAGGACCTGGGTTCATGATCACTGCGCAGCTGCAACCAGGAGGAGCTGGAGGTGGAGACTATGGAAGTGGTCTCCTGGAACTCATTGTAGTAAGAACCGTCCCCTTGGGGACGGGTTATGGATATGTATAGGCGTTCCTAAAGCTGTTATGAATATCTAACACTTTACTGCATTTAACCAAGCTCACAGCTACTGAAAATTTGCACACATCTTGGGCGGAGTTATCCCCCGTGTGTCTGGCACCGTGTAAATACATACCTTCTTTATAATCTCAAGGGTTGTAATGTCATTTCAGTGCCTCAGTTCCTTGTGGAACATCCCTCCTGGGACATCCCTCATGGAGCATCCCTCATGGATCATCCCTCCTCCAGCACACCGGGACGTGTTCCCATCACATCTCTCCTTGGGAAGGGTGTTCTTGGTCCTTGTCCATGTGACAATATGTTCACCATAGTGCCTTTTGCCCCTTCTTTCCTCTTCAAGGTTAGTTTGGAGCATCAGTAGGAGATGAACCTGCCACATGCACCATGCCGGCAAAGCCCCCATGATACATTATGATTCCCCCATCCTTTCTCGTGCCGTTACAGAGCCAGTTTTCTTTCTGCTTTCCACCCTCACTCCAGCATCCTGAAGGATGCTAATGCAAGCATGTTCACCCCCCTGTGCATATATACCCTGGGACCACGGAGTGTCCAAGAGCTGCATTGCAAAAGAAGAGCTAAAAATACCCCTGGGATCAGCAGCTGGCAAAAAGCTTATATTTATTTTACACATGTCACGGTTTTATTTCGGTTCTGGGGGTTGGAATGGCTCCTTATCACGTGTGGCTGGGAGCACTAACGTGTTTCTCATCTTCTGCCCTTGCAGATGCCGGTGTGCTCCTACTTCTTGAAGGGGATCTGCAACAACAGCAACTGTCCCTACAGCCATGTCTACGTGTCCAGGAAGGCAGAAATATGCCAGGATTTCCTCAAAGGCTATTGCCCCATGGGAGAAAAGGTAAAGAGAGGGCCAAGCTCTTGGGTTCCTGGGCTGGATGCACCTTTGTTGAAGCCACAAGTTGTTTTTCACATGAGCTGCGGCACCGAAGCTGCTGAACACCCAGGTGTGATGAACAGCAGTCCTGTGCCTTTCCAAAGGGTGACAGGCAAAGTGGTTTGGTTGTTTTGCAGGCAGCAGTAAAAGAAAGGAAACAAATCTAAGGTTGTAGCTTGCAAACGTTGTGCCAGACGTTCCCCAGGAGGAGCTTCCCTGGGGTGCCCTGAAAACCGCTTAGTTAAGTAGGTGAGAAACGAAGGAAAAGGCTTATAAGTCCCTGGTTTACCTAGAAAAAACACAGATATTTAAGCTTATTTTGCATGCTGGCTCCATAACTGGTTAAAACTTGAGCCTTAGATCTTGTAGTTCAGTCTTAGCAGTAACTGAGCCTCAAGCTGTGCCTAATTATGTACCTGGGGGCTTTGTGGAGCCCATCTCCAGGTCTTGGGGGTCTTCTGCTTTAGATCAATGCAATGAAGACCAACATGGACTTGATGTGCACCCTGAGCAGAGTTGTAACCTTGTCCATGAGCTTACGGCACCCCACGTAACACACAGAGCTCAAGAGCGAGCAGCTTTCCTGGAGCGGGACCTGGTTTTCAAAAGGCATTTTAGGGCTGTTACATGCCAAAAAAAGAGAATTTTGAGGTTTATCTGACATCTTGTGGCTCCTCACTTCTTTGGTAAGAGAAGCAGGTGGCAGCAAACTTGGTTCCTTGATGTGGAGCCACGCTGGAGGATCTCACCTCTCCTTGTTTCTTGGCTAAGGGAATCAAAACTACCATCCTATCTGATTCCTCTTGGCTGTTTTCTATTAATTTAGGAGTATTTTTGCCTCTTAGTGTGTACCACTCTTTCATTAATACAGCACATGGTTTTCTTTTGGGTCCCATGAGCAAGATATGTGCCACCTTCGCTTGGTTTCTCCAACTGCCATCTCAAACTTACGAGAGCAGTGATGCTGACAGATCAGAGTCCCCAAACAGTTGTAGTTCAGAAGGGGCAGCCAGTCAATTTGCCACCAGGTTTGAATAAGGCAAAGGTGGACTCTGAGATTTATGGAGGTGATGCTGCTTCTCCCAAGTAACAAGTGATAGGACAAGAGGAAATGGGCTCAAGTTGCACCAGGAGAGGTTTAGATTGGATATTAGGAACAATTTCTTCCCAGAAAGGGCTGTTGGGCATTGGAACAGGCTGCCCAGGGCAGTGGTGGAGTCACCATCCCTGGAGGGTTGAACAGACATGGAGATGAGGTTCTCAGGGACATGGGTTAGTGCCAGGGGTGGGTTAATGGCTGGACTTGATGATCTTGAGGGTCTCTTCCAACCAAAATGGTTCTATGATTCTGCTGTAGTTGAGAGCTACCAGGCTTTTCTCTTCTGGGGTGGTTTATGTGGTGGGATTTCTGCTCATCCTTTGACTGTTGTGGCCAGCAGGTCAAGGGAGGGGATTCTGCCCCTGTGCCCCCATGTCCTGACCCCCCTGAGCTCTGCGTCCAGCTCTGGGGTCCCAGCACCAGCCAGACATGGAGCTGTTGGAGCGGGACAGAGGAGGGACATGGGAATGGGCTGAGGGCTGAACAGCTCTGGGGAGAAATGCTGAGAGAGTTGGGGGTTCAGCCTGGGGAGGAGAAGCTCAAGGGAGACCTTCTTGTGGCCTTAAAATATTTAAAGGGGGTTTATAAGAAAGGTGGGGACAGACCTTTTAATGAGGTCTGTAGTGATAGGACAAGGGGTGATGAGTTTAAACTAAAGGAGGGGAGATTCAGGATGGACATAAAGATGAAATTTTTGCCCCTGATGGTAATAAAACACCGGCCCAGGTTGGCCAGAGAGGTGGTGGGTGAACCATCCCTGGAGACATCCCAGGCCAGGCTGGACGGGGCTCTGAGCAACCTGAGCTGGTGAAGATGTCCCTGCTCATGGCAGGGATGGCACTGGATGAGCTTTGAAGGTCCCTTCCAACCCAAACCATTCAATGATTCAATGATTTGCTGTGCAATGTTGGCCCATTTCTATGAGGCCAACTGAAGGAGAGGACCCATCCTCTTCTCTCAGCCCGCTTTTCTCTGGGGAGTTTGCTGGTCACCTCTAGGATGTGTTGGATATGGAAGAAGACATCTATGAATGTCTTGTCCTGGCTTAGTTGAGCCGCTTCCATGAGCCAACAGCAAGAGAACAGGAGGACGCAGTTAAAGGCTTTTCCTTGAGCTGGAGACTCCAGGTACCACGTTGAAAACACACCAGGACCTTTGCTTTAAATTGGCTTTTCAGCCAAAAAATTGAGCCACTAATGAAACAGTCATTTTGTTTTCCTCAAGTCTGCCAGATTGCAGGGCACCATCCCAAATACGCCCCAGTGGGCCTATGGAACGGTATTATTTTGTAGCATTTAATAGAAAATGTGTGAATAAGTGTCTACCTAAGCATGGTTTTGCTTCGACTTTCTGCTCCTGGAATTTTCCAGTTCCCTTGTGGTTTTGGCTGCTTTTCACTGGGGGAGTTCCTGGGATGAGCAGTTGAATGTTTGGATCCCCAAAGGGCTTTTCTCCTCCTTTTCTCCATCGCTGAAGCTCTCGTTGATAGAGGAACAACCCAACATGTGAAGCCATAGCTGCTCAGCGCCCATCACCCTGGTATCACCCACCCAAAACCCAAACACACCAGCGGACGGTACCTTCTGTAAGGCAAACCCATCCATTCCTGCAAAAAAACTGGTACAGAGCAAAAAAAAAGGCAAAAGACAGGGGGAAAAAAGCCCAAAGTGAGAACTTTAGGAAAGCAGGACATCAGCAAGAGTGGAGGGAAAGGCTAATAAATTAGTCTGTGCCTAATTACTTTTTGCGGCGGCGTGTGGAGGAGACTGCGTGCAGGATAAACGTTTCCTCCGAAGGAAAACACGGGCATCCTGCCTCCTCCGTCCAACTCAGCACCAGCCACGCAGGCAGGGTCCCTACAATTATCTTTAAAATATTCCAATTTAAATGAAAATATAAAAGAGATATTTAGAATATTTATTCTATTAGTAAAAGTGCTTACCGTGTCACTTTTAGCGTGTCAGAAAAGCATTCTCCTACAGATGATGGATAGCAGCCTGTAATTATATATGGGGAGAAATTGCTGAGCGGGCCATATTTAACTGGGGAGGACAAATACCAGCTTGGGCCATTAAGGGTTAATTTTATTCTCTAAATAATATAAAAAGTGCTGAGTCCGTTCCTTTGCTCAAAGTAGAAAGTCCTCAAATGGACCCCGGAGAGTTTATAATATTCTACTGAATCACGTAAAAATGTTAACCTTGCTTCATAAAACGATGGCTTGTTAAAGATGCACAGTCCCTTTTCTTTTGAATAATTTAGGACGGGAGTAAATCTTCTCTCGTTCTGCTTTTCCCTGTCCGAGGAACGTCTGCCTGCGGTCTGAACTGCGAAAGGCGCAGACGGCAAAGGTGTACGATGCCAACGTAGCATCCTCGGAGGAAACACTCAAACAAGGATGGCCGGTAATTAGGAATTTAGATTTTTTTGTGCTGGAGTTTGGCACACTGGGCTCTTCTCTCCCTTGTGTTTTCCTCTCTGTGCTCCCCTGAAGAAGCACAATTTCTTTTATCAGACCTTCATAAAAAATGTCCATTATTATCCATAATTTATGATGTGTCGTTCGCAGTGTTGCCTCTTAAGTACTTTCTAGATGTCTTGCAGGATGCTCAGGCCGCGTTGATCGGCCTTTGACCCATCCGATGGGCTGTAACTCCAGCTGTGCAAGCTCTTTCTCCAAACGATGCCGAGACTGGTCTGCTCTGTCTTCATCAGGAACTTAGAACAAGGGAGAAAGCTTTAATTTTGTGTTCCCAAGTCCCTTTTTCAGAAATGTAGACTCTAGAGGGCAAAGGTCCTTCCACTCTTCCTCTACAAGAGCATGACCAAGTCCTTCATTAAGAGAATGTTATCCCAAATATTAATAATTTTCAGGTAGTAGAGCCAGAACTTTGATTTCCAGCATCCTCACCCATTCCTTGGTCATGGGTTGAGAAGTTTCTCCAACCTGTGTATTTGCACATTGACCTACAGCTTCCTAAAGGGAGTGGAGGAACCTGCAAGTTCAGCTTGGTGAAGCAGATGGTGAAATACGGCTCAGAATAACTGCAGCTTGAATCATCTCTAAACACATCATATGTGTCTTAGTGAAAGCCACAAAGAGATGCCCACCATGGAAATCTCCCTGACATCTTGCCTGGAGCTCCCTGACCTTCTCCAGCACGCTGGGTGAGGCTGGTCCCTCTGGGCTGGTCACCTGTGCTGGAGGAAGCCTGAAGGGGGAAGTGGGAAGAGAGAGAGAAATTGGGGCCTCTTGCAGGTGCTCCCCAGGGTTTTCCGAAGATATTTTGATGAGCTGCTCTACAGTAAAAGCTCTTCTCTAGTTCCCCGTTCTTCTTCCCGTATGGGTCGTAGTGCCTATGTCTCAATTTGAGGCACAAGTTCTCTGGGAGAGGATGAGGTGAGGCTGCTGGGCACAAGGGATGAGGTAGCAGCACTATCGAGTGAAGCCACGGTAGCACAGAATCATAGAATCTGTTTGGTTGGATCATAGACTTGGTTGGATCAAATCAAGTCCACCCATTAAGCCAACTCTGGCATGAAACCATGTCCTTAAGAACCTCATCTACACATCTTGTAAACCCCTCCAGGGATGGTGACTCCACCACTGCCCTGGGCAGCCTGTTCCAATGCCCGACAACATTTTGGGCAAGAAATTGTTCTCAAGATCCAATCTAAACTTCTCTGGCACAACCTGAGGCTGTTTCCTCTCATCTGTTTCTGCCAAGCTGCTCTCATTCCTGTGCCCGTGCTTGGCTCCTGAAAAAATACCCAAATAATACAAAATAATATGAAATAATAACCAGCCCAAAGGAGCTCGTAGGGTGATAATATCCATGTCAGGTCGGGCAGCTGTTGTGATGTATGGTCATAGAATCATAGAATGTCCTGAGTTGAAAGGGACCCACAAGGATCATTGAGTCCAACTCCTGTCACTGCACAGGACAACTGCAAAATTCACACCGTGTGTCTGAGGATGTTGCCTGGTCTCTTATTGAACACTGTGAGGCTTGGGGCCGTGATGCTTCCCTGGGGATCTTGTTCCAGTGCTCCAGCACCCGCCTTTTCCTAATGTCCAACATAATATCCATCGCATGGTTGATCGCCAGCCATGGGCTGAGATGTCGGTGTGGCTGAGAGCTTGGACCTGGGAATTACAGCAAGCACTTGTGTCACATCCATAGGTGACCCCAAGGATCAAGATTTGCTTGACAGGCACAAAACGTGACTTGTTGGAGAATAAACTGTATTTGGAAGAATCGTGGCTGAGGCAGGTTGTGGTGCTGCCGTCCTCCAGCTCTCACAGCGTGTCAGAGCAAAGGCAAGCGAGTCAGCCCGGTCCCCTCTTAACTGCTGCATCTGTAAAATTGTTTTGTATTAAATAAGCTTTTCCCCCACGGTGTCCATTAACGAGCGCGCCGCATTAAATACTTCTCTTCGTATCGTTTCCATCAGCTGCCTTGAAGCCTGTGGGTAAATTCTTCCCCCGTGGGGACTATTAAGCAGTAAGACGCGGTGAGATTAAACAACGAGGCTACGGTGAAAATGCACGGGGAGATGTACTGGAATAAATCATGGGGAAAGGGGGGCTCTGTGCTCCGGTGTTTGCCGGCAACACATTGCTCTGGGGTATGAACGACCTGCCCTGTCCCCACCGATGGAGCTTGACCAGGGAACCTGCCATCACAGCAGGGATGCTCATGGTTGACCTTCACTGAAACAGCCTGATAGACTCCTAAAATCCATCTTTTTGCTCCTGCTGAGTTGCTCATCCAACAGCATTTCACCAGAGCTTTGATTTACTGGACCAAGTTGCCCAGAGAGGTGGTGGATGCCCCATGCCTGGAGACATCCCAGGCCAGGCTGGATGGGGCTCTGAGCAACCTGAGCTGGTGAAGATGTCCCTGCTCATGGCAAGGGTGGCACTGGATGAGCTTTGAAGGTCCCTTCCAACCCAAACTATTCTGTGATTCTGTGATTTGCAGCTTATCCACGTAAAATATCAGCAACGCTCATAGCGGCAGGGGCAGGTCTGGTCAGCACACGCTGCCTGAGGAAGTGCCGCTTCCTTAGGAAACATGATTTTCTGTCCCCAGATGTAGTTGTGGTGTCTTTCACAGTGGCAGCTGCTTGATTTTTCTTCAGAAATCTTAAACACGGGGACTTTTTCTTAGCCGATGCTTTGTTCTCATTTGTGTTTCTCTGGTCTCATGACACGTTAGGTTGATTATTTTCTTCTTTTCTGGTTGAAGTTTAACAGATTCCCACCATAAACTTATTTAATGTGTCTAATATATTAAATTTAACACATTCCTTTAGGAAAACGCACATCAGCTGTGCTAGCACCACCCAACAGTTAAATGTCTTTGGGTTCGGTTCGCGACAGAGAGCAGCAGCCTGAGGTCCTTGTTCCCCTTAATCTGTTATCACAGAATGGTGAAGATCAATACCATTCATATTGCATATTCTCAACTGATTTTTGTTGTTTCCTGGGTAGAACATCATTGGTTTTTTTTTCTCAGAGACAAGAGCCATCAGATGTTCGTCTTTTGGGGTCTTTCTTCCCCTTTCTTTGGTTCCAGGTTGACCTCCAGCCAGGTTGCCTTTGTTTTGAGCATGTAGAGTCGTCAAGGAACCCATGCGCATTCATCAGTGTAGCTGCTGGCTGATTCCCAGCTCTGTAATTACCCTCAACCTCCATCTTTCATCAGATCATAGAATGGGTTGGGTTGGGTTGCGTTGGGTTGGGTTGGGTTGGGTTGGGTTGGGAGGGACCTTTGAAGACCATCCAGTCCAAACCTGGCCATGAGCAGGGACATCTTCACCCAAATCAGGTTGCTCAGAGCCCCATCCAGCCTGGCCTGGGATGTCTCCAGGGGCGGTTCATCCACCACCTCTCTAGGCAACCTGGGCCAGGCTCTCACCACCATCATCATAAAAATGTTCTTCTTTAATGTCCAATCCAAACCTACCCTCTTTCAGGTTAAAACTGTTGCGCTGTCCTCTTGCTGGTAAAAAATCTCTCTCCGTCTTTCTTAGAAACCCTCTTTCCATATTGAAAGACCACAATAAGGTCGTCCCAGAGCCTCTTCTTCTCCAGGTTTCTCCAACCACAGCTCTCTCAGTCTTTCTTCCAAGGAGAGGTGTTCCAGCCTCCTGATCAACCTGGACTTCTGGCCGCCACAGAACCCATCACCTATGGTGTGGAGATAAAGGATGCTGGCTTTGCTGGGCAGTGGGGCAGCCCCTTGTCTGGGAGGGGGGATTTGTGGATTACCTTCTCCCATCGTTCAGAAATAGCTGATGGTGAGCACTGCGTTTGATAGCTCTTTTATAGTCCACTGCAGCTGTATGAAAATCAATGACAATAGCAACTTCACTTCATTTATCTTTTATTTTAGCTCTGGTTGACAGATGTTTTCTGGGTGCTAGAGTTGCCTGCTTGATTTTGTTTTATTCCTATAATGTGTAGCAGAAATCTTCAGTCGACAAACTGATTACTAAGTAAAACGTTTATTAAAAAAAATAATGGTAAGACTTAGTAATGAGTCTGCTCATAAAATCCCCCTGTACTGGGCACTGGTTAAGCCAGTCCTTGAATCCTGGGGTCAGTTTTGGGCCCCTCACAACAAGAAAGCCCTTGAGGTGCTGGAGCGAGTTGAGAGAAGGGAACGGAGCTGGTGAGGAGCTGGAGCACAAGTGTGGTGGGAGCGGCTGAGGGACCTGGGGAGTTCAGCTGGGGAACAGGAGCTGAGGGTAGACCTTCTTATCTCTGAACTGCCTGAGAGGAGCTTGGAGCATGGAGGGGGTTGGTCTCTTCTCCCAAGTAAAAAGTGATAGGAAACGGCCAAGAAGAGGAAACGGCCTCAGTTTGCCCCAGGGGAGGTTGAGGTTGGATCTGGGGGACAATTTCTTCCCCAAAGGGCTGTGGGGCATTGGAACAGGCTGCCCAGGGCAGTGCTGGAGTCACCATCCCTGGAGGGTTGGACAGACCAGAGATGAGGTTCTCAGGGGCATGGGGTAGTGCCAATGTTGGGTTAATGGTTGGACTCGATGATTTGGAGTGTCTCTTCCAAGCACAATGATTCTATGTTTCTCTGCCTCTGTGGATGGTGGCCAAGCTGGATTTGAGCAGACTGAGCTCTGTCTGGGTTTGCTCTATGGGGGTGTTGAGTCTTTGTCCATCTCCTCTGAGTGATGAGGGCCGAACTACTGGTAGTAAGTGATAAATCTCAGTACTTGGAAGGGGAGTTTTCTGTTGAAAATGCTTCGTAGCCTGCAGAGAAGGTTTAAAACTCATCAACTTTCTTCCATGCCTGATCCTACCCATGTATCGCTGTGGAAATCTTTGTGGGTTTCCAGTTGCATCTTATTTACCGTACTCCGTAATGGCATAATGAACGTTCTTATTGCTACTTTAATTTAACTGTAGTGTCTTCAACAGCATTCAGATGCTTAAGTTAAAGATGTTGCTTATCAGTGCAAACTTGAACTGCTTAATAGCCTGGACTACTTGATGATAGTGTTGATAATACTGGTCTGCAATTTTCTCTCTTAATATCTTTGTAGAGGAAGGTGTGTTCCCAAACATGAAAATTAGGAAGTTTAAGGGAAAAGCAGTCGCTGAATCATGGGTATAAAGTGGGAATATACTGATGAGGAAGAGAGTTCTTGATTTCAACCTGAACTTCTGTACAGATGAAGGCAAAGAAGAGCAGATTTCATCTTTGCTTCCCATACTGGAATCTCCCTTCGTTCCCATCTGTACTCCGTGGTCAGACGGTCTCTGCGTCCCGCGCACGGTGGGTGACACCTTCCTGAGCCACCTGGAATTATGTATGTGGTGGAGCCCCTATCATCATCCCTGATGCAAGTGACTCTGTAGAGGATGTTCAGTGGGTGTCTGGCTGGCTCCATCCCCACCAGTGATGACTTGGGGTTGGAAATTACCATTGATAGGTTCACCACATGAAACTGGCTCCATTGTGGCTTTAGGATGTGATGGATAAGATTGTGAGAATCTCTGATGGAAACTGGTTCCTCAACAAAGCGGTGCAGGGAATGCCTGAATGCTGCAGACATTCCCATGCAGGGCTGTGCGCTGATCTTTGCTCTTTGGTTTGGGATTCACCTTTGGGGTGTCCACATCCAAAGTGTCATAGTCAATGGATCAGTGTCCAAGAGGAAACCAGTACCAACTGGTGTCTCTTAGGAGTCTGTACGGGGATTAATACTATTTGATGTCTTCATCAATGACACAGATGGTGGGATTGAGCACACCCTCAGCAAGTCTTCAGGTGACACCAAGCTGAGCGATGCTGTTGATTCCCTTGAGGGATGGGATCCATTCAGAGAGACCTTGACAGGCCAGAGGAGTGGGCCTATGTGAACGTTCCGAAGATCAACAAGGCCAAGTGCAAGGTCCTGCACGTGGGTCAGGACAACCCCTGGTATCAACACAGGCTGGGGGATGGATGGATGGATGGATGGATGGATGGATGGATGGAGAGCAGGACTTGGGAACACTGGCGGGTGATAAATGGAACATGACCCAGCAACATGCGCTCACAGCCCAGAACCCACCCGTGTCCTGGGCTGCACCCACAGTAGCGTGAGCAGCAGGTGGAGGGGGGATCCTGCCCCTGTGCCCCCATGTCCTGAGGCCCCCTGAGCTCTGCGTCCAGCTCTGGGGTCCCAGCACCAGCCAGACATGGAGCTGTTGGAGCGGGACAGAGGAGGGACACGGGAATGGACCAAGGACTGAACAGCTCTGGGGGAGAAAGGCTGAGAGAGTTGGGGGTTCAGCCTGGGGAGGAGAAGCTCCAGGGAGGCCTTCTTGCAGCCTTTCAATATAGAAAAAGGGCTTCTGAGAAGGATTGGAAAAGACTTTTTACCAGAACAGGGGACAATGGTTTTAAACTGAAAGAGGGTAAGTTTAGATAGGGCATAAGGAAGATTTCTTTCTGTTTTGAGGGTGGTGAGACACTGGCCCAGGTTGCCCAGAGAAGTTGTAGATTCCCCATCCCTGGAAACATTCAAGGTCATGTTAGACGGGGCTTTGAGCGACCCGATCTAGTTGAAGATGTCCCTGCCCATGGCAGGAGGTTTGATGTAGATGATCTTTGAAGGTCTCTCCCAACCCGAATCATTCGATGAATTGATGCTTCCTCCTTACGTTCATGGCCTTGCTTTCATGGTGGCTCAACCAGCCCCGGGTGCTTAGGGGTTGGAGTTTGGCCGAGTTGCTCGCTATTGCTGGGTGATCCTCCTCTATCCTCTTGGCTTGTGTGTTTCTTCTATTTATATCTTGGCTTAAACTGTCAGTGAGTGTTGTCAGAGCTGTGCAGCTCTCCTCCAGGCTGAGTTGGGACACGGACAAAAGCCAGGCCTGGAAAATCCAACCTCCAGCCTTCGCGATTCCAAGCAAAGGTCTCACCAGTGTGCAGGGAGCTGGGGGCAAGGAGCAAGACCAGGCAGGAAGCAATTCCGCAATGAGAAGATATATTTAAAGGGAAAAAAATCATTGGAAATACTCGGTTAGGGTACTTGGCTCCTGCTCGGAGCTGAAACATGGAGATGTCATGTGCATGTGCGCTGGGGAGCTCCAACACTCTTTGATATCATTTTGCTACGTTGGAAATTCCAATTACAGAGGAATAACACCCTTAAATCAAGGAGCAGCAAGATACGAGGAAACAGTTGATGGTTGTTTAGAGGAAGTTCTAAGGTGTCGGAGAAGGGATATGAAGGAAAACCCGGTCCCTTAGGTCATTTCTGTTGAGGCTGGACTGTGCCAGGGAATGGATTCTGCAAGGACAAGGCTTTTTCTTGCCCACTTCAACCTCTCACAACTGTTTTGCTGCCTCTTAATTATGATGTTCCTGATGATTTTAGAAACATCATCCCAATCTTGCTCCAGCTCCAGAGGTATTTTAGCTCCAATGCTGGTTTATTGCCCACAAATACCAAGGGAGAGGATTCACGGCTTTGCGGTAGATCCTAGAGAGCACTGGGTAGATCCTAAATCCTAGCGAGTATTTGGAGAAGGCCATCAGAGGTCATCGCTTCCCTGCAAGCATTTTGCTAGGGCACCAAGCTCTGTTTTGAGGGCAGAAACCCATTTTGGAGCAAATTCCTTAAGACAGTTGCGTCAGCTAAATTTCTCCATCATTGTCCCACAGCCTGGATGATGTTTGGGTGTTTGTCCTCCAGGTTTTAATGACAGGGAGCTGGAATAGATAAATATATATATATTTTTTAATTATTATTTTATTTTTTGAAGGCTGCTTCCATCTGCACCCAATTATAAAAAAGCCATCAAAAATAAGCTATTTACTGGCTGTCAGTTTCGAGCGGCGTCAGGAAATGGCTCCAGCGCTCGCATCTCAACAGCCACTTAATGCTGAAACATGATGGGTAAGAGGGACATTAAAACAGCCTGACATCAATCCAGACGGTTAATCCTGCTGCTCAGCGATGGGGTTACCTGTAAGAGCTCTGTTGAAGCTGCGTGGATGTGCAGAGGGCTTGGAAAAATAGAGAGCACTTGAGTTGAGGCGCTTGGATTTTGGGGATTAACTCGTGTTTTTAATGCTCGTCTTCCCTGGAAGGTGCTTGGTGATTTTATCACTCCAGATTTCCAGGCACGAGCAGGAATTTTGTGTCCGTTGCGGTGAAGGACACTGGTCCAAGGGGATGGGAAGATGCTCCAGCGCTTTGCCATCTCTTTGTCCATCCGCTGGTCCCTTTGTCACCTGCTGTCCCCTGGCGCTGGGCAAGGAGGGATCAAGCAGGGGGGTGAGAGACAAGCCTGGAGATACTTGAGAAGTTCAACCTGGGCAAACGGCTGGTGGAGCAGAGCCGAGAACGCCGAGCTGGATGGGATCTCTCATCCCCACCCCGTAAGGTCAGTGGGTGGATGTTGATCGGCCCAGTAACCCAGCTTCACCTTCCTCCCGCCCTCCGCCACCTCCTGCCAAGCTCATTCGTGGAAAATGTTAATTAACGTCATCCTCGAGGCCAAGCCGGGACCTTGCAGCAGTTGCTGCCTCCTCCTTTGCCAGGTCCGTGCTAAAGAAGGCCGTGCCCTGCAAACCCCCTTGTCCCCGTCCCGTGCGTCAGGGCTCGCTGGGCCATTTAAGGCTTTATGGGTCGTTAGCGGCACCTTGAATTTCACCCAGAGCTGCCCTGGCAGCCACAGAGGAGTCCCGGCCATGGGTGCTGCCAACCGGGCACCGTCCCAGCGCCGGGCACCGCTGCTGTTCTGGGATACGGGGGGAACCCCACAGGGGAGAGACTGGGATGGGGACAGCAACAGCGGGATGGTGACATCCTCATCAGCACCCAGTGTCACCGAGCGCTTTCTCCCCAGGGTTTTTTAGGGGTGCTCTGAGTTTTATCTCTGTTGGAAGGGACCAAAGGCTTTTTTTTTCTCTCTTTTTATGGTCCAACCTGCGGGCTGGCGGGGGTCCCACGGGGGGGTATAATTAGCCACCTCGACAGGTGGAAGGGATCGGATGGTCCCTGGCGTGAGGTCGTGCCCATCACCCCCGCAGCCCATCTCGCCATCACCCCAGCTGACAGCAAAACCACTTTACGGCAACCCAACCCCAACACGTTTGCTCTGGCAGAAAAGCCAAATAAACAGAAACAGGCTTTTCCAGCCACCGAACCCGGCAGGGAGGTGATCCCCAAACTCACCATCCCAGCCCCGAAACAGCGGTGATGGACGGGGTGTTACGGAAGAAGAACCGAGCACTCGGGAGCGGCGTGGAAAAGCCATTAGAAACATGAGCTGAGGACACGGCCCTGGGATTAGTCAGACACGGTTTGTTTTCTTTATTAAGTATCTTTTTTGCCGTGAAGCCAATAAACGTGGGCTGGGACAATGATGGACTTGGAGTTCTGTACTGGGACCGTAGCACCATCCCTTGGCAGGGATTTGTAACCTGTCCCTCTGGTGCTTCATTTCTCAGTTTTTCCCCCAAAATAGCATCATTTCTCAGCATAGCAGCATCACCACCAGCTGGGAGGGTGGTGCATCCATGCAGCTTTTTGAGGCCAGAGCTCTTTTTTCCTGCTCTTCCCCTCGCCAAGTCCATTTTGCACTGGAAACTGCTACACAGGAGCGGATCTCACATCCATGGGCAGGGGCTCTGAAGAGCTGCCACCCTGCTGATAATGAGCAGTCATCGACTTCAGGTGGGTTTGTAATTAATAGGAGGTTTGCAAGGTGTCGCTGTCATCACATGGATGGAGATCTGAAGGTGGTGGTGGACTAGGAACCTTCCAATGTGGAGAAGATCTGATGCACCATCAGGCCAACTTGTAAGATCCATGCCATTGGACTGCGAACTGGTTGAAAGAAAGAAGCCAGAGAGTCGTGGTCAATGGGGCAGAGTCCAGTTGAGGCCTGTATCCAGTGCAGTGCCTCAGGGGTCAGTGCTGGGGCCTGTACTGTTCAATATATTCATCAATGATTTGGATGAGGGAATAGAGTGACTGTCAGCAAGTTTGCTGATGGCATGAAGCTGGGAGGAGTGGCTGACACTGAAAGCTGTGCTGCCATCCAGAGACCTGGACAGGCTGGAGAGTTGGGGGGAAAAATTTAATGAAATATAACAAGGGCAAGTGTAGAGTCTCGAATCTGGACAGGAACAACCCCAGGTTCCAGTATAAGTTGGGGAATGACCTGTTAGAGAGCAGCGTAGAGGAAAGGGACCTGGGGGTCCTGGGGACAGCAGGGTGACCATGAGCCAGCACTAGGCCCTTGTGGCCAGGAAGGCCAATGGTACCTGGGGTGGGTTAGAAGGGGGTGGTCGGTAGGTCAGAGAGGTTCTCCTGCCCCTCTGCTCTGCCCTGGGGAGACCACACCTGGAATATTGTGTCCAGTTGTGGCCCCTCAGTTCCAGCAGGACAGGGAACTGCTGGAGAAAGTCCAGCGCAGCCACCAAGATGCTGAAGGGAGTGGAGCATCTCCCGTGTGAGGAAAGGCTGAGGGAGCTGGGGCTCTGGAGCTGGACAAGAGGAGACTGAGGGGTGACCTTATTAATGTTTACAAATATACAAAGGGTGAGTGTCACGAGGATGGAGCCAGGCTCTTCTTGGTGACAACCAATGATAGGATAAGGGGTAATGGGTTTAAATTGGAACACAGGAGGTTCCACTTAAACTTGAGAAGAAACTTCTTCATGGTGAGGGTGGCAGAGCCTGGCGCAGGCTGCCCAGGGAGGTTGTGGAGTCTCCTTCTGTGCAGACATTCCAACCCGCCTGGACACCTTCCTGTGTAACCTCATCTGGGTGTTCCTGCTCCAGCGGGGGGATTGCACTGGATGAACTTTCCAGGTCCCTTCCGATCCCTGACATCCTGTGATTCTGTGATTCTATGATTCTGTGATTGAGCTGGATCTGGCCCCAGCTATAAAGATGATACAGGAATTATTTCACCTTGATGCCAAGCAGAAAGTTGATCAGACACCTTGAGAGTCCATCCCTCCCTGTTTTGCTGCTCGATGTTGTATGAAACATGAAATCCTGAGGTTTTGCTCTGCTTTCCTTGTGTTTCCCTTGTGCTGGCGCGCTCAACAGTTTTGCCCATCCCTCACCACCAGAGCTGTGTAATTTCTGGATGGGCATCATCATCCATCACTGTTCATCTGAACAGAGAATGGCTTTGGGCAAAGCACATGGGGAAAAGAGGAATGAGAAGATAAACCTGAGGAGGTTGCAGGTCTTGTCCATGCAGATGATCTCGGAGCTGAAAAAGGGAGTGATTTCACATAGAAGCTTCTTACAGAAGAATTAAATGGATGTTGTGGGTCTTTTAATGAATTTTCAGTGGAAAATTGGTACTGTCACCGCACTGTCCCCCCTGTTGAGCCAGTGTCCCTGTGTCCATCTGGATCCCCAGCCCTCCTGCTGCTCAGCGCCATCCTCAACCTCCATCCGCCGAGCTCTTTGCTCCGTTGCCGACTTCAGCGATTGCCCCCGGGCGATGGAGCTGCCGAACCCTTCCGCCCTTTCGAGGAGAGAGGTCCCACAGCTCAGCAGGGCTGCCGCTTCGTCCCAAAGGTCACCACGAGAGCTGCTCCCGTGCCCCCAAAGTCAAATTGTATTAAAAGGGCAGGAGCTCAGCTACATCCTGTGTCATTGGGAAGATGCGTTTTTTATAAACAGGCAAGAACGATCACGCTGAAACCCTCATTGTGTTTCTCTTTCTGTGGATTTGTCTTGTTTTCGGCCAAACCTGTGCAAAATTTGAGCATCTGTGCAAGGAGGTTTGCAGCATGGGGGCCCAAGCATAGAAGGGCCCATGTAGGGAAGAAGCAAGGCTGTGTCTTTGCTCATGGAGAAGGTGAAGAGGGCGAAGAATCTTGGTGTTAACGCTGGGCACTGCTGACAATGCACCTCACATCCTGGGATCAGTTTTGGACCCCTGATGACAAGAAAGCCCTTGAGGTGCTGGAGCGAGTTGAGAGAAGGGAATGGAGCCGATGAGGGGCTGGAGCACAAGTGTGATGGGAGCAGCTGAGGGACCCGGGGGTTCAGCTGGAGAACAGGAGCTGAGGGGAGACCTTCTGATCTCTGAACTGCCTGAAAGGAGCTTGGGACATGAAGGGAGTTGGTCTCTTCTCCCAAGTAAACAAGCGGTAGGACAAGAGGAAATGACCTCAAGTTGCGCCAGGGGAGGTTTAGATTGGCTATTAGGAAAAACTTCTTCATGGAAATGGTTTTTGGGCATTGGAAGAGGCTGCCCAGGGCAGTGGTGGGGTCACCATCCCTGGAGGGGTTGAACAGACGGAGATGAGCTTCCCAGGGACATGGGTTAGTGCCAGGGTTGGGTTAATGGTTGGACTCGATGATCTTGAGGGTCTCTTCTAACCAAAAGTATTCTGTGATTCTATGACATGGTACCTGCCTGTGCTCCTGGCAAGAGGCAAGCTGGATGGTGCTGGAGGGAACATCCTGGGTGGGAGTGGGTCCACCGAGGGCATCATGGGGCTGAGCAGGGTTCTGGGACCTGCTCCCACCCCTCATCCCTTGGGATACACTGGGATGAGCTCTCTGGATCCCTGGGTGTTGCTGTCACCATGTTGGGAACAGTCGGAGATTAGAGAGAAGCTTCTCCCTTCTCCTGGCCAATGTTCCCAACCACCCAGGTATAATCACACCCAAAGGTGTCTTCTCTGCCCTGCCTGCACATCTTCTGGCCTTTCTGGCTGCCAAAAAGGGGTTGAGCTCCAGCCCTGGGTCACCTTCATAAGGAGGGTGGTCCAAGCAGTGATCCAAAAGTAAGTCCTAAATGGAACATGCTTCATTCCTGCTCTTCCCTGCTCCTCCCCAAGTCCCAAGCATGTCTGGGACAAGAAATCCCCGTGTCCTCTCCAAAACCAGATTCTCCAGTTGACCTCTTTGGGACCTCCTACCATCACCGCCTTGGGGGTAGGTCTTTACTAGTAAGACTTTGGTGGTTTGGGTCAATAAAATCAGACACTCGGAAAGCTGTCGGTGAGTGTGTAGCATCTCCCAGAGGCGAATATTATTTTTTAATAAGTATTTTGGCATGGAATTGTATTTTGGTACGGAGAAGGAAGCACCAATGTGTTCTTCTGTTCCTTCAGCAACATGTTGGTGCCACCTGAAGGAGCCCAGCTCTGGAGACCTCTTCTCTCCATGGAGCTTTTGCTGCCTTTCTCAACATTTCTCTATTATTTTCCCCTCACAGTGCAAGAAGAAGCACACACTGGTTTGCCCTGACTTTGCCAAGAAAGGTTCCTGCCCCAGAGGTGCCCAGTGCAAGCTGCTGCACCCCCAGAAGAAGCGTCACCCAAGAGAGGCTGAAGATGGGGACCAGAGCGATCCCCCTGCCAAGTGGAGACGGCTCAGGGAGGAGACAGGCAGGTAGGAAAGTGCAGAAGAAACTCAGCTTTGCTACTTTTAAACCATTTTCTTCTTCTTCCCAACCTAGTCTGGATGTTCCATCTTTCGGCTGTGTATCTGTCAGTGTGGTGGTTTATTTTAAGATGTTGCTGATGTAGGTCGCTGTGGTGCCTTCTTGATAGAGCCACCATGGGCAATAGGGTTGGGCAGGGTCTGTGTTTGAGGGAGAAGTCTCCAGACAGAGCTGATGGAGAGAAAAGAGAGGATAGTTCATGTCTTTCTACCCAATGTGTCCTACTAACCAGGATTTTTTGATTCACATCCTTAGGAATTTATCACCCAGGGCTTTGTCACCTCCAGGTATCTCTGAGGCTTTTGTAGATCTTCCTCCTGGGAGATGGGTGGTGGAGCCCTGATGGAGAATCTACCACCAAAAATAGGTACAGATTATCCATAGCTCTGTGAGAAACTGGAAATTACCATCCCTCTTCCTCTATCTTCCTCAAATCTGTGGTGGAGGACAGTGCTGAGCCCTCGGCGTGGTCTTGAGGGACATGTCATCAGGACTGGACTCACTGCCTGAAGAAGCAGAGATGGACAAGGAGATACAAAAGGCTTTGTAAAGCCTTTTGATGCTGGGCTGGTTTCTTGGTTAATCCTTGCAAGGTCTCTGAGCTCTCTCGGGGCCAAGATGATGCTTTTGGGTGCGGGCTGAGGGACACATTGGTCCTCATCCCCAAAGGGAGACAGATTTTCTTCAGCTTGGCACATCTGCCCTCGTACCCTGTGAAACAACTACATCCCAACATAATTTAAATTGAAACCAAAATGAAATCGGGCTTTAAAAGCCAAAATCTAAAAATCCTGGTTAGCAGGAGAAGAAAATATTGGCTTGCATGCTCAGCCCTGCCATGTAAGGCAGTGGAGGGGGATGAGCACTCAGCGGGCTCTCCGAACTTATCTCGGGTGACACAAGAGCCTTGGAATGACACACAGCTCAGGTCCCCGGTGTGAACGAGGTGTAAAATAACTCCTTGCTCTTTTTAGGTAAGGAGGGATGAGCTGGGTGATGGGGAGGGACCTTCCTACCGTCCTTGGACCGGCTCCTGGCATCCTCCGTGGGGAAGGGAGCGTGTCCCAGCTTGGAAGCTGCTTGGGGGGTTTTTTTTTTCCTTTATTGGCACCGTCTTGGAGCTGTGGAACCAGCTGTAGTGTCACGTTAGTTGGGCTCGGAGAAGGGCGGCAAGGCTGGGACCAAGCCAAAACCAGCACGGGCATCTCCGAGCCGTCCCTGCTCCCCGTTCCCTCCGTCTCCTCTTCTCCTCCGCTCCATCAGCAGAGTCCAGCATCTCCGTGAGCATCCGAGAGCTGCAGGGAAGCGCAGAGCAAAGAATCAGCTGGGGAGTGAGAAGTTCTGGCTGAATCCAAGCTGGGTCCTGGGAAATCGGAGATACGGGGCAGCCAGGGATGGAGCGTGGAGATCCTCCGTGTGCAGCTCTGTTTCACCCCAGCCTCTCCCATCCCACCTGATGCCATTCCCAGCGTTGGCAAGCGGGATAATTTTACTTTTCTTTATTTGTTTTCCCACGTGCTCCTGCAGGAATGATCCAGCTCAGCTCCACGATGATGGCGAAATGCCAGGACCATCCAGCACGGAGCAAGAGGTGAAGTTCTGGAAAAAGGCGAACACCTCACCGACCAGTTGGCTGCGAAAGCTGCCGTCCTTCATCTCCCTCCAGTCCTCATCCTCTCCCGGTGACCAGGGCTGCAAGGAGGAGAAAGATGAGGATGAATTGGAGGATGAACAAGGTAAGAAGCTCTCGCTTTGGTTTTGCTCACACGTGCTCCGGGCTGTTCTGATTCACGGAGCAGGAGAGTTATTCCCCCGTTGGGTTTTGTTGGGATTGGTGTTTCTTGTGAGTCACCAAACCAGTTACGCTGGGAGCTCTAACTGGGTTTTGCATCACGCGAGGACATGAGCTGCTGGTTTTGCTCCTGAAACCACACACATGGGGATTTTGTCCCCATCTTTTGTCATCTGCTCCGTCTTCCTTATCCTATAAATTATCCAATGATAGACACACAGAAGGACCTCTGGACAATTTCTGGACCGTCCATCGAGATGTGAAATAGCTTCAAAGATTTGAAATAAAAACATCCCTGGTGGGAAATGGGATGGGGTGTTTGCAGATGGCAAGTTCAGAGGAAGAGCCGTGTTAATCTGAGATCATCATTAAAAAGTGGGGGAAGAGGCTTTGGAAATTAGTAAAATTTCTGGAAAATGCAGCTTTATGATGAGCAAAACTTCTTACAAACACATGAGAGCAAACAGTTTCTGCCTTAACATGTTTTTTTGACTTTTGGAAAAGTTCAGGGAAGTGTTTCAACTGTTTCAAACTGAACTGACTGTGGGGGGAAAAAAACAAATCAAACAGGGCAAAATTGTTGAAAGGATAAGAAGAAATGTCTTTGTTTCCCTGCAAAGCGGCTTGTGGGGGAGGTCAGCTGCATTTCTGCTTCTCCAACATTTTCCTTGGTTCCTCCTCTCCTAATTCAGCTCCCACACGGGAGCTTTAGTCACCAGCAGCGCTGTGGGAAGGGACAGGACTTTGGGACACATCAGGGATGCATCCTCAGTAGCAGAGGTGATGGAGACAGAAAGGCACAGATTGTACCTGGTCCTTCCCAGTGCTGGGTGGGAGATTTTTAGCCGGATGATGTTTCATGTTTTCATTTCCCAGCCTTTGCTGGAGGGATGTGCAGCAGCTGCATCTCCTGAGCACAATCATAGAAAAGGGGACAACATGTGGCTCAGAAACCCAAATATTTTGTGTCATTAAGGATGAAATCTCCACTTGGGATGCTGGAGCATCCCAATCCATCTTCACTCCGACCGAGCGTGCAGCTGGAGCAGGATCCCCCTGGAGAAGGGATGAATCCAGTGCCAAAAGCCATGCCGGAACATTTGCACCGTAGTCCGTAAGCGGGTACTGAGGATCTACAAGGCTTTGCCTGGCTCAACCACAAAGCAGTTCGAGCCTGGGAGGGCTGAGATGCCTTAACGGTGTCAGGAAGAAAATTCCCAGGATTAGCAACATATTTCTGAAGTCACGGGCGAGCGACTGCGCTGTCGAACCGCGGTGCGGTGGAGATGGCGAGGGACCGTTCCGGCTGGGAAAGCTCCTCTGCGTGATGCGGGGTGAAGCACTCGGCTCCCCTTTCCAGGGATTTCTTCCTGGCGTGCGCCTCCCTCCTTCTCTCTCCTTGGCCCCAGTTCAACTCCCTTTTGATCTCGATGGTGGGGCCGGGGAAGTGTTCCTAAAGCAGCGACTTAATCGGGTTGTTTTTATCACTGCGATGAAGATGAAGCAATTAATCCGCATACAAGAAAGCTGTCGAAACGCCTTGGATTGCGCTTGGCAGCCTGGAGTAACTTGGTCAAGAGGGCAGAGGCATCGTCCTGGCCGTGCAGGCGTCTCTTTCCTCTTAACTCTGTTTTGCACGTGCTGGGAA
Source organism: Columba livia (assembly GCF_036013475.1). NCBI lineage: Eukaryota > Metazoa > Chordata > Aves > Columbiformes > Columbidae > Columba > Columba livia. The sequence continues at coordinate 161,157,030 of NC_088603.1, read as the reverse complement.
GGGTGATTTCCAGGTGTTTTGGGTGGGAGGTTGAGTAGGAGGTTCAGTCCAAAGATGTTGGGAGGAAGGTTGTAGAGAGCTGGCGAGTATGGGGTCGCGAAACACATCCCTCTGTGCTCCTTTGCCCAGGGAGCATGTAGCATCAGGAAAATAGATACTGGAGGATCCATAGGAAAGGAAAACTGGACAGGAATTGCAGTAGGTTGTAAAATCATCTTATGATAAAGCCATTTCCCTGCCAAGTGATTGTATGGGGTGAATCCGGGCGTGAGGATGCTCTTCAGTGCCCGTATCCGATGCTGGGGTGCGCTCTGTAATTAAAGTCTCATCTCAACACACACAAACGAAGGGGCTCAGGCCACAGTAGCAGCTGGAGACCCCCGTGACCTAATGGGAGAAAGGAAACCCTGGCTGCTAATGAACCATCATCCCGATATAGCGCAGGATGGGACTGTGGATGCTGCTAGGGGAGGTTTAGATTGGGTCAAGCATTGGAACAGGCTGCTTAGAGCAGTGGTGAAGTCACTATCCCTGGAAGGGTTGAACAGATGCGGAGATGAGGTTCTTAGGGACATGATTTAGTGCCAGTGTTGTGTTCACGGTTGGACTCGATGATCTTGAGGGTCTTTTCCAACCAAAATGATTCTATGATGGCCAAAAATCACCAGGACTGGTGCTTATGAGCTTGAAGTCTTGTTCTGAGCTGAGCCGAGGTCAGGATGAGACCTTGCGAAGCTGATGGGTTTTGGGGGTCTGCACCTTCCCCGCTGCCACCGTCGTGCCAGAGATAATATTGAGTTTCTGCTTGTAAAGCTTGAAAGTGACACGCAAATTGTCAGGGTTGTAAATAAGGAGGAGGACAGGTTATTATTACGGAGTGATCTGAATTGCTTGGTTAAACGGTCACCATTTGAGAAAATGCCCTTTTAATACTGGTAAATGCAGGAGGAACGAAGAAAAACAGCGGCACCGTGTGCGGGAGGGATGGAGAAGAGGGGGTTTGGAGATGACCTTTAAGGACCAATATGGGCAACAGCATCAACTTGGGGGGTCTGGTTGGGGGTTGCAGCTTTGGGATGTAGAAAAAGGGGACTGGAAAGGGTTGATGTGGTTTACAGGCATGATGTTGAGCCCGCTGCTGTCCTCGCATAGGAAGGGTTCCCAACCTGCAAGAGGTTGTAATTTAAGGTCAGAGGAGTAATTTGAGGGCACCGGTGCTTTCTGAGCATCCTCTGAAAAGCCCATCCATGCGACACGGGGAGGTCAAACCGCTTCCAGCCAAGTGTTCTGGCTGTCATATGTGGGCTTGGTGGCATCTCATCCTTCACCTCCTTGTGTTCTCCATCCAAGAGGGCAGAGCCAGAGGGAACACGGGCTCCCCTACCCCTCCGACACCCGTTTCCAGGTAATGGGCTTTTCCATATTTCACCTTCCAGTTAAATAGCTTACGCTGGAGCCTAACTGGCCTCCCTGCGCTAATTGTAAGCAAGCGCACCAATGCAAACCATTCCAATCGAGTGCTAATTTAATTAGAAAGCACCCATTTTAGTTAATTTGTTCGAGAAGATCACTGAAAACTCCTGGAGAGAACAGATGTTCCCCTCTCCCCCGATGAACATTCAGGGGTTTGTAAATGGCTCCACTCAGCCTTGTTTAGGAGAGAAAAGAGGATTTTATAGCTGCAAACGACCCTTTCTGTAAACATTTTACAGCTCTCTGCACGTTTGAGTGACGATAAACCCCTAGCAACTCGGCGGGCTGCAAATTTGCGACCATACGGCTATCATTTTATTGTCATATTTCACGGTCGTAACGTTAATGGAAGATGCTCGCTACAGTCTTTTTTAACGGCTCCGCTGAGCACGCTCAAAAACGCTTTGGCTTTGGAAGAATTCGTGGAGGTGCAAACGCTTCTGGGTTTGTTTACCGCTTTCACTTCTGGAGGAATAACTTTGGAAACGTAAATCTCCTCCCCTTCTCCACCTCATGCTTGAGAGATGCTTCTGATGGAGCATGAGACTGTGGGGATGGACAACACTTTGGTGCCATATATTGGACTGAACAACCACAACCCCTGAAATTTAAGACAAAACTGGTGCTTCCGACCCTTCAGGTGGATGCGGCCAGTCCCGCTTGGCTGTGCTGAGGGTCCCAAAGGGTCTCCACCACAGTAGCATCCCCTTTACAGGCTCGGGGAAGATTGGCTGGAAAGCTGCCCAGTGGAAAAGGACCTGGTGGTGTTGATCAGCAGTGGCTAAATGTGAACCAGCATGTGCCCAGGTGGCCAAGAAGACCACCAGTATTTTGGCTTGAAGCACCACCACTGTGGCCAGCAGGACCAGGGCAGTGACCATCCCTGTACTGGGCATTGATGAGGCCAAACCTCAAATCCTGGGGTCAGTTTTGGGCCCGTCAAACCAAAAAAGTCCTTGAGGTGCTGGAGTGAGTTGAGAGAATGGAAGGGAGCTGGTGAGGGGCTGGAGCACAAGTGTGATGGGAGCGGCTGAGGGACCTGGGGGGTTCAGCTGGAGAACAGGAGCTGAGGGGAGACCTTCTGATCTCTGAACTGCCTGGAAGGAGCTTGGAGCCAGGGGGGTCGGGCTCTGCTCCCCAGGAACAAGCGCCAGGAGCAGAGGAAACGGCCTCAAGTTGCGCCAGGGGAGGTTGAGGTTGGATCTGGGGAACAATCTCATCACCTGAAGGGTTATGAAACACTGGAACAGGCTGCCCAGGGCAGTGGTGGAGTCACCATCCCTGGAGGGTTGGACAGACCAGAGATGAGGTTCTCAGGGACACGGGGCAGTGCCAGGGGTGGGTTATAGTTGTACTCGATGATCTTGAGGGTCTTTTCCAATCAAAATGATTCTATGATCCCGCTGCTGGTGGGCGCTGCCCTCACCGGCCCCTGACCGACTCACGCTCCATTGGGCGCACAGGGAGAGTTTAATTAATGAGCATCCAAACCCTTTCATAACTGAATTAACAAATCTCTACTAGAATTGCTTTTTTCAGTGTAAATATTTATCGAGCTGCAGGTAGCGGGCTGTACCTATCCCTGGAGCAGGACAACGCGTATCAGGCTAATTAGTTTCCTGTTAATGGGCTGGATCTGCCTGGGTCATTAGCAATAGCATCTTCTCCTCCTGAGTCAGCAGGTCCTTATGGGTTCGAGTGCTTTTTGGTGGGGGTCCCTGCAGTGGGGGAGGTTTAGGTTGTTTTCATCCACCTTGGATATTGGTTTCAAACATCTTCTTCTTGGTCATGGTTCTTCCTTCCCATCCCAGAGAAATGGGCTGGTACTTGAGCTGATGGGCCTCACCAGGGGGAATCCTTGGTGGACCTAGCCCATTCCTCTGCAGCAATGACTTAGATCTGGTGGCCCTTGTCTTCATCCCTCCATCCCTCCATCTCCTCCATCCCCTCCTTCTCCATCCCCTACAAAAGCCCTGATCCTGCAGGACACCATCAAGCTTGAAGATATATCAGGCTTTAGGGTGCTACAGATAACACAGGTGTTTCTGAAGGGTGGGGCTGGATCTCCTCATGTCTTGGTGGTTCTGAGAAGGTCCAAAAGTCAGAAACTTCACCGCCATTTAATTTCCGTATTGCAAATTGGCCAATTTAGTTGAAACTTCCAGTAAACCAAACGAGTGCTTTGATTTTTTGTAATTGAGCTCTCGTCCTGACTCAAAATCATCATTTCTTACCCCACAAAAGTCAGTTGAAGATTTACTTTCTGCCTGGACCGAGCTACCTGCCCATTTCCAGTCCTCTTCATCAGTGATTTGCAGGCGATTTTCAGACCCGTCAAGTCTCATTCCTTTGCCAGGACTGAAATCTGCTGCATCCATATGAATTTTTCACCTGTTTTTGGGGTCTCATCCACCTGTGATGTTGGGTCTGGAGACCAGAGCTTTTAGACTTTGCTGAGGATTTCAGAAAACCCATCTCCTTCAAACTGTCACCACTGGGCAGCCTTGTTGTCCCTTCCCTGAGTTGTTTAGTGACCTGAAAACTCGAGATAGAAGAGCTCTCCGAGACGGTGAAATCCTGTCTTCTTCTGGACAATGATCATGATGAGCTACATGAGGTTCATGATGATGGTAGATGATGTTCTTAGGCACATGGTTTCATGCCAATGTTGGGTTTACAGTTGGACTCAATGTTCTTGAGGGTCTCTTCCAACCAAAATGATTCTATAAGCTCCAGCTCACCAGTAAAGACCACATGTGGTCTTCACCCTATGTCCTCATGGTCACCATGTACCACCAGACCACAAATAATCTCTGCCATGCCCTCAACCCAACAAAGACCCTTTTCCCACTGTTGCAGCTCATGGCTGGTTTTCTGGTGACTTTTTTCCTCCAAAAAAGAAGGAATTAAGGAGAAGAGACGTGGAAAGGACATCCCAGCAGAGATGTCCAGCTCTACAAACATGGCAGGAGATGGACACTGCCAGGTGGTGGAACATCTTCTCCAGCACATTCCCCCTTCAGATTTCATTATTAGGAAGGAAAAAAACATCTGAGCATTTTTCCTTGTGGACAAAGCTTCTCCTGACATCCCAGTCTTGATGTTTCCCTCACCTGAGGGACAGAAGGTCTGGGTGATACAGGAGCTGGGTGAGGTTTTGGTGCACGTTGTCTCACCAGGTGAATTTAGTGCCAGATCCATCATCCCCCCGCTGCTTTTTCCATGTGAAAAGTGATTTGCGGAAAAATTCTGGGGCTTAACCATCGTTCCATCCTGCCTTTTGTTCTTGGGCTTGATTAAAAAAAGAATTATTATTTTAATTCATTAAAAAAAAGGCATCTCCCAACCCAAGTTTCTCCAGGAGGTCACTCAGCCGAGCGCTTTTGCTGTGAAAAATAATGCCATTTTCAACAAAGATTTGACCAAAGTGGCTGGGAAGGGGTTAAGGGTTATTTTTCCTTTGGGAATTGGGGGGGGGAAAGTGAGCTTGGGGATTTTGGGGGATTTGGGGGGATTTCTTCTTGCGGTGTTGAACATCGAGGATCTGTCGGGGAGATGCTGGGATGCATCTCGGTGCTCCGAGCCACAGGGTGGTAATTCTTGTTGTGTTAATAACCAGAACATTGACCGTCCGGCTGTTAAAACTCCTGCTAATTGCAGTCACCTCGTTAGCCTGTTTTCCTTGGGGAAATGGGATTTTTTGTTTCATTTTAGGCCATTTTACATAGGGATGGCTGCAAAGCCCTTTTCTTGAGCCCAGCTGGATGCAGGAAAGTATAAAATCCCCCAGGTAGCATCAGGAGAGTGATGAGAGTGATGAAGACCAAACATCCCATCAGTCCGAAAGTTGGTAGGGAAGGAAAAATATCAAAATAACCATTTTTCCCTCTGGGAAAGCTTTTTATAGCTGGAAATCAACCATCCTCTTGTGCATCCCCTGTTTTTGGGGCTGGGGCATCATCCACATTGACATGGGGCATCTCCAGTTACATTCAACCCTCACAGTTTTGGGGACAAAAAGCAATATTTAAATCCTCGGAAATGTGGAGTGATGGGAAGGGAGAGGATGTGGGGACAAGGACCAGACCCATGTCCTTTTACCCCCCCATCCGAGGTGATTCACAGAATCCCAGAATGTCAAGGGTTGGAAGGGACCTGGAAAGCTCATCCAGTGCAATCCCCCCATGGAGCAGGAACACCCAGATGAGGTTACACAGGAAGGTGTCCAGGTGGGTTTGAATGTCTGCAGAGAAGGAGACTCCACAACCTCCCTGGGCAGCCTGGGCCAGGCTCTGCCACCCTCACCATGAAGAAGTTTCTCCTCAAATTTAAATGGAACCTCTTGTGTTCCAGTTTGTACCCATTACCCCTTGTCCTACCATTGGTTGTCACCAAGAAGAGCTTGGCTCCATCCTTCTGACACTCCCCCTTTAGATATCTGTAACCATGAATGAGGTCACCCCTCAGTCTCCTCTTGTCCAGCTCCAGAGCCCCAGCTCCCTCAGCCTTTCCTCACACGGGAGATGCTCCACTCCCTTCAGCATCTTGGTGGCTGCGCTGGACTCTCTCCAGCAGTTCCCTGTCCTGCTGGAACTGGGGGGCCACAACTGGACACAATATTCCAGGTGTGGTCTCCCCAGGGCAGAGCAGAGGGGCAGGAGAACCTCTCTGACCTACTGACCACCCCCTTCTAACCCACCCCAGGTACCATTGGCTTCCTGGCCACAAGGGCACAGTGCTGGCTCATGGTCACCCTGCTGTCCCCAGGACCCCCAGGTCCCTTTCCCCTACACTGCTCTCTAATAGGTCATTCCCTACTTTTAAATCCTTTTAAATCCCTGTTATATCAGCATCTGGACGAAACGAATTTTATTTTAACTTTCAAGTGCAGATGGAGCCACCGGACCCAGCAGCGTCTGGGGGAAAACCAGGTGTTATTGAAAAATATAATGGTGCCACCTGAAGCGTGATTTACTGCCCTGTCCACTCCTTGGACTTGATAATATATTTCTATTAGATTTCCCTCTTTTCCCTTCCTTCCCCTCGCCGAGAGTGGCAAGTTTCTCCGTCTGCCTGACACTTTCTTAGGTTTAGGCAAAATAAATGTTGATTTTCATCAGGAGGAAGAGCGCTGGAAATCCTCATTCTCCGGCGAGGTTGACAAGCTCAGCAAAAGCCGCTCGGTTTTTCGACGGAGAGCTCGTGATCCAGCCCCGGTTCTTCTCCTTCGGAAGCAGTTCAATCATTGTAATGAAAAAAAAAAGGGGGGATTTTTGTTTATTTCTTTTCTTTTTTAGCCTGGCTTTTGCTAACTAGAAATTATATACCTGGTTGCTGGAAGATGGATTGTTTGGCTGCTGAAATGCAGAGAAGAAACGGGGGGGGAACGGAGCGAAGACGCATGAGACACAACCCAAGATGGATCACGCCATTTGTAGGATCTCCCATGCACAAAAAGCAGAAGATATGTTTTCCTTTGCTGGGGTGGCTTAAGTGACACCCCCTTTTTCTCCAGGTCCCCCCCTGAATTTCATTCTCCTTTCCTTGGGATGAAGCATCCGCTGCTCCGTCCTTTCCAGGAGCAGCATCTCCCTCCATCCGAGGTGAGAAACTGCACCGGTTTAGTCCTTTTACAACCTATTTTGGGTTGATTTCATCATTACCCTCTTCTAATTTTTTCAGGAATACCTTTAAAATCAAGCGTGAATGCTCTAAAAGCATCTTGGCTCCGTACAACCCCATACCAGAGTCGGGAAGCTAATTACGGTTGATTTAAAAAAATCACCTTTTTTTTTTATCCTCTTAGAAATAAAAAATCAATATTTCCACTTCTATAATTATATTTGCTTTGCATTGCAAAGTGTGGGTTTCGCAACGCTGCTTGGATATTAGTTAATGAAGTTTCCTCGGGGGGGAAATTGAGCTGTTTCCACTGTTCTTGTCAGACCGAGGCCACAATCACGAAGAAGGAAAATGCCTGTTTTTAACCCCTAATTCCAGCGACCGGGCTGAGATTCGGAAATTCCAAGCCGGAAAAAACATCTAGATAGATGCGAAAAGGGATCAGCTGGAAAATCCAGAGCGTTCTCAGCATCCAAGTGGGGTTTGATGGGTGTTTGCTCAGTGTTGCTGTTCCCCAAAGCCGAATTTGTCGCGTCGCCAGTGACTAATAGCCCAGCCCGTGGTGGCTGCTGATGTATGGGTGTTATATTAAGGGTGGAAAGGTGCTAAATGAGCCCTCTTTATTTTACATAAATTAACTCCAAAGCGATGTATCACTGCCACGGCGCCTCCAACGCCGAGAGAGTTTGTTTGCCCAAGTTCCAAAGCGAAAGAAAAACTCTTGGTGACTCCTCGTCGTCAAATGCTGCTTCAGGTCCCTCACCCGTCCTGCCTCAAAACCTTCTCCTTTGGGTTTTCGAGGCTGCTGGAAGGTGCCTGTGGTCTCATCGCCACATTACGCGTCATTGTTTGGGGTGTATAATGTCCAAGTGCCACCACTGGGTTTGTGCAAGAACATGAGCAAGATGTGAGGTGGATTCTCTCCATCTTCCCGACCTCCTGACCTTCTCCACCTCTTCTAATCCCAAGCAGGAGAAGACATTTCCCACTAAAACTCATCACTCAACAAGCTGAGAGTCCTTTTTTTTTCTGGAAAACCTTCTCCTTTTCGCATCCTCAATCATTTTGATGTCTTCTCCTTGCCCAAGTGGCCACCACGCTCCTGCCCACCCCTCAATATATTCATAAATGATTTGGATGAGGGAATAGAGTGACTGTCAGCAAGTTTGCTGGTGACACCAAGCTGGGAGGAGTGGCTGACACTGGAAGCTGTGCTGCCATCAGAGACCTGGACAGGCTGGAGAGCTGGGCGGGGAAAAATTTAATGAAATACAACAAGGGCAACTGTAGAGTCTTGAATCTGGGCAGGAACAACCCCAGGTTCCAGTATAAGTTGGGGAATGACCTATTAGAGAGCAGCGTAGGGGAAAGGGACCTGGGGGTCCTGGGGACAGCAGGGTGACCATGAGCCAGCACTGGGCCCTTGTGGCCAGGAAGGCCAATGGTACCTGGGGTGGGTTAGAAGGGGGTGGTCAGTAGGTCAGAGAGGTTCTCCTGCCCCTCTGCTCTGCCCTGGGGAGACCACACCTGGAATATTGTGTCCAGCTGTGGCCCCTCAGTTCCAGCAGGACAGGGAACTGCTGGAGAGAGTCCAGCGCAGCCACCAAGATGCTGGAGGGAGTGGAGCATCTCCCGTGTGAGGAAAGGCTGAGGGAGCTGGGGCTCTGGAGCTGGACAAGAGGACACTGAGGGGTGACCTCATTAATGTTTACAGATATATAAAGGGTGAGTGTCAGGAGGATGGAGCCAGGCTCTTCTGGGTGACAACCAGTGATAGGACAAGGGGCAATGGGTTCAAACTGGAACACAAGAGGTTCCACTTAAATATGAGAAGAAACTTCTTCATGGTGAGGGTGGCAGAGCCTGGACCAGGCTGCCCAGGGAAGTTGTGGAGTCTCCTTCTCTGCAGACATTCCAACCCGCCTGGACACCTTCCTGTGTAACCTCATCTGGGTGTTCCTGCTCCATGGGGGGATTGCACTGGATGAACTTTCCAGGTCCCTTCTAATCCCTGACATTCTGGGATTCTGTGGTTCAGTCTGGTAGGTAGAACCCCATAACCACCTCTCCGTGCCCTTCAGGGAGAGAAAACAGGAGAAACTCTGCACAAGGACACATCCAGTGTTATGGTTGAAATCAAGGAGGACTTCACACCGTCCACCCTGGTCCGTGGGATGTGCCTGGACTCATCCTGCAATGAGGTCACCTCCCAGAGGTGACACTTTGTGGTGTTTTGGCTTTATCCTACCATCCAGGACCCTCTTTGAGGGAGGCCCAGTGTTCCAACAAGCACAAATTATCACCCAGAGCATCTTCAGGGAGATGATGGAAAAGTTTGGTCCCCCAAATTAACCTGTTTGCTGGTGCTCTGCTCTTCCCTTCTCCAACCCAACCCCACCACAGGCCGTGATGCTGCCATTTGAAGGTCTGGCTACTTTTTATTTTACTTTTTTTGTGTTTAACTTGGGGGTTTTGTGGCAAACACGCTGTTGTGGTAGGAAGGAACCTGTGAGCGTCCCGCGCCGCTTGCGGGAGATGAGGATGCTCAGGGATTTGGGCAACCAGCCACCTCCATCTCGGCCACGGTGACGTGGAAAGTCATCTCCAGGCTTGCAGGGAGACACATCCCCACCCCAAGGGGACCAAATCTGCACCAAAAGGATGAGGAAAGGACGTGGGACAACACAACCAGGCTAAGCACAACACTGGGGACACGTGTCCCCACCATCGTGCTGGCAGGACGGTGGGGGAGCCCCAACCATCGCTACGGGCTTCAGGATGGGAGGCCCAGCATGCAATTAGTTGGGTTTATTTATTTTTCCTCCGTTTATTCACTAATTAATCCTTCTCATTGGTGGCACCACGTGCTCTGGGACAGCTTTTACACCCTTTTTCCAGCTGTTAAATCACGAAGCACCAGGGCTGCGGGATGATCTCGGGATGCTCCTGCGCCCGCATCCCAAGGGGTTTCCTCGGTGACCTGAGCCAACCACAATGAGTTTATCCTCTTCTTTTCCTTTCCGCCCCCCAGGCAGCACCAAACGGAAGAGAACTTTGGCGCCGGACCCCGAAAACACCCGTCTGGAGGAGGGCGGCCGAGGTGGGTGCTCTCGGGGTTGGGTGCTGCTGGGTTGAACAACCACCCGCATCCCCAGTCCCCATCGCGTGTGCGTTAACTCAACCGTGACCACGCAAGGAGAATCCCAGGGGGGTGTCCAGATGTTTGTCACCCATCTCCCACCATCACCTTTTCCTTTCCTCCAGGCAAACAGCTGCAGATCAAGCCCCGTTTGTGAGCACGACCCGACCCCGCGGCAGCCGATCAGCTCAGGAACCGCAGAGCCGGGCACCACCCGGCACCTACCTCAGGACGCAGCAGCCGGACGCGACACCTTCGTTTCAATTTGTTTTTCAGGGACACTTTCTTTTTGGCGAGGAGCCGCGTGGCAACGTGGGGAAACACCACCCATTCCCACAGGGAAGTAGTTTTGTTTGAAATGTCTTAATTCGCCAATAAATTCTCTTTTCGCCCGGTTTATTGAAGGCAAGCTCCTCGGATGCTCGCGGGGTTGGGAAGATGCTCTGGTCCCCACTGATCCTCCTGGAGATCGCAGCTCACTGTGAGGTGACATGGGGACCTGAGAAGCTTTAATGCCATCAGGCGACGTGCCCACATCCAGGTCAGCCACTGTATTGGGGACAAGTGGTGACAAGTCACCATGCTGGGATGTAATGGGGTGTAAAGCCCCCGTGCGGATCATCCCCCATCTCCCCGTGCTGGGACCCCCCTGCATCATCCATCCCTCTTCATCCTCTTGGTTTTAGGAGGAGGTTTCTCGTGTGCCAAGAGCATCCCTAGTGGAAACATGGAGCTCCCACCAAACGCTCCAGCAGCACGTCAGGGTCCCCCATGGCCACTTGCACCCTGACCCCCACCTCTCCCCATCCCAGTGGGTTTTGCTCTTCCTTGAGAGTCCCAAACTGGCTCTTTTTGTGGGTTTTTTAGGGGTCACTCCAACCACAAGCAGGATTGTGCCAAGCTGAGCACTGCTGACCGGCACAATGGGGTTTTGAGTCCGTGGGTATGATTTCCAGGGGGATTTTTGGGGTGGGGGATGCCATTCCCCTACACAGACACAATTTTGGGGAACAGCTGCAGATCTCCCCTTGCCAAGAGATGCTGAGAAGCAGGAGCGGTGGGATTTGCTCCTTGACCGCAGCATCTTCAGGGAAAAGGCATCAGCGGGGACACGGGTGGGTGCAGGGGCTCCCTGGGGACCTGGGTGTCTCTGCTGGGGGTGGGTGACGGAGCCACCACAATGCTCAGATAAACCAATTTTATTCGTTCCTCTCACCTCCCTGGGTTTCTGCGACTGAACCAGCAATGGGGGGTGGGTTTAGTGCCACTTGGAGACCAGTTTGGGGTGTCACATCCCCAGTGTCCCTCCAACCATAGCGGGTCCCCCCACCCCGGGCTGCACTCATACCCCTGCGTGTGTCCAACGAGCCGTTTTTTGATAGAAATGTCATAGTCCTCGTTGATATTAAATGTCTTTTATTAACTGGTGTGTTTTGATATGTAAATAAAGAGTTTCTTCCCCAGGTCGGAGGGTGGCTTTGCTTTCTTTTCTCATCAATATGGCACAACCATCCCCTCAAGGAGCTGCTAATGCGGTAGAGAAGCTGCTCTACCTCCCGAATCTTTCAGGATTTTTAATTGTTATAACTTTCCCACCCCTAATCCCAGAAAGGATGTTTCTTCCTAACAAAATCTCACTTAAATTCACTAACAATCACCCCAGAGAAGATGATGCTGCAAGTCTCCGGGGATGGGATGACAGTGACCGGGACCTTCGGTGCTTCCCACACCCGCGGCTGCATAACGAGCAGGTTAACGGGGATTAATCCTCACACTGCACTAATTAACCGAAGCAATGAGTAACTCGCTGAGAGCCGCGGCTCCACCGCCCCTTCCCGGGGCTCCCTTCCCGGGGAGGATTGTAATTTATTGCCGGCTGTCGTTAAATCGCTGCTTGGGGGTGATTAATTTTCTGAGCGGGGATAAACGCGGCCCCTGGAGAGGTTTTGCCGAGTCCTGACGGGTTCCTCACACCCGGCAGCTGCAGCGATGGGCTCCGATGGGAGGTTTCTCCATCCTCCCCGTGAAGCTGGAGATGGTGGGTACACGGTGGGGCTGTCCCAGTGTCCCCAGGGCAAGGACGTTCCCGGGTGGGAGGGTTCCTTGGCTCTAGGGTTGGTGACACGGGGCAGCATTTTTGGAGGGCACCATAAACAGTTCTTGGAAAACCCTCCTGTGGCGGGAGCTGCTGGCACAAGCTCTTGGTCCCCCGCCGGGGCAGCAGGTGATGAGGTGGCATCACTTTTCTGCCTGTCATCAGGGCGACTGTCCCCTGCCCTCCTTGATGTCCATAGCAGGTCCCACTGCAGGCACCAGCTGCTTTGTGTGATTTTTTCCCCCTTTCGTAATAATTTCTGGCGCTGTAATAATTTGTGCTGTGGATGCTGGTGGAGCATCACCAGCTCATGGGTGCATCGTGGTAGGTGTTCTTGGGGACATTGTTTAGTGACAGTGTTGGGTTAACAGTTGGACTTGGTCTTATAAAACCATTTTAGTTGGAAGAGTCACTCGAGATCATCAAATCCAACCGTTAACCCAACCCTGGCACTAAACGATGTCCCTAAGAACCTGGAAGGTCTCCTCCAACCCACATTACTATGGTATGATCTTGAGGGGCTCTTCCAACTAAAATGATTCTATTATTCTATAAGATCATCGAGTCCAACCATTAACCCAACACTGTCACTAAACAAGGTCCCCAAGAACCTCATCACCATGGAGTGATGTCCCCACAAGGACTCCCCAAACCAGCAGAACCCACCATCAACCAACCGAGAAACTGAGGCAGCACCCAGCCCTGCTTGACGGGTTAAAGGGACAGACGAGCTGCCCCGCTCTAAAAGCGAATGGTGACGCCATCCCACTGCCATCCCGGCGGCCACCAACCTGGTTATGTCACTCGACCGCCTGTGAGTAAACTTAGATGACCGACCCTGGCGTTTGGCGTGGCGGGGAGGGCTGGGGACATGCCACAGGGCCCGGCTGCGCTCCCCCGGCCATGTCACTGTACCCGGCCACCCTGCTAAAAATACCCAAAGGGGGTGTCATGGGCGAGCGACGGCCCCGTTGGAGCCTGGCCCGGTCCTAATCCCTTGGTGGCTCTTGTCCCATTGTGGGTGGCAGCTGCTGGTGGGGGTCGGGTGCCCCCAAGGTGTGAGGAGCTCCAGGGATGGATGTGGTGCCAGGGGTAGGGAGGTGGCACCGCATCCTAGACCCCCTGTCCCATAGCGGGACCCCAACCTCCCACCGCACAGGGACAGCCATGCTGCGTTTGGAGGTCACAAAATTAAGCGAATAGGGGTTTGAAACACCTAATGAAAAGGGGGTTTGGTTGCAAAAATGGCCTTTTTGTCCCCTTCTCTGCCCCCTCTTCAAGTTAGGGAGTGTCCTGTTGTCCCCTTGCGGTCACCAATATGGGGTATCTGTGCCCCAGGCTGTCCTATATGGGACAATCTCCAGTGTCACTGGGGTCCCAGGGGACACACATGGGGCCATTAATTTACCCCAAATAATCCCTGCTTTTGAACTGTCAGCACAGTGTCCCCCAAGTCCCCAAGTGGGGGTGGCTGTCAGTTGGATGAGGGGACTGTCACCCCCTGTGGGGACCAGGATGGGATGTAGTGGGACCTGAGTCACATCCTGGGGACAATTCTGGTCCCCCAGGGGTGTTGCTGGGTGGCAAGTGGGTGTCCTTGGCCTCAGTGGGGTGAAGTTGGTCATCCATTGGGGTTCGGTGAGACAAGTCCATGGTGACCACCCCGTGCCTCAGTTTCCCCTCCAACACCTTGGTGTAGGGAACAGCTGTGGCCATGCTGGTGAAACTGGTCCAGTCTCAGCAGATCCAGCTCTGGTGCATGTGGCTGCTCCCCAACCACCAATAACCAAAAAAAGACCTACAAAATCTGAAATATATATATATATATATATATATATATATATACATATATATGGCTTTTTGCAAGGATGGCGAGCCTTCCTCATGCCCCGGGAATGATGCTGGGCTGGGGAAAACAGAATGGGGAAGGGGCTTCCGTGGTGCCTCAGTGAGATGGTGTGAAAAACGATTTGCATCAATAGGGATCAATAATGCCCGTTTTAGGTCTTTCTTGTTTTTTGGGGGGAGGAAATTAGCATTTTTTTTACATTTTAACTCCGCCCCTTGCTCAGCCCGGTTTGGGCCCAGGGTGGTCGGTAGGGGCTGCGGGGGTGAAGCCGCTGGGACCGGGGATGCCCGGGGGATTCAGGGGGATCCCCGGGACCCCGCTCCCCCCTCACCGCGGAGCGGCCGCTTTGCAGCTCCGATCCCTCTCCCAGCGGAGATTGACAGCTGCCCCGGGGCGTTGCCATGGGGATATGCAAATCGATACGGCTGATCGCGGCGCTGATAGGCTGAAAGCGACTGGACACGCCCCGAGAGGCGGGGCCGGGGTGAGTTTATTCCCATATATAATGGCTCGGGTTCCATTCAGTTTCTCGGTAGCGGCGGCGGCAGCGCCGGGAACGGGTGGGGAGCGGCTCCCGCCCCCGGGCACCGTGTCCGAGGAGGAGGAAGGGCAGGAGAAGGCTCGTAGCCTGGGGAGGTGGGGCCGGGGCAGGTGCCAGGGGAGGCAGGAAGGGGCGGGCAGGGCGCTGCCTGTTCCTCGCCATTGGGAATCAGCCGCAGGCAGCGGCAACAACCCGGCCCCGCTGAGTCGTGCTGGAGAAGTGTTGGGTCCCCCATCCACGGGGCTCCGCTTCCCCCGGCGGCGGGGAGAGCAGCCGGAGCGCTGCGAGGATCCCGGAGTCCGGCGGCAGCTCGGAGCCGAGCACCGGAGGAGGCTCCAGCACCGAAACCCGATCTCAAACCCTTGCGGAGCCCCGGACCGAAGCCCCGACGGAGGCGTCTGCCTGCAGCCCGGAGCGGAGTCCCGCAGGAGCGTCCGGGAACCCGGCTGAACCCCTCACTGAAGCCCCATCGGAGGGTCCCGGAGCTCGGCTGAACCCCGTAGCGAAGCCCAGTCGGCGGGTCCTGGAGCCGGGTTGAGCCCCGTAGCGAAGCCCGCTCGGAGGGTCCCGGGGCAGAACTGAACGCCGTAGCAAAGCCCGCTCGGGGGGTCCCGGGGCAGAACTGAACGTCGTAGCAAAGCCCGGTCGGGACAGCCGGTTGCACCGCAGCCAGAGCCTCCGTAACACGCTCGGAGGAGTCTCCCGGAGCCCTCGGGACCCCCAAGCCTCGGTGAGCGGCGTTACCCGGGGGAATCACCCCCCGGTTCCTCCATGGACTGAGATGGCCTCGGAGCTGGCCATGAGCGCGGAACTGCCCACCAGCCCCCTCGCCATCGAATACGTGAACGATTTCGACTTGATGAAGTTCGAAGTGAAGAAAGAACCGGCGGAGGCGGAGCGGCTGTGCCACCGGCTGCCCGCCGGTTCCCTCTCCTCCACCCCGCTCAGCACGCCCTGCTCCTCCGTGCCTTCCTCGCCCAGTTTCTGCGCTCCCAGCCCCGGCGGGCAACCGGCTCCTGGTCCCCCAACAACCACAGCGTCCTCCCTGGGCTCCAAACCTCAGCTGGAGGAGCTGTACTGGATGTCGGGTTACCAGCATCACCTCAATCCCGAAGCTCTCAACCTGACACCGGAGGACGCGGTGGAAGCGTTGATCGGTGCCCCTCACCATCATCATCATCACCATCAAGCTTACGAGTCTTTCCGACCTCAGCCTTTCGGCGGTGAGGAGTTACCGCCGGCCGCCCATCATCACCCCGGCCATCACCATCATCATCATCACCACCTGCGCTTGGAGGACCGCTTCTCCGACGACCAGTTGGTGAGTATGTCGGTACGGGAGCTGAACCGGCAGCTGCGGGGGTTCAGCAAGGAGGAGGTGATTCGCCTCAAGCAGAAGAGGAGGACCTTGAAGAACCGAGGCTACGCTCAGTCCTGCCGCTACAAGCGGGTCCAGCAGAGGCACATCTTGGAGAACGAGAAATGTCAACTTCAGAGCCAAGTGGAGCAACTCAAGCAGGAGGTGACCCGTTTGGCCAAGGAAAGGGATCTGTACAAAGAAAAATACGAGAAATTAGCCGGCCGGGGTTTCCCGAGGGAACCCTCCCCATCCGCCGCCCCTAAACCCGCCGCTGACTTCTTCATGTGAGCCCCGGGGTAGGGGGTGGAGGGATCCCCCCTTTTTTCCCCCTCACCCCACGTGGGGAAGGCAAACCCTCTGCTTGTATAAAAATATATTATTATTATTTTGTTTGTTTTCCTCCCCTGACATTTTTGGGGAGGGCGGACCTGGAGCCAGCCTGCATGCGGGACGTGTACGGCGCTTCCCACCCCCCCAAACCCCGGGAGCATCAGCGCCATCCAGGTGGCTTCTTCCTCCCCTCCTCCTCCTCTTCCTCCCCCTTTATCCTGCGTGTTTTACCCCCAATTCGATTTGTATTGGGTTTTACGGGGGGTCCCCGGCAGCGCTGCGCTTTGCCCGGCCCCGCACCCCCCTCCCGGCCGGCAAATCTGAGCCACATTTAACTTATTCACCCTTGTAAATATGTAGAAATTAGTTAGTTTTCTGCCTTTTTTTTTCTTTTCCTTGAGCCTATATTTTGCTTGGTGATTTACGAACAAGAAATCCTTTAGAAAACGAGAAAAAAAATACACGAGTCTTAAAAGTTTGTATGTAATAGCATGCAAATAATATCCGAGTTAATTTAACGATGTTGGGAAGAAGCCGAATGCACTATATACAGGAATCAATTGGGTTAAATAATACTGTTTTATAGAGATTTAAAATTATCTATGCTCTTAAAAATAGTGGCGGGGGGAGAGGTAACAATTCTAGGGTGACCTGAGAGGCGATATAGTAATATATGGACTGCAAACGGTTGGCTGCTATCTCACTATGCACCAGATTTATTTATTAACCCTCGGGAAACGGAGTATTATTTTAACCTCGGTGTTGAAAGATGGAAAGAAAATGCACATTCTTGCGCAAAATAATAGACAATAATCTGTGCAATTGTGTTTGGAGCAAAAGCGCGAAGATGAAGGTTTTTTTTTAACGAATTGCTTATTTAAAAAAGAAAAACGATAAAAAAAATAATCTTGGGGAGGGGGAAAAAAGGGTCTTTGAACAAAGCGAGCTTGGGAGCCTGGTGCATTTTAGGTACTGATCGTGCGAAGCGTTTTTAACGACCTGTTGTTTCGATTTGTGACGGTTTTAACGATGTTGCATCAAGATAAAAAACAACTCATATTCAACTAGAGCTTGGGTCGGATTTTTCTCTCTCAATCCGGGGGGGAGCCCACAGAGTCACGTTTTCGTTTGGGGGGTTGCTGCTGCTTCCTTTGGGTTCCTGGTACGGATGCGAAACCCTCCCCGAGCTCCGTAGTGATGAATCCCGCGTCGCCCGTCGCTCCATCACTTGTGAACCCGGGACCACTATCTGCTCGACACCGCTGAACTCTGGCTTTTCACTTTGTCTACCTTTTCTTTCCTTTTAAATTATTTTTTAAGCTGGGTAATGTGTGTTTTTATTTTTTTTTTTCCCTTTTTAAGTTATTTTAGAGTTTTGTTTTCCTCCCCAAGACACCCAGAGACCTTCATCCCCGCAGCCGCTGAAAAGCCGCTTTGGATCCTATTTGATCCCAGCTCCTCTGACATCGCCCCGATGAGCTGCCCCCTTAATGTTTTAATTGGTAAAACAAATTACTTTCCGTTCTCCTTTTTGCCTTCTCCCTTTTGAGTTTTTACTTAAAGGAGGGTGGAGGAAAAAATAACCCCCAAATCGAATGGGTGCATTATCTAAAATAAAACTTTAGGGTTGGTATTTTTACACTTTTTGGGACTGTTTGCAGGGTTTTGTGTCCCCGGCCGCTCTTTGTGCCGCTGGGACGGCTGCCCCGCTCGCAGATCTCCCCGACCGCCCTGGGTTTGGGGGGCGTAATTTGAGCCCTTGGTTCTGTATATTCCTAATTATGCTATATCTTTATATATATTTTTTTAAGGGTTTGTTTCTTCCTGTATTTTTGCACGGACGTGACCGGGAGCTGCCCCAGCACGTTGACTGCGGTGTATTTCCTCCATAAATCACCTCCATAAATTAGGCTGATGTAACCCCCCCTCAGGCCCTGGGATTTTTGGGGATGTCTGTGTCCCCAGAACCTCTTGCTCTGTCTCCTCTGCACCCCCGAACTTATCCCTCTATTTTTTTCCCCCTTTTGGACTTATTGTAATTTTGTTGTGTCCAGAAGGTTTTTTGAGCAACCCAAGTTCTATCCGGCTCTGTTTTTGGGATGGGACCGGGATGCAGGGAGGGACCCTTGTCCCATGATGGATGCACCAGAGCTGGGTACAAATTGGGGTTTGGGGGAGGGGGGTTACCCCTTATTCCTATTTTAATTTAGACCTAGGGAAGTTTAGTAAACCCTTCTTTACATAAAATAACCCGTCCTGTTGCCTGCGCAGTGTCTCACAGGACGTCACCTCCTCTCCTTGTTTTGTTTTTTTGGGGGGATGAGTTGCAGCTTCTTAGTGTGTTACTCCCCAACTTTTTGTCCCAACATCCCCATCCTCGGCTCATTTTAATTTCCTTTTTTGGGGTGGGGGAAGTGCTTCCAGCTGCTCACCCCATGACAAAATTGAGTTCGGGGAGGAAAATAAAGGGTTTGAGGCCAGCGCCTTCCCCAAACCATCCCAAAGACCTTGTTTCCCCTACAGATATTTGGATCTCGCTCCGGTCCATGCTCACTTTGGGCTTGTCCTGTGTGTCCCCTTTCCCATCCATGGTGGGGCTGAGTGGAGCAGCAGATCCGACTGTGCAGGATTTTTGGGGGGTCTGGCATGATGCTCCATGATATCTTTCCACCGCACCAGCTGAGCAAAGGGAGCAATTTGGGGCTGAGAATGCCTGATTTTTATTTTTATTTATTTTATATTATTTTTTCACCCCTTGCCTTGGTACCCAACACTACTCAGCCCTTCCATCCAGTTCTCCTTTGATTTATATTCTTCTTTTTCATGCTGCAGCAATGTGGGGAAGGCACAACCCGGGTCTCCCCATGTTGCTACAGCAGGAGCAGATTATTTTGGTGATTGCGGTGTTACCCTTTTCTCTTCATCCTTCACCTTCCCAGGGCGACTTTGAACAGGGATGTGACCCCCAACTCCTTGCAATGCTGTAACTTTTAACCATTATTTTTATTTATTTTGTTCTTTGCTGATTTATTGTTTTACCAGCACCTCCTGGAAATCCCCTCAAGCAAGGGAATGGAGCGGGGAACAAGGTGTTATTGCCACGAGTTAGTGCTGAATAATCCACAGAAAGATTTGGGGAGTCCAGGGCACTTGCACCCTTCTGCTTTACTCACCCCCTGTCCCCTCACAGTGTTGGGGTGCATTTGGGGACCCCCAAGTCACCCTTATCACCTCAAATTGCTCCTGGAGGGGCTGTCCTGGGTCTGTCCCTCATTCTATTTGGTGAATAAAGAATAAAAACTAAAGCGGTTTATGCCCCAAATGGGGCTGGTTTATGACTTGTCTCGTTGTTGGGGCCGGGAGGATTGAGCCCTCTGTTTCACTAGGGTTTTTTTTGGGGGGGGAGGGAGGATGCTGCATGGTCCTTGCTTGGTTTTGCAGCATATTTTTGGGGGACTGTGACCTTCACCACAGGATCAGGGGTTGTTCAGCATTGTGGGACTGCCTGTGCATGGTCAGAGCGTGTCAGTACATGTTTTTGGGATGGGTGTGGGGGGTGTTGCGGGACCGGGTGGCACGCCAGCGCATGTCACCCGTGCCGCAGGGCTGCGGATGTTTATATGGTGCAGCATCTCCATGTCAGAGGAGGACACATTAATTCTTTGCTTTGCTCTGGCTGTTTTTAAAAGTGTTTTCTTCATTTTTTTTCTCGTCTTTTGGGGGGGATTAGAGTTTTTTGGGGTCTGCATGGGTTTGCAGGACCTTAGAACATCAGTCTCCTCCTTGCAAGGATCTGCAGCCTCTGCACTCATCCTGGGCATCTCCTGCACTGCATCTCCAGCCTGGCCCTGTGGGTTTAGGGGGTGAAAGCAGCAACCCAGGGTCTCACCCCCAACCTCATGGGGTGGTTGTTTGTGGGGGTGGGGAGACAAGCTCTGGGGGGTTGGCAAATTGTTCCCTCCCTACCTTTCTTCTGCAGAGCTTTTTAAACCCATTTTTTTTGTTTTCAAGCTTTACTTGCACCTCGACACGCTCTTGAAGACACTGTTGACCTGGGAAACAGCCGAAACTCCTCCAGCTGTCCCTGCTGATGGGTTTTACACCCTTTTTCCATGGGAAAAAAAGGTGATTTTTGGGGTGATGCTGGATCCCAAACACGGCAGCACCCTCAGGTACTTCACCCAAGCCTGATTCCAAGCCGTGGTAAAGCCACCCACCCCCTGGTGCCACGTTTTCCACCTTGTCCCCAAGTAGCAATTAGCTGGATTGTTGCAGATAACGGAGGTTTCTGCAACCACAATGCGGCATTGCCCAAGTACCCCCCTCACACCTTTCTCCTCAATTATTGATGCCGATACCCAGCACATTTGCCACTGAACCGCTGCAGTGTGTTCAACACAAAGTCCCGACATCTCGGTAACGTGATCACTCCAGCCCTGAGATATTAAATCAAGCTTGGAAAGCTGGGGGTGGGCTGCTGGGCACGGACAAATTTGGGGGGGGTGCACGCAGTGGAAAAGTGCAAGTTAATTAAATTCCCCGGAAAATAAATCCCTAACAAAATGAAACTCCTGGCGGTTTGCAGCGCTGTTTCTGAGCCACTCTCAGGGCTGACCCGCTGTGAGCTGTGCTTGGGCACCATTCGGAGCCCATGTTTTTTGGCTTGAGCTGATGTTTATTGGCTCAGGCTAATCTTTATATTCTGGCTCGGCTGAAATTTGCCTTTTGCACACTCCTTCCCTCTTGTGCTCTGGGTCTGGCTGCCTCCTTGCCACTCGTGTGTCCCTGGGAGCCAAATGCTGCCCTGCTCACCATATATATATATATAATATATATATAAAAAATACATATATCACCTTAGCAAAACAGACCTAATTTACTTCTGCCAGCTCATGGGCTCGCTTGCTCTGGCACTTGCACAGCTCATCCCTGTGGCTGGAATATATGCCTAACAAAGTTTAGAGCCCTTTGCCTTCTCCCAGCCAGCACATCCTGGTATCTACCTTGACTTTGTTGGGAGCCGAGGCCCTTCCTAACAGCCGGCACAAGGGAAATCCCTATGCATACCGTGAATAGGATCACAGCTGGGTTTTGTTCCCAAACTCTTTGTTTTTGGATGTGTTTGCATCACCCAGCGATGATGCTGCTGCGGGATGTGGGATGCAGGATGCACAGATACAGGACAATGGGTTTGAGATGCAGGTAGTGGGATGCAGGATATGGGTGTGGGATGCAGGAGGTGGGATACTGGGTACAGGAGGTGGGATGGAGCAGGTGAGATGCAGGATATAGGATACAGGAGGTGGGATGTATGGTGTGAAAATACCAGACATTGGGTGTGGGATGTGGGATATAGGATGCAGGAGGTCAGATACAAGATGCACAGATACTGGACACTGCAAATGGGATTCAGATAGTGGGACGCAGGATATGGGTATGGGATACAGGAGGTGGGATATGGGATACAGGAGGTGGGATGGAGCACGTGGGATGCAGGATGTGGGACGTAGGAGGTAGCATATGGGATGCAGGAGGTGAGATGCAGGATGCACAGATACAGGATGCTGGATATGGGATGCAGATAGTGGGACGCAGGATATGGGTATGGGATACAGGAGGTGGGATATAGGATACAGGAAGGGGGATGAAGCAGGTGGGATGCAGGATGTGGGATGTAGGAGGTGGGATGTAGTCTGCACATATACAGGACATTGGATGTGGGATGTGGGATACAGGAGGTTGGATATAGGATGCAGGAGGTTGGATGGAGCAGGTGGGATGCAGGAGGCGGGATATGAGATACAAGGATACAGAACACTGGATGTGGGGTATGAGGTGCAGGATGCATGGATACAGGACATTGGATGTGGGACACAGATAGTGGGATGCAGTATATGGGTGTGGGATATGGGATACAAGAAGGGGGGTGGAGCAGGTGGGGTGCAGGATATGGGAAGCAAGAGGTGGGATGTAGGCTGCGTGGGTACAGGATGTTGCATATGGGAAATCGGACACAGGATGTGGGATATAGGATGCAAGTATACAGGACACTGGATACGGGATGCAGGAGGTGTGATACGGGATGTAAGGATACAGAATATCAGATGTGGGATGCAGGTAGTGGGATGTTAGATGCATCATGTGGGATAAGAGATGTGACAAATAGGATAGGGGATGCGGGATATAGGGTTTGGGGTACAAAATATGGGATATGGGATAGAGTATATGGGATTCTTACCTGCAGCAGGCCCTGTGGCTGTGAGAGCAACGCCACGTCATGGTGTGTTGGCTGTCACTGCTGCTGTGCTGGGAAGAAGGGGAAGAGCTGGATCACAGATGAGAAGCAAGAAGGAGCACAGCACTGGTCATCCCACCCTTCCCTGAACGCACAAGCTCCAGTGAGGATGCAAAGCCGATAATTATCAGTAATGCCAACTCATTCCAGGCGTGCTTGAGGACAATTTCTTAGGTGCTATTATCCCTACATGCAGGAGTGTGCACGTGCACGTGTAAACATATGTGTGACTGTGCACGAGGTGGGATGCAGAAGGTAGGATTTGGGATGCAGGACACATATCCATGTGTGTGCAGAGGGAAACCAGCCACATTACCATGTGGGAAAGCATAGAATCATAGAACAGTTTGGGTTGGAAGGGACCTTCAAAGCTCATCCAGTGCCACTCCTGCCATGATCAGGGACATCTTCACCAGCTCAGGTTGCTCAGAGCTCCGTCCAGCCTGGCCTGGGATGTCTCCAGGGATGGGGCATCCACCACGTCTCTGGGAAACCTGGGACAGTGCCTCACCACCCTCATTGTAAATAATTTCTTCCTCATGTCTGGCCTGAATCTCCCCTCCTTTAGTTTAAAACCATCACCCCTTTTCCTATCACAACAGGCCCTGCTGGAAACTCTGTCCCCATCTTTCTTATCAGCCCCTTTTAAGTACTGAAAAACCACAAAAACATGTAATGACAGTGTCAGTCCTCAGGTCCGGTGGTGATCAGGTCCCATTAGCCCTTTGCTGTCCCACCTGCCCATGGATTGCAGCTCTCCTTGGTGTCATCATCCCCAATGCTCAGGCATCCTCTCATCCCCCACGGTGGTCTCACAACTCCACATCCCTACCTGCCAAGCTCCCCAATTAAGTCATCAGCTTAGTGTCTAATTACCCACCCAGTAAAATCCAAAGTATTCTTGTTTTCTTTTTTATTTTTTTAATCTCCTCCTTCCTCCCTTTCTGTGGATGAGAGAGGGGGAAGGGGATGGCAGGTAGATCATTCTCCCCCTCCCCAACACCAGGTTATTTATTCATGTAACAGGCCAAGGCTGGAGCGCAGCTCAGCGCAGCCCTGGCAGCTGTCGGCTCCCTGGGAGCGCGAGCTGTAATTTGCACAAGCAAAAATAAACTAATTGTTATTTTCAATTTACATAAAGGGAAGAGAGGTGGGGGAGGTGGCTGGGAGGATGAAGGGGAGCCAAAACCTTCCTTGTGCTGTAGGACCAGCTCTTCTCCTGCTCCTGTGGGTCTCATCCTGCCCATCTGGGTGATGATGCTGGTGGCTGGAGGAGTCGATAGTTACAGAGATGGAGGGGCTGGACCATCATCTTCCTTGCCGTGGGGACAGGGCTGCTGGCCCACTTCCAGCTGTGAGGTGAGAACCCCATCTCAATGCCCACACAATCCAAGGGGGAAGAACTTCTGCTTTCATCATCTGGCTCAAAGGAAAGACCTGCTGGTGTCAGGCCACTTTTGCAGGGGGCTGAGGTAGGTTTATTTGGGGTTTTCACTTTGGCCATGGTGTGTGCAGATCAAAAAAGAAGGGCCTGGTCAACACTAACCACGAAAGTCAATGCAGGAACACAAGCTGAGGGGACACCTCACATGTTCACTGTCCCTCTTAGTGCAGGTCCTTTTATTCCTGAGGCTTCTTCATGCCCTTTCACCCCAGGAGTTTAATGCTTCCACTTCAGCTTAGTTGGCTGGTTTCTCATTTGAACACCATTGGTGAGTCTCTACACCTTGCTCTTGCTGTTCAACTCATGAGGTGGCTGGAGAGGCCACCTTGAAGATCTTCCTACAGGAAGATCTTTGAGATCTTCAACCATTTTCTCAAGCAACAGCTGCAGATGGGCACCTGGTGGGGATGTGTTTGCTGGGTCTGGGCTTGTGATGGACGTGAGAGTGATGCTAAATAGAAGACCAGGCTGTGAACTGTCCCATCTCATCAACTCAGGGTAGCCCAAGGACTCCTTGGGCCAGGGAGGAAGAAGGGGAGGAAGAGGGACACATCCATGGTCTCATGCATTGGAGGGAATGGAGATGCTGCTGCTCACTGTCTCCAGAAGCATCTCGACCATACGGCACGGGAGACCCCTGCCAAGGCGGCGCATCCCAGGAGCCTTTGTCATAACACTTTGAATGAGACGTTGCGGGTGTTTAATTTAGATTTACGCCGACAGGTACTGTCCGTTAATTAAATATCAATTGATTGTTCGGAGAACACTTCCTTGGGTTTATCGCGTTTCTCAGAGACAAATCAAATTGCCATGTCATTAACTTGCAGCTATACAATCCATACATAATTACTGTCTTATTAATACCTTCGAGTTACGAGGAAGTTTTCGGCAATTAATATTTGTGGGATAGTTTGTATCAAGTTAATTCCGTCAGGGTTATGTTAATAATGCGGACATCTAATAAGCTGCATAATTAACGTCTTTCTTGTTAGCATCTTCTCAGATGCCAGTTAAATGTCAGGCCAGCCTTTGTGGCCGGGCTGTGTTTAATTAAACATGTTATTACAGAGGGACTTGTGTCTGTTACATGTGAATAGAGCCAGGTCGGAGCAGGTCATGGCTCCTGCCCTACCCAGGCTGTGGATTTAAGGTGGGTTTGTGGATGGTTTGGAAATCATAGAATCGTTTGGGTTGGAAGGGACCTTCAAAGCTCATCCAGTCCAACCTCTGCCATGAGCAGGGACATCTTCACCCAGCTCGGGTTGCTCAGAGCCCCATCCAGCCTGGCCTGGGATATCTCCAGGGATGGTTCATCCACCACCCCTCTGGGCAACCTGGGCCAGGCTCTCACCACCCTCATTGTAAAAAACTTCATCCTCATACTTAGCTTGGAATGGGGTTTGGGGACTGTTCACAAGTCAGGATGCAGGATGAGATTGGTGGTTTTTTTTTGGTCTTGCAGAAGGGTCAGGATACTGCCTGGATCAGTGCTGGTCCATCGTTGTTTGATTTAGAGCAGGGTTTAGGTTTAAGGGTTGGTATTCCAAAAAAGAGGACAAAGCCATAGAGTCCCTGGCATGGACATGGGCACAGTGGTGTGGGCCGTGTACTGGCCAGCATCTGTGACCACATTTCTCCAGCAAGCCCAACTCCAAAACTAACCACTGTGAAAATTCACGCAAATCTTAGGCTCAGCTTGAGACAGAAGGTGGAGGTTTGGGTTGGGTTTCTTTCTGGGCTGACAGAAGATTTGCCAGTGTGCCCTAGGCTTGGAATCATCTCACCCCATGTTGCTTCCCTGGGGTTTTCATGCTGCCTCATCCCTTGAGCTGGTACCACAGGGAAAATCTGCAGGGGAACATGCCTGGGACTGGTGGAACATTTTCATCTCCTGGCATGGATGCAGGGATGTGCATCTGTCGTGCAAGAGGTCTTGGCCTTAAGATCTTAATCTGGAGACGAACATTGGAACAGGCTGCCCAGGGAAGTGATGGAGTCACTATCCCTGGAGGTGTTTAAAAGATGCTCAGATGAGGTTTTTAGGGACGTGATTTAGTGCCAGTGTTGGGCTGACGTTTGGACTCCATGATCTTGAAGGTCTCTTCCAAGCAAAATTATTCTACGAGTCCGTGATTCTATGTCCAAGACCCAGCTGAGCCTGGATCTCTCTGCCCACAGCCTCCCCTTCCCCGATGCTCATGAATAAAAGATCGACCCTATCTACCTGGCCTGTTTGTCATTGTGAAATATTAATCAGTGGCTGATTAAGTTTTAAGGAAGGGACATGTTGGCCAGGTGGGTTGCTGTGCTCCAGCTGCCCAGAGGCTGTGGGTTCAGGGGTGGTGAGACATCAGTCTGTGGTTTACCCAACCTGTTTTATCTGTGAGAGGGATAGGGAGGGTTTTGCTCCTTCCCTGCTCATGTCTGGACTCCATGCAGGAAATTCTTGTGGGATCATAGAGGGGAAGGTCCAGGCTGGGCTCTGCTCCCATTTGGGGATTTGACTTGATGCACAGAGACCCCAGCACCTCCAGAAAGAGGGAACTCACCACCACAGCAACAAGAGCTGAATTCAGGAGAGGAAATGCCAACCTTACTACTGTGACCACAGAAAAAGGCTTCGACTGACCTGAGTGAGGTCCTCCATGCCTGGTGATCGTTGTGGTTGCAGAGGTACAGTCTCCTGACCATGAGCCAGCACTGGGCCCTTGTGGCCAGGAAGGCCAATGGCATCTTGGGGTGTATTAGAAGGGGGGTGGTTAGTAGGTCGAGAGAGGTTCTCCTCCCCCTCTACTCTGCCCTGGGGAGACCACACCTGGAATATTGTGTCCAGTTGTGGCCCCTCAGTTCCAGCAGGACAGGGAACTGCTGGAGAGAGTCCAGCGCAGCCACCAAGATGCTGAAGGGAGTGGAGCATCTCCCGTGTGAGGAAAGGCTGAGGGAGCTGGGGCTCTGGAGCTGGACAAGAGGACACTGAGGGGTGACCTCATTCACGTTTACAGATATATAAAGGGTGAGTATCACGAGGATGGAGCCGGCTCTTCTCGGTGACAACCAATGGTAGGACAAGGGGTGATGGGTTCAAACTGGAACACAGGAGGTTCCACTTAAATTTGAGAAGAAACTTCTTCTCAGTGAGGGTGGCAGAGCCTGGCCCAGGCTGCCCAGGGAGGTTGTGGAGTCTCCTTCTCTGCAGACGTTCAAACCCACCTGGACACCTTCCTGTGTAACCTCATCTGGGTGTTCCTGCTCCGGCAGAGGGATTGGACTATATGATCTTTTGAGGTCCTTTTCAATCCCTAACATTCTGTGATTCTTGGATTCCTTTCAACAGCAAAGCCTTCCTGGAGCAGCATCGCCAATGGGAAAAAGAGGGAATAAAACAAAATTAAAATAATTTTCCTTTGTGGTTGTCCATAGTCCCTAAAATAAGGGCTATGTTGCTTATATCTTCCCTCCTTTCTTTTTGTCTCATTGCAAGGGCAGAGCTCACTCATTATAGGACTCAATGACCTTGAGGGTCTCTTCCAACTGGAATGATTCTATGATTCTATGATTTTTAATTGCAATTAGGAGCACAGCTAATGCTCTCTCCAAAAGGGTTCTTGCTGGCGGTGGGCGGGTCTTCTTGTGCACAGTTCTGGGATAGGCTGGGGAAGGAGAGGAGGGCTGGATGCTCCACCAGCCAGTGTGCTGGGGGCCATGGCAAGCAAGGATTCCCCATTCAGCCTCCCTGGTCAGAGGTGCCTGCCCCATGCATATTTCAGGAGCCAGCGTGGGTCTCCTGGGATGGGGCATTAGTGCAGGCTGAGGAAGCACCGGGCAAACAGCAGAGGAGGAATGAAGAAAATGCAATGAAAACCAAGCAAAAGGCTGCCAAGGCCACAAAGTTGGGCATGAAATATTGATGGGGCCATATCGCGCTGGAAGGGAGGTGTGGAGGCCCTGGTGAGGCTGCTGGTACCCCAGATCTGGCTCCTTTCTTGCTCATCATAAATGCACAGCTGGCAAAATTTGGGTGGTGGTTAAAGATGTATGAGCCTACTTCTGCAGCAGCAACCAGACCCATCTGACACCTCATCTCCCTGAAGCTCCTCTCCTGTGGTCTGTAAAAGGTGGGTGGTGGGACGGGGAGGGGAGACAGTGGTCTCAGTGTGAGTGACTCTGTGTGGGTCAGGCCCTGTGGGAAGCACCAGGTGTGGTCCTGGTGGTGGAGTGGTTGAGTGGGAGAACTGGCCATGGGATGGAGGTGTTTGGGTGGGAGGGATGGGCAACGGGATGGAGGTGATTGATCAGGAAGGATGGACAATGGCCTAGAGGCGATTGTGGTGGGAGGAACGGACAGTGAGATGGAGGTGTTTGGCCAGGAAAGATGGGCAGCGAGATGGAGGTAGCTGTTCAGGAGGAATGGTCAATGAGATAGAGGTGGTTCTGGTGGAAGAGATGGGCAACAGGAGTGTGGCTGGGTGGGAGGGAATGTCAATGGAATGGAGGTGGTTGACCTGAAGCAATGGGCAATGGGGCAGGGGTGGTTGAGTTGGAGGGATAGAGAATGGTCTGGAGGTGGTTGTGATGGGAGGGATGGAAGTGGTTGCAGTGGGAAGAATGAGCAATTGAATTGAGGTGTTCGAGCTAGAGGGGTGCGCAATAGGAGGCATGTTGACTGTGGGAGGAATGGGCAATTGGGTGGAGGTGATTGGACAGGAGGGACTGAGCCTTCAGGTGAAGACCTGTCCCCACATGGGGGCTAGTTTCCCTTTTCAGGGCAGTCGCATATTTATTTGGCCTCTCCATGCCCTGCCTGTGTCTACACTAGAGCATCCTTCCCAAATCCACCACCATGTCCTGCAGACAATTAGCCCCACGCTCAAGGACCATCTCCTTCCTTCCTTATTGCCACCCTCTCCTCCAGGCAGCCCCTGACCACCCTTGAAGATGACATTCTCAAGCCAGTGTTGGCTCAATTCTTCCTAGAAATAACACCCCACCAAAAGTCACATTTTCTTATGCAAATTATTTCCTTTTGCCTCTGTGTGAGCTCATTAGCATTCCTCAATGCGACCGCGTGGATCGATGTGTTACTGGCCCAACACTCAGCAGTCAATTCCAGTTTGCTGGGAGACTTTATTTCTCCACCTAATCAGGAAAAGCCCAGCTGATGGCAACGTCTTTCTCCCTGTTTTTTGTTCTGGTATTGGTCACCTGCTGATTAATTTTCAATGGGTTTGTTCATCAGAGAAGGAGGCTCTCCAGTTTAATTAGAAACAGGTAGTATGAGTGTATATTATCGTGCAGCTGTCCAGTGGTGGGTTTTTAAAGAAGCATGCCAGGAGTTTCAACTTTTCTATAAATAAAATTGAAAAAAAAAAAAAGAAGGAATAAAAGGCCTCTGGTCTTTGTGCTTACAAGGACAGCATCTGACCTAGGAGCTGGTGTAAGTGGCTTCATTGTCACCTGCTTGAGCCTGCAGGCAGCCTGCCCTTGCCATCTCCACAGGTCTGTCACAGGCATCTTGTTGGGATGCTGCTCCTGACGTGGCGAGGCCCACCAGATGTTATAGGACAGAGTGACTCTTTGCTATGGACCCTTATGGGACAGGAGAGCAGCATCCATTCTGTGCATCCCACCACCAGCCTTGCCCCTGCACCGTACCATCCCCCCTGGGATCTACGTGGGTCCGTGCACACACGCTCGTTCCTGCCGTCTTTGCTGGCTCTGGGTCTCCTTGCGAGGAGCTGCTGAGTCAGCAGCCTTGCACATCTGCAAGCGCAGGATCCACCGGAGGATGATATTAATCAGTGTTGTGTGTTTTTTTTTCTCCTGGACCTTGGCAGCCTCCCTGCACTCGCAGCTGTGCCTGTGCCTTGGGAAATAAGCTCCGGTGGCTCCGCTGGGGGCTGCACCCTGTCCCCAGGTGGTTTTGGGGCCATGGGGACAGATGTGTCCCCCTCTGGTGAGTGAACTGGAGGGAGGGGAGTTGCTGCTAATGTCTCGATGATGGGGGGTGCTGCCCTGACACCCCACCCCAGGCATAAAGCAGCTTAGTCTGCATCCCTTCTTGGGCTGGTGCTCTTTGGAACATCTTGGGATGTTCTTGGAACATCTCCACCATGGAGAGCATCCTGTGCTGGACCAAGCAGCATCATCAGGGTCTCAAACCCTCCCTGTGATGCTGTAAGGGGGAAACAAGGTGTTATTTGGCATGGGAGACTCATTAGGATGGGGGTTGCTCCTGGTTGCACCCTTCTCCAAGTGCAAGGTCCTAAGTGGCACGTGTGGCTCGGTTGTGCTCTTGTGTCATCATCCAGAAGCTGGACAAGGCCATGGTGATAATTAGGATAATGCACTGTACTAAAGCAACACTGTTCTCTTTATGGGCTCCAATGCATTTAGCTTCTGTGGAAATGGGTGGGAGGGCTGAAGGAGGATCTTCTCCCAATAAGGACCTCTAATGCCATTCTTGGAGAAGAACCCTACCCAGTGCCTCAGTTTCCCTGTGTGCAAAAGTGTGTGGGGGCTGTGGCTTGGCCCATCTATCTGAGGGTTAAATCATGTTGTCTGAGTGCCTTTTGGAGCAGGGACTGTTTTCCATCACCTGGATTTCCAACCTCCTTTCCACTGCCTTCATCCCAGTGGTTGTGCTCAGGGGTAGGCAGCGCTGCTGGGGAATATGGGGAAATAGGATGAGGGAGCTGGGGAACTGACACTCCACAGGCATGGGGACACTTCGGTGGCAGCCGGTGAGGACAGGGTGAGTTTGCTCAGTCCTTAGCGGTCCCTGTGTGTTTTGTTTTTCCTCTGTGCTCCATTCCCCATGGGCATTTGCTCTCCGTGGGGGTTGGAAGCAGGAGGGGCGCAAAGAGGGGGCTTGATGCCGGCTGCTGCTCGCTCGCGATCGCTTTGTTTTGTGGTGTAATCAGCACTCACTTATTCTCTTTGATTTTTTTTTTTTTGTTCCTTTTTGTTGTTGCTATTTTTCATGTTTCCACCATGTCGGCAGTTTTCTCCCCCCGCCACATCCCTCCTCGGCTCCCCCTTCCCCTGTGATACACCAGAAACCTGAGACCGGGAATCATTTGGGTTGCAAAGGACTGTTTGTTAGTGGGTCACTGATCTCCTGCTGTGACATCTCCAGCCACTGCTTCCAAGCTGTTAACCCTACCCAAGCTGCAAGAGCAACCAACACTCCACGCATCCCCCTTTACCCTATAGAGCTTCCCATGCAAAAATCCCCAGAAAGCCTGAAATCCCCCAGCAGAATTATGGAATTATATAATTATAGGATACCTTGGGTTGCAAGGCACCTTCAAAGGTCATCTAGCTGAACCCTCTGCCATGAGCAGGGACATCTTCACCAGCTCAGGTTGCTCAGAGGCCCGTCCAGCCTGGCCTGAGATGTCTCTAGGGATGGGGCATCCACCACCTCTCTGGCCAACCTGGGACAGTGTTTTACCAGCCTTCAGAGCTTTACCTCTTCATGTCTAACCTGGATCTTCCCTCCTTTAGTTTAAAACCATCACCTCTTGTCCTATCACAACAGGAGAGCCAGAAGAGACCAGTTCGGGGGACTTTGGGCTGGAGAAAAATGGCTTTGTGGCCTTTGAGTGGTCAGATTGGGATGCTAGATGCTCTGCTGGGAGGTGCCCGGGCGATTTATGGACCTTTTGGGGATTTGGGGTAGCTGTGAGGGAGATGGGGGTGAGATAGGACAGTGGATGATGCTAATTTATGTTTGTGGGCAACACGGGAAACCAGTGCAAAAGGACGACAACATATTCTGGGATTTTGGGTAGGGTTTTAAGCACTGAGGTACTCTGGGGTACTGGGGGCATTTGGGCTTCCATAGCAACAGGGCGGGGTTGTCTTATGGAGCTATGGTGATGCTGTGAGCAGCAGATCCTCCTTGGATGCTGGGGACAGACTCGTGAGCACTGAAATATTGGGGGACATTGGAGCAGGATTTGGGGCAGAAGTCTCTCCAGGGACGGGGCAGGGAAGTGTTTGGGGATAGCAGAATTAGACCTGTTGACCCATGCGGGGACAATGAGTGGGATTTGGGGCACCACAGCAATCTGGGATGAGTGGGATGATAGGTGAACTGTTGTTACCAGATATTGGAGATGAAAGGCTATGAAAGAGACCTACAGTATTTTCCATCCAGATCACGTGAAAATGTGCTACAGAAAACTAGAAAAAAAAGCAAGGAAAACAGACTCTTTTTTCCTTGATGGCAAGTCCTAGAAAAAGGCCATATTTGCCCTTTTATTTCAGTGCAGGGCAGAGGCTGAAGGGCTCTTCCATGCCAGACCCTTCCTGATGGGACTGTACCATGTCCTTCAGCAGTGGCCTGGGCACCATGGGGAAGCTCTGCTTTTCCTGACTGCACCCTTCCTGGGTGCTGTTACAGAAGAACAAGGTGTTTGGCAATTCCCTGGTTTCATCCATGTGCTGATGGTGAGAGAAGAGGGTGATCTGTTTGATCCTCTCATCTGGGCATGAGATTGCAGTTACAGCATGGGAGCTTAGTTTTGCTTAGAATCATAGACCCATTTGGGTTGGAAAAGACCTTTAAGGTCATCAAGTCCAACGTTTAACTCAGTTCTGCCAAGTCCACCTCTAAACCATGGTGGACCCCCTGGACCCACCCTGGCTTCAAGCTCCTTTCAGGCAGTTCAGAAATCAGAAGGTCTCCCCTCAGCTCCTGTTCTCCAGCTGAACCCCCCAGGTCCCTCAGCCGCTCCATCACACTTGTGCTCCAGCCCCTCACCAGCTCCATTACCCTTCTTTGAACTCACTCCAGCACCTCAGTGTTTATTTGGGTTACTGGTTTTGCTCTCCTGTTCTTGCATTTCCTTCACAGACAATCTCATATGGAGAATCTGGGCACCTTCCCTGTGTCCATCAGTGCTTTTTGGAGTGCAGGAGCCCATACATCGTGCTGAGGACTGTCCCAGCTGCACAGAGCAGGTTTTTGTCAGATCCCATGTAAGAACACACCGTCTGGCTTTTGGATGTTGCCTTGGTCTTGTCTGATCTGGCTGGTCTGTGGGTCAAACATGGGGTCAGAAGTAGTGTCCAGGACAAAGAGAGAACATCAGGATCCTACAGCATGCAAGTTCAGCTGTGGATGGACAACAGTGAGCTGGTTTCATGTAGCTACTCTAATAACAGCCTGGTGTGGGGCTGTTGGTGACCACGTCCACCACCCATCCCTGCTGAGCTGTTCTTGATCCACAGTCCCAGCATGTCCTCCAGCCCATGGAGCAAAGCTCTTGCCCTGGAGGTTTGTGACCTCTCCCCAAAGCCAGGGACTGCTAAGGAGAAATAGCACCTTGAAGATGTGAAGCTGACTTTGCAAAGGCAAAAAAAAAACCCCAAAAATGGGTAAAGACAGGCTGACTGTCCTTCCAGCATTTGGGAAGGTGTGTGCTTCTCTCCCTGCTTGTCATCCAAGGCTATCAGGAGTACTCAATCTCAACCTTTTTTGATCTTTTCCCAAAAATTCATCGGAGGATACAGAAATCTGGACCAGCTCCTAAGCGTTGCATTGAGAAAGTTGCAGTTTAAACTGATATGTTTTTTCCTTCTAATGGCAAGTGGGGTGTTTAAGTAAGTGTTGACTAAAACCAACACAGAGCTGTTAGCTGTGTGAACATGAGCCACTGGCCCTTGCTCTGTGCTCCTTGATGTAATTTTCCCCTTTTGCAGGTCTATGGGTAACAAACAATGCTTCTAGGAAATTAAAAAATAATCCCCAAAAGTACCGAGTAAGGCAGAATTACTGATGTGATAAGCAAATCGGGAGAGAACGATATAAGATGAATTCCAAGGCCTCTTTAGCCACCACAGCTAAGACAGCAAATTTTCAGGCTTCTCTGGTCCAAGTTGTGAAGCAAGCAAAGGTGTGGGGACAGTTCTCATGACTGAATACTTGCTAATGGTTTTAAAAGCAGCAGCTGTTTACTCAGAAGACTCCTCTGCACCTTATGGTGACACATGCATCGTGGGGTTAAAGAGTCCCTGGTCAACAGGGTTGTCAGTCAGGCATCTTCTAATGGTGCTAAATTCACTTTAAAAAAAACAAAAACAAAAACAAAACAAACCCACAAAGAAGACATTTTTAAGCAACCAAAACAAAACCTGGCCACGATCCATAAAGCAAAGAGCTGAACGAATTGGGGCAATTGTCAAGGGAGGTCAAATCTGTTGCCTGTCAAGGCTGGCAGTTTCCTCTAGAAAAGACGTGATGTAAATCATCTCCCCGTAACATGCGCGGTATCCAGGGGCAGCTCTGGTTTCCTAATGCGCATCGTTTCCGTGGGGCCGAGTTTTGCATACGCAGCCGAGGCCGATTTTACATCACACTGAGCATTTAGCACCGACTCGCGGCTGCTCCTCTCCTGCTGTCTTTCCTTGTTGTGTTTTGATTTGGTTTGATCATGCTAGGTTTGCTGTCAGGGTGATCTTTCTCAGCGGGGCGGGAGCAAGGGCTGGCAACATGGGTTCAACATTTTAAAACCATAGAAAAGTTTGGGTTGGAAGGGACCTTCAAACCTTATTTAACCCAACCCCTGCCATGAGCAGGGACATCTTCACCCAGCTCAGGTTGCTCAGAGCCCCATCCAGCCTGGCCTGGGATATCTCCAGGGATGGGGCATCCACCACCTCTCTGGGCAACCTGGGCCAGTGTTTCGCCACCCTCAGGGGCAACAGTTTCTTCCTCATGTCTGGCCTGAATCTCCCCTCCTTTAGTTTGAAACCATCACATTGTCCTGTTGCAGCAGGCCCTCCTAAAACAATCTGTCCCCATATTTCTTTAGGCCCCTTTGAAGTAGTGACAGGACTTCCTCTGCACCCATGTGCCAGAGCGAGAAGCAATGCGGTGATTAAACCCATTTCTTCCTCCAAAAGGAGTCATATAGCTCCTAAAGGCACCTAAAACTCCCCCAAGAAGCCGGGCTTTTGGCTACGTCTCTGCTGCTAACATCAACAGGGCCACAGACCTCTAGTCCTAATAGTGGCTGGGATGACAATGCTTGTGTTCAACCAGCTAAACTGAGCTACAGTGAGGGCTGACCTCATCCAATGTACGTTTTAGTCCTGGTCCCCAGGAGCAGTCCTTGGCATGGTCTAATTTTCTATCCTCTACATGTGCAGCTCTCTAAGCCTGCAGAAGGAGACGGCCACAGTCCAGCATGTCTCTAATAATTCTTCCCATCATGATGATGGGTCTGGGGGAAATCTAGGGAGGTCTTTGGCAGAGGAAGGGTGAGCTGAGATTTAAAATGAGCTTGTCAGCAACACCCATGTTGCTTTCTATCCCCACTTCTATTGCAGCTCCTGGAGCAAGTCCTGAATGGTGGCTTGGAGAGTGGCAAAGTCCAGTGGTGCAAAGGGGAGGTCCAATCTTGCATGGGCCAAAGCATCTTCATCTTAACCCCCAAGGGCTCTTCTAATGCTCTGTCAACAGGGCTGAGATGGAGCACGATCAGCACTTTGGATCAAGGGTCCAGCTCTTGGTGTGTCTCAACCATCGGGTTTCCAGGGCTGATTTTTGGGATGTGCACACTGCAGTTTCACTCTTGTTGTGTCCAATGTGTCTTTTCTCCCTACTTGGTCCATGAAATAATTAACGTTGCTTCTGGTGTTGCTTTCAAGCCCCCTTTTCTCTTGCTTCTCAGCCTCCTTGTCTAAATGAAATGCTGTCAGGGCTCTCAACAACTGCTCTGAGCGAGGCATTTAGAAATGAAAGCATCCCAGCCTGTGTGCTCTGTTAAAACCCACTGAAAGCTGCTTATGGTACCAGAGACACATGTAAATACAGGTGATTTCAGGAAACCAGTGCAAGAGGTGATGTCTGCTATGGAGAGCGAGCAAGACTCAAAAACAATCTGTCTTCATCAGCCTTCAGAGCTTCTGTCTCACTGCTGGTGCAGCAGCAAACAAGCCACACAGAAATCAAAGCCAGGAACCCACAAATCCCAAATTTCTCACTCTTTCAAATCCAATCTTGCTTTCCCAGCAGGAGGATTAAGATGAAGATGCTGGAGGTGGGTTTGCTGGAGGTCCCGTTGCAGTGTGTGCAAACTGCTGCCTGGTTGGAGAGTTATGGGAGCTGACAGGGTGAAGGACACATCCTGTCCCTCTTCCCTTGTGTGTGCAATCAGGCCCATGAGGCCATGTGCTACCTGTCATTTGTTTGTGACTGTCTGGTGTGCAAGACTTGCTATTCCTGGGCAGTTTGGCAGAGGCTAAGCCGTATGCATCTGCTCCTGTAATGGAAGAACCAGTGATGGAGGTCAAAAATACCTGGCTGTGCCACCAGTGAAATAAGATGAAACTTGCTTGAGATGAAGAAAATCAAGAGCAATTAAGCCTCAACCTAAAGTTTTTTTCTTTCCCACTTGCAGAGCTGAAGGAGAACCAGACTTGTGGGGTGATTATGTTACATTGGGATGATGCTGCCTAGTTTTTGGTCAGGTACCACAGATTTCATCCGCTGACAGGAAACTTAGGTCACGCTGTCATCACTGGAGAGAGTCACCAGAGGTCCATTCAACCTAAAGTAAATGATTACATTTGTTTGGATGAATGCACCACAAAAATGCTGGCTTTTTCTCTCTTGAACGTGGATGAATACACAGATACACAGCTGAGATGGAGACATTTACAAGAGAGACATCTAAATTTAGGAGACATGCTAATGCCTTTTGCTGAGCCCTGGTTGTCAGTCCTATCCAGCTTTGGTGGACATAACATGGTCTCTGCAGCCCATGTTTCAATGACCTGCAGACGTTGTCTCTTAGGACCTCAGAGCTGAGGGCCAAGCAGTGTTGCAGGGCAGGAAAATTATTCCCTGCTCAGCTCAGCTTGTTCGTTGCCCTAAACCAGCTCTTTGGCTCTCAAAACCTTTGAGCATTGGAATATGTTGCCTGTTGAATTAACCGAACTGCCATCAACGTCACTCTTCCTCTTTGTCAAAGTGGGTCTTGAGATGCTCCAATACAACAATAGCAAGGTCCATGCATATCTAAAAGAGGGAGGTGGCTGATCACTGCTGTAGGTGTAGGGCTTGGACCGTCTTTCTTATGAGGAGAGACCGAGAGAGTTGGGGCTGTTCAGTCTGGAGAAGAGAAGGCTGAGAGAGGATCTTATTAAATATCTCCAGGGTGGGTGTCAAGAGGATGGGACCAGACTCTTTTCAGTGGTGTCCAGTGACAGGATGAGGG
The DNA here is from genome assembly GCF_036013475.1 of Columba livia. Classification (NCBI taxonomy): domain Eukaryota; kingdom Metazoa; phylum Chordata; class Aves; order Columbiformes; family Columbidae; genus Columba; species Columba livia. The sequence goes on along the minus strand of NC_088603.1, from coordinate 161,119,653 downwards.
GCAACAGGCACAGACTGAAGCACAGGAGGTTCCACCTAAAAATGAGGAGAAACTTCTCTACTGTGAGGTGCCAGAGCCTGGAACAGGCTGCCCAGAGAGGTTGTGGAGTCTCCTTCTCTGCAGACATTCAAAACCCACCTGGACACATTCCTGTGTGATCTACTCTGGTGAACCTGCTTTAGCAGGTGAATTGGACTAGATGATCTCCAGAGGTCCCTTCCAACCTCAACCATTCTGTGATTTTGTGTGGTGGGACAACTGTAACTTCAAAATTGTCCTGTGCAGCCTCAAGGTCCTAAGAGGGCTTTGAAGGTTTGGTGCCCCACCCAGACAGTGATATAGAATAATAGAATCATTTTGTTTGGAAAAGACCCTCAAGACAGTCGAGTCCAACTGTTAAGCTAACACTGTCCCTAAAACATGTCCCTAAGAACCTCATCCATGAGGTTTATTTGCAGTAATATTGCCCTGTGATGGCTGCTGTGGGTAGAGTGATGCTATGGAAATGCCACATGTCATGCTTTGGAGCTTGAAACCATCAGCTATAGGATGTCATCAGGGCAGTTATTGCCCTTGAGGTCTGCACCGGAGAAGACTGGGACTGTGTGAGGTTAAATGGCAGGGTAGGCATGGGCATCCCCTGGGGTGAGAAAAAGAAAAAGAGAAGAAGTTTGTAAGGGAAGGGAGAAAAGCAGCATGATTATTAGTAAAAACTTCTTCATGGAAAGGGTTGTCAGGGAAGTGGTTGAGTCACCATCCCTCGAGTTACGTAAAAGATGTATGAACTTAGTGACATGTCTTAGTGGTGGACTTGGCAGTTCTAGTTTAATGACTGGACTTGATGATCTTAAAGGTCTTTCCAACTGTGATTCTACATTAAGGCACAAACCCAGGAGCCATGAGGTGAGGCAGCTACTCCAGTGCCAACAGTGCTTATTTTTTTTCCCTTTCATCTATGGTCCCTTTGCTGTTGAAATAAAGTAGTGGGGTCTTTGAAAGCCCTTTGCAGGCCATTGCTCCGTGCCCATTTCAGGAGCACATAGAAATGCACGACAGTGGAAGCAGCGCTCAGGGCTGAGGTGACCACACTGGCTGCTTCTCCATCCTGATTATTTCATAAAGCAAAGCAAACTACCAGGTGTTTGAAATGCTCCAGTACAGTGGCTAAGGAACTGTGAAGCATTAACACTGTTGAGAGTTCTGTCTTTATTAATTCTTTATTATTTTCTTTCAGGCCAGCAGTGGGTTTGCAGTGACAGTCAAGGGGGAGCTGAGGTCATTTGAGTGCCAAGGGGACCAATGTGCTGGACAAATCCCTGGAGCCCTTGTGCTGTTCATGTGGAGGAAACATCTCCAGCAGTTTGGGCTAGAAATATGGCAACTCATAATGCAGAAGTAGCCATGTTGCTTCATTTAGCCCAGGATCCCATTTTCAGAACTGTTCAGTGGTGGAGCCTTGGGGATGGAGCAAGGCAAGAACACAACCCTTCCATGAACTGAGCTCTGTTTGCAACCAGTTAATTGTGATATTGCAAATTGCAGAGTAAAACTCAATGATTCAGAGCTGGAAAAGCTGCCTATCAGTTACCCTGTGTATGGCTGAGAGGGGAAGTGGACCAGGGTTGAGAAAATCAACAAGTTAAAACCATGGGGCAAACCTGTAATATTGGCTCCAGTGCAGCCAGAGCTGCTTTGTCAACCCAGCACAGCATAAAGGGGGTCCAGGACCTTGCTTGTCACCACAAAGGGATCCAAGAATGATAATGGCTTTGAATCAGTCTATATCTTCCTGGACAAGATGTCCAGCACGCAGCTGGATAAACACACAATGCATTGGGTGAGCAATTGACTGACAGGCCAGGCTCAAAGGGTTCTGGTAAATGGGATTATGTTGGGCTGGTGACCAGTCACTAGAGAGTTCTCCAGGGATCCATCTTAGGGCCAGCGCTCTTCAATGTCTTTATAAGTGACTTGGACATAGGACTTGAGGGAATACTAAGTAAGTTTGTCAATGACATAAAATTGTGAGGAGCTATCGACACTCTCAAGGGCAGAGAGGGCCTGCAGAGGGATCTGGACAAATTGGAGAACTGGGCAATCACCAGCTGCATGAAGTTCAACAAGGCCAAGTGCCGGATTTTGTACCTGGGACATGGCAACCCTGGCTGTACAGACAGACTGGGAGACGAGATGGTGGAGAGCACCTCTACCGAGAAGGATCTGGGGGTTCTGGTCGATGGCAAATTGAACATGAGCCAACAGTGTCCCCTGGCAGCCAAGATGGACCCGTGTCCTGGGTGCATCCAGCACAGCATCACCAGCTGGGCAGGGAGGGGATTGTCCTGCTCTGCTCCGAATTATTGTGGCCTCGGCTGGAGCCCTGTGTGCAGGTCTGGGGACACAGGATAAAAAAAAGCTACTGGAGAGTGTCCAGAGAGGGCTACGAAGTTGGCGAAAGGTTTGGAGGGGAAGCCGTATGAAGAGTGGCTAAAGTCACTTGATTTGTTCAGCCTGGAGAAGGGGAGACTAAGAGGAGACCTCATGGTGGTTACAGCTTCCTCACAAGGGGAGGAGAAGGGGAAGGCACTGAACTCTTCTCTTTAGTGACCAACGGCAGAACCTGAGGGAATGGCAGGAAGATGTGCCAGGGGAGGTTTAGGCTGGACATGAGGAAAAGGTTCTTCACCCATGAGGTGCTGGACACTGGAAGAGGCTCCCCGTGGAGGTGTCATGGCCCCAAGCCTGACAGTGTTCAAGAAGAGACTGAACAATGTCCTCAGACACACGGTGTGAATTTTGGGGTTGTCTTATGCAGGTACAGGAGTTGGACTTGATGATCCTTGTGGGTCACTTCCAACTCAGGACATTCTATGATTCTATGATCTTCAGAAACTGCTGTGTCTGCAAAAGCTTGGGGAGCATTTAGCACAGCAACTGCTGGTGGCAACAGGCAGCACAAAGGAAGATGCAAGAAGCATGGGATGTTATGAAAAAGGTTGAGCTTGGGGGAATTTCTTAGTATCCCTCTTCATTCAAAGGCTGGATTTTGCCTTCTCCATCACTCAGGAGAAAGGAGCTCTGCCTGCTGCTGGTTTGGGATGGGACTTGGAGCCAGAGCCTAGTCTCTGAACGCAAGCTCAGCTTTGAAAGGGAGAAGCTGAGAGCTGGAAGATGCTAAAGAACCATTAGATCATCTGCTCCATCCCCAGGAGGGCTGGCAGGATTGTCCCCTTGAGCTGTCTGGAATGGAAATGCCTGCTGTTGTGGGGTTTTCATGGTGCTCCTCTGGGGACAACAACAGAGCCCAGCACCTCTCCCTGCCTGTGCATGAAATTCTGTGAAATTTCTACCTTTTTCTTCTAGTTAGAAAAACCTAAGCTTCCTCCTTTTCCCAAGGGGCCTCTGCCCTCCAGGTAAAGGAGACCCTTCTGCCATCTGTCTACACATCTGTCTATCTAGCGAGGTCCCTGCAGCATTGGTGTCTTACCTGCATGGTACATCGCTGGGCCTTTGGGTCCTGCCAGCCCCCAGGGTAGGATGAGAGGAAGCAATGACAGCCAAGCAATTGAGTAGGATGCAAACAAAGAGGAATGGTGTCCAAGGAGGATTGTCCTCTCTGAGAAATTCCCCTGCAGAAACACATCAGTTAATTCCATCTCTCCATGTCTGTGAGTCTGCATCCTCCTGGGGCTGGTGCCACCTTTCCCAAGCTGTGCATGAGCCGACAGCCACCACTATCCCTTGGGTGGAGTGGGACAGCAGAGGCATTTATGTATTTGCTTCCAAATGGGCAGCCCCTGCCACCAAGGGATCTGGAGGCAGAATATGTGTCAAAGTGGAGGGCTGAGAATGGGGACTGGATCGTAATGGACAGTAGCTCAGGTAATGTGAGAATAGAAGGCTCTGGGGACACCTTATTGTGGCCTTAGAATATTTTAAGGGGTCTTATGAGAAAGATGGGGTGGAACTTTTAGCAGGGTCTGTTGCAATAAGACAAGGAGAGAGGTTTTAAACTATAAAAGGGAGGATTCAGGGTGGATGTGAGGAAGAAACTCTTGCCCCTGAGGGTGGTGAAACACTGACCCAGGTTGCCCAGAGAGGTGGTGGATGAACCATCCCTGGAGACATCCCAGGCCAGGCTGGACCGGGCTTTTAGCTTGAAAATGTCCCTGCTCATGGCAGTTGGGGCACTGGATGAGCTTTGAAGGTCCTTCCAACCCAAACTATTCCATGATTCTAAGGTGAGGATGGTTTTCTCCAGCAGCTTTGTGGGTTGGGAGTTGGGGGGCATATTGGAGTGAGGACTATGGCTTCCCTGGCCAACCAAGAGAGATAAGATCTCTGCACAAGGGGAAGAAAATAAACTGTGAGGCACCAGGGTCTGTGAGACACCCTTGGGTCTATGGCAGGCCCTGTGTCTGTTGGAGGGCTTGGAGAGGTGTGCAGAGCCAGAGGAACTGGGACAGGGTTGTTGGTGCAACACCTCTGCACATGGGCTTACCATGAAATGGTCTGTTTTGCCCTATATTGGAGATAATTCAGTAACCAGCCTATGTCTGGAATTCATTGCTAGTCAGGTCCAGAGCCCATCAGAGCTATCAGGGATGTCTCCACAGATGTGAAAGTTGCTCCCATCACACCTTCTTCCATGTCGGTTGCCTTGATCAAATGACCCATGTTCACACGAGCTTTGTTTTGCTTAGGCATAGCAACCATTCCCCTTGGTCCATCAGCTTCTGCACTGAATGTAACCAGTTGAAAGTAGCAAAAGCTTTGCTATTGGAGCACTGAATCATTACAGCTTAGAAAAAAAACCCCTGCACTCCAGAAATAACCAAGGTGTATTTAGGCTGTGAATGTGTGCAATCCAATTTAAATTGTAAAATGTTTAGAAAGCTGGCTTCTGGTGGTGAGGACCTGTTCTTTTCTGTCTGTATGCTGCACAGAGCATGGTGAGGGCCTGGTTTCAGTGGGATGGCCAGGTGCTATCACAGCAAGTGTGACGAGGTCAGCAATAACTGATCAAAACACTCATTAAGACATTGGAACAGAAGCCCTGAGGGCTCAAAAGGCTGCTCATGTCCTAGAGAAGACATGAATCCAACACAAGGTAACCAATGCATCAGTCAGACCCATGAAAATTTACTGCAATCATGTCAATACTGAGTAAAATCCGCTGAATTTATTTCAGTGAAGTGTGTTGCTGAAGCAGATGAAAAACGTCCTGAGAAATGTATCTTTTGAAGGCAGGAAGAGCAGAGGTGGATCTTGCAGTCTGGGCTTTCTACACTGCCCTACACCCAGCTCCTGTGGACCTGGGTGGTGACCCAGGTGTCTGTGTGAGTCATTGTGCCACCACGACGGGGTCATGGTCACCCTGCTAATTCCTCTAGTCCCAGTACCCTCCCTTGTCTTGGCTTCTCCATCTGACCTCACTGGCATGGCCTAATTTGAGCCTCGTTTTGTTCTTGCTGCACCTTCAGCCTCCAAAGCTGCAGGAGGCAGCAGACACAAGCTGCCATGATCCCAAAGCCCTGGAACCATCTTCCGTCTGCTTGGTTTTGGGTCCTGCTCCCATCACGTTCTGGGATTGCAGTCACCCCTCCCTGTCACTGTGCAGATGTGTCGCATGCAATGTGGGTTAAGTGAGGCCGGGACCAAGGGATTGCAATCACAGAGGAATCCCCATGTCTCAAAATCCTTTGTTCCCAAGGGTGGAACTACCTGGTGTATCTACCAGCTTTGTGCTGTTGAACATCATAGAATGGTTTGGGTTGGAAGGGCCTTCAAAGCTCATCTAGTCCAACCCCCTGCCATGAGCAGGGACATCTTCACCAGCTCAGGTTGCTCAGAGCCCTGTTCAGCCTGGCCTGGGATGTCTCCAGGAATGGGGCATCCACCACCTCTCTGGGCAACCTGGGACAGGCTCTCACCACCGTCAGTGTAAAAAATTTCTTCCTCTTGTCTAGCCTGTATCTCACCTCCTTTACTTTAAAACCATCACCCCTTGTCCTATCGCAATAGGCCCTTTGAAGAAGTCTGTCCCCATCTTTCTTATCTGCCCCTTTTAAGAACAGAAAGGCCTTAATAAGGTCTCCCCAGAGCTTCTCCTCTCCAGGCTGAACAAAGCCAGCTGTGTCAGCCTGTCCTCACAGCAGAGCTCTTCCAGCCCTTGGACCGTTTTTGTGGCCTCCACTGACCCCTCTCCAGCAGGTCCATGTCTGTCCTGTACTGAGGGCTCCAGAGCTGGATGCAATGCTCCAGGTGGGGAGTGGTGCTGGTGGAGCAGCGAGATGGAGCAGCCCATGGGAGGGACAACACATTGTTTTCCTCCCATACAAAGACATCTCATATCAAGCATCTTTGGGATGCTATGTTCCTCCCCAGCCCATGCAACAAGACCTTCTTGGCTTCCACCGTCTCATCCCAGTGTTTTCAACCTTGCAAACCTCTGTGGTTAACCTGGTGGCATCCTCCTCCCTCAACTCACCCACCCCTTCTCTCCCTGTCTCGGTGCTCACCCCTGCCAGCAGCCGATGAGTCTCTTTCAGGTTACCTCCGAGCTTTAATTGAAAGCAGTTGACGCTGAGTGCAGGCGTCACACAAACACACCGAGACCCGGGAGCCACTCTGAAGACTGACTCAGGTTGGAGAACCTGCCGGCACGTCGTGGGGCCGACAGATAATTAAAGTGACAATCGCTCACTCGGGAGGAAAAGGGGGAATGCGGTGATGATGAAGGCAGCGATGCCTCCCCCGAGGAAGCCACAGCAGCATCAAGTCATGCCGAGGAGATGACCTGGATGAAACTCCTTTTGGCCACCTCCAACACAGCTTTGTGGCCACCCTCATGCCTTCACCACCCAGTGCAGAGGGGTTTGAAGTCCCCTGGGTGCTGCTGGTGTGGTATATAAAGGGAGGGCTTGATCACTGGAGCATTGCGGCGTTTAAAAGAGTAAGCAGGAGTGAGACTTGTGTGTGTGCATTAAGACAGATGGGCTAAAATTTCTGAATGCTCATGAAAGATTCAGGGGCGTCACTTGTTAAATTTAATTGGGAGAAACCCGACTCGCTGCCTGACTGCACGGTTTGCTGGCTTTTGCTTAAGAAGTCAACTGACAAGCTTGTCGTATGTGCTTTTTCTTCTCTCTCTCCTTCCCTCTCTACCTCCTACCTCCTTTCTCCAGCTACTGCCACGGGCTGTGTTATGAATAATTTGGGGAGTGTTATCTCCTGCCTCCTGTTGGGGTGAACACTGGTCCTGGAGTGGCAAGTACACAGAATCATAGAATAGTTTGGGTTGGGAGGGACCTTCCAAGATCATCTAGTGCCACCCCTGTCATGAGCAGGGACATCTTCACCCAGATCAGGTTGCTCAGAGCCCAGTCCAGACTGGGCTGGGATGTCTTCAGGGATGGGGCATCCACCACAACCTGGGACAGTGTTTCACCACCCTCATTGTAAAAAATGTCTTCGTCATGTCTATCCATGTGGAGGAGAGATATCAGGTCTTGGTGATGCTTTCAACTTGGGATCCATGAGATGATGGGAATTAAGTGCTGCCTCTGCTGCAGGTTCCTCACTTCCTCACAAGCCAGTGATTTTGATCCAAATCCAGGAAAGGATGCATATGCTTCAATAAATGTCATGTGCCAACATAGGTTTGGGTTGTAACCCCTCTGTCCTGGAACTGGGACACTTCTTTACATAAACCACCCCAGTGAGAGAGAGGGAAGGTGGCAAAATTCCTTCCCCTGAGCAGGTCCTCCTCTGGAGATGAGATTTCCAGAGGGGTGAGGAAATTTGTGTGCAAACAGGGGTGAAAATGAGGTTTGACAGCTTCTTCTCTTTGTGGATTTTTAAACTGATGGGTGTTTTCAGTGAGGAAGTACATGTGTTACCTGATTCTTATTTAAAGAGAATAGAGATGCCAGGAGGGACTCATCCCTCCAAAAGTAGCTATCTTTGCTCATCGTGGCTGCTTCTGCTGCCAGGGAGAAGAACAGGCCAATTCATCTCATTTGAACTCTGATGTCTGCAAAAAGCCACATGAATTGCACCTGAAAATGTCTGCTTCTCACTAATTACTCCAAGAGAAGCTGGTGTGACTTCCAGAGGTGTTGTCTGGCTCCACAGGCATCCTTGGAGAGGTGATGTGGACCCTCCCAGCTCATATTTAGGTGTGCAATGCCAGGTGCTCACTCCAGCCCTATGCCTGGACCTGGGATTAGATTTGCAGAAGATCTCCGCATCCTTAATCACTTCCAGGTCGAACTTGCATGCAGGTCCAGTGCGGTGGGATCAAAGTGTTTTGGAAATCATGCAGCTCCTAACGGTCCTTTGCTCTAGGTGGGATGCTGATGGCTGGCAGCTGTCACATCGTATTTAATACCTCAGTGCACCTCAGGCTTAGGCTTAACTCCGGGGACTGGGGGCAGCGGCAGTGCTCACTGACTGGTTGGTGTGCATGGGAACTGCTATGCACAAGGTGGGGGCAGTTTGCAACCTGCCAGATGACCTGGTCATCATTTCTCACGCATGAAGAATGTGGAACATGAGTCCTTTCAATGGGCTATGCTTTGCCTGGTGGGATCTACCAGCCTAAGTGAAACTGTCGATGCCATTAAGACTGCAAAATCTAAAATCCACACATATTTCCATCTGACTGTTCATCCACCCTTCTATCTGTTCTTTTATCCTTTTGTCCGTCCATCCATCCATCCATCCATCCATCCATCCATCCATCCATCTTCTCTCTACCAAGGCTGTCATTTAAATATCTCAGTGTCAAATTTCCTTTCCCCTCCATGCCACATGCTGGCTGGGAGGTGTGTTCACAGAATCATAGAATAATGTGGGTTGGAAGGGACATTCGAAGGTCATTTAGCCCAACCCTTTGCCATGAGCAGCCACATCTTCACCCAGATCAGGTTTCTCAGAGCCCTGTCCAACCTGCCAAGATGTGTCTTTTGAACCTCACAGTGCTGCATGGGACTGCTCTTCTCCTGTAGAGGGAGTGGATAAATTGCTTCACTAATTTATGAAATTAATATGGCCTCATTTCTCTATCTGATAAATCACGTGGGAGTTTACCAGGGGGCAGGAACAGAGGGTACCAGTCATGTTCATCTGCAAATCTACGATTCTTTCTTTTATGTGCTTCAGTCCATGATCCTAGAATCAAAACCAGCTTTTGATGAACATCTGGACATACTGGAGTGTTTCTGCACAAAGAGGCAGCCCTAAGGCGGGGACACAGGGTAGATCTTCACTAGGTTTTAGGTGCCAAACTCTCATGTGTTTCACTGGGAGATGTGGTGATACCAACATTTTCTAGACAAGACTGGTAGGACATGTCAAGGCAGTACTGGCTGCATTAAGCCCAAGGTGCTGGTCTCAGACACATGATGGAATTACTACAATTTAGCATCTTCTCATTAATGAGTTGGGTTGTGGTAACCCCCTGTCCTTGGGACTCTCAGCCATCAAAATGCTTTAGTGTGAATCCTGTTGATTTGGGCTGAAATGAAACCACACAGTTGTAGGTAAAAAATACACACAGCTCAGCTGGTGGTGAGCAACTCACTAAGCTGCTCTAATTAATTTTTTGTTGTTGTTATCTGCCCTTGCCATGAGCTTTCCCTTGAACCCAAGGCTGGACGGGACCATCTCACATACAACAGTATCTACAAAGGCTGAAGGAACAGTAATGGAAGTGCTGCTTCCTTTAACCATGGATAATTACCCCCTTCATTAACAACTTGCTGTGCATCTCCAGGATGCATTGGTCAAGCTTTACCTTTGGCTGTTGGATCTTCCAGACTTTGTCTGCTCTGAGATAAGTGGTATTAAAAAAGCAAACCCAAAACAGATGACAGCACATAGCCAGGTTCCCACAGCTCCATGATGACTCAGTTGCAGTTTCACACTGATTTGGGTTCTGTCTTTGAATTTCTTAGGATAGATAAAAACATTTTAAGAAAAAAAAAGAAAAAGGAAAAAAAGGAAAAAAAGGAAAAGGAAAAGGAAAAGGAAAAGGAAAAGGGAAAAAGAAAGAGAGAAAGAAAAAGAAAATAAAGAAAAAGAAAAAGATGAAAGAGGGTGAAATTTGTTAATCACCACAGATGCTCCAGGTGGGAATTTATTCCCTATAATTCCAAAACTTTTGCCAAACCTCTGTTGCACTTGCTGTGTCCAAGGGACCTACCTGAAGTGACACAAAGGGTAATGGGACATACGACTGGTGAAAGAGCAGCATGAGATTGAATCTCTGCAGGTCCCACAATAACAGAGCATGAGATTCCAGTGGAGGAGACAAAAACTGCTCTGAAATGGAGAGATGTGTTTGCCCTGCCACAGCCTCCCTCTCTCCCATGGGACCTCCAGGAGCTCTCTGTTAAACTCTGAACCCTCTGACTTGCTACTTCTTCTTTTCCTCCTTAACAAAAGCAAAAATAAACCCCCTCCTTCTTCTCCACTAGCAAAGGAGAAAGAAAAATAATTATCATGAAAGGGGGAAAAAGATCTCTGCAGTAGAAAGATGTGCCCTATAATTTTTTGTGTCGAAAATAAAACCTCCAAACATCCCCTACTTTGCTTTGATGCAGAATAAAAGACGTGTGAATGACACAGACATTTTTGTATTGTTCTGTGCTCTGTTTTTCATTTAAAAAATACAGCAGAGTGAACAACCGTTTGATTAGCAAGTCTCAAACAGGCTCTATCAGTCTGATATTCAGGCCCACCTGAGCAGAAGTGGTCCCAGAGATGTCACAGGGGGATGGTGACAATGCCTTGCTGTCAGAAACTGCCCTGTATAAGGTTCCTACATCATGAAGATCTGGTGGGGGGACATGCCCGGCAGATCCCGCCTGTCAGCAACGTCTTAGGTCCAGGTTTCAGACCTTGTCATGGGGGCTACTGGAAAGGACCTGATGGGTGAGTCTTGGAGGGTGATAGAAATCTCCCATGGGGGTGCTTTGCAATGTTTCATAGAACTTCAGCTCTTCTGTCATGAATATCATGCTACCAGCTTCCTGTAGACTCACTGCACAGGTTTCTCAGCACTGTGTGTTCCCACCCAGGGTACAGAGACTTGTGGTGAACGAGATGAACTCAGCATAGAGCTCAGTCTCTGATTGTAAAAGAATCATTGGTTTAGGATCTTCTTCCAGCATGGATGGTGCTATTCAGAGCGAAGTTGTTCTCCCTCTCTTCCAGGGCCAACTGCATCCTTTAACTCAAGGAGTATTTGGTAATTCAGCCATGCCACCCACCAGAGTGACTTGGTACCTACTGAGGAATGTTCTAGAGATCTCTCCAGATCAATGGATTCCAAGTCCCTTCTCTGCACCACTCTATTTTCTCTAAGCACATGAGAAACTAAGGTTTGTTTTACTTGCCGAGCTTCAGCGAACCCAGACTCTCACAAAACCCTTTCCTTGGAGTGTCCCACCAAGCTGCACTACTTGATATGTAGGACAGGCAGGAGTCCTGCACCAGGTTTTGTCTGTCTTTGGCTAATGCTCAACTGAAACTGATGGGAGCCTGGGTCCTCACTCTGTGTACAAAGTGAGGTGTGCAGTATGATGCTGAGAATAGGAGGAGCAAAATTTTCCTGATAATCGAGAAGACTCATACTTGCTTCTATCCACATTGCCTCAAGAGTACTTCTATGGTTGGGGGATGGGACTGACATTAGGACAGCTGTCCCCTGGGACGCCAGGTGTGCTCAGGGCTTAGAGCTTCTTCCAGAGTGTCCTTACCCACTTTGCTGAAGGGCACTGTGCCAAGTAGTATCCTGATAACTCATCAGCAACTGAGAGGGAGAGATGGATTTGGATCCATCTTCCTCCAAAGACAGGTGGATTTTGTTCTGGGTGTATTTAGGGAGAACAACCCCCTTCTCCTTTTCCTCCCATGGAGGTTTCTAGACATTTCTGTAACAAAAGCTCCACAAAATCCAGAGGTTTAACAATTAAACAAGCTCAGTGGTAAGATGATGACCTGATTGTGTCATTGTGGTTGTCTTGAGTGGGTGGTTCAAGGCTTGAGGGATCGTTTTGGATACGGTGCCCTGCCTGGGTGAAGCACTTTGCTTGCCCACGGTTGCCTGTTCATGGGAGTAGGACAACAAAGCTGCCTTCATTGGTCTGTATCCTCTTGCAGAAGAATTTTGGGGTTTCCCTAAGTGTCTGGGTGGAGTCGGGCCATGGGATTGTGTCAGGACCTATTGTAACCTAAACAATAAGGATCCTTCCTGTGCAACTTCCTGTGCCTTTGGACAGAAAAGACAGTTTGACCAGAGCAGTCCTGTGCAGCAGGAACTTTACTAACACAATGGAAACCCCCTTAGTTTGTGCTGTTGGGTTGTTAACCCACCAACACTAAAGTGTTGAGCTGCCCAGGACTATCTTGAGGGGGTAGGAGCTCTTGCCTGCACTGTGGTAGGAACTTCTCTTCCTTGGCTGGGCTACATAACTTGTCCTCTCTTGCTACCTGCTTTACAGCAGTACTCACAGCAGCTATGGACCACAGCCCAGAGCTTGAACAGCTAAAACTGCAGAAAGTTCACAGCAGAGCAGGCAGCTGGAGGGTAGATGAGATGTTTCCAATGTAATAAGCCTCAGCAAGGCTGGGACTTGAACGCTTTTCCCGGGAGTGCTCATCGAGTGCAATCTATTGAAGGCTGAGAGAAGAAGCAGGCGGAGAGCAACACGTGGGCAAGCCAGGGGTCCAACGTTTAATGTTACTGCTGCTTAGGGGCAGAAATAGCTGCTATTAGGTTGCATTTAGTGATTTGGAGCCAGAAGGTTGAGTTCACAGCCACAGAGCATGACTTGGTGTTTTGTGTCCTCTGCAATTCCAAGATCTCTCCCCAAGAGCCAGCCCTGGAAATGGCATCCCCCTCCTCCTGCTCTGGGTTTGTTGGGACACCATCTGCCTCTTTCAGGGGGGATTTTGCAGCCTTTATTTTACATGGCATGAAAGTGTGTGTGTGCACATGTGAGAAATGGGGAAAGGAGCAAATTTAGGTGTGATGTACAGGTGTTTTATTGAAAGCACCCCCGTCTGCCTACTTGTGTTTGCCTGATACTGGTTGTTCTCTGCAATGGAGATAAGGGTGCAGCCAGCCTGGACATGACAAGCCAGTGTTCAACCGTGTCCTGAAGAAGATGGAAGAGCAGAGGGTGTGAGTATTGGATTCCTAGACCTCTCCTGCTGGAATATCATGGTTGGATTCAGCTCAGCAGAAGCTAGGCAGCATGTGTGGGATGAGCTGGTCAGCCCCAGATCCTGTTACGGGGAGATATTCTGTGATGCTACGATTGATCACTTTAAGGTGTGAGTTGTCTGACCGATTTCCAAACCTTTAGGGTGAAGTGACACATGCTAAGCCAGTGTCTCTGCCATGGGAAAACCTCAGATGAAAACACCTGTGTTGGGTGAGCTCTCTTACCTCCTGCCTCAGTTTCTCCATGTCTAAATGGCATTGCCCAATCTCATAAGGACTGGTACATCTTATAATAATAGAATAATGGAACAGTTTATGTTGCAAGGGACCTTCAAGTCTCATCTAGTCCAACCCCCTGCCGTGAGCAGGGACATCTTCACCAGCTCAGGTTGCTCAGAGCCCTGCCCAGCCTGGCCTGGGACATCTCCAGGGATGGGGCATCCACCACCTTTCTGGGTAACCTGGTCCAGGGGCATCCACCACCTCTCTGGGCAACCTGGGCCAGTGTTTCGTCATCCTTATTGTAAAAAATTATTTCCTTAGGTATTGTTTGAATCTCTTCTCTTTTAGTTTAAAACCACCACCCCTTGTCCTGTCACAATAGGCCCTGCTAAAAAGTTTGTCCTCATCTTTCTTAGAAGCCCCTTTTAAGTATGAAAAGGCCTCAATAAGGTCTCCCTGGAGCCTTCTCTTCTCCAGGCTGGACAACCTGATGCTATTAGAGAACTGGTGCTTCAAGAGCCATAGCAGAGCTACTTCAGTAAATACAAGTGTTGCCCTTTGAAATCACCCCGTTCTGCAGGGGAGGAGGATTCCTCTCCATGGAGAGGGGCCAGAAAACCCTGGAAAGGGGCAGGTTTAAAGGCCAGGGCTATGGGCTGGATCCAGATCAATATCCTTTTTCCTCGACCACCTGCTCTTGCTAGAAGGCCATAGAGACACCAGAAAGTTGTGTCCCCGCCTCCCTGGTTCTCATCCAGCCTCGGACTCAGACCAGAGCAAAAAGAGGGTGTAGCAAAACAAGTGTGGTGGGAAGACATCTGACCCCACGAGCCATGTGTCCTGCTTTGGGCAGTGACGAACATGGTGACGTCTGTAGGACACCCACTTCTTAGCAGTTGGCAGGTCAACCTGCCCCTGAGGTTGGTTTATTTCTAATTTCATGGCTGACTCGAGAAAAAGTCAGGGAAAAAAAGGAACATCTGAGCACATTTCACATGACAAGGAGGGAAAGCGGTGAAGAAGTGATCTCTTCTGAGCTTGGCTTTGGTGTTACCATAGGCCTGAGGAGATGGGTTTGAGATCTTTTCTTCAGCAGAGCAGACCCTGAGTTAACCCCACTGCCTTGGACACTCTGGGTTTTGTGCAGCATCTGGCCAGGACCTTCTTGCTCTATATAAGCAACAGGCAATTGTCTAGAACTGATAATTTTCCTAAGAAAGGGAATTGACTCATTGATCAATTTGTCATGAAAAGCTTTGAAACTGCCAAAATATCCCTTGTTCACACAAATTCTGCTTTCAGCCTTTTGTCTTCATCTCAGGGAAGGTGAAAGTGCTGCTATTGAAATACCTACAAAAAAAAGGGAAAAGTCATAATTGTAATGCATTTACAAAAGGAGGAGAAAAACCATTTTGGTTTGGCCCCAGATGAGTTGTGATGAATTTTCTTCCTGGCTACTGACTAAGAGAGAAGGAAATAAGAGTCAAAAAAATAAATCTCAAAACTTCCCAAAACAGGGAAATCATCCAGCTCCTACTAATTTCTATATCCTTAAATCACAGTGCAAAAGCCCCTTCTGGATGTGCTTGTCCTACCTTCCTGTCTGGAAACAATGTAAAAATTTCAGAATTTAAAGGATGCAAGGAATTCTGATCACTCTCAGACTTTGAAATTCACCTTGACACAGCATTATTTTTAGGTAGGGATGGAAAAACCTTTGTCTATCACCAGGCAATTCAGTGAAAGGGGACACCTTCTTGGTACTCGTCCATGCCTTGATGCTTGTGGGCTGATGGGGCTCTTTTTGTG
This sequence comes from Columba livia, assembly GCF_036013475.1. Lineage (NCBI taxonomy): Eukaryota > Metazoa > Chordata > Aves > Columbiformes > Columbidae > Columba > Columba livia. The sequence continues at coordinate 161,104,388 of NC_088603.1, read as the reverse complement.
CAGTTACACCAGTGATTTCTTCATTCAGGCACATGTTCTGGGATCACTCTTCCTCTTCCTCACTGTTCCTGGAGACACCCTGACCTCAGGAAACCACACTACTGTCATCTCTCTGCCAGATTTCTTCTCCTTGCTCCTCTTGTGAGGGGTGAAGGGTGGTGCGGGTGGCCTGGGGATGGAGTCCATGCAGCTCTGTGCCTGGCACGTGGCCTTGATAGCAGGAAAGATGGTTATTTCTCTGCTAGGCATCCTGCAGTGAGTACACGTCATCCCTGGGGTGGTTCCTACCCCTTCCTTGGCTCTCCAAACCACTTCTTGGTGTTGGACTAGATAGCACTAAAAGGTCCTTTCCAACCCAAACTCTTCTATCATAGAATCGTTTTGGTTGGAAAACACCTTTAAGATCATCAAGTCCAACTGTTAACCCAACACTATCAAGTCCACCACTAAGCTTTGTCCATAAAAACCTCATCTACACGTCTTTTAAACCCCTCCAAGGATCGAGACTCCACCACTTCCCCGGGCAGCCTGTTTCAATGCCCGACAGTCCTTTCTGGGAAGAAAATTTTTCCAAATATAGAATCATAGAATCATTTTGGTTGGAAAAGACCCTCAGGATTATAAAGTCCAACCATAACCTAACTCTAGCACTAAACCATGTCCCTAAGAAACTTTTAAACACCTCCAGGGATGGTGACTCCACCACTTCCCTCGGCAGCCTGTTCCAGTGCCTGACAACCCTTTCTGTGAATAATTTTTTCCTAATATCCAGTCTAAACCTCCCCTGGCACAATCCAAGGCCGTTTCCTCTTGTACTATCACTTGCTACTTGGGAGAAGAGACCAACACCCTCTATGCTCCAACCTCCTTTCAGGCAGTTGTAGAGAGCAAGAAGGTCTCCCCTCAGCTCCTGTTCTCCAGGCTGAACCCCCCAGGTCCCTCAGCCGCTCCTCATAAGACTTGTGCTCCAGGCTATGATTCTTCTGCAGTGACGGGGAAAGCCCTTAGTTGTATTGCCTCCTCCAGCTGGCCCCTCTGGCTTCCATCCCAGCTCTACTGCAGGATCTGTCCCACCTCCCATGGTGATGAGCTCCATGGGTGAATGTGCTCATACATCCATGACACCCCTGGGTGACCTCAGTCCTGGACACGTTGCCTTCCCTCTTCACCTCCTGGCATCCTCGGGGTCCTGCTGTTGTTTTGGGGCACGGCAGAGGCAATCGTTAGCGTTAAACCAGCTGCTTGAATTTCCCCCCTTCCTTCAAAGTAATTTTTTCTCACTTCCGCGCAGCGTGTGGAGTGAATTTTAGCACCCGTAAACACTTTGCGCTGCTGGCTCCCGGCTAATTGACTCTGACAGTTAGTGTAGTCAGCAGCTGAATGGTGTCACTGGGAATTAGACTGCCGTGATAGACTGCCAGGAGCAAATTACTTTGTCACTTCTCAGCTGACTCTAAAATATGGGGCTTTTTTTTTTTTAAAATTATTCTTTTTACTTTTGATTTTTTTTTTCTCCCAGTTTTTGTTTTGCTTTTTTTATTTTATTTTTTTTATTTTCTTCATGTGTGTGTGTGAGTGCACACAGGCATTTGAAAACCTGATAAACCAAGCCTGATTTGTTTAAGGATCATTTTCTGTCGAAGACAACCTGGTGAGTTGGGAACAAACTCCTCTATCCCCACCCTGCCTACTCAGCCCCTCCTGTAATGTTTATGAAGCAGGTTCTGGAAATGCTTTTTTAAAGGGGACCCAGCGGGACTGCAGGCGAGTGACTCGCACATCGGGAGAGAGATTACACACGGCTCCCATGGCACATGCATCCCTCTGCCTGTCTATGATGTCCCCCCACCCCGGTATCCATCATGTGTCAAGCAGTGCCATAGATCTATCACCCATCCATCCACCCACACCAAGCATGTTCGATTTGCTTGTTGATCTCCCTAATGCATTTATTTTGCTGTATGGTATGTTAGAATTGTGTCCATCTGCCAAATGTACCTCTCTGGTTATCTGTCATCTGGCTCTGGGGTGTCTCTGGTCCATCCTTTGAATTGTCCCTTTGCTGAACTTACCCAGACTCTTTTCAGTGGTGCCCAATGACAGAACTAGAGGCAACAGGCACAGACTGAAACACAGGAGGTTCCATCTGAATATGAGGAGAAACTTCTTTACTTTGAGGTGCCAGAGCCTTGGAACAGGCTGCCCAGAGAGGTTGTGGAGTCTCCTTCTCTGGAGACATTCAAAACCCAACCGGACACATCTGCTTTGTGATCTTCTCTGGTGAACCTGCATTAGCAGGTATGTTGGACTAGATGATCTCTAGAGGTCAATTCCAACCCCAACCATTCTGTGATCCTGTTATTCTGTGGTCCCTTTACTCCTTCCCAAATGCCTTCCCTGATGCCAGACCCCTCCATGCCAGCAGGTCTTGCTGGGATGGTTGCTGTCCATTCTCACAGACCTTTTGACGTCCCGTCAGTCATTTGCATGATGTTTGTTGGAAAGCTGGTGTGAAAACCTGCTGCTTTGGTGTTCTGCATCTGCTGGTGTCAATAGAGCCTCTCTGAAAACCACGTTGAATGGGATTTTAACCAGGCAAAGGTAAGGAATTAGTGGAGTGGTCAGCTCAAGTTCTGTTGCAGTGTCACATTAATGTGAACCTTCCATGACCGTCCTTACATGGGAGGACCTGGGCTCTCCAAAACTGTGTCAACTCTCACATTCATGTGTATTGTAGTGAGGAGATGGTTTTTTCCCTGACAACATCCCTTTGTCCACATGCAGCACCTTGAAATGTCACCCAGGCCAGCTCAAGGTCAGAGGAGACAGGAATGGGACAATTGCCTGTCGTCATGCTCAGTGGTTTGGGACTGGAAGTGAAGAAAAGCCCTTAACCGTTTACATCCAACTGGACCACTCCTCTGGGGATGATCCAGGGCTTTGTTGCTATTATTAGCACCAAATAAATTAATAAATTAATCCTGCACTGGAAGGGCTTTTCATACACGTGGGAATGAGAGACAACTGGGCTGGGTGATTTTTTTTGGTAATGTCACTTGCTTTGATGAAAGACATTTCACCTCCCTGCTGTGCCTGCATCCTTAGACCAGCGTCACTTGTGTAGTGCTGCTACTATCGCACTTTGCATCTTTCCAAGTGTGATTCCACCCCATAAAAATAGTGACTTCAGGATTTACACTGACAAAATCACACTTTTTTAATAATTTACCAATCTCCCTTCCCATCACCCTGGTGCTGAGGAGTGAAGGGCAACGTTGCCTCCAGGGAAGGTCCCTGGCCAGTCCCTATTACTGGGCTCTTTTGTTCTCCTTGATACAGGACGGGCATGCCAGCCAACTTTTGTTAAATAGAGGAGAAGGCTGCCACCTCCTCTGATCTAGGAGCTGTAGGGACCTCACACAGTTGACTCCAAGACCACATACAGGCAGCTGGATCCCAGTAATAAGGGATTATAGCTGGGGTATGAGCTGCCTTTTGACTCTGTCTTGAAGGGTTTGTTCTTCTGCTTTGAGCCTGGAGCACCGAGATTCAGGGGAGAGGATCATTTGAACATCAAGTCCATGGACACCTCTCTTTTCTCCAGGAAAAAAAGAGATGAACAAGCATAGGTGGCTGTTCAGAAACTGGAGGATGAATAAAAAGTCCTCCAAATGCATCTACGTTATCCTGGACTTATTCTGGGGCCCAGCTGTCTGACCTGGGTGTGAATCAGGACTCACTGGGTTGTGACACTGGAAACATTAATTCCTCATTGACTTCTTCCTAAAGCATCTGGACATCAGCTGTCCTCACCAGAGGGGAAGCCAGTGGACAGGACCATGCATCCAGGGTAGCTGTCCTGCCACAATACAAGCAGAAGTGGGACAATCCCACCTGTAAGAGAGTTTGCACATCCAGGCTCACCCCTTTCTCCCCAGACATACAGCAGAGATGTCCCAGAAGGTAAACCCGATGAAAATACCAACTCTGGCTCTGCTTCCCACCAATAAACCCAAGTGTCTTTAATCCTCAAATTGCTTAGACCTCCCTCTTGCCAGCCTCTGGCTCTGATACAAGACATGCATCAGCCCTAAGTAGCTCTTTGTGGTCCATGCAAATAAAGAGGCAACACATTTGTGGGGAAAAGGCTGTGGTGGGGAAGATGCAGTGTTCAGGGCTCGCTGGAGGAGCTGGCAGGGGTGGGATGGCAGGATGGGGCTGCTGGGTTGCCCTCTGCATGTCTTTGGCCAGGTCCCTTCTTGTGCATTGCTCAAGCACTTGGCTGTGTGCTGGGGAAGAGGTGATGCTCTGAGGAAGCATCTCAGTGCCTGGATGCAGCCCTCATCAGAGGGTGCATTTAGCTGGAGCTGGGAGCTACCTCCCCTATTTTGAGAAAAAAATGTAATTTCTACCTGTTCCAGTGGCCTATATGCTCCTGGCATATAGTGAAACTGTGGGTGTCAGGCACTGGGCTTTGTGTGAGTGATGCAGCGGTGATATGGTGAATGGCAATGATGCTGGCATGTCTCCATGTCCCTCTTAGACCTTCTGACTCTTCCAGAGTCCCAGAGGACCAATCATATCTTAGGTTGCATCAAAAGGAGCATGGCCAGCAGGCTGAGGGAGGTGATTCTGCCTTCGCTCTGCAATGGTGAGACCCCCCTGCAGTGCTGATCCAGCTCTGGAGCTCTCAGCACGGGACAGACATGGACCTGCTGGAGAGGGGCCAGAGGAGACACAGAAATGACCCGTGGCTGGAACAGCTCTGCTAGGAGGACAGGCTGAGAGAGCTGGGGTGTTCAGCCTGGAGAAGAGAAGGCTCTGGGGAGACCTTATTGTGGCCTTTCTGTACTCAAAAAGGGCTGATAAGAAAGATGGGGACAGACTTTTTAGCAGGGCCTGTTGTGATAGGACAAGGGGTGATGGTTTTAAACTAAAGGACGGCGGGAGATTCAGGCCAGACATGAGGAAGAAATTTTTTATGCTGAGGGAGGTGAAACACTGGCCCAGGTTGGCCAGAGAGGTGGTGGATGAACCATCCCTGGAGACATCCCAGGCCAGGCTGGACTGGGCTCTGAGCAACCTGATCGGAGTGAAGATGTCCCTGCTCATGGCAGAGGTTGGGACTAGATGAGCTTTGAAGGTCCTTTCCAACCCAAACCATTTGATGATTCTATGATTCTTGGAGGAGAGTTTGACAAGCAGATAAAAGGAGGAGCCTGATGGCTCTGATAATGAGAAGACATCTCTGCAAAATGGTATCCAGAGGGATTTGTGGGCACTCACTTAGTACATAGAGCTCTCACAGGGAAAATCAACTGCTCTAATTCCTCTAGGCATGAGTGGAAGGAGGTGAGATGAGCAGATGATATTTGACATTAGCAAGAATCTACTGAGGTCTGAAGTGTGTCCCACGTGCTCCTACAGAGCAGAAGCTTTCATGTTTCATAACTTCTTATTTTGGTGGCCCCCTTTTCCTTTCAGATCCTCAGGGCTGAAGACACCTGTGGCTCCAGGGGACACCAATGTGAACTGTGGGTGCTCAGAGATCTCCACACATCTTCAAGATGCCCCATAGCAGGGATGCTTTTGAAGGAGGATGACATTTGGAGGGGAAGAAGAACAGCTCCACCGTTTCAAGACGAGGGCTGTGACTGCTTGGGAAGAGCCAAAGGAAAACTGATCAACGGAGCACAGGAGAGAAAATGACATGCCCAGAATAGCTCAATGTCTGGACCTGCGCCTCGTGGTGAAAGCCTGTCCATCCATGAGACCTGCCCTCCACCCTCGCTGCTGCCCCATCCTAGGAGGGGTTCTCTCCATGTTCCAGGGTCCTGGCGAAGTGGAGGGACCTTGAGGCATGGCCATGGTGGGTCCAACTGGGGGTGCAGACACCCCCAGTTGTAGCTCTTGGCAGAAGCAGAGCCTGGGAGAGGAGGACCTGCAGGGACACCTGAGCTCAAACTGTGGTATGTCTTTCAAATGGGATTTGACTTATCAGGGCGATTAATCTTAGTGAATATGGGTGGACTGTGTTGTGGGAACTGCACCTGTCCGTGCTTGAGATTTAAATGTACCCATCATCATGGCAGATGCACCTGTCAAGTGCTGCTTTGCACCCTGCTGAATAGCGACCACTCCAAATTCAGTTTTCTCTTCCCTTTTTGGACCATTTTGCCCCTTTCTCCAAAACTGCCTGCAGTGCCATGGACCACATGCAGTATAGGATGCTTCAGGGATTTTTTGCAGTCCATGTTCTGGTATTCTCAGAGGCATTTTTTTTCAAAAAAATCTGGTTCCTTCCTTTGGGCAACAGAAACTATCCCCTATGCACTTGGAAGACAAATGAATTGCAGGGGGAACAGGGACTTCATGGAACAGAGAAGTGCCAAAATCCACCACAGATGAAGAGTCCTGCCCAGAAAGAAGAAAGATGTTTTGAAGAAGTATTAGAGAAGAAAAAGAATAAGAGAAAACCCACCCCAGAGTAGGAATGCATCAGTGCCCAGGATTATTGGCTTGGCCATTCCTGGGACTTTCCTGGATGTGCCTCCAGGCGATTAGTTTCTCACTTCACAGTTTTGGGAGCACATGTCTGTCTGGCCAGCGAGCTGTCATGTTTCAGGTCCATTAATCTCCCCCCGTCAACAGCCCGCGATGAGTGATTTTAATTTTACTGACTCTCGGATTACACTGAGGCGTGGGGATGGTTAAAAACATCTCCGGGTTGGGGCATTTTAACTTTCCCTTTCTAGGATTGAAAAGCAATGTCCCTGAGGGCCAGATCCTGCTCCTTCACTATGTGGTTGTGATGACAGCACCGGAAGATCCCAGATGACCCCCGGACATCAGCATTTTGCCAGGACACCACACAGCATCGTGATGGCCCTAAGCTTTTCCTGAGACATGCAGGATTTTGAACCTCAGCCATCCCAGGCTGTGTGTTGTGGTGGCATCTGGATCTGGCTCTGGGATGTTCAGTGTGTGCATGTGGATGTTCATGGCAGTGTGCACATGAGGTCCTATATGTAAAACCATGCATTTCCCCCTGTACTTAGCACTGGTGAGGCCAAACCTTGAAACCTGGGGTCGGTTTTGGGCCCCTCATGACAAGAAAGCCCTTGAGATGCTGGAGCAAGTTCAGAGAAGGGAATGGAGCTGGTGAGGGGCTGGAGCACAAGTGTGATGGGAGCGACTGAGGGACCTGGGGGGTTCAACCTGGAGAACAGGAGCTGAGGGGAGACCTTCTGATCTCTGAACTGCCTGAAAGGAGCTTGGAGCATGGACAATATTGGCCTCTTCTCCCAAGGAGCAAGCAACAGAACAAGAAGAAATGGCTTCAAGTTGCACCAAGGGAGGTTTAGATTGGATATTAGGAAAAATTTCTTCCCAGAAAAGGTTGTTGGGCATTGGAACAGGCTGCCTAGGGTGGCAGTGAAGTCACCATCCCTGAAGGGGTTGAACAGACATGGAGATGATATTTTTAGGGACATGGTTTAGTGCCAGTGTTGGGTTAATGGTTGGACTCAATTATCTTTCTAACCAAAATGATTCTATGATTCTATTATTTCATCAGGAAGGCACAAGGCAGTGTCGAGAAGGGCTGTAAGCATACAAGTGTGCATCTCAACACAGGAACAGCCTTGCAGGTGCCTTAAAGTTTACATGTGTCTGATTCATATAAAAATTTTCATTGGAGAAAACCTTCAAGATCATCAAGTACAACTGTTAACCTACCACTGTCAAGTTCACCTCTAGACCATGCCCCTAAGAACCTCATCTGCACAAATGCTGCCCCGTTAGCCATTGCTGCCTCGTTTGCTACAACTGATGTCTCTGAAAGTCCTGTTCAGGATAAGAAAAAGGCTTCTGACACACAAGGAGAAGCTTCACCCTCTAAAAACACATCTGAGCCAGCCCTGTCCCAGCAAATTTTGTCCTTATGCTGCAGACACACTCACGGGCATCACTGTGCATCCCATGCAGACACATGCTCATGCATGAATGCACTATCCCTGTACACAAGTGGTCACATACCCAAACTGGAAGCCTTCACCCCTCTCCTCCCTCTGCTCATGCTCCCTCTCCTTTTCTTAAGAAAATCCGTTTCTTTGGGTTTCTTCAGCTTCTCAGCCTTTAGGGGTCACTCCTAGCAAGATTTCCATCATTTCCCTGCAGCCTCACAAGGTAGAAATGTCCTGTAAGAGCTGGCTGTGGTGTCAGGATGCCTGGTTTCATGCTGAGTGTCCCCAGTTGCTAACAGGGCTGGTGACACTTGATGGTGGCTTTTCCTGGGCATGACCCTTCCCTTCTCTTTGGCACTGGGTCTCTCTCCCACCACCATAGTTTTGTGACACAGGTAGGAATGCAGTGTCAGCAGACTGGTGAGGAAGGAGGCAGATGACACCGTGCTGGAAACTGCATCTTCTCCTGATTCCAGAAGATGGGTCTGAAAGACAAACAACCCAGGAAATGCAATGCAGCTGTTGGTTTGGGCTGAAAAATGCTTGCAGTGCCTCTCTGAGAACATCTCTCCCAGCCTCCATCTCTGCACTCTGCTGTCTGTCCAGCTCAAAACTGGCCCAGTAAAATGGGGTGCACTGGTCGGGAAGGGGAGTAGCAGCACAGATCATGCACTGCTGACCCTTATGTGTCTCTTCATGTGGTGTGAGAGCAGGGATTCACCTGTTCTCTTCCCTTAGTGGCTCCAACATCTGCTCTGCTCCATTGGGCGCAGAAGATGCTTTCTCCAGTGATTTGTGAGTGTGGTTCAGGTGTTAGGATGGGCTGAGGACTATTTGCAGTGTGCAGCACAGAGATACCCACACTGTGAAGGAAGATAAGACAGTTGCAGCATGGCTACAGGATCATAGAATGTCCTGAGTTTGAAGGGATGCACAAGGATCATTGAGTCCAACTCCTGAAATGTCATGGATGCTCTGTGACATGCAGTCCTAGGTCTGTTTAACAAGGAAGTGTGGATATGTCCCTTGTGTACATGCAGCAATTCCCAGATCAGCATCACTGGGGATGTTTGGGGCTATGTAGATGTGCTGCCATGTGCAGTTTCCTTTCTAGGAGGTATAGAAGTCCCTCTACATTGCCACGTGCTTGGGTTGGTAAGACCCCATGTCACCCCCAAAAGCAAGTAGGCAGGGGTTTGATGTGAAAACTAGACTGCCAGCTCCAGCTGGATCATTTCAGCAGAGGTCTCAAGCTCAAGCCAGCACCAGCATCCCCCAGCTCCGCACATCCCCCCTGAATCAGTAGCACCCCCAAAACCCTCATGTGGGTGGTTATCACTCCTGGAGAGGCAGCCAACATTACCTTCCCACCCTGGGAACACAACATCCCCACTGGCATGACACTCAATGGTGACAAGAGAGCCAGAGATCCCCTCCACTTCCCAAACTTTTGGCCCCAGTGATGCCAATGGAGCGGTCGGATGCAGAGGAACAGCAGATCCCTTCAGTGAGAGGGAGAGGATGCGAAGCCAGTGTTTGCCTCGGGAACCCTATTGATTTGACTTCCTGGACAAGCCAAAAAGCCCAATAAAGGGAATTGTTCGATAATGAAAAATAGACAATTGGACTCTATTAAGTGACTGCGCCAGCAGCCAGTCTGAGTGCATTAAGGGTCCTGGCTTAGGGCCCCTGCTAGCTCACAAAGGAGAAGTGGCTGTGGACCAAGGAATGGCCTGGAGAGCTGGTGCTGGTACTGGTTTGCCAAGGACATTTGTGCCAGGGAAGGTTCGGATTGGATATGAGGAAACATTTCTTCACAGAAAGGGCTGTTGGGCATTGGAACAGGCTGTCCAGGGCAGTGGTGGAGTCACCATCCCTGGAGATGTTTAAAAGACATATAGTTTTAGCTCTTAGGGACATGGTTTAGTGCTAGATTTAGGTTATGGTTGGACTTCATGGTCTTAAAGGTCTCTTCCAACCAAAATTATTCTGCGATTCCATGATATTGGGCTGCCCTGTGCCCTGGGAGTGGGGCAAAGGTTGTTGACGGATCTCCAGGGCTGTCACAACAGCACTGGGGTGTGAAGGGTCTGACAGGAGGGATGAGTTTTGTGGGATGCCCAAGGGCAGACCTAAGGGCTGGTTGTGCAGTCTTGTTGCTTTGTGAATGCACTACGGGGTGGTGCAACCATGCAGGATCATAGAATCATAGGATGTCCTGAATTGGAAGAGATCTGCAAGGATCATTCCGTCCAACTCCTGTTCCTGCACAGGACAACCCCAAAATTCACACCGTGTGTCTGAGGGAATTGTCCAACTGCTTCTTGAACACTGTCAGGCTTGGGGCCATGACACCTCCCTGGGGAACCTGTTACAGTGTCCAGCACCCTCTGGGTGAAGAACCTTTTCCTGATGTCCGACCTAAACTTCTCCTGGCACATCTTCCTGCCATTCCCTCGGGTCTTATCACTGGTCACCAGAAATAAGAGATCTGTGCCTACTCCTCCTCTTCCTCTTGTGAGGAAGCTGTAGGCCATGAGCAGGAACAGAGAGATGGGAGGCAAGGTCTAAAGCTTGTGAAAAGGAGCATGGGGACAGTCAGCATGTAAAGGCGGACAGACAGGGGGATAAGAAAGGGGATGTGGTGATGGCTGGCCTTCTTGCTCTCACTCCCAATGTTGTGGGTATTATAGATTCAGCTTGTGGCTGTGCTGTGTTGCTCCAGCCTTGTCTGCAGCACTGAATGGTCTATCTGTGGTCCCTGGCCCACCTGTCCCTCCAGGGTGAAACCTTAGCTTGATGCTAGGACTTCTGGCTGTGCCAGTTTGGAGTCTGATATATTTTGTCCCCCTGCATGAGAAGATATCTGCTGCTGGAGCCTCTCACATCCCGCTGCTAGGTCCCTGGCCCCAGTGGTGTAAGTGGATCCCTGCAGCTCACGGCTTGTTATGTTTCCCAGCACAGTCTGTGCCGGTTAGAATGCACCTCCAGGAATTTGGAGGTGCTCCCTCCAACAGGGAGGCCCCTGAGTAGGAGATGGCATCTTCTCTCCATGATGTAAGCCCTTGCTGAGCCAAACAGCTCCATGCCCAGGTGATCTGCAAAGGGCTCATCCTTGCATATATCCCTACAGTAAAACCTGTTGCACCATGTAGGTTTCATCCTTCTCCACCTGGAACCTCCTGGGGATGCTCAATTTTATTATGATTGGATGTCCAGGGATGGTGAGGCCATGCAACTCTTGTGGCGTAGCTCCATTTATCAGTGATCCTCCTGCGGCAGGGCTGGTGGTGACCCTGGGGGAAGCCCGTGGGTGGGGGCTGAGCTCAGTGTCATCCCAGCAGGAGGTGGTGATGCATCAGGTGTCAGCCCTGGGTGCCAGCCAGGGTGTCTTCTAACAGCAATCAGGGACCTGGTGCGGCCCTCGGGGTGAGGAAGCCGAGCAGCCCCTGTGGCAGCTGCTCTGCAGGAGGGGAGGGCTGGGAGACGGGGAGGGGGACATCTGAGAGCCAGGCATGGCTTGTGCCCAGCTCCCTGCACCCCAGTGGCAGAGGGCAGCCCTGGGGGGAATGCTTGGATGAGATGTACCTGCCAACCACGCCAGAAAGGATGTGCACCTCCTCAGCACTGGAAAATCATAGAATAGTTTGAGTTGGGAGAGACCTTCAAAGCTCATCTAATTCAGCCTCTGCCATGAGCAGGGACATCTTCACCAGCTCAGGTTGCTCAGAACCCCATCCAGCCTGGCCTGGGATGTCTCCAGGGATGGTTCATCCACCACCTCTCTGGGCAACCTGGGCCAGGCTCTCAACATCCTCATTGTAAAATATTTCTTCCTCACGACCAGCCTGAATTTCCCTTCTTTTGGTTTAAAACATTCACCCCTTGTCCAGTCACAACAGGCCCTGCTAAAAAGTCTGTCCCCACCTTTCTTATCAGCCCCTTTTAAGCACGGAAAGGCTGCAATAAGGTCTCCCTGGAGCTTTTCCTCTCCAGGCTGAACAACCCCAACTCTCTCAGTCTGTCTTCCCAGCAGATCTGTTCCATCCCTCTGATTATTTTTGCGGCCTCCTTTGGCGCTGCTCCAACAGCTCCGTGTCTGTCCTGTGCTGAGGGCTCCAGAGCTTAATGCAGTACTCCAGGTAGGGTCTCAAATGGCCAAGAGGGCTTTTATATGGTTTGGACGCAAGACCAGCTGGACTCTGGAGGATGGTCCAGAGCAGCTTTCTCCCTCAGATCAGTCATGTGCCAGGGTTGGAGCCTGGGTTTCCCTGCAAACACCACTTGCCCTCGTTGCTGGACCCCACAGGCTCCCACAAAAGCTGTTCTTTCTTCTTTCTGGGATCCTGCCCTGTTTTCTATGACAGTAGTCCTGCAAGAAGTCTGGGGGTTCCTGAGTAGCTCTAGGTTGTGGAGTCCTTACGGGACACGTGTAGCGTTCAAGCATCCATGTGCATGTGTGTCCCTATTCACATCTTTGGGGAGGTTTAGATTGGTTATTAGGAAAAATTTCTTCAAAGGAAGGGATATCAGGCATTGGAACAGGCTGCCCAGGGAAGTGGTGGAGTCACCATCCCTGAAGGGGTTTAAAAGACATGTAGATGAGGTTCTTAGGGACATGGATTAGTGCCAGTGTTGGGTTAAAAGTTGGACTTGATGATCTTAAAGGTCTCTTCCAATCAATATAATTCTATGATTCTATATTATGGCTGTGCACATTTTGGGTCCACTCTGTGCAATCTGAGCAGTACAGGTGGCTGCTCAATGCACTTCCTGTGTTCTTGCTTGGCTGGTTTTGGGCACAATTTCCACGTGTCAGAGACCCAGCAAGCTCTTCCCAGACCATCTCCAAGCTGCACTACCCAGGCTTGTATCTGAGACATCCTTGTAGCATTCACTCACTTCTTCAATTTTCTTGTGCCCAGACACAATCACAGTTCAAATCATGACCTAATCTTGGATGTGGACCTCTTTGTTTTAAAAAGCAGACATTTCCCCAAATTTAGCAATATTTAAGCCAACTCAGAAAAGCTGTGCTGCCCCAGAACTGTCTTGGTTCTGGAAACAGGACCAGATGTATATTTTTTTCACTCTTTTCTTCTCCCCAGCATCCCTGACTTGTCTGTGCTCAACACGGTCCAGCTGACATGCTGATGTTTCTATGCAAAGATCTTTCTTGTTACGAAGAAGGTTTTCAGCCTCATGCCATGCTTTGCTTTTCTCCCTTGCAATTCCTTTTCCACATCCAGAAGAGGTCCCTTCTCCATGAGATAAGTCTACAGTTTCAGCCAAACTCCTCTAATGAAAAGCTCTTCATAAGAATCCATCGTACATTCATCTCCAGGAACTCCACACACAGATTACTAGGAGGGACGTAACGTAATCATTTCAGGGTCACCCCTGTGCCCATGTGGTGCCTTTATTGCTTTTACTGGACTTTATCCCAAAAGCAGTAGAATTTTGCCTTATTGCAGCGGATGAACCCATTTCAGCACCTTTTTGGAGAAAAGTTGCTTTCTTGGTTACACACGACCTGGAGCCTGCCTCTGCTCTCTTTTCAGGGTTGTGTTCACAATTAGCAGCCCAAGAAGGTCTCCTTGGGGCAGCCATGAACATCCATGATTTTTTGGGGCACCTGCCCAACAAAACTTGTTGAGAACTTAGATTTTGATGAATCAGAGCTCAGGTCTGTGAGACAGTGAAATTACAGCAATGTGCTTGGTGAAACCTCTTGGCACCTTGACCTTCCTGCTGCCTGGTTAAAGAAATGTCTTGGGGTACATGGGTTGTCCAGATCCTCACATTCAAGGGTTTCATTGGGGTTAAACTGACCACCAAATTAATCACTGTTGGCTCCTTCTACAGTCAAGGTAGAGAGATTATTTTTACCATCATCCCATCCCCACACCTGAATTTACAGGTCTGAGAGTTTTAATTACAGCGCAGCCTTTTCCCTCTGGAGTAATGACTTTTGCAGTAATGGCCTGTCCCCTCATCCATCCTTTGTGTTTCTACATAACCCTTCCCCCAAGCAGCAGGTGCAAGCATCTCTATCCAGCACACAGGGAAATCTAAAATCCAGGTCCCCTAAAGTAAGTGTAATCGCAAGGGTCATTTTCAACTCTGCAGATGCTAAATCGCGCTCTGCTGACTGCTGGAAAAACCTCTCCCTCTCCCTCCCAATCCATGCAAAAGTTTTGCAAGAGCAGCAAATCCCCTGATAACCCTCCTATGCTGGAAGCAAAGCCTTCCCCAACTCAGCGCACCAATAAGTGTGCACAGCCAGCTCTGCAGAACATCAGCTTTGGTGATATCCCTCTGTTTCCCTCTCTGCTTGGAGCTCCAGGCAAGTGCCACACTTCTGAGACAGCCTCTTTCTTTACGTCCTAATTCAGGGCAGTTTGCAAAAGGATTAGTTTCTGTTTGAAGGGCTTTTTTAATTTTATTTTATTTTTCATGCTCGAGGAAAGAATCTAGGCAGAAGAAGCAGACTGAAGGAGAGAAGAGTCTTGCATGGTGCCCTCTCATATCCAGTCAAGCTGATGGTGTGAGTGAGATCTCACTTGTGTTGGACCAGGTCTAGTGGGCTCAATAGCCCCAGAGTCACTGCTGGATAAGGCACAGCCCAAGTCCAGCTCTATATGGGAATAATTTAAGTCACTTGTCATGCAAGTTGTTTGAACTGATCTTGGTACAGGTCGTGATGAACATCATTTGAGACTGCAGCTCAAATCCTGGGATCATTTTTGGGCCCTTCATTACAAAAAAGCCCTTGAGGTGCTGAGCTAGTTCAGAGAAGGGAACGGAGCTAGTGAGGGGCTGGAGCACAAGTGTGATGGGAGCGGCTGAGGGACCTGGGGGGTTCAGCTGGAGAACAGGAGCTGAGGGGAGACCTTCTGATCTCTGAACTGCCTGAAAGGAGCTTGGAGCCAGGGGGGGTCAGTTTCTTCCCCCAAGCAATAAGTGACTGGATGAGAGGAAATGGCCTCAAGTTGTGTCAGAGGAGGTTTTAGATTGGATATTAGGAAACAGCCCGATCCTTGCTGCCCTCCAGCAAAAGTACTGAAGATTTTTTTTCATAGTTCCAGCTCCCTGAGCATCTTCCATGCTTTGCAAGCCAAATTGCTCCCTTTTTCCTGAAGCACAGGAGGGACCCATGCTCTTGAGCAAGTTACATGGCCTCCTACTGTATCATGAGCTTTGCCACTGATCTCCATCAACCAGTTTAAATCCAGTAGCAAGTCCCTAAGTTGGTCCATGGTTTCTTTTCCTGGTTGTTGGATTCTGGCGCAGGCTTCTGTCTTGAAGCTGTGCATCAAGACCTCATACTAGTTTAGCATAAAATATTGCATTTCCAAGGACAGTTTTACAGCCTGTGGCCACTAAGTTGACCATGAGAAATTCCACTTCTGTCTTCTTCCAGGTATCTCTTCATCTGGGCTCTGATGTGTAGTGCACAGCCTGTTCATGATATCCTATGGAAAATCACACAGAAGGGTCTGATGGGTACCAGGAGCAACGCAGGAGCATCAGCCTGGGGTTGAGCCTGAAGGAGTAGGAGGGAAGACAGAGGCAGGTAAGCCCTGTGGCATGTTGGTTTGGGTATCAACTCAAGCACGTTTGTGCTCCAGTGGGCTGGGCAGATGGAGGAGGCTCTACTTAGCAAGTAGAGCTTGCCTTCAGCAGGGATTGGATCAGATATAGTAGGGTGTATGCGTCTGACCAAAGCCTTCCCAAACACCACTGGCTTTGCAAACTGCGATTGAAGAGAGATCCCAGGGCTTCTGGCTCTGTTGGAGACCCCAATGCTGAGTCCAAGTAGACCCATCCCAAGGACACCACTGCTCACAGTGTGCTGAGGGACTCCACGATGGGTATCTGCTCTCTTTGTGTCTGTGCTTTCTTGCTGTCTTCTCCCAGCTCCTTTGCTCCTTCCACATTGCCCCAGTGACCTCAAGCATTCCTGATCCCAAGGAGTCCTCTCAGGGACAGAGCCTTGGCTGGGCTGTCTGGCTGCTTTTCTGCCCTTTATGCTGATTTCCACAGTGATTCCTGTTTCATCTCCCTCATTCTGCTGAGGTCTGTAGTGATTTAGTGCAAGCAATCATTACAACCCAGTATCTTCTTCAGGCTCACCACCAACCTTGTCTCAATCTTCTCATGTGTGCAGGAGCATCCTGAATTCAAATACTCCCTAACTACTGAAAGTTCAGCTGAACTGTGTGCAATTCAGAGTTTCACAGTATAAAAAGGATATTAAGCTACTGGAGAGTGTCCAGAAGAGGCCACAAAATTTGCGAAGGGTTTGGAGGGGAAGTTGTATGAGGAGCAGCTAAAATCACTTGGTTTGTTCAGCCTGGAGAAGAGGACACTGAGGGGAGACCTCATTGCGATCTACAGCTTCTTCACAATGGGAGAGAAAGGGCAGGTGCTGAGGTCTTCTCTTGGGTGAACAACGACGGAACTCGAGGGAATGGCAGGAAGATGTGCCAGGGGAAGGTCAGTTGGACATTAGGAAAAGGTTCTTCACCCAGAGGATGCCGGAGCACTCGAAGAGGCTTCCCAGGGAGGTATCATGGCCCCAAGCCTGACAGTGTTCAAGAAGAGACTGGACAACGCCCTCAGACACATGATATGAATTTTGGTGAATATGCAGGGACAGGATTTGGACTTGATGATCCTTGTGCTCCCTTCCAGCTGGGAACATTTTCTGATTCTATGGACTGCCTAAAAAGTGCTGCCTCTGGCCAAAATTGCCTTTAAACCCTCAGTTCAAATCCCCACGGTCCTGCAGCAACTGAGTGGCTCCACCAGGTGAGCATTTTCCCGCCTACACCCTGCCCAAAAGCCCTGAAGCTTTTATCTGTTCATCTTTGAATAAACCTCACAGCACCCCATCTCCTCCCTGTCCCAGCTGGGCAGCTCCTTCCAGCTCTCCAGCTCAGACACCGAAGCGAGTGCAGCCTCGGGTCAAGTGTAATCATTTTTATAGAGCTGGGGATCAATAGCCGCTTGAGATAAATGCTGTGTGTCAGAACCACTCCCCCTCAGATCCTGGAAAGCCCAAAGCGACACGACATGAAAGAGCACTTACTATATTACTACTGCAAGGCAGATGGAGGGGCCAGAGCTCCGTGCCAGATGCTCGGCCAGAGCTTCAGGAGGGGTGGCAGGATTTGTGCATGGCCTCTCTGTGGGTAGAGGAGAGCATCCCTACCACTGCACAACCTTCCCCTCTGCCCATCTTTCCCTGACCTGAAGGTACATCCCGTTTTACAGAGTGTAAACCTCGCCTGCAAGGACACCTGGGGCTCAGTACCTTCATCCCAAGCCAACAGGTAAGGAATCATATAGATACATACAGACTTAACACTGTTCTGCTCCAAACCCTCTCTTTGGCACGTTTTTTTTTATGGTATATAGTCTCTACAGCCTGTTTGGCTCTGCAGTGTCGCTGTGGGCCGTTAGAAGAGCTATAGTCCCCCCTCAGCTGAAATTGCTGGAGATGGACACATAGATCCAGCCCCTGCAAAGCACTTTGGGATGAGGTGTGGTGTGTCAACAGGAAAACTCCAGAAACACTCTAATCTGGGTAATAATTCTTCTCAGATGGAACAAAATTTACTTTGGGCAATTGATGGTTTGAAGAGGAAAATGTCAGGATGTGACAGAGGAGGCTGGATGGGTACATATTCTGACCACTATCCTTTTATTCTCGCACGATGTTTTCTGTGGTGCGGTGTGGTTGGTCTGTGGCTTGTTATGGATGTGTTGCGTTTGCCAAAGTGGATAGAGAGCCTTGTCATCTGGACCTTTTGCCTCCCTCTCCCTTTCTCTGTCTCTGGCCCCTCTGTAGTTATTGTGATGGAGTTGTGCTCAGGAGCTCAGTGCAGGGAATTTCTAAGTGCTCAGAGGTATCTGTTCTGCATGGGGAGCAAGAGCTCATATCACTCTCTCCACCATGTGTATGTATGTCTTGTCCAGAACATTCCGAGATGGAGTTGATTCTTAGCCCTCCATAGCCTGGCCCAGCTTAGCTTGGGAAATAAAAACTGATGCTTGGCCTGGTAACATGTAGCATCATAATGTTAGTGTAGGAGTCCGAGGAATGGACAAACAGTGGATCTCGTGATTGCCAACCACCCCTGTGTATGTTCCGTATTCATCTATCTTACTGGTTTCTTGTGGTGGTGGCCATGAGAGTATCGCTGCAATATCATAGAATCACAGAATAGTTTGGGTTGGAAGGGACCTTCAAAGCTCATCCAGTCCACCGCCTGCCATGAACAGGGACATCTTCACCAGCTCAGGTTGCTCAGAGCCCCGTCCAGCCTGGCCTGAAGTGTCTCCAGGGATGGTTCATCCACCACCTCTCTGGGCAACCTGGGCCAGGGTTTCACCACCCTCAGTGTACAAAATTTCTTCCTCATGTCCAGCCTGATTCTCCCTTCCTTTTGTTTAAAACCATCACCACTTGTCCTATCAGAACCCACCCTGCTAAAAAGTTTGTCCCCACCTTTCTTATCGGCCCCTTTTAAGCACTGAAAGGTCACAATAGGGTCTCCCCAGAGTCTTCTCTTCTCCAGGCTAAACAACCCCAGCTTTTCAACCTTTCCTCATAGCAGAGCTGTTCTATCTCTCTGATTATTTTTGTGGCCTCCTCCTGACCCTCTCCAACAGTAGGAGTTGAGGAACTGGAGAAGCAGAGATCTCCATGGACATTTGATCTTTCCAGGTGGGATAGTGTAGATTTATAGTTAGATTTAGGGTCTGCAAGACTGCATCCTTTTGAAAAAGAAATCATTCTCCATTGCAACAGAGATCAGTTCTTAGTCTTTGCACCAATCCCATTGCTTCCCAACAACAATCAGGGTGGAGATAAAGGGGAGCAAGACTGGGTTAATGTCATAAAGAAATGAAAATGGGTGAACATGCTGAGCAAATACACATGCAACCACCTTTCAAAGCAGAAAAGCTTTAGGCAGCCTAAATGTTTCAGATCTGTATAACTGGGAACTGAAATGAACTGACAATAGTCAGGATGTATGGGGAACCCATCCATCTCCCCTCCATCCATTTCTGGTTAGTTTATCCATTCACCCGTCCATACATCAAACCATTTCTAATCCATCCTCTCAGCACTGCAGAGGAAGATTTGACAGGCGGAGATGGAAAGTGCCAGGTCATCACTTCTATTATTGTTGCAAATGAATTTTATGCATGTATATTTAGGTACGTATATATGCTCCACTGTTATTTATGAAAGAAAGACATTTAAATCCATCAGAGGTATCACTGTGGCCAAGATCTTATCAAACAAAAAAAGCATTACAGAACAGAGAAGCTCTCCAAGCCCAGAGTCCCATTCTCTGTCTGTCTCCTTTCACTGCCACCATGCAGTGACTTTGGAGTTATTTCCATGTGAATTCCTTATGGCAGAGGTGAAGCTTCATCAGCATCCGTGGGCTACAACTGAGAATATGCCTCCTTGCCCTCTTTGGCCCAATGAGACCCTAGTAGGATATCTGAACCTTATGTTTGCTCTGACAAGGTTGCCAGGTTTTCATCTCCCAGGGTGCTGCAGATGCACCTGTGAGAGAGTCGTGGTGATCTACTGTCAGCCCTGTCAGCCTTGCATTTGATCCCAGGGGATGTTTTCCCAGTGAAACACTCCTTCCCCACTTCTGCTTCTGTTGGGGCTGGGCAGATTGAGCTGGGTCTGTTTCTCCATGTGTCTCCCTAAGGGCCCCATTCCACCTCTGATCATCCATAGAATAGTTTTGGTTGGAAAAGACCCTCAAGCTCATTGAGTCCAATCATTAACCTAACCCTGGCACTAAACCATGTCCCTAAGAACCTAATCTCCTCATCTGTTCAACCCCTCCAGGGATGGTAACTCCACCACTGCCTTCGGCAGCCTGTTCCAATTCTTGACAACCCTTTCCAGGAAGAAATTCTTCCTAATATCCAATCTAAACCTCCCTTGGTGCAACTTGAGGCCATTTCTTCTTGTTCTGTCACTTTTTCCTTGGCAGAAGAGGCCAACATTGTCCATGCTCCAAGCTCCTTTCAGGCAGTTCAGAGATCAGAAGGTCTCCCTTCAGCCTCCTGTTCTCCAGGCTGAACCCCCCAGGTCCCTCAGCCACTCCCATCACACTTGTGCTCCAGCCCCTTCAACAGCTCTGCTGCCATTCTCTGAACTCCAGCACTCCAATGTCAACCATGGGTGGCTTTGTGGCTCACAGGGTAGACCCTGACCACACTCGAAAACCAGGTCTGGGACAGGGCTGTGCAAACCCCCAGACAACCTGCTCAGCGGCCGCTGGAAGCAGCAGGAATCTGGGCATGGCCTCTCCCTCCCGTCCCCTGCTGACAGCCTGCAGTTAAATATCGACAAGGGAGGACTGTTTTTAAGGGCTAATATTATGAGCAATCATCAAGGAACGCGGGGATGCCACTATCTCATCCAATATCCTGTCTCTGAGAGCATCCCCTCCCATCTGCCTCAGAGGAAGGAGTCAGCCCCTGTAATGGACACTTATCCAATAATATGCCAATGGGGGCAGTTTCTTGCTAACCTCAAGTGGTTCCTGTTTGGCGTGTGTCCTGAAACACAACACTGACATCCTTCATAAATATTTATCCCAGCTGCTGGGGCCGCGTAGGAGATGTTTGACTATCTACCGCCTTTGCGGGTGTTTCCAAAGCACTTGTTTCCAAGAGACCCAGTGCCCCTGGTGCACTCAGGGCAAAGTGCAGCTCCTGAGTCAGCTCTGATCTGCTGCCACAAAACTCTTCAGGGAGGAAACACACCTGGGAACATGTTGGGGTGTAGCCACTGTCATCTGGATTTGCCTACTAACCAGGACCGTGGCACGGACCTTCAGTCACTGTCTCTGGGGGGGTTCAGACTGGAGAACAGGAGCTGAGGAGAGACCTTCTCACTCTCTAAAACTGCTTGAAAGGAGGTTGGAGCCAGGGGGGATTGGGCTCTGCTCCCAAGGAACAAGTGATAGGATAACAGGAAAGGGTCTCAAGTTGCACCAGGGGAGGTTTAGATTGTATACTGGGAAAAATTTATTCCTGGAAAGGGCTGTCGGGCATTGGAACAGGCTGCCCAGGGCAGTGGTGGAGTCACCATCTCTGGAGGGGTTTAAAAGACACGTTGACAAGGTTCTGAGGGACATGGGTTAGTGCCAGTATTGGGATAACAGTTGGACTCGATGATCTTGAGGGTCTCTTCTAACCAAAATGATTCTGTGATTCTATGATTCTAATTCTCAGCCCAGACCTTAATAGAGTTTCCACCTGGGCTGGCTGCCATGGACCTGGGTGGCTTGTGGGCACAGTGAGGGGCTGGCAGAGGCCAAAGTGGTGGTTTCCCTGACAAGTTCTATGGATGAGGCCACCATACTGATCTGCTGGTGGAGGCAATCAAATGTCGCGCACCAGGGCTCGACCCGTGTGTCTCCAGGGGTCTGGAAGGGATTACTCAAGGGGACTGGGAGGACAGGGAGCAGGGAGGAGGGCAGGGCTCCAAAGACCCCATTTTTTCCTGTGTTAGAGGCTCTTCTGGCATGGTATGTGAACAGGACATGCTCCATGGTGTGATCTGTGCTGTCTCAGGGGACCCTTCCGCGTGTTGCAATATCCAGTCTGTGCATTGCAATGTGTGGGGACACAAGGCAATCCTCCTGCTCCCCTCTGCTGACATTTTGGGAGAATATTGCTTTGATTTCTGCTAGCAGACAGACTCTTCTCCCCCTGTTTTTCTCCCTGGGGTGCTCTGATCTTCCTCCAGTTGACACACAGCAGGCAGTCACAGCCGAGTCCAAGAGGACCCTGGGTAGACACCAGACTTTCCCATATCCCACAGCTGGACCCTTCCCCCTCCTGCTTTTGGACAGAAGCAGCTCATTTGTAGTGTGGGGGTGCAAGGGTTAAGCCACCCCTCTTGCCCTTGTCCTCTTGGAGCAATGAATTAATCTCATCACTCAGGCCAGGTCCTCCAGAGCAGCACCCAACGCAACCCTCCCTCCCTCAGCTCCTGGGGGCAGCCAAGCCTGAAGCCCCTCTCACTTCCCACCAGCGCGAACAATGTTATTCTGCATCGAGGCAATTACCTCCATCTAATTAAAACATAGGCATGTGCCATCCCTCAATGACACAGGGGTGGATGTGGCGGGGAGTGGGGGAGGCTGCTGCTCTTTTGACTTATCCCCCTTTTTTCCAGACCTCCTCCACCTCCTCCACCTCCCTGCATGTCTCCCCTCCCCAGTTCTGTGGGGGACTTTGCTATGGGGTTGTTCCCCAGGAAGCCACAGAAAGCTCAGCAAGGTGGGTAGGGGGGAGGAAGAATAGGAGGAAGGGTAGAAAATAGATTGATGATAATGATTTCGCAGAAGGTACTGCTGTACTTGTGTGTGTGTGTGTGCGTTTGTGTGCTCATGCACATCAGCTCCGGGGGTCTTTGTCCCATCCTTTCCTCCCACCCCTCCCCTACAACGCTTTAACAGCCATTCAGCTCGAGAAAAGCTCTTGATTGACTTTAAATGTAATTAAATTGTAAGCATGCTGAGTGGCATAATTCAGGGAGGTTTCATTGCCCATCAGAGAGCGTGAGGGAGTGGAGACAGAGGCATGTTAATAGTGCACTTTTTATTGGTGTGCAATTGGAAGAGGTTCAGGGGATTTGTGGGGAGGGAGATGTTTGTGGAGGAGCCTTGGACCAGGCAGGGGGTGTTGGGGTCAGGGGTCAGGAGGTGAGTTTGGGTTTTTTAGCTTCAATCTCAAAGGTCCTAGAAGGAATGGGGGGGTGTCCCATAGTAAGTCAGGTAGGGTGTCCCCATGGGAGCATCTTTGGGTCAGTCCCTGAGGGATGCAGGGATTCAGACCACCTTGTTGCTTTCCAAAGGCTTTGGTTTCTTGCAACTCATGTACTTTTTTAGTGCTTTTACCAGAAAACACTTCTGCTATTACCTCTAGAGAAGAAACTGGGTAAATATGTCCCTGTGGGAGAGATTCTTCTACCAGTTTTGTTAAGCACTGCTGTACAGCTAAAACCTCTTAGATACAGGCTCCAAGTTGAAGGTATGATCCTCTGTACAAGTACTACTGTTATAGAAGCTTAGGGAAACTTATCACATTGTTATGCATTTCTTTGTTTCTCCTCCTTTCTAAAATCCCTGGTATGATTTCTTGCTGAGCAGTTGGGGTTTGCAGTGTTTATGGGGTTCAGTGGGGTGATCTGTACAACTTATATATTGATTTAAAATTGCATAGGGCTTCAGGCTGCCCCTAATCCCAGAACAGACAGCTCCACACTTGGCTAAATGCAGAGCAACTCTGGAGAATTTCTGCACTGCAAGAAAAGACCTAGCAGGCATTCACTTGGTGTAATGCAAGGGGAACTGGGGGCACATCCTAGCTCTTCACTGGAGAAACAAGATGCACAATGTAGACATCAGTGTTATTGAAAGATGCTCTGCAGAACCTGAGGAGGTTGGAGGGGACTTCAAAGTTCATAACTGATGCTTTTGGAAGCTCTGCTGTCACTGCCTTGTCTGCAGATGCTGGTCATTGCAAAAAAAGGATTCAGAGGTATGATGGAACCCTCCTGTCTCTAACCTGTGGGACACAAGCCTAGATGAGTTTTACTGAGCTGTGCTTAAGACTGGATTTGGAAGCGTTAGAAGCAGAGACACCATGAGACCTGGGGAAGGTTCTGTTGGTCCACACTGGTGCACACAGGTGTGTCTGCATGTGTGTCAGCTGCTGAGCACTATCAGCAGTGAGGACAAGGCATAAGCACTGGCTATACAGACAAGTATTTCTGTAAGGTCTACAACAGGTTTTGGAAATTGTGCTAATTACTTAAAATGTATGCTTGGGCATGGTCTTGATTGTTCAGAGCCAAAACACCTGGATTCTTCTTTGTTCTCAGACTCTGCACTTCTGCTTGAGTGTCAGAGTCTGCCAGTTTTGTGATCTATGGCAAGTCAGAGTCTCCTCTTCCACCTGGTTTTTGTCATCTGTCATGTTGGGATGTGATGCCCCAGTTCTTATGGTGCCTTCAGATCCATGGGTGAAAACGTGGGAAATGGGCTGTGGATCAGTATTTGGTTGGGAACAAAGGCATGGCTGAAAGATTTGGGAGGGCAGAAGGTGTGGCTTTCAGAAAGGAAGCATCTCAGGTGGCATTTCTTGTGGTGGAATTTGGTTTAGGGACTGTGTTTCCAGAGAGAGGAAGGCACCTCAGAGTTTATTGCATGTGCACTGAGAGGCACATGTTACCTGGTAGGGGAGCTCTGAACCACCTGCAGAATTTAAAGGAGAACCACAGGGCCATGAGACCTGAAGACCACATCCTCTGTCACCTGCTGGTTTGTCCTCTTCTTAAATTCCCAGGTTTGGAGGTCTGCCTGGGCCAAGGTCTGTCCTTATGACATCTTGCATGGTGCTTTGCTCATTGCCACAGAAATATCACCTCTCCATTGCTGCTTTACCTGACATGGAAGAAGGTCAAAGCCAGGCTAGATGGGGGTCTGAGCAGCATGATCCAGGTGAAGATGTCCCTGCTTATTGTAGGGGGGTTGGACTAGATGAGCTTTGAAGGTTGCTTCCAACCCAAACTACCATGTGATTCTATGATTCTGTGATCCTTAGAACAACGCAACTCATGCATCAAGGTTGTCAGTTGAAGCCCCTCAAGATGGATTTACTCTTGATGCTCTTTGTTCCCATGGCCACCCAGGAGCCTGGGGTTTTGTGAGACCACCAACAGCCCAGTTGAGCCCATGGAGTGGAGAGTGGGAGATCCAGAGATTCAGTCAGCCGGGCCGTGGGAAGCAGTGCCAGGCATGGAGTGGGTCCCTGTGCCTAGTTAGGCCAGGCAGAGCCCGCTGGAGCGGCTGATGGGGCGAGGGGGTGGGGAGCGGATTAAAATTCTCGTTTCTTCACGCTGGGTGAGAATGATACAGTGGATTAGGCTGGGAGCTGCTCCTGGCTGCGGTGCTCTGCTGAATTAGCAACATGTTTGAACGAGATAAAAGGGGCAGCTTACCCCATCGCCCTCGTTCCACTAATCCCACTACAGCTGTGAAATGAATAGCAGCAGATCCGCTTTACTCCCTTCACTGACTATTTTCTACACTTGAGACCGATGCAGCTCCGTGCCACTTTACCAAACCTGGCCCCGCAGGCCTATTCCTGCTCCGGCCAGATGCTCACTCTTCTGTGGAGGCCACCTATCCTAGGCCCTCTTGGGACAGGGGACTCTTGATTGAGCATGGAAAAACAGAAAGTTGGTTGGTTGATGTGGACAGAACCTGTCTACCTCTCCATGGCCTTACAAGGGTCCTTGTCACCTTAGTGTCCAGCCACCGATGTGCTGGAGGAGGGAAAAGGCAACCCTGTTGTAGCAGGTCAGCTCAGCAGTGTGTAGCTGGTGGGTGTTTCTACTGCTTCTCACTGGGAGTCTGTTAGCCCACTATGAGCCAGCGTGTACCCAGGTGATCAAAAAGGCCACCAGAATCCTAGCTTGTATGAGAAATAGTGCAGCCAGCAGGACCAGGGCAATGATTGTCCCCCTGTACTGGGTACTGGAGGGGTTGCATCTTGAATCCTGGGGTCAGTTTTGGGCACCTCATGACAAGAAAGCCCTTGAGGTGCTGGAGCAAGTTCAGAGAAGGGAATGGAGCCGGTGAGGGGCTGGAGCACAAGTGTGATGGGAGCAGCTGCGGGACCTGGGGGGTTCAGCCTGGAGAACAGGAGCTGAGGGGAGACCTTCTGATCTCTGAACTGCCTGGAAGGAGCTTGGAGCCGGGGCGGGGGTCAGGCTCTGCTCCCCAGGAACAAGCGCCAGGACCAGAGGAAATGGCCTCAAGTTGCGCCAGGGGAGGTTTAGGTTGGTTATTGGGAAAAATTTATTCCTGGAAAGAGTTGTCAGGCATTGGAACAGGCTGCCCAGGGCAGTGGTGGAGTCTACCATGTGAAGCACATGAAGAAAGACAAAATATTGTTTTCCAAGACATGCAAGTCACTTCTGAATGTTTGCATTTTGGGGAAGTCAAAGTTTTCTTTATAAATGGGACAATATTCAAGAAGCAATTAGACAATGCCCTCAGGCACATGGTGTGAATTTTGGGGTTGTCCTATGCACGGAAGGGAGTTGGACTCGATGATCCTTGTGGATGCCTTCCAACTCAGGACATTCTATGATTCTATGATCCCTGGTCCCACCCTACTGCAGAGGAATCATAGAATCACAGAACAGTTTGGGTTGGAAGGCACCTTCCAAGCTTACCCAGTCCAACCCCTGCCATGAACAGGGACATCACCCAGATCAGGTTGCTCAGAGCCCCATCCAGCCTGGCCTGGGATGTCTCCAGGGATGGGGCATCCCACACATCTCTGGGCAATCTGGGCCAGTGTTTTACCACCTTCATTGTAAAAAATTTCTTCTTCCTGTCTAGAATCACCCTGGGTGATCCAGAGCTGCAATTAGTTTATGCTTTTCTGCAGTTGTGGCCTAACTTCAACATGATGAGTTTGAAAGCTCTTGCCTGATGAGCAATTCTGATTTCCTCATCTCCAGGTGTGGCTGGTCCCAGACGCAGCCACTGAAGAAGAGCCTCCTAACAGCAAGGTGAGGCTGATGGTCTGGCCCTGGCCTGGGTTTGCATGTTGGGTTGGATTCATCTCCCTTAAAGTTTGTTAGCATAGAGTTTAAAGCACCATCTGCAGAAGGCAGCACTGGATCCCTTGGGTAGAAGGGATGGTGGTGTGAGGGTGTCCTGAACAGAGGTGACACCTTGCCCAAGAGTCTCTATCTGTTCTTGTCCACTGCTCGGACAATCAGATGAAGGTGCACACCTGCATTTGAACATCCATCTTAAAAGGTGGGTTCTGTCTGTGTGTCATTACCCACAGTTCCCCTCTGCATCCCACTGCCCCACAGTCCCCAGCGAGGTGGCATCCTTCACATTATCAATTTCAAAGACGTCTCTATTAACAGGACAATGGAAGAATAAGCACTTTCCTTTATTCATTTACTCGCTGTCTGATAATATCATATTGATGATAATTTTCCTTTAATGGACCATTTGCAGTAATTATGATGCAGCGGGTGAGTAATTGTATCTGACGCCTGATGCCTTCTACGTAACTCTGCAAACTTAATTCACTTGATTGTCTGGGAGGGAAGGAGAGGAGTGAGACAGAGAGAAGATTGTCTCACAGCCCTCTCTCCCTTCCCAAATGGTCAGTAGAGCAAGTTATTGCTTCTTGTGCCTCTGAAGAACGCTCTCCAGTGCCTCTTGTTCTGTAAGGTGATATGTCCCTTTTCTCTTTCTTCCCTTTTCTACTAGTTCACAAATTTGCCTTATTGTTTCCTGTGCAAACTCATGTTCCCAGTTTTTGAACTCCAGCATGAGTTTCCACCTTGCTTGTTGGGTGCTTTTTCCCATCACCTACCATCAAGCTCTCCACTTGGATGAAGCAGATAGTGAAGGCTTCCTTTTCTGCACACACCACTTTTCACTCTCTTTGCATGAGGTTTTTGGTTTCTGGAGGGACTGTAGTCTGTTTCCTTCATGAGATCTGTCCCACAGGAAGTCCAGGCAGGGGTATTGCTGCATTTTCATTACGTATATGATAGCAACACCTCAAAGAGAGACTCTTCCATGCCCTGAGCCTTGCAAAGCCAAAGGAGAAATGGATTCCCTGCCCTAAATGCTAGGCTTCCTGGCTACAGCAGTGTGGGGTGACCTCCATCAGCTGTTGCTACATTGGAATCATTCCACCCAGGCTTGTCTTGGTGTCTTCTTTTAAAAAGCACTAATTAGCCTTGTCAGACCTGGGATAGTCCCATGTACAGACTCTCCGAACTGTTCCTTCCTGCTCTATGGCTTGCTGGCACTATGTGGGGAACAAATAGCAGACCTCCAAAGTGACAGAATCATAGAATAGTTTGGTTGGAAGGGAACTTCAAAGCTCATCCTGTCCAACCCTGTGCAACAAGCAGGAACATCGTTACCCAGCTCAGGTTGCTCAGAGCCTTTGATGCTGTCCAAAGGCTCATCCAGCCCAGTCCTTCTCTGTGGCTCATCTACTTGTCTTTGGATATTTTCCAGATATTATCCAGATTTTGAGAGTGGTAAAATACTGGTCCAGATTGCCCAGAGGGGTGGTGGATGCCCCACCCCTGAAGACAACCCAGACCAGGCTGGACAGGGCTCTGAGCAACCTGATCTGGGTGAAGATGTCCCTGTTCATGGCAGGGGGTTGGACTGGATGACCTTCAAAGGTCCCTTTCAATTCAAACCATTCTATGATTCTATTCTATGATTTTGTGCTTCACAGGATTGGTGGGAGTGTGGACCAGACCCTCATGTTATCTCACTGCTGTGTTGACCTTCTTTGTCCACACCTGGTCCAGATGCAATGCTGCTTCAAGTGATATTCTGGCAATCCACCCATGATTACCTTCCCATCTTCCCTGCTGCTTGCATAGGGTAACATCTGGAGATGGTGAGGTGGGGTGATCTTTGCAGACGAGCAGTGGTTGGAGAGATGGTATGGGGCCTCCAGGTGAAATGCTATCATTAAAAGAAGTAAAAAAACAATTGAAATCTCTTCCCTTCCAACTTCCCAGGCTACCCGAGTCCCTCCAGTTTCCAGGCAGTCAACAGCACTTCTGTTGAATACCTTGCGTAGGACAGGAGGATGGGCTTCAGGGTACAGCTGCTTGTCATCTGTCACTTTGGGCTGTGATACCTCAGTTCTTACAGCACTTTGAGATCCATGGGTGAAAATGAGTTGATGATGGCTAGATGTGGCTGGGGAGAAATTCTGGACTCCTATCCTTCTTCTGTCCACATCTTTCCATGCAAAACATACAGCAGACAGAGTCTGTGTATGCTGCATCATGGTCTTGACACTGACCCAGCTCAGTCTTGATCAGATGATGGTCCTTCCCTTTGAGTCCTTCTCTGCAGGCAAGAGGGATCTCAGGAAATGAGCCTCTGAAAGGCTTCACGTTCAGAGCACTTCTGTGAAAAAAAACCCCACGTTCCCATGCTGTGGTCCGGTCCTAAATTCCATGGGAAAGCTCTGTGGATGAACTCAAGTGCCAGAACCAGGAGCTGTGCTCGAGGGAAAAATAAGCCACAGCATGATCTGATTATCTGCGAGTAGGGTGCAGCCAGCAATATATTATATATCTTCGCTCAGGAGAAGGGAACTGGGAAATTGTCCATCCCAGATTTGAAGCTGTTGGCCCAAGTCTCTTTGGAAGCCATGCCAGAACTAGAACCATGTGAGCACAAGGGATTGGCGAGAGGTTGAAGTTGATCAGCTGAGGTTGGGGATGGGCTGAAGTTGTGTGGGGGCTGAACATGGATATTGGTGCACAGTGCAATGCCACCAGCCCTCCTAAATCTGTGGGTCCATCCCCTGGGAGATGGGGCTGCAGGGAGAGGAGCAGAAACCCAGAAGGGAAACTTGGGCAGGCAGAGAATGTGGGTCTGTTCTTAAAGTCGAGCAGATATAAAAACATTAGGTTCATCAGAATTCTAGAAATTGGATTGGAATGGAAATTAATATCTCTTTATACACTTCAGCAGATTGACTATTTGGAAAACAATTGAGTTTGGCCTATTGAGATGTTTGGTTGTGAGCAGGCTGCAATATTTTGTTTCAATTAGAAACACTCCAAGTTGGCTGCAAGTTTTGAATTTTTATTTTCCAAGATGAATTAGACTAGTTGTTCCCAGCTGCAAAATGAAAATGTCTCTTTCAATACATTTCATTCTATTTTTAATTTCTTGGAATTACAAAGGGAACTTTAGCACCAAAAATTCACTGAAATTGAAATGTATCTGAGAAATACTTCAACATCATTAGATCTCAGTTTTTGGCTATAAGAGATTTAAGTAGAAAAATTCTCCCCAACTCCTCTCTGGGAGGTTAGTGAGTGATAAACTTTACAGCTATGTGTACACTGATGTCTTCATACCATTTGCAGCAATCTAGAGAGAAGAACAACCCTTCTCCCGTCTCCTGATTCGCGTCTCAGTCTCACTGAGGGATTCTTTCTGAATTCAGAATTTTCTCCTGGGTTTCATTTTTGCAAATTATCTGTTAAGATAAAAGAAGGTCTTAGATTTTCTCATGTACATGTCTCTGACTATCTACCCATCCACCTCCCTCTATTTCATAGAGCTAAAGCAACTCTCTTTTTGGTCCGGCTTTCCTTACCCATGGGAAATTGTTCATGGGAAAATAAAATGTGATGCTCTTGGGCACATGTGGTTGAGTTTTGCCCCTGTTTCTTGGCAATGTAGTGCTGCAACAAGGAATCCTGGGACTTGTTGCAAGGTTTTCATGGTTCAGACAGCTCCTGGGGGTACTGAACACAGATTACCCCATGCAAATGTCCTCTCCATCTGGGACAAGCATTTGCAATGCTGCTTCTGTCAATCCTGGATGGCTTGAGGTGGCCAACCTCAGCTCTTCATGGTGAGCCAACATGCGAATCTTGGTTGGGACAGCTGGAGACTGTATGTGTCAAACACGTGGCTAATTTAGTACCCCAGATGAAGGCTGCACTCCCATCTCCTGTGTCAGGTGCCTGATTTCCTCATGCATGAGACCATGCTGTAGCAAACAGTGTTACACAGGATGGAGTTGGAAAGCAGCTTAGGAAGGCCGCTTCTAGGGAAGAGAATGGAGTTTCTCTTTGACAAAGCACAGGTCGGGTCCACATGCATCTGGATGTGATGACGAACCAGAGTGTGGAGCTACCTCTGGATGCTGTCCTATCTGGGTGCTGTGTTAAATGCTGCTGTGGGAAGCACAGTCCAGGTGTGTGAGAGCTATAGAATCATATAATGCTCTGAGTTGGAAGGGCCCGCAAAGATCATCGAGTCCAGCTCCTGACCCTGCACAGGACAACGCCAAAATTCACACCATGTGTCTGAGGGCATTGTCCAACTGCTTCTTGAATACTCAGATTTTTTTAGGATTAATGCTTATTCCTCCTCTCCTCTTCTCCATTACTCTTTATAATGGAAAGAATCTTCTTCAGTGAAGGCTGAAGGATACAGACATTTACTGAGAAAAAGAGTCTCCTCTCTCAAAAGCACTAGTCCCCTTGTTGTTCCTGATAGGACTGAAGCCAGCGCTGCCCTTAGTCTGGAGATATTTTGAGAAAATAGTGACTTCTCTTTATTTTTCTGAATTGGACTAAGTGTTTTCCAGCCATTCACAACACTAGAGATCACCACCTTCTCTCACAGGACTGTGGCATCAGTCCTAAAACACAGTTAAAATTGGCAGTGCATAGCAGTAATTACGGAAAAATAAATTACAGGGATGCTACAATTATCCTGGAGCCAAGGACAATAAACCCAGACAGGCAGAGTTAATGTTAAACTTAAAAATTCTGATGCATTAAGATGTAGAATTTCCAAGTATCTGAAGAGTCTTAATTCTGCCCTTGGCCAGACTTTCTAAACTTCCCATCGCATTTCAAGTCATTGAAAATTGGTATAGAATCTATATTTGCATTTTGAGGGTGAATACGAGTATTCTCCCCTATACACTTTCACACAATAAAACCTTTTAAAAATACCAAGGTTATTTTTTTCTCCAATTGATAAGTTCCTGATGGAGGGGAGAAGTATGTTTCCACAGGTCAGGGAAATGTTTATGTCAAATAATGGCAAAAAAAACCCCCAAAAATGAAAGACCAAACCAAGAATCTTACAGTAATAATACCCTCTCCTTCATCCAATCAAATATCACTGAATATTTTAAACTTTTGCACAATTTGGGAGGAAAAACTAGCTGAAGAAAATGGTGCAGCAGGTGCAGTCTTTTGGGAAATGCTGCTCAGATGTGGCTGATTCATTGTCCTGTGAAAAGCTTCTACCTTTCACGTGCCAGGCCAAGAGATCTGGATGAACATCTCCCGGTGACCCTGGGAAGGAATGGAGAAGCGGAGAGAAAGGACTAAGAGCAGATGGGGAAAACCTGAGACAGTGGTGGGATACTCAAGTGTGGCCTGGGATGGACTATGTCCCTAATGGTGGATAAAACAGAGCTGAGCCCCTTCCTTGGTCCTGGGGGCAACCCATGTCTGTATGGTTGAACTCATTGTCTCCTGGAGCAGGATGGTCCCATCCAATCTACCATGAAAGTGGCATTTTGGTGTGTCTTCTTCACCTGGAAAAGCACAACTCCGTGAAAACTTTGATGTACAGAACTTTGAGGAAGGTCTAAAAACGTAAGCTCCTTCCGCCTTTTTGGCCACCACAGCCAGAAGATACTGGAAGAACAAAACTGTGATGGAAATGCCAAGAGCTGGATCAGATTTCCTAGTAAAACTGTACTTTTCACTTCCCCTCACTGAGGAACCATCTTCCTTTCACTCTCTCTCTCTTTTTTTTTTTTTTTAAATGAGGGTTATCTTTTGACGTGTTGATGTGTACATCCACTCAGTTCAAGAAGGACAGGGAACTGCTGGAGGGAGTCCAGCGCAGGGCAACAAAGATGATTAAGGGAGTGGAGCATCTCCCGTGTGAGGAAAGGCTGAGGGAGCTGGGGCTCTTTAGCTTGGAGAAGAGGAGACTGAGGGGTGACCTCATTAATGTTTGCAAATACATAAAGGGTGAGTGTCAGGAGGATGGAGCCAGGCTCTTCTCAGTGACAACCAACAGTAGGGCAAGGGGTAATGGGTTCAAATTGGAACACAGGAGCTTCCACTTAATTTTGAGAAGAAACTTCTTCTCACTAAGGGTAACAGAACACTGGAACAGGCTGCCCAGGGAGGTTGTGGAGTCTCTTACTCTGGAGACATTCAAGACCTGCCTGGACACATTCCTGTGTAGCCTCATCTAAGTGTTCCTGCTCCAGCAGGGGCATTGGGCTAGATGATCTCTTGAGGTCCCTTCCAATCCCTAAAATTCTGTGATTCTGTGATCACCCAGTTTAGGTGTGTTCCAGCTCTCCCTATTTTGACCATTTCACTGGTTTATTTCCTCAGAAATGTCTTGAATCAGGAAACCATCAGTAAGGACTTTTAACCCTCTAAAACTTTGACCTCATATTGTCCTGAATTCCTCAGTTCAGGGTGCCCGTTAATCCCATCTACACTTGCAACAAAAGACTTCTGCACATCACCTTCCATCTCCTTGCATGGGATGCTCTAAGTACAGATGGGATAGACCAAGAACTGGGTCCCATTCTCCTTGCTGGTCCATGTACACCTGTGAATGTCATGATGGTCAAAAGCATTGGGCACTCCTGCTAGAAGATGACCAGGGTGGATGGGCTTGCTCTAGCACAGCTGTGTAGATACACAGAAAGAGTGACAGATATATTTTTTTTGAGAAATGTCAGTTGCCTTCCCAGAGGACATTTGAATATAAGCAAACCTTGTTCCACTGCTCTCGGAGCAGGAAAATCTCTAGGCTTCTCCTTTATCTTTGGCAAAGTGTGGGGTCATGAGAAAGAAGAAACCAAACCAAACCCACTGTCCTGCATCTTGAGACCCTCTTGCAGCTTGACTGCCTCTCCCTTCCCACTCTGCCAATATCTTTCCATTTATGCTGCAACTCTTAATGAGAATGAAGCAACTAATTTGGCCATTCTCGATGTCATTATAACCCAAGCCCACAGCTATGACAAGCCAATAGCACTGAGCTAGTTCTACTGATTATTTTAATCTCATCATATGTCTTTTCTGGTCAATAAACTCCCTCTCAAATCAAATTGTTACTGAACATAACCTGACGCTAATGTCCATTGGACTCTGGGCTATAGCGAATAATGTAGTTTGTCATAATTAAGTGTACTGCCTAATTAATTGAGTGGTCAGGATGCTAATTAGCCAGGTTTATTGAGACTGGAGGAGTATGAAGGGCAATACTGCAGCTCATCAAAAGCACTGCGACTAGAAATAAAGTACATCTCCCTTCCCTCTCCTCTGACAGGCAGACAAA
This sequence comes from Columba livia, assembly GCF_036013475.1. Classification (NCBI taxonomy): domain Eukaryota; kingdom Metazoa; phylum Chordata; class Aves; order Columbiformes; family Columbidae; genus Columba; species Columba livia. The sequence goes on along the minus strand of NC_088603.1, from coordinate 161,070,421 downwards.
TCTGTGCCTGTGTAGATGTGTGGACTCTGAGCAACACCCAGAGATGAAGATGAACAGGGTCATGCTGGTGTCGATGACTTCTTTTCAATGTGGTTCAGGTTTCTTAGCCTTTGCTCCCATTTTCCACCCAATCCTCCAGCTTTGCACCTGGGACGTGGCAACCCTAACTGTACATACAGTCTGGGGGACAAGATGCTGGAAAACAGCTCTGTGGAGAGGGATCTAGAAGTTCTGGTCAACGGGAAGTTGAACATGAGCCAACAGTGTGCCCTGGTAGCCAAGAGGGACCCATGTCCTGGTGCATCCAGCACAGCATCGCCAGCCTGGCAGGGAGGAGATTGTCCTGCTCTGCTCTGCACTGGGGTGGCCTCACCTGGAGCATTCACTGTGTGCAGGGCTGGGGACACAGGATAAAAAGGATCTAAAGCTACTAGAGAGCGTCCAGAAGAGGCTACGAAGCTGGTGAAGGGTTTGGAGGGGAAGCCATATGGGGAGCAGCTAAAGTCGCTTGGTTTGTTCAGCCTGGAGAAGAGGAGTATAAAAGGAGACCTCACAGTGGTCTACATCTTCCTCACAAGGGGAGAAAGAGGGGCAGGCACCGAACTCTTCTCTTTAACGACCAATGCCAGAACCCAAGGGAATCGCAGGAAGACGTGCCGGGGGGGATTCAGGTTGGACATTAGGAAAAGGTTCTTCACCCAGAAGGTGCTGGAGCACTGGAACAGGGTCTTCAGAGACATGTCATGGCCCCAAGCCTGACAGTGTTCAAGAGGAGACTGGACAATATCCTCAGACACATGGTATGAACTGAGGGATTGTCATATGTAGGTACAGGAGTTGGACTCAATGATCCTTGTGGGTAGTAGTTCATGACTTCTCCTACCCAGACTGGTTTTCAGTTCTTTAGTGATGAGTTGTCTAATTCCCAATGCTGAAATTCTCTTTCTCAGAAACCATTTGACTGACCTGAAGCCTCTCTCTGTGGTTCAAACCTAAGGACTTCTTGGTGTCTCCCCATGACCCACAGAGAACATATTTTTCCCTTTCTGTTTTAAGGAACCTTTCACAAGAAGTCAGGAAAATAATAGTGATTGTGCTGGTGAAGGAGGGTCTTCAGCTGAGATCTGGACCCTAGTCCTGGCTCTGCTACCGGTGGCCTTAGGGAAGTTGTGTTGTATCTCAGTTCCTCAACCAACTAATGCTCAAGAGATCTTTCGGGACTCCTGAAGTATTTTCCCATGCACAATATAAAGGCAGGATTGGGAAGAGAGGTGGTACATCTAGCAAATGAAGGAATATTTAATATGGATTTGCAATTCCATTTTTGCAACATGAGGATCTGAGCATGACCAGGGGGATTTAAGGGCTGGAGACGTCCAAGCAGACCCAGGCCACCCCCAATACCTGGCAGTGAGTGATGAGTCTTTATTTCATCTTTGCTTCTGTTTGGGAGTCTTTGAAACCAGAGAGCTGCCAAGGGAGCTGGTGTCTGTGAAGAGTAAATATGGGCTGTTTGAACTGGAGGTGGTAATTTAGAAATAGTCCTGGTGTTCCATGTTGTTGAGGATGCAAGTGTGCCTCAGGATTACAGCCTCCCATGTGATGGAGGTGGACTTTAGCATTCCCTTGGGAGGAATGCTCAGATATTTCCCCCAATTTCTTGGCACAAGAGCATGAGGAGGGATGTAGAGTAAAAAGGTCTTCATCCCCTATCCCTTCTCTCATCCATTCTATGCTTACAAACACTGAACAAGCACAATCTAAAAAATGTTTTCTATCACATTTCTACTCAAGGTGATGAAACTATCCCTGTTTTGGTCAGAATTAAGTGTTTTGCCAAGAAAGAGGCATGCATCCCACCAGCTATAAACAGCATATTGATTTTGTGGGCAGCGTCCATCACCTCTGCCCTCTGGTATCTATTTTAGTGACCAAGTTTCATAAATGCTATAGCAGATTCCCTTCTCTCTTAAATCCATTGCAGGCAGCCAAAGCTTTTGACCTTGCAACTGCCCATCGCTTTCCATGGTCTGTGGCCAGATAGCTCATTTTCCCTCCGATTGCTTTCGGTTTCAAATAAATAGCCTTGTTGTGGGTAAATCTCAGCCCACATTCCAATATCTCACCACATAATTGCACTGGATTTGGCCACAAGCTAATAAGTTAAATGTCTCTGCAGTCAGGTGCTTAAATTCTGCTCTTGCTTAGGTCTGTGAAACAACGTGATGATTAGTTGCATTTTGTAGACCTGGTAAATGGGTCCTCCTGTGCCAGGGTCTCTGAACCCCTAAAGAACATGGTGGCTTGTGCAGCAGGATTTGCCTCCTGCATGGGGTGAGCAGACAAGGACAAAACCCCTGAAAACAAACTTTCTGTGCCTGTGTGCATGCCTCACTTTCAGCTGTTTCTCTTTTGAGAATCTCTAGGTAGAGACACCTGTGCAAGACTGAACCTTTCAACCTATGATTATCCATAATTTGCAGAATATTCCTTCCTTGAAAAAAAATAATCACATCCCTAATAGTCAGAATTCTCACTTTTCAGTAGTACAGCAGAAATTTGGCTTGATGTTCCTGAAAACGGAGGATTAGAGCAACCTGCAATACCAATGATCTGTAACCCACCATTGCAGGGAGCTGGGATGATTTGTCCAGGGAAGGATTGCTCTGCGCTGGCCCTGTTTCATATAATCTTTCCCCAAATATTCACAACTAACACTTTTTTGGGAGGAAATATAAGATCATATTTGTGTATTCTGCTTATTCATACTTATCCAATCTTGCTGTCTAATCAAAATCAGTGAAAACCGCGTTCTTAACAATTTCATTGCAACAGAAAATTCTCTTCAGTAATTAATGAATGAAGGTTTGCAGGAGATCAAATATACTGCAGTAAACCTTGATCTTTATCAGTGCAAGTGGCAGACCAAAAATTGAGGAAGAATTAATTGTGTAAAGTAGTATTTAGGAGGTTTTCCTGATAATTTACCTTCTTGCTAATGGCTTAGGTAAAGTGAGGATGTAAAACCTGGTCTCAGAAATATTCATCATATTTACTGCTTGGGTCTAATGATGGCAAAACTCGACCAAATTAGGCTGAGACAGGTTTTTTGGGGAAAAGGGTTTGCCTGGAAAATATTTGGACACGTGTCCTTTTTCCAGTTTTCCCTTATAAAAAAAAAAAACAGCATTAGATGACTGCAAGAAATAGCAACTTTTTATATCATTTGAGTTAAGTGAACAGAGATTGTTTAAGATTTTTAGATGGGAAATTTCAGCTGGGAAAGGAAATTGGGAAAAAAACAACTTTTGCAATGACAGATTTCATCCTTGTATTTGTACGGACTTGTGGCAGCATTTCAATCAAGTCAGAAAGGCTTCATTTGGTTTTGCGAATTCCAATACATTTCAATGTGCAGAAAAATCAAACCATGGATGGCTTAAGAAATATTTTTAGAGTTGTTCCTTTCATAAAAATTCTTATGTATATATGTGTATACACCTGCACACACATAAAAATACAATTATAAATACATATGTATGTATCTATACATGTTTATATATATATAAAAATATGTATATCTTGATTTGGGATGAAGCAGGATAGGAAATTTGAAACTGTGACCCAGTCTAATACCAGCAGTATCACTCAGTTGATATATTTGCAGTCATAGATTTAGTAAAACAGCTTATTTCCTGTCAATTTCCTGATGTAGTACATTTTTGGATTTTCTTTGATTTGCTCTGCAATGGGGACTAACACTCATCTCCTGGCAAATAGGTTATACCTGTATGCAGAAGGCTCTTAGAAGTGCATTTTTGTTGCTGCCTTAAAACTAAAATATCCTCTAGCCTGTAGCCTGTTTTAATTGTAAAAAAATGAATTCCAGCTTTATATGCATATGATTGTATATGTGGCAATGCAAAACTTGTTCCTCTCCTCCACAAATTTGTGCTTTTTTTGAAATCAGACTGAATCTAGCAGAGGATTTCTGTTGTCCTTTGTTTCCCATGCCAGCTGGTGGGACTAGATCCCGGTACCAAGGCTCTGGTCCATCTGGGGGATAACTTTGCTATCGGATGGATGTTTTTTCTCCAGGACAAACAGATGATCAACAGCTGATGGCAATGCCTCTCCCCACCCCGGAGTATCTCCTCTGAATGGTTTGGTTTAAAAATAAATCCCGGGATGGCCAGGGGATCCCGGGGTGGAGGGAGGGTGGTATGAATCCTCAAGACATGTATTGAGGAAGGAATGTCCACCACCACGTTCCTCTCTGGTGAGATGAGGAGAACCACTCGCCTCGTTTGTAAAGGCATGTTTTTGGGAACATAGCTGACGTTCTCTGCGTGCTTCGGCTGGTGGGGAGGAATGTCCCCAAGGAATCCCCCTCCGTCCCTGCCAGCATCTGGGCTGGGGTCACAACCTGTCCCTCCCCATGCAGGGGGGACATTTCTTGAGCATCGTACTTCTCTGCTGCTGCTGCCGCAGCTGAGCACCCCCTAGCCAAAACACATTAAAACAGCTGTGGTGCGGGACCCGCCATCTCTCTCGAATCCATCTTCCCTCGAATCACTGTATTACAACCAAACAGGATTTGTTCCGCTACAATTTGTCAAGATTGGACAAGGCCTCAAAGTTGGCGGAGACATATATTAAAGGTTTCTCAGGGATTGGAGCGAGAGAGGCAATTACCTTCCCGGGCTCAGAGACGAGGGAGCGTGGCTCCCATCCCTGTTGCACGGCACAGGAGGGCTGAGGGGGTTTTTCTTCCTTCCCTGCCAGTAAATAAAAATAAAGACCCCCCTCCTCCCTCCCCAAACTGCCATATGCTGTGAGTGGAAACTTAAAACGACGGCGAGCTGGCTCAGTGGGGAGGACAGCTGGTGTGTGCCGGCATTGCAGCCACCTGCATCCAGCCGTGGTGGCCGTCCCTGACCGCAGTGGCACCTGGGGACAGACCTGCCCTGACCTGAAGAACCTGTCCCCAAAAGGGGCCAGCACCTACCATCCTCCTTCTCCAGCTGTGCCTGGTCCCTCCGAGGTGCCTGGATGGGTTGCAGACTTTGCAGGGTGATGGGGTGGGGAGCTGGGGATGCATTTGGGATGGGTGACCCACACATGCCACCCCAGCACAACGGAGTGTTTGGTTGCAACCACCAACCGCCTTAAGCTTTTTAATTTTAGGGAAGAGGGCCAGCTCATAGGGAGGGAGTAGTCTGCGATCACAGACCCCAGCAAGGGAAGGGGTGGAAACAGCAAACAGTTACAGTGGTCACAACAGTCACAACGTCTGATGGGGCACTTCTGGGAAGGTGGGAGGAATGAGATCACAGCTCTGGAGAGATGCCAGCCCACCCGGGATGGGGAGATGGCATTTTGTGCCAGCCAAACCACTCTGCTTCTGTTGATGCAAATAGTGCAAGATCTTTGGGGGACCTGTATTGGGAGTTCACTTCCCCCCCATTATTTGCCCAAAAAAGTAATTTCCAGGGTTATCCCACCCTGGGAAGAGTGGGGGAAGATTAATTCAGGAAAGAAATTGTCTCTGAGGGAGGTTGTCTTTGAAAATATCTCCTCTGCACAGTCAGGTGTGTGTTCCCAGGGCTGGCTCGTGTTCTCCTTCATTTTGGATAATCTGGAATAACTCCAGTGAAAGCACTTGGGACTGCAGTGGAGTAGACCCAGCGTGAGTTGACGCAGAAATTAACCCTTGGCACATGCCCATGGATTTATCTGAAGGGCCTTTGTAGGCAAAAGATTTTATTACACTGGCTTAAGTGGGCTTTGGATGGAGCCGCTAGAAAATGCAGTGCAGGGTGGCTAGAAACCTACCTAGCTAATTAATAAAATAAATCACCCGCATTCACATTCAGTCATCTGAAATGGAGGTGGTACAGTTTTAAGTACTGCTCCAGGATCCCTGGCTTTGTATCTTCCCAATTATTATTATTTAATTATATTGAAGTTGCATTTGGAAGCTGGTAGGCACCAGTTACCAGGTGAGAGCTCCTTTCTTTATTATGAGCTGTGGAAAGATTTGATCTTTCTGTTCTGATGATGAATTTTCACTGGTAATATTAAGCTTATTTCAAATTAGTTAAAAAAAAAAAAAAAAAAAAAAAGAAGTGTTTTCTATATTCAGCTGAAAGAGAAGCAAAGAAATAACTCCCTACCGAGAGTAATTCTTATCATTTCAAGATATGATGACAGATGAAAAGGAACTTCAGAGGTGATATAAAACGAGATTCCTAGCTTTGTGGAGGAAAAAGGGCCAATATTTTGTGTCAATTTTCATGGCAAATACATTCATTTATTTTTGTTGACAAAACATTGATTTGAAATGCTTTGATTGCCCTGCTTACACTGACAATAATTGTATATCTCACGGTGTTAATTTCTTATGGGTTGTCAAAGAGAATTGAAAGCCAAACACATCACAAGTACAACAGGGAGAAGAATGGTTTTAACTTTCCCTTTCATTTTGTTTATTAACGCAGAATATTTCCTTACTTTGGTTTCTGGCTGGAGATTGCAGTTTCTTTCTTTCTTAAAGGCTCAGCCGTGCCGGCACCGCACTCCTGCTGACTTCCATGCTGAACCTTTTCTAGCCTCATTTTAGCACCGTTGGGTGCTGGGGAGTGAGGATTATGGCACCAGTCACTGTGAGGATTTAGCTTTTTTTGGGACATTGTAGGCTGTGCATTTCTCCTGGTGATGTACCCTGTCTGGCCTTCATCTCTGAGCATCCTCTTCCTCATGCGAGTGATTAACAGGGTGTTATGAGTCAAGGCTTTCTGCCCAGGCCTGGTAAACCCTCCTGACATTTATTAATACTGAAATTATGTTCAGGACAGGATCTCTTCTCTGGCAAAGCAGGAAGAGCTGCAAAGCTGACCACACTGCTTGTTTTTTCTCCTAATAATTTAATTTCCTAATAGGTGCTGGGTGACCTGCTAATGGAAGAAGGCCTGTTCCATGCTTAAGGCATCAGCGTGGGGCTCAGGAGGTTGGGTTTGACACCCAACCCTGGCTGGGAAGTTGGGGAAGTCACTTAATCTCAATGTGACAATGCAAAATGGAGTTGGGACTATTTTCAGCACCCCTGCCTGACCTGAGCTCTTTGTAGCAGAGTTTCCCTGGTGCCTGATCTTGCCTCTTACCTGTGCAATCAAGGGAGGGTAAGAATCTTTCCCTATTTAGAGCAACCGCAATTAGCAGTCTTGCTTCATTACCTGCAAGTAAGGTGTGTCTGTGTGCATGACACTTGCATCGTGAGTCCCCAGACAAAGCCACGTGGCTCATAGGGAGTATAGATAATGTCTAAAGCCTCCCCACCACCCTCTGCCACTGAAGCATAGACATGGTGCCACGTTAACTCTCCCTTCCCCATCTCTGAGTCAGCCTGCAGATGGGAATGGAGGGTGAGATATTTTAGGGTGGAATCATAACTAATGGGGAAGCTCAACACCCCGAGGTGGAAACTGGGCTTAGAGCCCTGCCAGGGACATATCTGATCATGGGGCATTTTGCTTTCTCCTGTTCATCTCCAGGAGCAATAAACAGCAGATGAAAGGGACTTGTGTGAGAACAGGGCACGTGCACTGACACATCCATCCCTGAAACTCCATCCCTTCCTTGCCTGGATTTGGGATGGGAGTAGGGGTCAAAGAAGTCCTACTGTCCTTTGTTGCAGTGGCTTTGATATCCATCTGGGAAAGCTCCTTAGGCCATTCTTCCTCTCTCCTCCTCCCCTGTCAGCCCCCAGACTGGCTCATTGTTATGATAATTTATGTTAACACTCACCTCTTTGTGGTTATTTCTTCATGTATGCATCAGGGCTTCCTAAGACTTCCTCCAAGTTGAGGATCTAACCATTTGAGCTTATCTGGGCATGCCCACATTAGCAATTACGTGCACCCAAATGGGGTATAATTAGGGAACTGCTGGTCTAACAGGCCTAATCTCTTTGCAAGCCACAAGAAGGATCGGGTGGAAGTTCACAGGGTGGGCATGGTCCTTGGGACAGCCCTACATGCCCTTGTACTGTGACCTCGCAGGAGATGGAAGCATCGCATATGTGCAACTGCCCTCCATTTCCAGGAGGCAAGTCCCCAAACCGGTAGCCAGAAAGAAGAAGGCTGGACAAGCCCTGTGGGAGGCTGGGTCTCCTTTTCCACCTCCGCTCTCCTCCATGCTCCTGGTGCATGGAGAGTTGCAGGACGAAGGCAGAGATGAAGAAATTTTTTACAATAAGGGTGGTAAAACCCTGGCCCAGGTTGGCCAGAGAGATGGTGGAAGCCCCAACCCTGGAGACATCCCAGGCCAGGCTGGACGGGGCTCTGAGCAACCTGATCTGGATGAAGATGTCCCTGCTCATGGCAGGGCTTGGACTAGATGAGCGCTGAAGGTCCTTTCCAACACAAACTATTCTATGATTCTGTGATGGGCAGAGGGCCCACAGACAGAAGGTGCTGGATTGACTGAGGTTGAGATGTGCTCCCAGGGAAGATGCCACTTTGACTCACCATCTACTTGTCCTTCTTGCCTCCTGTTTATCGCTGCTGCTTTCAGCCTCTCCCTCCCTTGAGCTCCTTGCAGCCCTCCTGGCTGTCTTTCCCTGCCCTGGCTGGATTAGGTCAGGGGACTGTGGATACAACAAGTAGGGTGGGTAGCCATGTCAATTTGTCCCGCTCGTCCCCATCTCCCTATCTGTCATCCCCAGTCCAGATCCGCTTGCCCTCCTTAAACAAGATCTCAACTGACCGTAAGGCTTCTGTCACTCCGACTGCCAAAATCAAACCCCTTCCCTCATCAAATCCCTAATCAGCCGGAACGGCATTGTAAGCCGTGCTAAATTGACTCCTCTGCACTCCTTCTGCTGACCGCTGCCCTTCAACGAGTCTCTGACTCCGAGGGCAACATCACGTCTAATTATATTTTTCCTGCCTTTCCAAATCCTCTCAGGCGCCTGGACAAGCACAGGTATTGAGGAGGGTGGGAGGATTAGTGGGGAACCCAGACATATATCGCAGTGGGAAACATCTTGCAACTGTGCACTTTTGCATGCTTGGGGAGGGATGTTCGTGGGGGCTCACAGGAGTTATACGGGGAGTTAACAATTAACTAATCAACACTTAAAGAACTAACACGTATAGACTTAAAGAGCTAACAGAGAGCTAACCCTTAACCCACATCACTATTGCCTAGCCTTGCTTAGCTTTGTGTAACTTATTGTACGAGAAACAGGAGTTTGCTGATGCCTTGCAAAGATAATAATACTTGGGTGTGTCCTTGGGTGAATTAGATAACAGAAACTTGGGCAAAGGACAGGAGATACGCCAGTTTTAACCAACTCAGGAGTCTGAGTCCCAATCAACTCATCACACTGGACCAAAGGTGACCATGTACAGAAAAGAGGATCCAGGTTCATGATCACTGAGCAGCTGCAACCAGGAGGAGCCGGAGGTGGAGACTATGGAAATGGTCTCCTGGAACTCATTGCAATAAGAACTGCCTTCTTGGGGACAGGTTATGGATATGTATAGGTGCTCCTAGAACTTTCATGAGTATGTAACACTTCACTGCATTTAACCAAGCTCACAACTACTGAAAATTTATACACGTCTTGGGTGGAGTTAACCCCTGTGTGTCCAGCACTGTAATTACATATCTTCTTTACAGTCTCAAGGGCTGTAAGGTCATTTCCGTGCTTCAGGAGGGCTCCTGCTCATAGGGACAATGCACAGGGTAAGGGTCCTGGTGGAGTGATGGCACAGTGAGACCTTGCAGGTGAATGTGGCAAAATCATGCAGCCACATTCACCCCTTCCCAGGAGAAACTGGTTCTCTTCTGTCAGCCCAAGAGGGAGGAGAAAAGGATGGAGGGAGGATGGGGAAAGTTTCGCATTTTTGTGGGACTCTCAAGTCCTCCAGGGTTGCATTTTAGCTTGTTTTCCAGGAGAAAAGAAATATCCTTGTGTCCTTGACCAGGTATTGAAAACATCCTTTCAAATGTCTCTATGTTGATTGCCCTGGGAGTCTGAAAAACACATTCAGAAGGAGAGACTGATGTTTTTTAACTGTGATACCAAAAAAGGAACAGCCATGGGCAGTGTTTTGAAGATGTAGAGATCTGCCTTCCCTGGAGAACAAGCTTGGTGAAGTGTCCTCTGCTGCTGGACCAGGCTGGCCAAGAAGATGCCGGACCTTCTGGGACCATGGGAAGATGTGGAAGGATAAGTAGCCATCCAAATGTGGAGCTGGGATGTTATTTAAATTTGCACTGATGCTCTCAGCTGTCTTAGCAGTGCAGGCACTAAAGTACCCTCAAACCAGGGTGAGAAGGTCAGTTGAGGTGGGAGTAATGTGAAGGGGTAACTATCAGCTAAGTCAGAAGTGAAAAGCCACCCCCAAGGCATGAGGAGTAAGGAAGGAGGGAAGGACATGATTTATTCCATTTTCCCCATTTCCCAGGATATTCCCCAAGATGCTGTGTTCCTGCCAGAAACATCTTGGTGTCAAATCTTGGGGCTGCATTTACATCCAGGAGATGTGAATGGATTAATGAGTGAGGGAATGTAATTAATTTGATTATGCGTAAATAAACTCGGGCTTTGGAATGGAATTAGTGCAAGATGTTTTAATCAAAGGAGAAGATGAATAGGCAGTCGGATAACGCCCAGGCACTGGTTCCAATAACCACAATTTATAGCCTGTGTTGCCACAAAGTCAATTTGGGTTTAATTTCATTCCATTGCTTGAGCTCTCTTTTATGGCATCTCTCTCTGATGGAAATTGGGTGATGAGAGACAACTGATTTTTGGTGTTTAGAAGCTGAAGATTATGCTGGACTGTCTTTCATTTTGATTTAGGTTTTCTCTCTTGAGGGTGGTGACACTGCCAGTCAGGAGAGCAAGGCAGTGGGCTCAGAGCCTGCTTCAGTTTCAGCAGTGGGTACCAGCTTTGGCTGATGATAGATTTCAGCCCTAGCTTTGGACTTGTTCCCTGGGCAACACCAGAAGGTGTGGTCTTTCTCTTTTCCAACTAGAAGCACATTTAGAATCATAGAATCATAGAATAATTTTGGTTGGAAGAGACCCTCAAGATCATCAAGTCCAGCTGTTAACCTAACACTGTCACTAAACCATGTCTCTATGAACCTCGTCTATGCATTTTTTAAACACCTCCAGGGATGGTGACTCCACCACTGGCCTGGGCAGCCTGTTCCGATGCCTGACAACCCTTTCTGGGAAGAAATTTTCCCTCATTTCTGATCTAAACCTCCTCTGAAACAACTTTAGGCCATCTCCTCTCATCCTGGCGCTTGTTCCTGGGGAGCAGAGCCTGACCCCCCATGGCTCCAAGCTCCTTTCAGGCAGCTCAGAGATCAGAAAGTCTCCCCTCAGCTCCTGTTCTCCAGGCTGAACCCCCCAGGTCCCTCAGCCGCTCCCATCATACTTGTGCTCCAAACCCTTCCCCAGCTCCGTTCACTTCTCTGAACTCACTCCAGCACCACAAGGACTTTCTTGTTGTGGGGGGGCCCAAAACTGACACCAGGATTCAAGGTGTGCCCTTGATGGCCATCATGTGCCACCTCACACTGGTGGACCTGTATTTTCTGATGCTGTCCCCCTGCACACAAGACCTCCTATAGGCACAAACGGCCCTACTCTATCCCCTAAACCCACCTGGGCAGCCCAATGCCCCTGAGCCAGCAAACAAGACTAGTTAGTAAGTCCAGCCTCAGGTCCAGGCAGAGGGTGTCCCCACTGCTATGAATGATCTGGCATATCTGGATTGGGCAACTTATGGGAAAGAGCACAGCAGGTTGGAGAACTGCTTCAACCTCTCAGTAAGGTCTTTACGCACTGTATAACAGTACCCTCCCTCCCTAGGTCTCAGGGAAACCTGCATGCACACACACACTGACCCAGAAAGTTAAATTTGGTCCTACATCTTCTCTGTGAGCTCAGCATAACAGAGCAACTCACTTGGAGATGTTCAAAGGAAGAGGATTTATTCTTTTCCTTTCCCTTCTGACCTTTCCTGCCCTGGTGCCCAGGTCCCTGCAGAGGAAAGGAGCCAGGCTCATGCATTTATGAGCTGTTCCATTAGTGACTGCCGATTTGCAAAAATAATAATAATAATAATAATAAAAAGACCACTTCCATTCATTCCATGGAACAAAAATAGCAAGTTCCAACCCATAAAATTTTATGAACAACAATAAAAAGAAAATGTTGTCCCCTCTATTGAGTTGTTTAAGAGGCTGCTGTGGGATTTGCTCGCCTTGTCATTCATGCGCTCCTCAATGGGGACATAAATTATATGAAACAAGCGTAAGACTCAGGCTCACACACACAAGCATGTACACCCACGTAAGAGGGAAGGGGAGAAGAAGCAGGATAATCCATGGTGATTTAAATAACTCTGTCTTGTACATACGTTTATTTTACCATTAATAAGGGCCATTGTCAAAGCACAACACAACACCGTACCAGTTTGGTTGCTCCCCATCCTTTCTCTACAGACCACTTACAATATTGGTCCTGCAAGTGGTAAGCTCTTGTTCACCTCAATTCCTCAAGTTGCACCAGGGGAGGTTTAGATTGGATATTAGAAAAATTTCTGCATGGAAAGGGTTGCAAAGCATTGGAACAGGATGCCCAGGGCAGTAGTGGAGTCACCATCCCTGGAGGGGTTTAAAAGACATGTAGATGAGGTTCTTAGGGACATGGGTTAGCAGTGGACTTGGCAGCATTAGGCTAGTGATTAGAGCTGATGATCTTAAAGGTCTTTTCCAACCCAAATGATTCTATGATTCATATCAATGACTTTAGTAAGGGTCTTGAGGAGCAGGAGGGGATGCTATCCAGGTGTGATCTTTGTCTTCACTAACTGCAATTTTCTGGCTAAAAATCATTCAATTAAAGAAAAAAAGCCAAAACCCTTTATTTCCCTATTCATAGCTTTACTATGTTTTTCAACTTTTGAGCTGGAATTTCCAGCGCTGCTCTTGGCCCAGTAGAAATGCTCCAGAGCCAGTTCAAAGAAAAAGATTGCTTTCGATACAATGACAACAAAACCAAATGTGTTTCCGCCTTCTTCCCAAATTTGTGTAAAAAATTGTGAATTTTTTCTCTGATAATCTGTGGAGTAATACTGGATATTGGAAGCTGTTATTCTGGGACATCAAAACATGGCAAGCGATGAGCCTTACAGGGGAAGACTTAAATTTGTAAGCTCTGAGCCTGAGAAAATAGGACATTCATTGGAGATGTGTGCAACCAGCACATGTTTTTTTATTTCCCTTGCAATGTTTTGCAATAAGGAGCAATTCTTTCATCTGGTTTATTCCCTCACTGAAACAAAGGGCTGTGGATTTGCCACCAGGATCAGGGCTGGGTTTCCTAAAGCCCTCACATGGGTAACCGTTCATTTGTGAGGGCTTTAAGGAGGGTTCTGCTGAGATTTGTGACATTAAGAGAACAAATCCCAATGTTCCCTCAGATTTGAAGAACACTTAGAAAGTCCTGCCTCTTAATCTGCCTGAGATGGAGTGAACCAGATCTCCTTTGCATGAGCATCCTCATATCTATACACTGGAAAAGCTTCAGGAGGAAACCCAGCTGCTTCATCTCCACCCCAACCCTCTGATCTTATAAAGAATAGCAAACCACCCTGGAGATTTAAAAAGGACATTTACATCCATGCTCTTTAAACTTTCTGAACTCCCTGAATCTTGTTATTTCCAATACTCAAGGCTCTTGCATTTTATTTTTTCTTCAAGTATCTGCTTTGTTTTGCAGCTGTTGTCTCTCAGGATCTCCAGTCCTCCTGTACAACACAGTAGAAGAGAATTAGTGGACATCTCCCCAGGGCAGTATGAGCCCATTGGGTCCCCCCACCCTCCTTTCTCACCCCATGAAAATGGTGAACGTGGAAGTATTTTTTTGTGCTGCTCTTTCTGCTTAGCTGCAGGGGTGTTGTGACAACCATTGAAAGGGACAGGATGAGGCCACTTGACAGGTTATGTGAAGAAAGACGTTGGTAGAGCATCACTGATGGGTTGTTTGTGGTGGAAACCTGGGGTGCTGCTTCCACATCTCACCCTTCGAGCCCAGACATTGATTCCCAGAGATAATAGTTAAATCCAAAATCCCTCAGAATCAGAGAGCAGGACTCAGGAGCCCTGAGCCACTCAACCTTGTTTCAAATGACTGGTTTCATTATTTTCTGCTTTTACGCAGATTTGCAAAGTGAACCCCCCCGTATTTTCCTATGAGGACAGGCTGAGAGAGTTGGGGGTTCAGCCTGGGGAGGAGAAGCTCCGGGGAGACCTTAATGTGGCCTTTCAGTACCTAAAAGAAGTCTCTAAGAAAGATGGGGACAGACATTTTAGCAGGGCCTGTTGTGATAGGACAAAGGGTAAGGGTTTTAAACTAAAGGAGGGGAGATTCAGATTAGACACGAGGAAGAAATTTTTTACAGCGAGGATGGTAAAACACTGGCCCTGGTTGCCCAGAGAGGTGGTGAATGGCCCATCCCTGGAGACATCTCAGACCAGGCTGGATGGGGCTCTGAGCAACCTGAGCTGGTGAAGATGTTCCTGTTCATGGCAGGGGATTGGACTGGATGAGCTTGGAAGGTGCCTTCCAACCCAAACTATTCTGTGATTCTGTAATTCTATGATTCTCTGAATTTGCCCCCAACTAGGACCAACTACTAAATGGCATGGTAGGAAGAGGACCCAGGAATCTTGCCCCCTGACCATCACTGCTCAAAGCCCCCATGCCTGCATTCCCTTCATTCCCCCTTTTCTAAACTCTTCCAACTAATCTGAGCAGTTGGCAGATTTTGTATGTCTAATGAGCTGTGGACAGCACGGGTAGTTAGCTGTTCGCAAACGGCCTGGTGATACCAATCGCATTATCCAAGCAGGCAAAGAGATTAAGGCTCCAATTAAAAAAAGTGACAGAGCAGTGACCAACCGTGAGCAGACTGTGGGCTCCCAAAGAGCCATTTTAGGGACTGATTGAAACAGTAATGGGGTGGGAGCAAGCTGAGAGCTGGCACTTGGGGGTACCAAGAGGTCTTGGTGGACAAAGGGGAGGAAGAAAAATTAGTGCAGACGTGTTTGCTTTGGCTATAGCAGATCCATGAAAAGCCAAGATGGCTCATGTACCTGTGGAGGGAGTAAGATGCGTTGGGCATGAGCTGCTGGACAATTGGACAACACCCTCAGACACATGATGTGAATTTTGGGGTTGTCCTATGTGGGGCAGGGACTGGACTCAATGATCCTGGTGTGTCCCTTCCAACTCAGGACATTTTATGATTCTACGATTCTATACTGCTCCGGGATCTCAGCTCTTACTTGAAAAGCAACATCTCTCATCCCACCAGCATCAACATCTGCTTTCCAGGTCTCTCCCCTCTGCTTTCAATCCTTTTTTCCCTCTCTCTCCCTTTCTCCCAGCAGGAGATGCCCAGCTCAGTCTTGGCTGTTCAATACAAGGCAGCAAAATGAAATGACCTGCATTGCAGGGAAGCCTTCAGCTGCTTTTTTTTTGTGATGGAAAAGACAATGAGTGAGAAGCTCCTAGCTGAACCTTTCCTGGAAAAACCTGTTTACCTGATGGGGAAGTTGGGAAGAGGAAACAGTGTGCGTTTGCAGAGATGTTGGAGTAAAGAGCAACATCAGAAAGCCCACAGGGAAATTAATAATTCTGTATTTGGACCATGGGTCGTTCAACGCACAATAAATAATAGATGGGATAAAACAGACCTATGAGTATTTTGTTTTCAAGCAGGTGAAGTCCAGGCTCTGCACTCAGGGAAGGAGCAGTGAGCGAGTTGAGAGTGTATGGGTCAGAATCAAGGGGCAGGCTGGCAGGGGTGACACTGTTGTGGGCATCTGTTACAGGCCACCAGATCAGGCTGAGGAAGTTGATGAGGCCTTCTATGGGCAGTTGAGAGTGGCCTCACAGTCACAGGCCCTGTTTGTTGTGGGTGATTTTAACTTCCCTGATGTTTGCTGGAAGGACCATTCAGCCAGCCAGCCACAGTCCAGGAGGTTCCTCCAGTGCATTGATGATAACTTCCTCGTGCAGATGGTGGAGGAGCCGACTAGGAGAGGTGCACTGCTGGATCTCATCCTCACTAACAAGGAGGGTCTGGTCAAAGCAGTAAAGGTTGAGGGCTGCCTGGGTTGCAGTGACCACGAGATGGTGGAGTTCAGCATCTTGGGTGGCAGGAACAGAATAGCAAGTAGAATTGCAACCCTGGACTTTAGCAGGGCTAACTTTGGCCTTTTCAAGCAATTGCTGGGGGAAATCCCATGGGCAAGACTGCTTGAAGGAAAAGGGGCCCAAGATAGCTGGATTGCATTCAGAGATTGCTTCTTCCACGCTCAGGATCAGAGCATCCCCACACGAAGGAAGTCAAGGAAGGGAGCCAGGAGGCCTCCGTGGTTGAATAGGGATCTGTTGGGTACGCTCAAGCAGAAGAGGAGAGTTTACAGGTCATGGAAGCAGGGGCTGGCCACTTGGGAAGAATATAAGGCTGCTGTTAGAGGATGTAGGAAGGCAGCTAGGATAGCCAAGGCCTCCTTAGAATTACAGCTGGCGAGAGGGGTCAAGGACAGCAAAAAGAACTTTTTCAAATACATAGCAGATAAAAGTAATACCAGGGGCAATGTAGGCCCACTAATGAACGGGGTGGGTGCCCTGGTGGCAGAAGATACAGAGAAGGCAGAATTACTGAATGTGTTCTTTGTCTCTGTCTACTCTGTCGGAGGCTGTCCTGGGGAGCCCTGTACCCCTGAGACCCTGGATGAAGCCAGGTCAATGGAGGAGTTTGCTTTAGTTGATGAGGACTGGGTTAGGGAGCAATTAAATAGTCTGGACATCCATAAATCCATGGGTCCAGATGGGATTCATCCGCGGGTGCTGAGGGAGCTGGCTGAAGTCATTGCTGGACCGCTCTCCGTCATCTTTGCCAAGTCTTGGGAAACGGGGGAGGTGCCCGAGGATTGGAGGAAAGCAAATGTCACTCCAGTCTTCAAAAAGGGCAAGAAGGAGGACCCGGGTAATTATAGACCGGTCAGCCTCACCTCTGTCCCTGGGAAAGTAATGGAACAGCTTATCCTTGGTGCCATCTCAAGGCATATCAAGGATAAGAGGGTTATTAGGGGCAGTCAGCATGGCTTTACCAAGGGCAAGTCATGCTTGACCAACCTCAAGCCTTTTATGAGAATGTAACAAGGTGGATGGATGATGGCAGAGCGGTGGATGTGGTCTACCTTGACTTCAGTAAAGCCTTTGACAGTCTCCCACAGCATCCTCACAGCTAAGTTGAGGAGGTGTGGTCTAGACAATAGACTAGTGAGGTGGGTTGCAAACTGGCTTAAGGAGAGAAGCCAGAGAGTGGTAGTCAATGGTGCGGAGTCTAGTTGGAGGCCAGTATCTAGTGGAGTGCCTCAGGGGTCAGTACTGGGGCCAATATTATTCAATATATTCATTAACAATTTAGACAAGGGAATTGAGTGTACTATCAGCAAGTTTGCTGATGACACTAAGCTGGGAGGTGTGGCTGACACACCAGAAGGCTGTGCTGCCATCCAGCGGGACCTGGACAGGCTGGAGAGTTGGGCGGGGAATAACCTAATGAAATTTAACAAGGGAAAGTGTAGAGTCCTGCATCTGGGCAGGAACAACCCCAGGTTCCAGTATAGGTTGGGAAATTACATGTTACAGAGCAGTGTAGGGGAAAGGGACCTGGGGGTCCTGGTGGACAACAGGATGACCATGAGCCAGCACTGTGCCCTTGTGGCCAGGAAGGCCAATGGCATCCTGGGGTGTATTAGAAGGGGGGTGGCTAGTAGATCGAGAGAGGTCCTCCTTCCCCTCTACTCCGCCCTGGTGAGACCACATCTGGAATATTGTGTCCAGTTCTGGGCCCCTCAGTTCAAGAAGGACAGGGAACTGCTGGAGAGGGTCCAGCGTAGGGCAACGAAGATGATTAAGGGAGTGTAGCATCTCCCTTATGAAGAAAGGCTGAGGAAGCTGGGTCTCTTTAGTTTGGAGAAGAGGAGACTAAGGGGGGGACCTCATTAATGTTTATAAATATATAAAGGGTGAGTGCCATGAGGATGGAGCCAGGCTCTTCTCGGTGGCAAACAATGATAGGACAAGGGGTAATGGGATCAAGCTGGAACACAAGAGGTTCCGCTTAAATTTGAGAAAAAACTTCTTCTCAGTAAGGGTGACAGAGCACGGGAACAGGCTGCCCATGGGGGTTGTGGAGTCTCCTTCTCTGGAGACATTCAAAACCCGCCTGGACATGTTCCTGTGTGACCTCACTTAGGTGTTCCTGCTCCAGCAGGGGGATTGGACTAGATGATCTTTTGAGGTCCCTTCCAATCCCAAACATACTGTGATACTGTGATACTGTGATGTGAAGAATTGTCCACAGTCTGGTCTTGAGCCAGCACAGCCACTCACACAAGCAAAACCAGGGACTGAGGTTGCCCAGGAAACTTGAGAAGCTGCATCTCACATGCCTACTCCATTTGGTTTTGGAATAGTTCCTAGCACACATGGAAATTCAGACAGCGCTGCCTCGACTTTTCCTTTTGTTTGCCAGGGGCTGGGTAGTTTGTCTCCATATGTAGAGATTTTGATAGTATGGCCATGGGCTCTTCTCTGTTGACTGGTCTTGGCGAAGGCCCTGGTGTAGAATTATGATGCTTAAATCCCAAATTTTGACGTCTTACCTTGCAACCTGGCTGGGGGTTACTGGGAGAACTTGGAGTCCCTAATCCTCCTTGGCTTTGGAGAAGGGTGTATGAAGCATGTGTGGACTCTTCTTTGTATCTGTCATGAGTGCAAACTGTCACATTCTGTCTCCTCCCCCTTCACAGTAACTCCTTGTCCATAATGCTCATCTACATCCTCATGAGGCACCAATCCTCTCCCCATCTTTCCAGTTTGCCCCTCCCTCTCTGACATCTCTTCCCAACTTTCTTCTCAATGCTGTTGGGCACTTCTACAACCCACAATTCCACCAGGGTGAGGGCTCCCTTCTGAGAGCAGAATATCACCCCGGGAACATGATCCCGGTCGATAACTATTGACTGATAAACCAACAAGGCATTTCAGTGCAAGTCTGTCGATTGGCGGCATTGATTTATCTGCCTCTTTTTCTCCAAAGGGCCGACTCCTCTGACAGGGCTCTGATTTACAGTCAGGGATGGGAGTGCCAGGACAGTCAGGTTCCTGCTCTCCATCAGTCACGGAGCTGAGGCTCTTTCCTTTCAGAGAGGTATGTCAGCATTATTTGTGGCTGGAGTGAATCCATGGGAGGGGATGGGCTCAGAGGTGTAGATCCTACACCAAGGTCTTCAGCTACGTCTCTGGTAGCCCCAGGTTAGTTTTCTTCCTCTGGCTAACAGTGAGGACTGGAGCTTTCAAACACGTGTTTCCAGAAAGCCACTCACCCATTTTGATGGTGGTTTCTATCACTTACTGGAGGTGGCATCCCTGGAGGATGAGGAATGGCTACTATTCCTGGCGATGGGAGCTGCTCTCCTTCCAGCAATGGTGGTGAGGACAGATATCCCAGCCCTTTGGGTCTGGCAGGGTGGGAAACCCCCAGATCTCTCCCTAACCCAGGATGGGACAAATCAACACGAGAATGTCAGGTTTTGGAGGATGTCTCTGTAGGCAAGCTGTCTGTTCCTAGACATCTCATGGGAGAAATTTTGTGGTCTCCAGCTATGTCTCTGAAGATGCTTCACATTCCTCACACGCAGGGTCACCAGCTCTGGGGATTTTGTCTGTGAATCTCTTTTACAAGAGCTTGTAAAATGTAGTATTGAAGGATGGTAGATGATCCATTCCTGGAAACATTCATGGTCAAGTTGGACGGGGCAACCCAATGTAATTGAAGATGTCTCTGCTCATTGTAAGGGGGGACGAACTAGATGAGCTTTAAAGATCCCTTCCAACGCAAACTATTATATGATTCTATGGTGTCACAGTGGCTTACTACTCCCGTTCACCTTAGGGGCTCCGCACAGTTCCAGCCTTACAGGCATTCTTGACCTCATTGCATTGGAGAACAGAGATGAGCCCTAAACATTCAGAATCAGTCCCAGATATTCACAGATGTCTGATGTCTGTTTGGCACTTGGTAACCCTGACACAACCACAATGAGTTTGGGAATCATGATCTGTGATTAGCTTCCTCACTAGGGGTGGAGAGGCAGGTGCCAAACTCTTTAATGACCAATGACAGAACCCAAGGGAATAGCAGGAAGATGTGCAAGGGGAGGTTCAGGTTGGACATTAGGAAAAGATTGTTCAGACAGAGGTGCTAGAGTGCTGGAACAGGCTCCCCAGGGAGGTGTCACAGCCCTGAGCCTGACAGTATTCAAGAAGAGACTGGACAATCCTCAGACACATGGCATGAACTGAGGAGTTGTCCTGTGCAGGGACAAGATTTGGACTCAATTATCCTTGTGGGTCCCTTCTAGCTCAGGGCATTCTTTGATTCTATGAACCACCTGTCTGGAGCTGTAACTACTGTCCAGTCCAGCCTCTCTATTCTGTGTTTTGGAGCTCCTTAGGGATTTGACTATGCATACAGTGTAGCTGCTATGAGCTTCACAGCAGGAGATCTTCATTGGTCATCTGAGTGCCTCTGTACATGTTCACCTGCACAGGCAGCAGCAGAATTTGGGATTGTCAGGGTGGTGTGCTTGGGCACAAGAGACCTGTCTTCCCTCCTTCAGCCACCTGCCTTATCCAGTCTCTCAAAGCTCCTTAATGTTCCCACCACAGGCTCAGTCCCTTCATGATCTGTGCCACAAGATCCGTGGACTTCACCTTTCCAGTTAGACAGCACCAGTACTGGTTTTGTGAAACCGGGTGGCTTGGGAGAAAATAAACTCAGTCTCACTGTGTCGCTAGTAGGTGTGAGTACAAAGAAGCGCATTCCTGTGTTTTGGAACAGAGATATCCAGACTCACGTCCTCATTCAGACAGCGTATGTGCCAGTCAGACTGCCTGACAAGGCAATGCAATCGCGTCTTAGGAACTGCTCCAGGATTTTCCATGAGCAGGTGATGCTCCGGTGTTAAATACCCACAATGCTAGGTAAGTGAATTGCGATTCTTTCCAGGTTGCATAGGATTAACTTTGAACAACATCCCTGAAAAACCACATACTGGGGGACTTTTCAGTTGACCCCTGTTCACCAGGCAGGGCACACCAAGGTTTCTGCTCCAAAGCTCCATGCTTGATTGGTCACAGTGGTGGCAGAGCAGCTGAGGTGATTTCTGCTCAGCGTCATTTTATCAAGAATGATTTGTCTTTTGAACCTTACAGCCTTTCTTCCTTCCCTTAGAGACTTCCCTTTAAATTGCTACAGCCTAGAAATATTCTTATTGCCTGTCCACTCCACTGGCTTTTTCCTTTGCTTCTGGTCTTGTGTAACAGCAGAAGGTACAGTAGCACCTGGGGCAGGTATAGATGGAATTACCTGATCATCAGATGGGGTTGAAAAGGTTTGGGTGCACATTAGGAAACCATGAGTGAGTGCCTGGCTGGGCATACTGAATTATCCCATTCATAAAGGGATCCCAGTCCTCTGACTGGCTCATCAAATGGTGTGATGGGGTTACATGATCATGATCTCAGAAGCATCTGGCCTAGAGCTATTCAGGGCAGAATGAGTTCATTAAGCAATGCGACGAGATCACTCGGTTGATAACCCAGCATCCAGAAACAGTTTGAACTAGTATGCACATTTTAGAAAGCATTCAGGCACGTTTTGAAGATATTCAGGTGATCTGTTCTTCCACTGCTTTAGGAAAGAAGTTCTGATGGTTAACTACCCCATCAAGAAAGAGAATCTTCCTTTTGTTCTATGTAATTGTATACACATATATGGGAGCTATATATATGCTTCTATTAATTAAAAAATATAGGGAAAGTATAATTTTTTTTTTTTTTTTTTATTTGTTAGGCCTTTGGACACTGTACTAAATTTTTATATTCCTTCTTCATCCTTACCCACAGATTGAACAGAACAAGTTATGTTTCTCTTCTCACTTAGATTCTGCATAGGAGTGAGTAATCTTATAACTGATGTGAATGATAAATCCCAAACACACCTAAGTGACTTTGTTTTGTTTTACTTTTTCTGGTAAGCTACATTTACCAGTTTCCTTTGAAATGAAACTTAAGGGCCATTCTGTGCTACTGCACCAAATAAAGCTCAGGTGTGGGTGACTGTGTTTTGTTGTTTGACATGGGAAGTTGCACTTTTTCTAGCCAAAACCTGCTTTGGCCATTGTGTCTTCCAAAATTCATACTGTTCAGTGGGACTGTGGGTGCTGGGAAAGTAGAGAGAAATCTGTGGTCCCTCAATGAAGTCCAGGCCAGGCTACTCTGGTGAGGATGTTCAGCAGTGGTGGTAGGAAATCCAGCACACTGGTCTTCCTGGTTCAAGTTTGAAGCACCGTTAACACTAACTGAGATTAGTATGTGATCATTGCACCTGAAGTAGACTTGGAGTTGAAGGGTTACCAGTAAGATTGTAGAAATTGTACTAATTCCATTTAAAAAAAAAACTCTTTAGACAACTGATTTCATTGTGTTGGCCAACAGAGCATAGACACCAGCATGCTGACCCTCTAGACATTCTTTAACCTCAGGCTTTGCTGATTTTCTCTTATGTCACCTATGGACTCAGCTGACAATTTCAGCCCAGCGCTTATGAAGTGCATTTAATTTAGAGTTATTATTATTCTGGTCATATCCTACTAAATGCTGTAAAAGGATTAAGACAAGACACTCTGCTTTTCCCAGGTTGTTGAGAATTGCTCCACTTCCTTATTGGAATTAACTTTGGTTTCAGTGTTCTAGTACAGGTGGGTTTTCAGAAGGATTCAAAGGTAGGTTTTGGGCAGGCTTTGGAGAAGACTATATGTAGAGCATAGTAGATGTATGCGTGGTAGAAACAGGTGACTGTTCTGTAAAATCTGGATGCAGTGGACACCGAAGATCAGACATGCCCAAATGGAGAAGTTGCAGCAAAGAGTGAGGAGGACTTCATTTTATTTCAGCAACAGACTGGCAGAATGAGTGAACTATAAGGCGAGTGTTTGGAGAGGGGAAGGAAGACAAAAGGTAAAAGAGACGGAAGGCTGGAAGCTGCTAGTTAACGTTTCAAGGGTTGCAACTAAACACAGTTCCATGTGGACCATGGAGAAGGGATTTGCCTGTTGCAGTCCCATGAGTCACGTCTGTAGGTAAAGCCACGCTGGAGGACTTCCTTTCTTCAGATTCAGTCACATGAACAGTTCTCTCTCTTCTTCAGGACTGTCTTGTGAAAGTGTAAAGTATGATAAGAAGTCAAGAGGAAGGTGATAGTTTGTTCTTTCAGCCATTGGAAGAGACTTCTCTCTCGAGTTGAAGATGTAACTAGTTTCTCTGGCAGTGGTTACTGCTCCTCCTTCTCATTCTCTAAGCTTTAATAGTTATTTCAATCTGGTGATGTCATAGAGTATAACTGGGCAAGAACAATCTGGAGACCTTGAAGACCTAGAAATCAAGATTGCAATGAAGCTGAAGGTTTCTATATCCGAACATGGTGAGCTTCTCATGACAAAACATCCTCTGGGATACTCCAAACTATAGCATTTTTTGCTGAAATATCTGACAGATAAATGTCGCAGGAGGTCTGGAGATGCCCCAAAACCTTGCAAGGAACCTTCAGCAAAAGCAAAGAAGAGCTTCTTCCAGGTCCTCCCCTCTCTATTGAGGCCTCAACGAGTGATTGTGAAGGAGAGGACAAGAAGATATGTTTCCTCTGAAATGTTTTATTGAAGGATATGTTGTAGTGTGGCTGTGTAGGGCCTTCCTGCTCATCACTCCAGACTTCATTTTCTAATGAGGGAAGAGTGACTCCCTCAGTGCTGCTGAGCCTGTCCAGCATGGTAGATCCATATAGTACACAGTCCAGAGACCAGGAGCTCAGAAACTCAACCCATAGCAATGCAGGACACCTATTAATTTCAGTGTTTACCACAATATCTTGCTGGGGAGGGCAGCTGTTAGGTCTAAATCTTTTCTCATTGCCCATGTCTTGTGAAAGTCTTCTTGCTAGGCAAGAATGGACATATCTTTTTCAACAGGGACTCAATACTGGCCAACAGCAAGTGCCCTCTAGGATTGGTGGTGTTTCCATGGCCAACAGGGTCATTTTAATCCCACAGAAAGTTGTTGGTGTTGTGAGGGCAGGAGTCAATGTCCTGTCCCATTTCCATCCTGGTTGGGAGTGGAAGAGAACCCAGTTTTAAATGAACTTCCTGCTCTGTTAGCCATAGAGGAGCAGTTATGCATGAAGTCTCTGAACTAACGTGGTATCGTTTCCCCCCTCCCCTCTCTCTTCAAAAAGAAAAGAAAAAGGGAGGGGGATGATAGTCTGTCAAGTTGTTTGATCTAACATCCACACTCCATGTTCACCTTGGCAGATGGCAGGAGAGATGATTGCTTAGCGCTGCATGTTTGACATCTCACAGAAATAGCAAGGCTGATGTGGTAGGCCCGTAGCCATTGGCAGCTGCTATGGTACCTACACCGGGAGAGGGAGGTGTATGCTTCATTTCACACCTCCCGACGCAAAAAAAATAGCTTTCGGGAAGTGACTTGTGGTACATCTGCTTGCCCCTGCCACCCCCTCTTGCTCTCCCCTGTTGGCTCGTGGTGGTGGTTGGCGGGTGGCATGCTGTTTCTTGCCTTGTCACCAGCTTGTGTGACAGGTGAGGTGACACGGAGTCTGCAGAGTTGCAAAGGAGGTTGCTCCGGGGCTTTCCCACACTGGGGAGGTGAGCTCGCTCCAGCGGGGGGGCGTGGGGGAGCTAGGTGGGAAAGCAGACAAACATCTGTTCACTTCTCCACTTTGCAAAGAACGAGAAGGCTTACGGGAAGGACGTGGTGGGAGAGGGGTGTATTTCTGGCCAGCAAACCAGGCGAGATAGCCCTATCCAGACTTCCAAGGGTTAAGGTTCATTCAAGCAGAGGGTGACCTCTTCATCTTCTCCAAATATGTTGAATAAAGAATAACCCAAGGACTTCCTTTGCCCAGGAAGTTTGGGCATCCAAGTGCTGCAGTTGCATATGCAGTTGTAAGAGTTGAGCTTCCAGATGACCATCTGGCTGCATGTTCTGCCTTTCTCAGAGCTGTGACTGCTTCTGCAAAGTCTCTTGCCTGAGCCTCTGGTATTGAGACTCCTGTTGGTTTCCAGGTCTTGTTTAATTTGCTGTTGTGGAGGGCGAACTGCCTTGTGTGTTAGAAAGCACATAAGCAAGAAAGTCAGAAATTTGGGAGGAAGATGAAGGTGGACTCAGACAACATCATTAGTACATAGGCTGCTTTCCCCATCATGAAAAAATGGAAGGACCTTCCTCATGTCACCTGTTGCTGCAAGAAAAACTCAAGGAAGTCAGATTTGGAGTCAGGCTACGAGGGTCTGTGCTGCAATCACACCTGCCTTTGTACGGTAATGTACAACTGAGAAGTTTATAGAATTTAGAGTACAAAGAACAACAGGCACAGACTGAAACACTGGAGGTTCCATAGCCACAATAGTCAAGAAACTCCAACTGTCTTGGATTGAGAATTAGGGAAAAAAATTGAGTCAAAGACCTCCAGTAAGAACTCCCCATCTCCAAACCAAACCAGGTCCAAGCCGGAGACATTTAACTTGGGTGCCTCAATGGGGGAGGAAGGGCATGAGGATCTGGAGACTGTTTCACTAACTCTGTAGCTAGTGCCTAAATCATTACATTTTATGGGTTAAAAAAATGCTTACAAGTGCAGTGAGGAGATTGGAAACTTGCATGACAGAAAGCATGAGAAGAAAGCAAGATGGTGTGATGCTGGATCAAACAGTGCTGAAGCATTGTATAGCCATGGTCTTTAACCATCTGGAGAATCAAAGTGGTCTTCAAATGTCAATTTTTACAAACTCTGGAATTATCCATTTCTTAAGGAATTCATCTGGCTGGCTAAAGATGGCATCTGCTGACGTCTGAGGTATCCAATAGCATGCAATTTGTTTGCATGGGATTGGGGGATTTCACACAGAATCCATGGGAGACCTGAGCCCTTTTCAGACTGACAAGTGAAGGTCAACCAGGAATCTCCAAAGGCACTTGTGTGGACAACTGAATTGAACTTCTGGAGCTAAAAGGCATGAATGCTCAGGTGATACAATGGAAAGTGAGAATATATTCTTTTGTTGAACATAATGTGTCTCTGGGCTGGAGAGCTGGAGTACAGGATTTGTCAGGGCTTTAGTAAATTCAAGTCAATCCACTGTGATTGAAACTGTTGACATCTGATGGATAGACCTCAAAACTTGCAAGGCTCAGTGCAGTTCCTAATCAGTCCCCAATGTGGCACCCCTTAATTGTCCCCTGCAGTGGCAATGTCTGTGCAATGAGTCCATCATTAGTAAGCAGAGCTCATTTTGAGACAGGAACAAGGTTCATTGTTGGTATTTCAACACCTATTCTGTAGCACAGCACATGGAGAAGAGGGTAAGAGAGGGATTTGCAGAGTACATTGGGTTTTGCCTTTGTCTGTGTGCATGACATCAGGCAAATTCCCTTTGTGACTGCTTCTGTTTATGATTCAAGTATTACAGAGCCCTTTTCTGCACAGTTTGCATTTCCATGAGCCTATAGTTTGGTGGAAATCACTGTGACACAAAGCCCCCCTCCCAAAAGAGACATCCTGAATCACCAACTCATGGGAGAGCATCGTGGAGAGGGCGGAAGCGGGGAAGGATAGAGCTGGGGGGAGGTGGAGTGTTTCACAGCTGGTAGGTTGCCTGCTCTGCCTCTCCAAATGTGGACCTGGCATCCACTAATGGTTGTCCTGGTGCTCGGTGGCACTGCTGGCCAATGTCAGCTTGGAGGCCACCCTAGCGAAGGAGCTGAGGTCACCGAGCAGCGCGTGACTCCCGGAGCAGCTGTCAGTGTTATTTTGTTTGGCAGCCTCTTCCTTCTCGCAGCCGGAAAAACTGAAACCTAACCCCTCAATGCACACTTTGTTTTTGGAATAAGCTGCTGGAATTGGTGGTTCCTGGGTCCAGCGTGGGATATAAGCTGCTGTCCATCAGGATGATGGGGCTGGGTGACAGCTTGCCTCTCTCACTTGCACAGGTTGGCAAAGGCTGGAATGCTGCTAGCCAAGTGCTTTGTTACCTGTGTGGGGGGCAAAGGACAATCCCATGGCTGAGATGCTAGGTATGGTCTCCAGAGGTCTAGAACAGATGCAGAATAATGCAGAAGACTTGGGGTTGTGGAATGGCCCTACCTTTTCCTTTCTGGACTGTTGAGATCACAGTTTTTTTCAGAGAATAAGTGAATTTGGGCAGAGCAAGCACAGTGGGCTCTGGCCATCAGCAGTCTGTGCTAATAAACTGTTGGTGGTCTTTGTTGTGTACCTCATTATAAATAATATTCTTCTGGAGCTCTTCAGAATTTAGTCCATGGCTGGAGGACTCTGCTTTCCTCATTCTTTGTGATTGCTCTGCATCTCACAACTCCATTTCTGGCTACAGTCATGTTGCAATGTGGAAAAGCTTCACACAGGCAGCAAGAATCTGCTTCTTTCTTTTTATAAGGACATCTTAGAAAGCTTCTCCTATCTCAGATGCCTTGGTGCCCAAGAAGGAAGGTAACACACTTTCTGAGTTGGTCACTTGCAAAATCAGCGTAAGTCCATAACTTTAAATTCCCACTAGAAAGCGTCTCTCAGTCAGCTAATTGGATATATGAGATTAACCCATAGGAGAGCTTTGAAATCAGCCACCCCAACACTCCACTGTGGATTAGATTTACTGTGGCCATCGCACACAAGAATTATACGTGCCAGCGGCAGAGGGTGAGTCCAGCCCACCCAAGTGCCTCACAAGAACCCACGCAAAAGCAAACACATCCAAAACCCCTGTGTGGGAACAATGTCTCTTGGCTTTGCAGTCTGTACATAACACTTTCAGGCTCCCCTGATATTAGCACAATTTTCCACTACTCTTTAGATGAAGTGTCAATGGGTTAATGTCACTGACTGTTTGAACACAGGTCAACGTGAAGATGAAGTGTTGACCAGCAAGCATCACATTTCCCAAATACTCTGGTGACTTTCTCCAAATGGAATTATTGTGCGGGATGAGGTGGTATGAAAAAATTAATAATCTATGCATCTGTTTCTTCTTTTGTCCAGCAGTGTTTAGAGCAGGTCCTCTGAGAGCATCCTTTTCTTCATGCTAATCTCATAGACCTTACTTCAGCTTTTCAGAGGTTTAATTCAAAAAGTTTCAATTTATACTCCAGACTTGCAAATTCATTTAAACTTTTCTTTTACCTCCCCCACAATGGTCAGAGCCAGAGCTTTAATGCAGGGATATGATCTACCTGGGACTTGTCAAACATTCATTCAGGCAGCATGTGAAATCTCCAAGTGCGTTTGTCAGACTAAAAGAATATTGGTCCCAGGAGAGTACCAGCCTGAGATGGTAAATTTTGCAGTTCAGTAAATAATCAATTTCCCTCCCTGGACTTTGTGTAGCAGGAGCTTGACTTCTCCAGTGTTATATCTTGATTCTCCACAGCTGTACTGCAGTGACAACCTATCTCCTCCTTTTTTCCTGTGCACTAACTGTTGCTGATGCTCCGAGATCTGGGGAGGGTGTTAGAGACATATGGATGGCAGTGGTATGTGCTTTCTCTGTGCCTCTCCCCATAGCCCTCATTTCTTCTTCATGCTTAGTTAAAGTCTCACACCACGTGTGTTTGGACAGCTGCTCTCTGCACGGCTCAGCCATTCACCCCAATGGCCCAAGGAATTCCTGGGAAATTGCAATTTTTTATTTATTTATTTTTTTTTATTTTCTGAATACCAGTTTCAAGTAACTTTTGTTTCTAATGTGATATTCCCACTGAAGAAATTGTACAGCTCGCAACACACCCGAGTCCTGACATATGTAGGAATGGCTCCTTTTAGCATCCCTGGGTTTGGTCCACACATTTCTAATGAACAAAACTGATTGGACACCAAGTTAAATGCTCTATGACTGCTCTGTGCATGGAAAATGATGGATGTGATCCTGCCTTTTCCTCATTCTTGAATGAAAAGGGTCTAGCATCGCCTTAAACCCAACCTCAGGCATCTGCGAAGACTGCTCTGTAGCTGAGAGGGCACTGCAGCTTCACCCGATATCTTGGATGGGACAATGGTACCCTGCTAAATGACTCAACTCCAACTTCTCTTCAAGGAATTCTCATTCACTGCAAGTGAGTGAAATTCATGTCCCTTCCCAGATGCCAGCTCTGGCTGTAGGAGTTAAATCCCTTCTCATCGACACTAAATTTCAGCCACACTTCTAGATGTCTACGTGTGATGGCACCCTTACATATACCTTGGTGGACTCCCACTGCCAGTCAAATGTGTGGTGTATGTCTGGACTTGGCTGCTTGGCAAGCAGGAATGAAGCCAGTCCAGCTGCTGAGCAGGTGGGATGGCCCAATCTCTTGAGGCAGATTCATTCTACTTCATATTATGTTTCTATGAGGCAGGTAGACTAGGAGGCCTACATCAATGTGTAGGGCGTGGATCAATGCTGTGAGTGGAGTTTAGGGTACCTTTACATTTTGTCAAGCATTGGAACAGGCTTGTCAGGGCAGTGGTTGAGTCACCATCCCTGGAGCTGTTTAAAAGATGCATAGATGAGGTTCTTAGGGACATGATTTAGTGACAGTGTTAGGTTAACTGTTGGACTCAATGATCTTGAGGGTCTCTTCCAACCTAACTGATTCTGTGATTCTATAATTTACCAAAGGTATAATAGGTCTCTATTTGAGGATGAGAAGAGTTGTACCACAGACTGTTGACTGTGTTATCTAATTCTTCATTAACTAAATAGAGAGTTAAAGGTGATTTTCCTCAGATATAGGCCCTGAAATATAGAGAATCAGAGACAGACAAGATAAATCCCATTTGGCATGTATTTACTGCCACCTGAGCTAGATACCTGAAATCCATCATCATTGGAGAGAAAGAAATTGCTGCAGGGAGTGATTTGTCTGACCTATTTAAGATGTGAGATGAATAATTTCCTAAAAATGTTTCCATCTCTGCACTGACTACGTGGAGAGTATATAGGTTGGTTACGAATTTACGTGTCTGCACCATGTACATCTACAGCTAGGGGATTCTTCTCTGTGCATGGACCTTTCTGCTGACACTTGTTTTCCCCTTTGTCTCACTCCACTTAATAGGCTGTTCCCAAGTGTCTAATTCCTCCCTAACTTCGTGCCTTCCTCTGATGAGCCAGGTTGATCCATGCAGTCAAGCGATCTGTGCTCAGATCTTTTCCACGCTGTCCCATTTCAGCCAAGACTTGGTTGCATCTCCACCTTGGAAGAAAGGGCTATGCATGATATGTTAGATCAGCATTCGCTCAACCAGAGACTATTGGAGCTCTTACGGGGTATTGACACGCTCTTGTCTGATGCTGTCATAAAGCCACGGAGATGTTCTTCTTAATGTGTCCTCAGTGTGGCCCTTGGTGTTGGACTGGACATTGTCCTCCCTTTTAAAGGACCTCATGGCTTGCAGGCAGAGATTTCACCAGTGAGCTAATCCCTTTGGCCTTTCTCTTCAGATCCTGTAGTCCCTCAGCAAGAGCACTTGAGTGTTATAGACATCATGTTGATCGTAGTTGTAGCTTGTGATCCCTTCAGCTTCTTTTCTATTTATGGCTGTCAAGAGGTGCTCTGCTGGCTCTGTCCTGAGTCTTGTGTCATCCTGGAGTTACTGATGAGGTGCAGGGGATGCAGGTTGGCTGTTGTGAACACTGTCCTTTGCCAAAATGGCTGAGGACTGGGGACAATCCAGCTCGATGGTGTTCCACATCTTCAAGCAGCCAGAACTAATTCTGAATGTGGTGCAGCAGGAGCGTTTTCTCCCCTTGCTGTTTACTTCCCCAAAAAAGACCTTTTCCTGTAAACTGGTGAAGGTTTCTTGATATCTGGATCTTCTACTATTATTCCACTGATTTCCTAAGGAGGCTTCTTCCCAGCTCTCTTGCAATATGGACAATCCACTTTTCTTCAAATGAAGTGGGAGGGATGGGAGGGATATAACACTGTATAGTGACTTGTTTTAGGACAACAGGCTGGAGCTTGACTGTTGTCTGAGTGGTATCTGCCCAACTAGTGGTAAATCAGAGCATGACAGAATAATTTAGGCTATAAAGGAGTGCTGGCATCTCTATTTCAAGTCCTTGCTCAAAGCATGACCAACCTTGAAGTCAGATCAGGCTACTCAGGATCTCATCTAGCTGAAAATAGAGATTTCACAGTCTCAGGACCAGTCTTCCAGGGTCTGACTACCCTCAGATTGAAAATTTTCCTTTACTGCAACCTGCGATTATGTCCACTTGTCCTTTTGCTGTGCATCTCTGAGAAGAGTCTGACTTCATCTTCTTTATGAACATCTACTGTATAGCGATGGGTGAGACTAAGTCCTCCTTTCACCTCCCTCTTTCCAGCTGAGCAAGATGAGATCACTCAGCCACTCCCTGTACTTAGAGTCATAGAATCATTTTGATTGGAAAAGACCCTCAGGGTCACTGAGCTAACCTAACACTGGCACTAAACATCCTTAAGAATGTCATATACACATATTTTAAACATCTCCAGGGATGGTGACTCCACCACTTCCCTGGACAGCCTGTTCCAATGTCTGACAACCTTTTATGTGAAGAAATTTTTCCCCAAATCCAATCTAAACCTCTCCTGGTGCAACTTGAGGCCATTTCCTCCTACTTTATGCACTCCTCTCCCCAGCCTATCTTGTTGTCCCCCATTGGACTTGCTCTAGTTTGTTACTCCCCAACCCATTTTGGTGTCCCCCATTGGACTTGCTCTAGCTTGTTACTTGTCTAGTTTGTTACTTGTCTATTTTGTCTCTCGTACCAGAGCTCTGAAGCTGAACACTAGTTCAGATGTGTCCTCCTAATTGCCACTTTGAGGGGACTAATCACTTCTCCTGCCTTGCTGACTGAGCTTTTGCAAATACAGCCCAGGATGCGGTTGGCTTTCATCACTGGAAGGGATGCTGCCGTTGGAGGCAACATATCCAATCAGAGTCTTATTGTGTCCTACGAAGGACATCCACAGACTGGGGCATCACCCTGATTGAGGAACCATAGAAATGGATGGACAATGGGGACTGAATGGCCTCTTGGGTCTTATTGTGGGGGAAACCCTCAGGGATGTTTGGGGCCGTGAGGGGAGGCGACAGCACTTGTCAAAGCCATGAGGTCATTTAAGGGTTGGTAAGAAGCACAGCTGACACTTCTAAAGAGCAAAGAGGTTATACTGTTGGGTGATGCTTATCTTCATCTGCAAGAGAAGAGGAGGAGGATATTTTAAAATAACACTTATGAACTTGAGGAAACCCCCAATTTCAGTGTACATCACATTTTAAAACCCTTTTGGTTGTGATGGGAAAGCCTAGAGGTAAAACACCTATTATCACAACCTGCTTTTCTGTTTGAGTTTTTTGTTTTGTTTTGGTTTTGATTGGTTTTGGTTTTTATTACTTTTAAAAATTATTTTTTAATTTTAATACATATATTTTTATTAGTATGAACAGCTCGTATGTCCTGGCAAAAACATAATCCCAGTAGTAACAACTCTGTCATGTGAGCTGGACCCAGGTGTGAGGCTGGAGTTGGAACTCAAAAATGGAGAGTAGATAGACAGTTGTTTTAGATACCCTAAATTGTGTATTTTCTTATGCATCTGTTTTAACCCAGTTGTAGGACTCTCCCACCCAGAGGAAAAGGCACCAGGTCTGAACTCAGCATGACACAGGCCACTGCCACAAGTGATGACATTTAGATCCAGGGGTACAACTACAAAGAAAAAGGGTGTGGGGACATGCACATGATCATCTGCAGCCTTGAGGTCTGCAGAAAAAATACCATCACCTGCTGGTGGTACCTGCAGAGGGAAGAGCTGGTGGCTGTCGTGAGCAGCTTTCACTCCATGGGTTTAAAGCAGAATGTGGATAAATTGTACCGGGGACCTTGGGCAGCCCAGGACCACGCATCTTGATGCAGAAACCCTTTGAGATGTGTTAGGCCCCGTTTCTCTCTCTTCCCTGCTGTGACTCTTGCACTGCAGCCCTGCCTGAAAATGGATGCTTGGATGTCCTTGTCACTGAGGCACAGCACCATTTAAACTGAGGGAGGGGGAGAAAAGTTTATATCCATTAAAACCCCACGAGTTTTGACCTCTGCACCTTCCAGGGCATCTCCTGTCCCCTGCAGATAGAGAAAATTTACTTGGGGGATCTTGGCTGGTGGGGACAAGGAGTCAGATATGTGGGTTAGATGGGAAGGCTTTGCTGACACCCAAGGATTAAGGTTTTGGGGAATGCTGGCTAGAGAACAGATTAAGCTCAGAGGGTGAGTCTTGGGACAGGGAGACCACAGGGACTGTATGTCTCTGAGAGTGGAGGCTGCACAATGCCTCTGGGCAAACTGTTCCCATGTTTGAGATCCTCACAGCTGACTTTGGAGGAAATGTCTTGACATTGCTGCCATAGGTACGTTGTCCCCGAGTCACTTGCTCCCTCTGAACTCATAGGCGTAGGTGAAGGACCAGCTTCAGGATGGGGACAAGGGTGCTTTATACATGGACCCTCCTTGTCTGTAGCATCATGAGAGACCCCCCTCTCCTTTTCCATTGTCCTCATGGCTCTTCTCATCTGGGTGTCCCCACTCAACTGCCTACTCACCCTTACACCAAGGTGACCGAGTCCCCTTTGGGTCGTCCCTGTCCTCCTACCCCACCTGACACCACAACAAGCTGCTAGAGCTGTACACAAGGGCTCCAGCTCCCATGGCCTTTTCCTTTTAATCTCTCTGTCTTCTTTCCATCTTGGAGCTGTTGCCAATTAAGAGCAAACCATTTGATCATGTCATAATTCTGATGCCAGCAGGCAGACCCATTCGAGTACAGAAAGGGAGAGAGAGAGAAGAGGGAAAGGGATATGATAATAAAAATAATAATAATATAGAGGAGGGGTAAAGAATAAAAAGACAGACTCTTCTTCCATCTCTCCTCTCACAAGGTAAAGAATCAAAAAGTCATTTGATGCATAATTGATTGCTTTGGAGTGACTCGCAAATTGCTAAGGAGCCTTGATTCTCTGGGTAATAAGCACATGGAAAACACAGGGACGTTTTGACCGCGGGGTTGTGTAGCAGGGGGGTCTGGGGAGGAGAGAAAAATAAATACAAAATGAACGCAGCAGCAACTAACTGAGCCCGCGCATGCCGAAAATATTTTAATGAGCATCAAGAACAAGGGATTTCAAGAAGCACGAGCTCAGGACAAAACAATAAATTAGCAAACAAAAAAAAGGAAACAAAACAAAAGGGGCTTTTTGTTCTTTTTTTTTTTTTTTTTTCCCTGACAAGAAAAGCACAAAAGTGCTGAGCTGGCAGTGCTGGAGCTGCAGGTCTCTCTCCCCCTCCCTGCTCCTCTGGAGCATGTGGATGGGCAGGGGAGAGATGCTGCCTTCCAGCTTTGCATGGTACATCTGCCTGATCCCACCACCCATGGCCACCGGCTTCCAAAACAAGCAGGCAGAAGCTCTGGCTCATCGCAAAAGTCTTTGTGACTAATTAGCAAACAAAGGTGTTAGAGCACTTGGATTTAATAGCCCTGGTGATTTATTTACCTCCAGAAAAGGAAGTGAGGAGGAGGGTTGGCTCCCTCTGGTCTCTCCTGACTTGGTTCTTTTCTGAGGGGGGGTTTTACTGACCCAAAGTTGCTGGACTCAGTCAGGGGTGGGTGAAATCCCCTGTCACGCTGCATCAGCAGCTCCCAAAGCTCCTGGGCAGCAACACTGAGCGTGTAACGTGCCACTGTGTCACACTTTACTCCCTTCACGTTTCAATGTCCTGTGGCCTCGAGCAGCGTTAGAAGGTCTGGCAAGCACCACACCTGTCTCATCCACTGGTTACTTTCGCTGGGCTCAAAAGGTTGGAACTGATGACAGCAGCATCATGGTTCAAATTGGATTAAAAAGCCGGTGATGGGCTGTTTGGCCCTAAGAGATATGAGCGACCCTCTGTGCAGGTATTTTGGGGATCCTGCTTCCCTCTCTGTCACCAGTTGGTCTCTACTGCCTGCTCCCCATGGATATTGTGATTGTCTTTGCGTGGGTCTGATCTCTCTTTCTTCTCCAGCCCTCCTGGGAGTCAGACATTTCTGATTCTCTTCTGCAAGGGGTGAGTCCCTGAGTGTACAGTTGCTGTGTAAGCATAGAGTCATAGAATAGTTTGGGTTGGAAGGGACATTCAAAGCTCATCCAGTCTGATCCCCTGCCATGAGCAGGGACATCTTCAAGCAGATCAGGTTGCTCAGTGCCCCATCCAACCTGTCCTGGGATGTCTCCAGGGATGGGGCATCCACCACCTCTTTGGACAACCTGGGACAGTGTTTCACCACCCTCAGTGTAAAAAATTCCTTCCTTGTGTCTAGCCTGAATCTCCTCTTGTTTAGTTTAAAACCATTACCCCTTGTCCTATCACAACAGGCCCTGCTAAAAAGTCTGTCCCCATCTTTCTTATTGGCCCCTTTGAAGTATGGAAAGGCCATAATAAGGTGTCTCTGAAGCCTTCTCAAGACTGAGCAACTCCAACTCTCTCAGCCTGTCCTCCCAGCAGAGCTGTTCCAGCCTTGGATAATTTCTGTGGCTCCTCTGGCCCCTCTCCAGCAGGTCCAAGTCTGTCCTGTGCTGAGGACCCCAGAGCTGGACCAGCACTGCAGGGGGGTCTCACCAGAGCAGAGCAGAGGGGCAGAATCACCTCCCTTGACCTGATGCTGTCACCCTGACATCTCCAGAGGAACACCTACCCAGGGGTTCCTTTTGCACAGCTAACACTGAGACCTCAAATCACCTGTTTGCAACCTCATTCCCTGCCCTGAGACCAGCCTTGGGCAGCAGTTACACACCAGTTCTATTTCCCTCCAGAAGTGCCTCGTGTGATGCCTGCACGCACCAAGGAGTTTGCAATCCTTTTTTGGGAAAAGCCTGTTTCCCAGCATGTATGGAGAGGACTGGTATCCCTGCAGGAACTGGTGGGGTGAATCCATCTCTGACGTGTAGATAAAAGTCTTTTCCTGCTTCCTTGCAGTCTCTCATGTTGGCAGGCAATTGCTGGATGCCATTAGCCCAGCTGGTGGTTGGCTTTCAGCCTCTGTGCAGAGCTCTAAATGCGCTGGCAGCATGGTGAGGGGGCTACCCCATGGATTTAGGGGCTTTTTGGTGACTGTACCCAACATGGTGCATCCTCAGGGTTATTCATGACCTGGAGCCATGCACCATGTCATTGCAGTGACTGAGGATGCTGCATGCTCTGTTCAGCTTAGTAGGGGCTTTGAGGTGGGAAACATGGCTGTGCTTCAGGCACTCATCCCTGATTTTTTCTCGTAAAATCCATGGAACGAGGTGAACTGGATCCTTCAAGTCAGGCAGAGAATCTAAGTGATCCCAGTAGAGAATTCAGATGTGCTTGTGGGAGGGCCTGGCTGAGTTTAACAGAGACAAAGTAGTGGGGCAGGACAAATAGCTTTATGGAGAGATTGCTCTTACAGGTTTATAGTGCAGGAGACAACATTCCTTCTGTATAATTATTTTGCTAATATATTATCTGACATTGACAGGAGATTTAATAAAGATATTAAATTTTGACTTTATTTTATAGAATCATTTTGTTTGGAAGAGACCTTTAAGATTACTGAATCCAGTCTTCTTAGGGCTTTCCCATGTGGTTTTGGGACGAAGGGAGCTACAGCATCGCAAGGGAGGCTGTGCCTATCCAAGGATGCAACACACTGTCCCCAAAATAATACATTGGGTGTCCTCCTGGAAACAGACTGTCCAGTTGATCAGGATAAACCCACTGCATTCAATGAAATTTTTTACCAACCTGACTATTTCTTCCTCTCTTGCAGATCTGAAGAAGCACTCTTGTGCTGAATATCCACCTGTTTTCTCTGCTGAGAGTGTGGTAAAGGTAATATCTGTCTCACCATACCTTGCCAGTCTGTATATGCCTGGCTATTAAATTCTGTAGTGGTGTAATCTTAGGAACTTCCAGTCCTTGGGATCCCAGTATTCCTTGATTCTTGTAATTGAAGTTTAGCTCTCCCTGTTGCTGAGGAGAATTTCACGTTCATTTTAGGCATGTTTGTTATTAGCAATGTTATTCAGAGTCTTTCTACTGTGGTTGTTGCTATTGGAGCTCTCATTTGGGTGGGTTTTGGGCATTTTGTCTTTCTGCAGAGATACCCTGCAGATGCAGGAGGAGGCTAGGGAGAGGCTGGAAAGAGATGTGGATGATCAGAGCTAAGGAGAGATAGATCTGGGGGACCCTGCTAGGTCCTAAACGAAGGGATTGGGAGTGTAGCGAGTTGACAGAGGGAAAGAAACTGCCTGGGCTGGGGTTCCAGGTGCAGATGTCCCCAGGAGCATGATGATGCCCAGAGATGGATCCTCCCACTTGTGGAAGTGGTGCCAAACCTGAAGTCAAGCCAAAGCTCACTGAGGTGAGCACCTCTATCTTCCCAGCAGCTGATTCACACAGGCCAGTGCTTGTGTCGTCTAACAGAGGGAGAGGCATTTGCTACCAAGGGCATCCGTTTCACCAGTGCAGATGTTCTATGTGAGGCAGCACAGCAGTTGTGTCTCCCTATCCCCATTCTTTCCCTGTCTCCTGCCCCAAAGTCTTGGGAAGAGGTTGCATGCAGATTTTTTAGGATCTGCTTTGAGAGGCTTTGTTAAGCCCCAAGGCAGGAAGGAAAAAAAAATAATATAGGGGACCTATAAGAAATACGGGGACAGACTTTTTAACAGGGCCTGTTGTAATAGGACAAGGGGTGAAGGTTTTAAACTAAAGGAGGGGAGATTCAGACTAGACATAAAGAAGACATTTTTTTCAATGAGGGTGGTGAAACAGTGGAACTGCTTGCCCAGAGAGGTGGTGGATGCCCAGTCCCTGGAGACATCCCAGGCCAGGCTGGATGGGGCTCTGAGCAACCTGATCTGCTTGAAGATGTCCCTGCTCATGGCAAAGGTTAGACTAGATGAGCTTTGAATGTCCCTTCCAACTCAAACCATTCTATGGTTCTATGATTGTAATATGTGGAACATGGTACAATTCAGTTTGGAAGGGACCTCAGGAGGTCTCATGTGTAGCAGGAAGGAAAGTTGCAGTGCAAGGTGGAGCACTTAGGCGTGTGCTGGCTTGAGCGTGCTTGTGGACATGCCTGCCGTTTAGATGTGTGCATTTGCACGTGTTGATAGACAGTTGCATGTATGTGCTCTCCTTTGGCCACACCTGTTTCCCAACGTGGTTGTGTTAGTAGGTGGGCACCTGTATGTCACTCCAGGGGGCAGGGGAAATATTTCCAGACCTGCCTCTTGTCTGATTCCTTTTTGTGGCTTTAATTGGCTTTGGGGCCAACCCTTGTAATCACTCACAGCAATGCTGGGTAAATGCCAGTCGTGGGAGACTGCACTACCACTTTGCTCCTGATTGCCAAAAAAAATCTCCTCCATGTTGCAGGGATGAGGAAAGGTGGTGAAAAGGTGACTTCTCAGCACCTTGGGAAGCCCTGTACCATCCACCCTCAAGGTCACCTTCAGAGCTGGTAACAGAACTGCTCTTGTCTGCTCTAACCATAAGACGATGCTGCTCCCCCATGGCGTGATGATGTCTGGTGGAAGGTGGGGCGGCATGTCCATGGTGGTCCCCCATACAAATCATAGAACAATTTTGGTTGGAAAAGACACTCAAGATCATCAAGTCCAACTGTTAACCTAACACTAGCAATAAACCATGTCCCCAAGAATTTCATCTGTGTATCTTTTAAACACCTTCAGGGATGGTGACTCCACCACTGCCCCTGGCAGCCTATTCCAATGCCCGACAGCCCTTTCCAGGAAGAAATTGTTCCCAAGATCCAATGTCAGCCATGCCGGGCACAACTTGAGACCATTTCTTCTTGTCCTGTCGCTTGTTCCTTGGGAGCAGAGCCCGACTCCCCCTGGCTCCAAGCTCCTTTCAGGCAGTTCAGAGATCAGAAGTCTCCCCTCAGCTCCTGTTCTCCAGGCTGAATCCCCCAGGTCCCTCAGCTGCTCCCATCACACTTGTGCTCCAGCTCTTTCCCCAGCTCTGTTCCCTTCTCTCAACTCACTCCAGCACCTCAAGGGTTTTCTTGTCGTGAGGGGCCCAAAACTGACCCCAGGATTCAAGGTACAGCCTCACCTGTGCCCAGTACAGTGCTGAGCCTTGCTGGGACAAGCTAGTTTAGTCAACACCATGCCGGGCACACCGTTTGCACACACCACTATCTCCACCCCGGTGGGTGGTAAAAGGTGGGAAGCTCTTGCCCACGGCATCACCCTGGTCTGATGTGCATACTCCTCCACCCCACACACCACCCTGACACCAGCACACAGCCCCTCCGTGGTGCCGCTGGATGCCACGCCACCAGCAAGAGCTCGTTAATATTCCGACAGCTCCAATCTCACTCTCTAAATGAAGGTTGCTCTTAAAGAGGGGTTTATAATTGGGCCCCAGCTCCGCTGCGTGTGGCCTTGTCAAGTCGTTGCACAGCAGCACCTTGGTGGCACACCTCTGAGAAGAAGAAGAAGAAGAAAAATTGGGGAAAAGAAAGGGAGGGAGTGGAGGAAGGGAAAAGGAAGGGAGGAAGGAAGGGACCCCGAGCCCCCCTTTGAAAGGGAAGCAAAAAAGAAGAGACCTGTCAATAGGATCAAGCTGGTGGTGGCCGTGAAAAGCCTGGCAGCTCCACGCTCAGCGATGCTGGGGAGGGGGAGCGGTGGGAAACCACGGGTCGATCCGCTGAGATGAAGGCGAAATGACAGCCCCTGAGGCTGGCAGGGTTTGAAAGGAGAACACACAGGAGCCAAAACCTGCAGAGAGACACTTGCAACTTTTCACTTATTCTCTTTGACAAGACAATGGAGTTTTTCTTTCCTTTTCCCCCCTGTGCCCCCCCTCCCCTTGTTTTTTAAAGTGAGTCCCATAGGGAGAGGCAGAGAGTTCTCAAAGGATGAAACAACTGGCGTGATAGAGAGAGGGGGGAGAGAAAATGAGACGAAAGGAGAGAGGAGCAGAGCTTGTTTCTGCATAGGACTCTGATTTCCTGGGAGGAGGAGGAAGGAGGGAGCCAAGGGGCGATTTCCTTCCCCTCAGCACAGGAAGAATAGGGCTGCCCAGAAGCATCTGGTCATGGCCAGCATGGTAGGACAAGACTGGGGTCACAGACTGGGGTGGGGACCAAAGGAGGATGCAGCCAGAGACCTGGGTCTGTGGCAAAGGGGAGTTTCCTCGATTCCTGAGAGAGTTGGGGTTGTTCAGCCTGGAGAAGAGAAGGCTCCAAGGACACCTTATTGTGGCCTTTCAGTACTTAAAAGGGACGTCTATGGAAGATGGGGACAGACTTTTTATCAGGGCCTGTTGCAATAGGAAAAGGGGTGATGGTTTTAAACTAAAGGAGGGGAGACTCAGACTAGGCATGTGGAAGAAATTTTTTAAAACCAGGATGGTAAAACAATGGCCCAGGTTGCCCAGAGAGGTGGTGGATGCCCCCTCCCTGCAGACATGTCAGGCCAGTCTGGACTGGGCTCTGAGCAACCTGATCTGGGTGAAGATGTCCCTGCTCATGGCAGGGGTTGGACTGGATGAATTTTGAAGGTCCTTTCCAACCCAAACTGTTCTATGATTCTATGATTCCTTTGCAGTAGGGTGGGCCTGAGGATCATAGAATCATAGAATGTTGGAAGGGATCCACAAGGATCATCGAGTTTAACTCCTGTTGCTGCATAGGACAACCCCAAAAGTCGTACCATTTGTCTGAGGGTGTTGTCCAATTGCTTCTTGAATGCTGTCCCACTTGTATGGCAACCTTTGGCTTTCCCCAAAGACAAACACCCAGAGGTGACTTGCATGTCTTGGAAAATAATATTTTGTCTTTTTCCATGTGCTTCACATGGTGGTAACAAGAGATAAGGATGTTGGGATGGGGAACATCTCTGAGCAGCACAAGGAGCATCAGCTGATTAAAACTTCCATTTTAGGACACCTCCATGTGCAGAAGGCAGAGAAGTCGCCAATTACGAGGACCGTGGCCACTGTGGACCATAGTGAACAGTGGACATGGGCTTTTGGTGTTTCCGATAGGACTTTCTTAGAAAGTCACAACTCTGCTGTTGGGCCACTGCCTGGATTTTGAAGGATTAAATGACTGACACCAACCAGCTGGGAAGCATTAACCAGCCAGCTGGGAAAGGCCACATGTCCACATGTCTGAATGCTGAAATTTCACCAGCTGGCTCTCTGCATAGCCATGAAGCAGGAACCACCATCAACCCTTCTGATCAGTTGATCTCTAAGCACTGGAGGAAGGATGTCAGCACCATAACCCCTATTTTAGAGTCGCAGGAAATTTAGGCACAAAGAAACGAGTCATCAGCAGAAAGAGAAACCAGGGCGGGACATTCCTCATTGTCCTGATTTCTCTGTGGCATATACTTGAAGGATGAGAGAAAAAAAAGTGCTCCAGCCCTCCCCTGACCCCATCTCCAGCCCTCACATGAACACCATCCTGGTTAGTCATGCATCCCATGCCCCAGGAGCACCTCTTGACATCACTGCCTGCATCCTTTGCCTCACCCACATGGGATGCTGAGACAGCCAGACCTGTGTATATGATGGAATGGTGTCCATCTCCCCACCCTTGGCTCCCCCAGAGCTTATCAGAGCACCAAGAACATAAGAAAGAGCAGAGACAATTTCTGCCTCCTCCCCTTTCTTTTGCTCCAAGCCAATTTTCCCCCTGCTCACATACTTCAGGTGAAAGAAATAGTAAATGACCTGTGGCACATGAGATTCTCTGCTTGGTTCTGCTGGGAAAAAACTGCTGCTTCAGCACAGTGGAGCAGGGAGAGGAGCAGCATGTCCATCCATGTCTGACAGTGGCTGATTACATTTGCTAATTGCAGCCAGAGGCAAATGTGCTGGGGAGAAAAAGTGTTTACAAAATCAGGGGCTTTGTCAGTCCTTGCAACTGCACAGTGGAATTCAGAAAGGGGACTGTCTAAGGTGGTCTCCTAAGGTGAGAAGGAATATTTTGACTTCTGCTCCATTCGTCATGTCTTCTTAAAGTATGAGATAACGTGGGGTCAAATATGGGATCCAACACAGCACTTCTTTGTTGTTACATCTTTCAGTTGTAACACGGTACCTCTTGGTTGTCCTGGGATGTATACACCCTCCAAAAAAGTGACCTAGTTGCTAATTCAAAGTCATGCCATGCGCCTACTCCCTGGGTCCTTCATGGATCCTGTTCTTGTGACAACTGAATGCCACCTGTCCAAAGGTCTTTGTGTCCTGTACGAAGGAGCTGCTGGGGAGCAGGACTGAAAG
Organism: Columba livia; assembly: GCF_036013475.1. NCBI lineage: Eukaryota > Metazoa > Chordata > Aves > Columbiformes > Columbidae > Columba > Columba livia. The sequence continues at coordinate 161,027,803 of NC_088603.1, read as the reverse complement.
AGCTCCTTCACTTTGCACAAGAGGTGGAACAGTCAATGACAGGTAGGGAAGATTTGTCTGAACAAGGTCCACTTTAGGGTGAGATGAACTATACACTAACGTTAACTTTTTGGGCTATTTATGAGGGAAAAAGGGGGCCCAGGATGATTTGCTCCAATGAAGATGTTACAGAAGCAACATTCACATGGTGGCTGTGAGATGAATTCCATGAAGAAGCTTTGGTTTCTTTGGTGGATCCAGGATGAACAGGTTCTCTTCCTTAAAATGTCTCCAAGTGCTGCTTTTGCAACACTTCATGATCTGACTGATTATATATTCCTTTCTCATCACTCAGAGCAAAGACACTAGATGACTGGCACGCAATGCAGATGCTGACCCTACAACTGAGAGCTGCAAACTTTTCCCTCTGCATTATTGCTGCTCTTGCTGTGCTGCCCAGCCTTCAGAAAAACATCCAACTTGTACCATGCCATAATTTTATGCTCATGACCGTATAGTTCCCAACTCCGAATCTCACCACCTTTTCAGGTTTGGTTTAATCCCAGAGCCCCCTGACTTCTGTTCATTGCAGGTATTCATTATGAGAACTTTATTTATGAGTTTTCTCCCCTGATTTGGACAGATGAAGTGGCCCACTACTATAGAAAGTCCAGTAGAATTTTATTTTCTTCCTTTTAATCTATAGGCACTCTCATGCTGGACTGTAACCCTTTTCCTTTGCTTGCTTTAACTTTTTTTAATTTGCCCTTTGTCCTCCTATAACTCTTTTTATAAATTCTTATATTCCATAGTTGCACCATGTTTCAAAGAGTGGGAGTGAGGATTTTGTGTGTGGCTTCTTTTTTTTTTTTTTTTCTCCTTTCCCCTTTCCTTTCCTTTCCTTTCCTTTCCTTTCCTTTCCTTTCCTTTCCTTTCCTTTCCTTTCCTTTCCTTTCCTTTCCTTTCCTTTCCTTTCCTTTCCTTTCCTTTCCTTTCCTTTCCTTTCCTTTCCTTTCCCTTTCCTTTCCTTTCCTTTCCTTTCCTTTCCTTTCCTTTCCTTTCCTTTCCTTTCCTTTCCTTTCCTTTCCTTTCCTTTCCTTTCCTTTCCTTTCCTTTCCTTTCCTTTCCTTTCCTTTCCTTTCCTTTCCTTTCCTTTCCTTTCCTTTTTGTGTGGGTTTAAATGTTGGACTTATTTAACTTGCAGATCATCTGAATTTCTTGTTCTGATTAAAATGCTACCGAACTGGAGTATTTTACTTTGGTGTCTGAAAGCCAGCATGTTCTGATTTTATTCAGCATAATGATGAATCTGGGAGCTAACTTCAACTCCTGGTGCTGTTCTGACCCTGACAATTCATTGTCCTTGTGCCCTATGGCCATACTTATGAAGAAAGGCTGAGGGAGCTGGGTCTCTTCAGTTTGGAGAAGAGGAGACTAAGGGGGGACCTCATTAATGTTCATAAATATATAAAGGGTGAGTGCCATGAGGATGGAGCCAGGCTCTTTTCGGTGGCAAACAACGATAGGACAAGGGGTAATGGGATCAAGCTGGAACACAAGAGGTTCCGCTTAAATTTGAGAAAAAACTTCTTCTCAGTGAGGGTGACAGAGCACTGGAACAGGCTGCCCAGGGGGGTTGTGGAGTCTCCTTCTCTCGAGACATTCAAAACCCGCCTGGACATGTTCCTGTGCGACCTCACCTAGGTGTTCCTGCTCCAGCAGGGGGATTGGACTAAATGATCTTTTGAGGTCCCTTCTAATCCCAAACATACTGTGATACTGTGATACTGTGGTACTGTGATACTGTGATACTGTGATACTTTGGTGGTTACAGTGTCTGCAGCCTTTCACTGTGGATGACACACAGATATCATGTCCTGTCTTCTCCCCCTCCACTATCCCTTCTCACCAACCTCTGCTTGTGACTTTGCTGTTATAGCAAAGGAGGCATCTGTTCTCATGACTTTGCATAAAGTTCTGCCCCAGCTTTTGTCATAAGTGTCATAGTGCCAATAGGTATGGAGAGGAGAATGGGGGGAGGATGTTCCCCTTGGATAGGTGACACGCCAGTCATCATCATGGCCTCATCAGCAGCTGGGAGGTTGCCCTTGAGTCTTGTCTTTTTCTGTAGAGCATCTCAGACGTCCCAGCATCAGGAGCCATCAGCTGTGTCAGCTTGTGTGTTGTGTGTGATGTTGCCACAACACGTCCCGCCAGCAGCTGAGCTGACGAGAGGAAAGACGAGTGTGCGTTCCCCCAGGACAAGCCATTTGCTCATCGGAGGAGACAGGCAGCACAGTCAGGCTGGCCGGAGGGTGCGTCTCCCAGGGAAAGGAGTCACAGCAACACAGGGCACTGTGAAGAGATGGACTGGTGGCTCCCAGAAGGAATCACACCTCCCAAATACCCAGATTCTCTCCCTGCTCTCTTCGGGGAGACATCTCCTTGGGTGAGTCTGCAGGACCCCCATGGGGTAACCCAGCAGCGAGCAGGACCCAATGGGAAGCATCCTTCATCCTAAATCATATCTTCATTTTGTCTCTCTTTTCTTTCAGATTCCCTCCCTCTGTCTTTTCTTTCTCTCCATCCTCTCCTCCCTTTCCACTTTGTCACTTCTCTTTCTCCCCCACTTTTTCTCCCTTGTTTCACTTTTATCTGCCCCGCTTGGGCAGGCTGACACACACACCGATGCTCACACCCCGACACACGCACATCCATGCTAGTGTGGGAGTGTCAAGTGCTTCGGAACAGCTTTAGGCTCGATATTACCATAGGCAGCGGGTTAATGGGAGTCTACTGAAGAACTTTGTGTGTTATTTTTCCCTGATGTGCCTGTGTGAAATACCTGGCCCCGCAGCGTCACCATGGAAGATTGGAAATGCTCCTGCCATGGACCTTTACACGGCACATTTTAGGATCCCCGCTGTGTTTTCTTTCCAATAAGAAGAAAGACCTGTCAGCATTAAGCAAATCAGCCGTACGTCTCACCTCCCTGAGCTGTGTCACACATGAATATCTGAGGGCTTTTTTTTTTCTTCCCCCACCTTCTCTTTCCCTTCTCTCCTCTCCTTTCCCATTCCTGTCCTCTTGGTTTTTAACGAAAGAAAAGTTTAATGCGCTCACAAAGGAGAGAGAGAAATATCCATAAAACTCCAATTTAAACCCTTTTAACCCATTCCTCTGCTTTCTCTTTCAACCTGGTAGCACACCTTTTTTTCTTCCTAATAGGAAGAAGGTTTGAATTTCTCAAGCAGCCGGAGGGGGAGAGAGAGGAGGAGGAGTGTGGAGGGGATGGAAGAGTTTCTGCATGTACATGGCTGATATAAGCAGGGTTTGTGGAGGTTTAAGGTGATAGAAAAGAGGGGATGAAGCAGCCTTAGGCACAGGAGCTTGCATGAGAAGGGCAGAATTTTCCTTTAATTGCATTGCATTGTTGCTCCTGCCCAGGCTGCAGGCTGTCAGTGCCCAGGTACCCACAAAAAAAGGGAGAAGTGGAGCCAAATGCAATAAATAATACCACAAAATATTAAACACCAGGGACCTTTGTCATACACTGTATCTTGGGAATAAATTTGAGCCCAAATTTGGACCTTCCATAGAAAAACATGATATGAAACTGCTCAAACTCAGGAGCGGGTGATATCAGACACCCAAAAGGATCCTTGACAAGGACACCTTAGAATCATAGAATAGTTTGGGTTGGAAGAAACCTTCAAAGCTCATCCAGTCCAACCCCCCTGCCATGAGCAGGGACATCTTCACCCAGATCAGGTTGCTCAGAGCCTCATCCAGCCTGGCCTGGGATGTCTCCAGGGATGGGGCATCCACCACCTCTCTGGGCAACCTGGGCCAGGCTCTCACCACCCTCAGTGTAAAAAATTTCTTCCTCATGTCCAGTCTGAATCACCCTCCTTTAGTTTAAAACCATCACCCCTTGTTCTATTGCAACAGGCCCTGCTAAAAAGTCTGTCCCCATCTTTCATAGAAGTCCCTTTTAAGTACTGAAAGGCCACTATAAGGTGTCCCTGGAGCCTTCTCTTCTCCAGGCTGAACAACCCAAGGGTTTCCAGGGATGAGGCATCTATGACCTCTCTTGACAACCTGGTCCAGTATTTTACCACCCTTAACACCACCTTGTCAAAAGTGATAAAGCCTAGTTATGGGTTCACAAAAGCTATAAAATTTGTCCCCACAAGTCTTCAGGAGATGATAATCCCCTCCTGCCCTGAGCTTGAGACACTGTGTCTGCACCAGCATGAAGAAGTGATTGAGTGCCCCTCAATTTTATGGAAAGGGCTGGTCTAGGAGCAATGATTTGGGAAAAGGCAGGGAAACACAGAGATTTGTTCTGTAAGATGAGTTCCTGAGGGGGATTTGTTTTCCTTTAAACTCTTCACCAAACCTTCCACATTCAATCTTCCAGCTACTAGGGAAGGGCAAATCCAGATAGACAAGGAAACTCAGTCCAGCCAGGTCAGGACTGGTAATATCCACAGTCATATCACAGAATCATAGAATTATTTCTAGGACAGATGTACTCATTCATCTGGGCTTTCATTGGCAAGGGTCAGCATGGATGCACATATTCACAACCCTGCCTTCCAGGCTAGGAAAAGCAGGAATGAGTTCAGCATCTTTTAATTTTGCAAAGCTTTTCCCAAGCCAAAAAGCTGCTGGGAGTATGTTGGGGAGGATGGAGGAGAGGAGGAGGGAAAAGGAACCAAGCCCTGTGTGAGTGGGTCTCCCCGTGCAATCCAAGTGAAATGTCCAAAGGGAAAAATAACCCAGCTGCAGACTGCATGGCACCTCATACCTGTGTGATGCCTGGTGCTGAGAGCTGAAGATGCATCCGGTCAGGCTTGAAAAAGAGGAGAATCCACATGAATCAACACGAGGGAATTTTCCCTTCAGGACTCTGGGATTGCCCATTTGAGTAATTTATCTTCCTTGCCCGCTAATGCTTAATTGATCCGTGGCTCTAATAGACTGCACTTGAGATGTGCCATGCAGAAAGAGACAGAGAAAGAGGCAGGATCTGAGGAAATCTGGCTATTTCTCAGTTCTGCTGCAGGGAGCTTGCCTGGGGATGTGGATGCAGACACATATATGGGGCAGCCAGGGTGGCTTCTGGGCTTTGGGGATTTTCATCCACAAGTGTGATGAGAGCTCTTGTGCTTTCAAGAGCGGCTGAGGGACCTGGGGGGTTCAGCCTGGAGAACAGGAGGCTGTGGGGAGACCTTCTTGCTCTCTGCAACTGCCTGAAAGGAGGTTGGAGCATGGAGGGTGTTGGTCTCTTCTCCCAAGTAACAAGGGACAGAACAAGAGGAAATGGCCTCAAGTTGCACCAGGGGAGGTTTATATTGGATATTGGGAAAAATTTATTCCTGTAAAGGGTCATCGGGCATTGGAACAGGCTGCCCAGGGCAGTGGTGGAGTCACCATCCCTGGAGAGGTTGAACAGATGTGGAGATGAGGTTCTCAGGGACATGGGGACTCCATGATCTCAAGGATCTCCCCAGTTTAAGGAGGGCAAGAAATTACTGGAGACAGTCCAGCAGAGGGCTATGAAAAGAATTAGAGGTCTGGAACATCTTTTTATGAGGAAAGACTCAGAGAATTTGATCTGTTCAGCCTGGAGAAGAGCAGCTGAGAGGGGTTTTTATCAATGCTTGTAAATATCTGAAGGGTGGGTGTCAAGAGGATGGACCAGACTCTTTTTAGTGGTACCCAATGATAGGATGATGGGCAACAGGCACATATTGAAACATAGGATGTTCCATCTGAATTTGATGAAACACTTCTTTACTTTAAGGGTGACAGACCACTGGAACAGGCTGCCCAGAGAGTTTGTGGGGTCTTCTCTGGAGACATTCAAAACCACATGGGCACAATCCTGTGTGATCTGCTCTGGTGACCGTGCTTTAGCAGGTGGGTTAGACTAGATGATCTCCAGAGGTCCTTTCTGACCTTAAACATTCTGTGATTCTGTTGTCTAGTCTCCTCTTGAACACTGTCAGGCTTGGGGCTGTGACACCTCCCTGGGGAGCCTGTTCCAGTGTCCAGTACCCTCGGGGTGAAGAACCTTTTCCTAATGTCCAGTCTAAACCTCCCCTGGCACATCTTCCTGTCATTCCTTCAGGTTCTGTCAATGGTCACCAGAGAGAAGAGCTCAGTGCCTGTCCCTCCTCCTCTTGTGAGGAAGCACAGTGGTCACATCTGTCTATTTGGAATGGTTTCTGGGCCCTTAGTGATTGCAGAATCGTTTGGGAGGCAGCTAATTGGGCTGGTCCACAGCTTCCCAGGGACTGCACTAATAGTAACAGTGATTGGACTCCAGGACCTAGGCACTGCCTGATTCCTAATACAGTCAGAGCCCCAGTGACCCAGGGGGACTGGTGAAATCGTTTTCTAATGGGAGAGCCTGAGATATACCCAAAGCTTTGCATAAAATCAAGTGAGTGAATTGCACAGCCAGTCTCAAACCCCTGAGCGACTGGGGCTGCATCATGCAGTCCCAGCTTCCCACTGTGCCCTTCCTGACTCCTGGTGACTTACTGCCTCTTGGTTCTGGTTCATCCGTGTTCCAGCTCATGCTGGCTGCCTACAGCTCTCAGCACAACCATCTGCCTGCAGCAGCACGCTGACTTCATCCCTACACAGCCTGGGACACGCGCCAGGACAGGGGAATAACGTACCCCACCTTCCCCAGGGTGCACTTCTCTGAATTGCTGAGCTGAACCATACTGAGATATCAACCTTTTACCTTGCAAACCCGAATTCGGTGAAATGAGGGGAAACACTGTGAGGGCTGTGCTGCCATTAAGTTGTGCCAGAGCTCAGAGGAAGAAATTTTTTACAATGAGGGTGGTAAAATCTGACCCAGTTGCCCAGAGAGGTGGTGGATGTCCCATCCCTGGAGACATCCCAGGCCAGGCTGGACGGGGCTCTGAGAAACCTGATCTGGCTGAAGGTGTCCCTGCTCATGGCATTGGGGTTGGACTGGATGAGTTTTGAAGGTTCCTTCCAACCTGAATTATGCTATGATTCGGTGACTCTACAATTCTCATGCTGCCTTCCTGCATCTCATGACACTGACAGATGGGGTCCAGGGGCTGTACCAACACACAACATCTGAAGTGAACGTATTGTACACTGCAATGGAGATGGCTTAATGGTTTAGGGATGCGATGCTGCCTTTGAATGCAACAGGTCCCGACGGATGCCTTGATGAGCCCTGCAGCAGAACAAAATCCTCTAAACCAACAGACGAGCTTATTTATTATTAATAGTATTGCACACTTCATTCATCATCTCTTTACCAGTGCACAGCATAGCTTTGCAGCCACTTGGAGTGGGAAACAACACGCTGACTCCCTTGAGGGGGGAGCAGAGGGCCCAGGATAGAATGGGGCTGAGACACCTGGTTGGAAGCCCTAGACTTTCACCCCAGACACAGAGACACCAAGCTGTGTGGTTCACTTCTCATTCTAGAGGGTGCTGCCCTCTCACTTAAATGTGTTGCTGGTGACAGCAGGGAAAAACCAAGCACTGAAACAGCCAAAAAACAGTGAGAAGAGAGACTTGGAAGAGCATTTCCTTGTGAGCACCCCATGGTTGCCAGCTGACTCTGTTTCCCTATTGAACAAAGATGGCAAGAATCATGGAATAATTTGGGTTGGAAGGGACCTTCAAAGCTCACTCAGCATCACCCCTGCCATGAGCAGGGGCATCTTCACCCAGATCGGGTTTCTCAGAGCCCCATCCAGCCTGGCCTGGGATGTTTCCAGGGTTGGGGCATCCACCACCTCTCTGGGTAACCTGGGCCAGTATTTTACCCCATTCATTGCAAAAAATTTCGTTGATGTCTTCTATGGCAAGCCATGGCTAAGCCTGGGGTCCTATGGCAAATCCATCCTGATGTACCACAGAATCCAAATAACCTGTAAAAGTGGGAATACATCCTCAACACCCACAAATCAGAGAGGCAGCAGAGACGGGGGAGAATGATCTGAACCACCCTCTGTGCTCCTGAGAGCATCCCCATAGCTGCTTCGGTCCCCAGAGAGGATGGGAAGGGTGGAAGCGGGGAGGGTGAGGCGGGGAGAGGTGGGAGGGCGGGCGAAGGGGGCGAGCGGGAGCACTCCTGAGCACTTCCCACAAAGGGCTTTAATGCATTTAAAAGCGGAAGGTTTCACGTCCGATTCTTGTCACGGGCAGCGGGGCTAATCGTCCGGATGCCATTTCCAGGGGGAAGGCAGGCGCCCCGGCAGCGGACAAGCCACTTTGCTCAGAGGGGCTGCTGGCCTTAAGAGGCTTTTATTGCTGCGGCCCAGCGGCTCGGCAGAGAGGTGTGCTGTCATTAGAGTGACACTAAAAGTGTCCAAAGATTAGTGGTGACGGACTGACTGACCTGTCCCTGTCAAGCTCGGAGCAGATGAGATGAGGTAGGGGAAGAAAGGAGGAAGAAATAGCTTTCCCCCCTGGAAAGGATGATGTGGGGTGAGCAATGAAAACCTGGCAGTGCTGGTAGCGACACACTAACTGTATTTAGATCCTTTCCAATTATCACCTCAAATCAGTTCATCTATCCTGGAATGAGATGGTAAACCAGACCCCCTGGGAAAACTGGCACAAGAGAAATTTGGTGTTTTCCCTGACTTCAGCAGGGCTGGATGAAGCACAAGTTTCCAGCTTTGGAGATGTCACCGATCTGCCTCTTCATCACAATTTTTCAAGGAGACCCAAGGAAAGCTGTGGACTGGCAGTGACATTGGTGTCTCTGGGTCCCATCAGTAGAGAATCCCCCTGTTGATCTCGTACCCCTGCCTAGAGGAGGGATATTGGAACTAGATAATCTTTAAGGTTCCTTGCAACTCAAACCATTCTATGATTCCATGATTCTATGACCATGATTCCTCAGCTACCAAGCTCTGATTTTAAGGGGATGCCACTCTTGTTCCTTTCTGTAGAGAGCCAAAAGTTCCTCCTGTAGTGACAGGCAGAGTTATGCTAAAGGAAAACAACAATTTTGAATAAAATCCTGTCTTCCCCCTCAACATTTCTCAGAAATCTGGTCTCCCGAGCTTGAAATAGGACTGGCCCTCATTCCGGGTGCAAGTTGTGACCCTCTCCATGGGAAGAGCCTGTCACACACCCCAGATGCACACAGAGTAGGAAAACAGCTTTTAATATTTTTTTATCATTGTGTTTAAACCCCTCTCATGTTCCTGCATTCACCCCGCCAGGAAGCCGCATCAGAGTCTCCCACTTGGACCCTGTTTTTTGACCTTGGCCAAAGCTGACCTGAGCAAGATGCCCAATTTGCTGGTGCCAGCAGTTCTCCTGGAGTCCTCCCACCGCTGCCAGCATCTCTTGCATGCCTGCTCCCCATGGCTCCTTCACAACAGGGCATTTCCCAGACACAGCTCCATTATTCCACTGCCAAGCTGCATTTCGCCTTCTAATTCTTCTTCTTGCAGAAAAATGTATCTAATTTCTTTTCCCTTCCACCTCCCCTCCTCCTCCTAAGCCCCTTTCCTGACTGCTTGCAAAGAGAGGTTTCGAGACTAATTTCAAGGTAGATTCAGCACTGAGAGATTGGGGAATTTAACATCAAGAAGTTGTTTGAGGCTGTGGAGTGGTCTGTTCTCCCTCCTGAGATGGAGGAGTCCAACGAGGCCCTCAGAAATGCAACTCCAGCTAATCAAGCCTGTGGAGAGCCAGAAGGACTCCTGGGGGCAGTTTCTGTATGGGATCTTTAAAATACAGCTCTCCAGGAAAGACAAGGACGCTCAGGAGACAAGACAGGTGGGGAATGAGGGCAGAAGATTTGGGACATGACAGTCCCCATACTGGCTTGGCTGTAGGAGCTCCTGGACAAGTTGCTTCCCATCCTTGAACCCTGGTTTTCCCACCTATTTGGTGATGATGGCAATGTGAGCTTCTCTTTAGAGACCAGTGGGAACAACATGTCATTCAAGATTAGCTGGCAAAGCCAGAAAATGGCAAAGTTGATGGATATCAATGGGACCTTGAAAACTCTCTCCTCTTAAGATTTTGGGTGTTTTTCCACTCAGCTGTGCCTGGTCAGGTAGATGATTCAGTTTTCAGATACAACACTGGTGGATCCTTTCGCAGTTCATCACCCATAGGAATTCTTCCGTTCTCTGGGGTCCTTTTTTCTGGTGAGAAGTTTGGCTGAAAAGCAGTGATGTGCCATCATGTGGCTGCTTCACTGAACCTTGCTGCCCTTGTTTGAGGAAGGCAACAACATCCCCACGATCAGTCACCTCTTGTTCACATTGGTTGTGGCATAAAGCAGGGTATGAAATTATCTGAGGGCAGTTTATTGCTATGACTTAGGAACTGAGTGTCCATAATTTGTTTCCTATTTTTTCTTCCTTGATTTTGTAATTTTTTCAGTAAATTCTTTTGCAAGCTCACAAATTCTCTTTACAATCTGCCTGATTTGAACAAAACAAGCCCTTTTCTTCCCTACATGCTGCTGGGGAGCCATCAGGAGTGACCTTTGCTGGATGTCTTCTAAAGGAACAACAGAGCAGTCCCATGGTATCACCTAATCCCTCCTTGTGCTGGATTCCAGGGGTTGTCTCGTGTCATCTCACCGCTGTATAGGTGAACAAAACTAGTTGCTCCATACACACAACTCATCCAGTGGTGTATGGACATACTCCCACCACAGGGTGTTGAGCTACAGGGTGCTGGACTTGCTTCTGTAGCAAAGCTTCTGGTCAGGATTCCTTGGTACTCCTTATCTCATTAAATACAAAGCAAATCTCTCCATGTCATCGGGAGGAGACCTGTGCTGGGCTTCATGACTGCAGGTGGACTGCATCTGGTGGCGTGTGCTTTCAAGGAAATGTCTTTGGGAGCCAGCCCTCATGCCCTGCCTATGGGACATTACTGAGGGTCTGTTTTATGCAGTGACGCCCCCCACTCATTTGTGGATGAAGGGCAGAGGAGAAAGGCTACAATGTTGTAGGTCCATGAGGTCCAGACCAACGAATGGGGGACCCAGTGGTGCTTAAGATCTGGGTGACTGTTGTGATCCTAGAGTGAAGATCATCTGTAGTTTACAGTCTTGTATGTTTTGCCCTCTTTGGGATGTGGGTGGCTGCTGGTTCGTGGTCAACCTGACACCAGCTGTCACCCCATAGCACGGCAGCTGCTCAACCGTGTATTTCCCAACCAGTTTCCAGGCAGTTTGCAGTCTGGTGCCCTCCAACATCAACACAGAGCTTTATACACCTCCTTGTTGACCTTCATGATGTTCCTGTTGTCCCAGTCCTTCTCAGGACCCCTCTAGACCAAGGCTCTGCAATTTATTGTCCCAGTCTCCCCTCCTAATTTACTGTTACCTGCAAACTTGTGGAAGATGCATCTCCATCCAGGTCACTGATGGGGATGTTGAAGAGTTAGCAGCTGTACCATCAGCCTGAGGGGTACTTCACCACTGTCATACTGGAAAATGATTAAGCTCACTCCTCAGCACTGGAGATAGAATCATAGAATCAGAGAACCATAGAATGTCCTGAGTTGGAAGGGACCCACAAGGATCATTGAGTCCAACTCCTGTCCCTGCACAGGACAACCGCACAGTTCACACTGTGTGTCTGAGGATGTTGTCCAGTCTCTTCTTGAACACTGTCAGGCTGGGGCTGTGACACCTCCCTGGGGAGTCTGTTCAGTGTCCAGCACCCTCTGGATGAAGAACCTTTTCCTGATGTCCAACCTGAACTTCCCCTGGCACGTCTTCCTGACATTCTCTTGGGTTCTGTCATTGGTCGCTAAAGAGAAGAGTTTGGTGCCTGCCCCTCATCCTCCCCTTGTGAGGAAGCTATAGGAGAGTTCTACTTGGCTCCATGCAGCCCATCAAAGTCCAGGGGATGTTGTGTGTTGGGAACAGATATGCTTCTGCATAAGCAGGGACTCTCTAAGCTGCTGATGGCACCAAAAGACAGAAAATTAAAAGCTTACCAAAACAACCTTTTTATTTTTTCTTTTTTTTTTTTTTTATTTTCCCCAAAGTGAGAGCCTGGAAAACTGTTTGGCATAATGGCTGGGATTTAGCTTGATGTAGTGAAAAATATTGGGTACATTTACCTGGTAAAGCTGATTGTTGAAGAAGGCAAATCTCCTTGGCCAGGGAAGAAGTGATGAATGAACTCCATGTCAGTAACACTGAGTTTGTCTCACTGTTACTGAAGAGCTTGCATCAAACAGCAAAGCTAGTGCATTGCAATAAAAAAATGACTTATTTATTTCAAGGGATTTGAAATAGTGAAGCCTGCACCCTTTTTTTTTTGCATTTCTGGGATAGAAATACATCCTTTGTGCATGGCGAGTATGTTTTGATGTAGTCATTCATCTGTTACAGGGACTGGTACACGGATTGTGCAGTGACAGGTACTGTCCTCCTTTTGGGTGAAAATCATGCAGTCCTAGCCTACTTCCCTAGTGAAACTCAAGCCAGCAATGTAAGGTTGGACCACTGACCTATGTGGAGTGATCCATCTCTGGTTTAGGAGGTCCTGAAGCATATGCTGGAGTCTGGGAGTATCTAGATAGTGGGCCAAACAGCTTGGCATGATAAGGTAAGTCCATGTTCTTCCATCCTTTTGTGCATCCCTGCCTGCTCAGTGCATGGGAAGAAGAACCTGGACCCTTAGAAAACATCGACAACTCAGAAACGGTGTTTAAGGAACACTAAAACTTACATTCCCCAAATCTGGGAAATCTGCACAATCTGTAAATACAGCAACAGCATAATGCCTCATGGAATCAGGCAGGTTTACTATCTCAAAGCCAAAAGTGAATCATGTTTGTGTCAATGTTTCATGCTGTGATAATAAATACACCAAATCCAGACTTTCCAGTTTACCTGCAAACCTCTGAAGACTTTTCCTTTGCAAGAGCTGCTCTGCTCTGTGTTCCCTGGAAGCATTCAGAGTTTGCCCAAACAGCATTTTTCTGATACTCCATGAAAAATATTTGCTCAGCTCTTCTGGCAAGCATGAGTTTTGAGGAAGTCGAAGGCAAAGGATTCACCTTGCCTTGGGCTGCTGAAAACTGCTTTGCTCCACAGCTCTTGTTGGAGATGAGGAGGAGATCAACATAGTGTGAGACCTACAACAGTCACGGGGGATGGTGGTATCTAGGACACATGTAATTGTGGACAGGAGTCTCCTTCCCATACTCTGACTACAGCATCTTTCATGTTAACTTTGTGCTGGAGGGATTTAGAGGACGGAGAGGAGGAAGGAGAGATGTTTATCAGCAGGTGGATGAAAGGAGATGAGGTGCTCTTAAAATGTTCTCAGACCGGGCTGACAGGGGTGGTCAGAGGCTTCTAGAAAGATGGGGACAAATAATTTTGGAGCATCTTACTTGCTTGCACAAGCCGTGTGCCTTAGGAGAATGACATGGGCATGGCTACAACTTTTTGAAAAGCTGATACCACCAGCACAGAGAAAGTTCACCTTGACTTGGGGCTTCTCCAAGAGCCACCTCATCCTGAGCTGATTCCTTGTGCAGTAAGTCTTTCCTACAAGTGACACTGGTCTATCTATGTAAGAGCGAGACAAGGACTCAGCAAAACAAGTCGATTCAATGTGAATCACGCTAAGCCATTTATTACAGAAACAAGTCTCCTTATATACGTAACTATATTCTAATCATGCGTCCACGCTCCAAGCATGGATTCGCTAAATGAGTATCGTGGGCTGTCCATGCGCTGGAGTCTCACTGATGATACGTCCGATGATTCACGCCACGCCAGGACCCTGGTGACTGAGGAACGCCCCTCTCTCTCACAGCAGATTCTGTTCTCAGCTTCTCTAAGAGGCCTTGAGATTCCTTTGAGCCTGACTAATTCAGCAACAAATCTTTATCTATCTAAACCCCTCCACATATCTAGGAAGATGCAGCCATCTTGGCCACAAGACATGGGCTACCTGTGCTGCTGGTGGAAGGTCCTTTCCTGCAACAACCACGCAATTTTCTCCTTGGCATGTCCCAAAGCACACCAAAACCAGCTGCTGAATGGCAATCTAGGGGTTCCTAGGATTTTTTGGGGAAAGAAAAGGGGAGTTCACGGCAATCCAGAGGAAAGGACAAGGAAGTTTTTCTTGGGCCTTTCCCCAGAGCTGCTGATTTGCAGGATGCTCCCCAGCCTGATGGCTCCTTCTGGGCCATGATGGATGAGCTCGCACCTCTGTCCGCCTTCCTGTAACCGCTTTGCAATCGGTAGCAGTGGCCAGGAGGGCTCCCAGGGGCCCGGCGAGGATGGAGCAGGGTATGATGGCAGGGGAAAGGGGGGTGAGCAGGGGGATGAGCTTGTGTGCGAGGCTGCGGTGGTTGTCAGTTAATGGAGCCAGGTGATTCAGCCGCTGCAAAAGCATCATCGAGGGATGCTTTACACCCTGGTACTGCTGGCAGGAACATCCTGGAGGCTCTGCAGCATGTAAGTAACTACAGTGGATGATTGCTTAATAATTAAAGATATGTAGTGCTTGGATTGCCTCCCAGAGCCAGAGCAGAATGGGGAGAGCAGGGCACAGTGGGAGGAAAACTTCCCGTCTTACAGGAAATCTTCCCCTCCGAACCTCCCCGCAGTCCCCGCGCCTGCCGAGGGACTTGGCTGGAATCGATTCCCCTCCGTTTGCAGTCAGAGGAAGCAGCGGGTTGCTGCTGGGTTCCTGCCACTGATTTGATTAACTAAGTGACCTTGGTGTGTCGTTCTCCTTCCTGGAGTGCCTCAGTTTCCCCTCTCAGAGTCAGGATGTTTTATGGAGGTATCGGAGTATCTCATTGGAGAGGTTAGACCCAGCTGGGCAGTCTGAGGGGAACATGGGGGTGCTTAGTGTGTGATGCCACAGGCAGTGTTTTTGTCTTTGAGACACTAAACCTGCTTGTTTCCAGGAGGGGTTCTGTTCTTCCTGTGCTCACAGATTCTGCAGATTTCCCAGATTTGGGGAATGCAAGTTTTAAGTGGTCTTAAACTGCTTGGAGCCTGGTCCAGAATAGGAGAAAACAATATTGCCACCCTGGAAAAAGTAGTTCATGGCAGCCCCGGGCTGCAAGATGGGCACATGGAGCAGGATATTGCAACCTGCTCCCCATGGTGAGGACAACACCAACACGACACCCCCGAGCCCATGGGACAGCAAGGAGCCCGGTGGCATGGGCCATCACTCCCTGACAGCTCTACTTTATTTACAGACCTGATTACAGGCGACACATGAGTGGATTTATTAACTCTGCTCTCCTGCTATTCAGAGCCTTGTAGATAAATGGCAGAGCCCGGGGCCAGCGCTAAAACTCAGTTAACATTAAAGTGAAGGATCTGCTGGTGTTTCTGCCAGGGGCAAAGAGGAGCGGATGCGCTTTTCTTTGCAGAGCAGTCAGATATGTGTCGGTTGAGCGGGAGAGGTTTTTTCCCTGCTCCCCAGGATGGATGTTGCATGTGGGGAGGGTAGGATGGGGATGCTGACTCAGCACCCACTGCCCTGCCAGCTGGAGAGATGCAGAGTGGTGGTTGGGGCGTTGCATAGCCCATTCCCATGGGGGTGTGGGGCAGGTGAGGGCTTTGCTGCATGATACGCAGCTGTGCTGAGCCTGCCTTGCCCCCCAGGCACTGATTCTGGTCCAGGCTAAGCACTGTCAGTCCAGAAGGCATGCATGTGTGTGTTAAGACCTTGTTTTCATCATGTTTGCCTTATATAATTCCTGATAATTGATCCTGGAGTCAGGGGTATCACGGTGGTGTCAAACTGCTGCAAGAGGAGAATGAGACCCCCTCAAAGCTCATCCCTCATCCCCGTATTGCAATTGCTATTTCCCACTGTGTAATGAGTTAGAATCATAGAATCATAGAATTGTTTAGCTTACGAAAGACCTTTAAGATCGCTGAGTCCAATAGTTAACCCAAGTCCACCTCTAAACCATGTCCCTAAGAACCTCATCTACAAGTCTTTTGAACACCTCCAGGTATGGTGACTCCACCACTGCCCTGGACAGCATTTTATCTTCTTTGGGTGAAAATACTGATTTGCTCCTGCTACGAGGATGGAGGGACATCCTGCATCAGGTTCAGTCATCCTTGACCCTCCTTTGCTCTTCCTATCAATCCCCTTTACCTTCCTCTGGAGCCTCCAGATTGTTTGGTCCCTGCCATGTCTTGTGTCTAGAACTAGCCTTGTGTTGCCCAGACTTTCTGATTTTTCACAAGGTTTTTCCTCTGGGATTAAACTGTTGGAGAGGCAGGGACTTCATTGGGACCATACATTACCTGAGAATATCTCTAGTGTCACTGCAAGGTTTGGACTGTGGGGGCTGAAATGATGCAGCAATGGGGCCCTTGTTTCACCAGCAGCTGTTTCAGGGCTCAACCAAAGCCACCTCCTTTTTCTCAAGTTCATGCCTAACTGAAGAGTCAAAGAAATTCTAGTTTACACAACACTTGATTTGACAAGAAAGATGTCATTCTGTTTCTACTCGATGTGATTTGAAAACAAGGCTTTTCTTCAACACTAAAAGAATCGAGACAATCTAAGAGGTAGGAATTCACACCAGTGAGCCTCCCAAAAAGTAAAATATTAAACTTTTCAGGGGCTGCATGTCCATTTTTCCTTGGAGAGTCCCACATGAGGGAAACTTTTGGAAAGTTTTGATGATGTTTTGAAAGTTTTGGTCTCTGTTGAGAGTCTGAGCAATGCAGACAGTCACTGCTGGCCTTAAACAACCTTGCTCCTTACTTGCAGGACTCTGCCATCTCGCAGCTCAGGGATGAGGCTTTTTTGGAGGCTTGCCACAAAGAATCGCTGGGGTTGGAAGAGACCTCTGGAGATCATCCAGTCCAACCCACCTGCTAAAGCAGGGTCACCAGAGCAGATCATACAGGAATGTGTCCATTTCGGTTTGAATGTCTTCAGAGAAGGAGACTCCACGAACTCTCTGGGCAGCCTGGTCCAGGCTCTGGCACCTCACAGTACAGAAGTTTCTCCTCATGTTTAGACGGAACACTCCTGTGTTTCAGTTTGTGCCCATTGCCTCTCATCCTATTGTTGGGTGACACTGAAAAGAGTCTGGTCCATCCTCTTGACACTCACCCTGGAGATTATTTCAAGCATTGATAAGATCCCCTCTCAGTTTCTCTTCTCCAAGCTGAACAGATCCAGTTCTCTCAGTGTGCCCTCATAAGAAAGATGCTCCAGAGCACTTATCACCTTTGTAGCTCTCCACTGTACTCCTTCTAGCAATTCCTTGTCCTTTTTAAACAGGATAGCCCAGAACTGGAAACAGCTCTATGTCTCTCAAGACAGCATAATTGCATGGAACAAAGCAAAGACAATTTGAGAGATCATAGAATAGTTTGGGTTGGAAGAGACTTTCAAAACTCATCCAGTCCAACCCCCTGCCATAAATAGAGACATCTTCACCCAGATAAGGTTGCCCAGAGCCCTGTCCAGCCTGGCCTGGGATGTCTCCAGGGATAGGGCACCCACCACCTCTCTGGGCAACCTGGGCCAAGGTCTCATCACCCTCAGTGTCAAAAATTTCTTCCACATGCTTAGCCTGAATCTGCCTTCCTTTAGTTTAAAACCATCACCCCTTGTCCTATCGCAACAGGCCCTGCTAAAAAGTCTGTCCCCATTTTTCTTATCAGTCCCTTTAAAGTACAGAAAGGCCACAATAAGGTCTTCCCAAAACCTTCTCTTCTCCAGGCTGAAGAGAGATTCAGGTGACTCCACCAACACCTTGGAAACAAGCACCAAATATGCTCGTGAATCACTCCTTCTTTACATGCCTCAGTTTTCCCAGCAGCAAAGCAGAGTTTATTTCTCCTTTCCCACTGAGGGAGAGATGGGAGCTGCTTGGGCTTTGCCTTATCCGCCAAGGCTGGGTTTTCTGAGGGCTCAGCACTTCCGCAAAGCTGGTCCTTGATGCTTATAAAGTGCTGTGAGAGTAAGGCTCTGCCGGATACCTGAGCCGGGATGGAAGAAGGTACTGCAGACAGTTATCTCCATGGATGGGCTGATACTGCAGACAGGCCGGGGCAGGGGGGAGCGGATCAATAATGCAGATACAGAGAGAGCTGTCCCGGCACGAGTAAGCCCAGCTTTGTAAATGAACCCTGCGCTCTCAGGGCTCCCCGGTAAAGGCTGTTATCTCCAGACACTCCGGCTGTCTGGGTCCTTTCACAATACAGAGATGTGCCGACCAGGATATGAGTCAGCTAACAGGGCTCTTTTTCCTGATCGCTGACCAAGTGCCGGCCTGACACCGGCGTTGAAATGTTGGCTGTCGACTGCCTGGTGTTGGGAATGCGGGGTGGCCCGCACCTCCTCCAGGGGCAAGGAAAATTAACTCACATCCATCCTACCTGATTTTTCCTGTATCCCAGCCTGGGGTGCCGTAACAGCAGCCACCGGTGAGCTCCCCAGCCCTCAAGACAGTGTGCTCAACCTGAGGTTATGAGAAAGAAAAAAACAACAAGCAAAAGGTATATGGATTTATTCTTTCTTTGCTGGGCTCTGGGGATGACACAAGCAGGTGTTTCTAGACCACAAAGCATCTGGCTTTACCCTTACAGCCCAGACAATAGCAGAAGCAACCAGAGGACTCCCCAGACTGGCTGGCTATTGCATCAGTGCAATCCAGCTACAGGATCATTACAAGGAATCCTGGAAAAGGTGTGTGTTCCCCAACCATGCCCCATCCACATCTCCTGGCCATGTTCCTCTGCCTCCCAGTGGGTCCAGTTTGGCTCTAAGCTCTAGCTCTGTCTTGCCAGTCCAACGCTGGGTCTGGGAGAAGAAAATACCAGGTTTACTCCCTCCAGAGCTTGTCAAACCCAGGGTCTCTTTTACTTGTGTCATGCCTCTGGACAATAGCCCACAGCTGATGCCTGGAGAAATGCAAGGCAGGTTGAACAAGCAGTGCATTCCCCAAAGTGCCAACAATTTGTATGCAGGGACCTTGTGAAACAGAGATGTTGTCTCTGTATTATAGGTAGGGGATGAATTTTTCCTCTGTGAATGTGCCCGTTATCCATGCAAACTTTTAACATCCTGCAGCAAGGAGTTCCTTGGCTTGATTACAAAAAGCAACTGCCAACAAATAGTAAGTGTGGTCTGGCAGGAGACATCTTTGCTATTTCTGGGCTGCACAGACTTGAGAAAATCAGTTCTTCTGTGTGTGAAGAAGAAAGACCTGTGAAATATGAGCAGTATATGCCCAGCAATCCCTTGTAGTGATCTACACACCCTGTTTCTAAACTAGGAGCCCTTAACTTTAACTTTGCCCTTATTGCTTCTGCCCTGAGGGCTGGTATTCAGGGCGCTCCAACAACACACGTGTTAATAAACTGAAATCTGGCCTAGAGGATCTCTTTGGCACATTAATACAGACATTTCCCCCCTCCCCAGTCCCTGCTCCTCCTTTCTCCCCCCCTTCCCATCTCATTTCCTCCCGAGCCAAAGAAATCTGTCTGCCTGATAGATGGCTCCTGACAAGCTGAGCAGCTAAAGATCACATGTCAATAGGGCTATAATTAGGAGAATTGAGCCCTGTCAGGGCCGGACGGATATTTATCTGAAATCAATGGCCAATAGGGTGGAAGGAATGAAGATGTGGGAGTGTTTGCTTTGGAGCTGCCACAGATTTTTACACCCTGTCTGCACAGGGATCCTGTTGGCCGGGGTTTTCCTGCTGCCTGAAAGAGGGGAGGATTAAAGCATTAGCCATGGAGATCTGACCTGGCCTCTCATCACCGGCACCCACTGACTCCTTTCTGTATCTGCATGCAGCCCCCAGGTGCGGATGGCAATAGGAGAAAGCGAGACGGGGGGGCTGGTTGCAGACAGAGGGTGTGATTCAACCCATTGCTCTTCCTCCCAGTGAGGAAGAGCACCTTGAATCCTGGGGTCAGCTTTGGGCCCCTCATGACAAGAAAGCCCTTGAAGTGCTGGAGCGAGTTGAGAGAAGGGAACGGAGCTGGGGAAGGGGCTGGAGCACAAGTGTGATGGGAGCGGCTGAGGGACCTGAGGGGTTCAGCTGGAGAACAGGAGCTGAGGGGAGACCTTCTGATCTCTGAACTGCCTGAAAGGAGCTTGGAGCATGGAGGGGGTTGGTCTCTTCTCCCAAGTAAGAAGTGATACAATGAGAGGAAAGAGCCTCAAGTTGCAGCAGGGGAGGTTTAGATTGGATGTTAAGAAAAATGTCTTCCTGGAAAGGGTTGTCAGGCATTGGAACAGGCTGCCCAGGGCAGTGGTGGAGTCACCATCCCTGGAGGGGTTGAACAGATGTGGAGATGAGGTTCTCAGCTACATAGGTTAGTGCCAGTGTTGGGTTAACAGTTTGACTTGATGATCTTGAGGGTCTTTTCCAACCAAAATGCTCCAGGGCCAGGGTCTCAGATGTAAACAGGAGATGCAGGACTGGAGAAGCAGCAGGTGGTGGGGACAAGGACATTGTCACCTCCTATCTCCAGCTGAGATGGAGCTGGGTTCTCTTATAGACACTCAGATGTTAAATCTGGCCTAAATCTCCAAGTGAGGACTAGCCCTTCATGTCTGCCACTGCTCTGCCAGGGACAGTGCTGCAAATATTGAGGTTGAGGAACTGGAAGCCTCTAGAAGCTGTTGAGGGGGGCTCAATCACTGCAGATATTTTCTTGCAGCTCTCCCCACAACTGTGACAGTTTTCTGAGAGCACAAGGACCTTCCTGTCCCTCAAATCTCCTGCAATGCTCTTAGTATTGGCACAGAATGGGGGGCTGGCACCTAGGTAGACACTAGGTCTTGCTCCCCCTTGGACTGGAGCATGAATCCTTTTTGCAACTGGGTGGATTTTGTCAAAGAAAAACTGTCAGCTCTGGGTTCTGGGAAACCTTTAAGCATCCTCTTCAATGCTTTGTTGGTGCAGAAGTCAATGGCCCAGCCTGAAAGTTCTTCAGCTATGAAAACAATTGATTTTAAAGACAGAAATGCTTTTAGGCATGAGGCAAGATGGAGTCTGGTGTCACATAAACCAGAGGAAGGCAGCAGAGGGAATGACCCCTACCCAGCCTAGGGAGTGATGTTGTGAGTAGGTACCACAGCCCAACACAGCAATCCAACCCCAGGAGTCATGGAATCATAGAATGTCCTGAGTTAGAAGTGACCCACAAAGATCATTGAGTCCAACTCCACTTCCTGCATAAGACAACCGCAAAATTCACACCATGTGTCTGAGGGAATGGTCCAAATGCTTCTTGAACACTGTCAGGCTTGGGGTTGTGACACTTCCCTGTTCCAATGCTCCACCACACCCTGGGTGAAGAACCTTTTCCTAATGTGCAACTTAAATTTCTGCTGGCACATCTTCCTGCCATTCCCTCCGTCCCTCTGTGACTGCAGTGAGTTGAATGAAATGTTTGTTACATTCGGCTTTGTACTCCCCATCGCTTGAAGAGCTTGCAGGGGTCAACCCCAGTCCCACACCAGCTGTGCGTGGACCTCACCCCCAGGACCCAGCAGGATAATAAGCTGTTGGCAGCAGGCAACGTGTGTTGCCTGCACGAGTACATGCAGCTTTCCCAACCCACAAATTCCACCCCTATTCAACTGGCATGCAAACATCAAAGCTCTTAAATATTGCCAGGGATTAGCAGTTACAATTAGTGACATCATCAATTCCCTGTTGGGGCATTAGGGATCAAAAGGGCTCTCCCAGCTTGCTTTTCTCATGACAGCATCCCCATGCTCTGTGGATGGCCAAAATCCCGACTGCTGCCCGTTCTTCACATCCCAGTGTATCCACCAATCCCCACAGCCCTTCTCTGGACTCACTTACCTCCTGAAAGCTCCACAGACTTGTGGAGGAAGAAACTGAGAAAGGGGAAAGGACCCAGAGCCCTCCCCACAGTTCAGACAGTTACAGTAGATGCCACATAGCCTGGTATGCTGCTAATTTATTGCTTCTGTAATTGGGGTTAATTAGTGGTGACCAAATTTATCTTCTTGCCTCTCATTAATCCCAAACACAAAAGAACCCTGTTTGCAATCAATTGCTGTTTAATTACAGCACAATAGCTGCCTCCTGAGATCGAAATCCCTGCTGGCTTGAGGTCTTGATGGTGAGGATGGAAGTGGAGAGATGCAGTTTGGAGGAGGTGGAGGATGAGGATGCCAGCTGGGACTGGTAACGTGTGTTCCAGTGGCCTGGGAGCTTCATTAAGAGCAATGTGAGGTCTCCTTGCCCTGGCTGAAGGATCAGGGAGTGTGTTTTAACTGGGGAGAAAGAGCTGGGCTTTCAAACAGCTCCTCATGCAATGCAAGGGCAACACAATTCAGGGTGGTAGAGATGCTTCTCAGTCTTGGGATGCCTTTTTGGCTGGGGCATCCGCTGGTGGATATTAAAAGGGATGGCCTGGATGCAGCTCCTGTCTCCAAGATTTTGCTTCTTGTGTGAGCCAGGAGACATCCTGCTTGAGATTTTTGTCCTCCAACAATAGCTCCCATTGCTTGGTTGTTGACCTCAGAGGTTGTAGTGGACCCTATTGCAATAACAGCAGAGCCAGTAAAGCTGCCTGTGATCTATAAATGGCCCTGCTGGGACTCTGAAGGGAAATGTCTCTTTTCCCAAGTAACAAGTGATAGGATGAGAGGAAATGGCCTCAAGTTGTGCCAGGGGAGGTTTAGGTTGGATATTAGAAAAAATTTCTTTACGGAAAGTGTTGTTGGGCATTGGAACAGGCTGCCCAGGGCAGTGGTGGAATCGCCATCCCTGGAGACGTTTAAATGATGTGTAGATGTGTCACTTAGAATTATGGTTTAGTGGTAGACTTGGCAGTATTAGCTTTATGGTTGGATTGGGTGGTCTTAAAGGTCTTTTCAAAATTAAATTGTTCTATGTTTCTATTGTTTGGACAGAAAACTTGCTCCCCATGATGGCTGGCCTTGGAGAAACTGTTGAGAGCATACTGGGTCCACTCTGAACCTGAAGGCAACGGAAATAGAAACTCCTCCAGCCAGGAGGTCAAGGAAGCAAGGTCCCACTGCTGTCTGGGGCTTCATTGTTCAGACTGAAGGTGTCCATGGTGACTATAGGATTATGCACAAATGCATGAAAAGTGAGAGAGAAGGTGAGGAAAAGTGAACAGTGAGAAAGCTGTTATTTCTGCCTGCAAAGCTCTGATTCCCTGTGCTGGATCTGAGCCATTTCTGCGGACAGGCTGACTCGCTGATCCCAGGACCCCACCTGAGATCCTCCAGATTGCTTTTTGCCAGGAGATACATTCCCTTGGCAGTGGTACCTGTCCTGCCCCCTCATTTACCCAGATAAATGTATGCTCGGTTAATGCCACGAGTATTAAATAAACTCTCCGCCTTGCCTGCCCACCTCTCCCTCCCCGCTCTTTAGGTGCCATCAATCTGCAGGATTATTGAGCCCAGTTTTGGAGTTAGTGGTGTGTTGAAAATGCTCCGGTCTTCCCTTTATCACTTTCAGATCAGCTCATCGGATGGGAATCCATCAGGGAAAGTAATGCGAGAGGCCGTGCTGATATATGGCTCTGTGCTCCTGGATCAATTGGGCTCTCGCTTCCCCTCCAGTGTGGGGGGTTGTGCAGGTCCACGGCTGGTTCTACTCGATTCCCTTCTCTTAAAGCACCAGATTAATCAAAGCTTCCCATTCCTGCAAGGATTTTGTCCTGACGTGTGCAGGAGGTGCCCTGGATATGTTAACATACCAGCAGTGTCAGAAACAAGATTGAGGGCTGAATTCCTCTTGGGACGTCAACCCCTGACTCACGCTACGTGCTGTCACTTATTTATCGCATTTAGTATTTGGGTGGATTTAAGGGTTAGGCAGCAGTCTGAACCTGAGTGTTGTGCTTTAAAACCATCACGTACCAAAATGTAGCTACTACTGGGGTGGAAAACAGCAGGTGCTGAGGTTGGTAGGGCCACCACCTGGGCCAGAAGTCAGGACCAGGAACTGTTTTTGAGCTGTTTTTCCACCTGGGCATCAACAACCACCCTCTCCCCAGGCCGTCTGTGGATTCAGAGGGAAGAGCACCACCTACTGAGTCTTCCTCACCTATTTATTCCATTTTTTTTTTATTTTTATTTTTTTTTTTTTTAAAAATAGATTTTGTGTTCTCAGATAGACTTTGCTTCACTTCAGGAAAGGCAGGAGCACATTTAAGTCCGAGCAACCCTCCTGATCTCTCCAGACATTTCTGCTTGCATAGTTTTTCTTGCTAAGCTGCTTGTGTTAATGAGACTTTGGCTTCCCTGGAATCTACCTGCTTCCTGCCTTCCCGAACTAACAGATCCTCTGGCCTGATGCCTCCTCAGACCTGGATGGGCTTTCTCTTGAAGTGTGTGTGTGCATGGGCAGGTGTGGGAAGTGAAAGAACTTATTAAAATTTAGACTCAAAATCTCAATCTAAGCTATATATCTGAGAGTTTGACTTCTAAAGCACAAACGGATGCAGCAATATATTTGTATGCATGCATGTGCACGTAGGTGGGTGTACATATGTATGAGCCTACACGTGTTTTGGCCCTGGCCAAGGATTTAGGCAATTAGCTAAAGACTTTCACATTTGGGTTCAGTTTCTCACCCTGACAGAGCCTTCAGCTTTTAATATTGACTAAGCACTTAAAAAAATCCTCAAAAGCAGGCTGGGAGAAACCCAGAGAAATGTCTGGTGTTTTTTTAATGCTTTTAATCGGGACAGTATTCAACTTCTTAGGAATAAGGCCACAGTCCACCTTCTCTAATATTCTCTCCAGATTGGCAACCAATGCAAAATTAGATGAGCCATTAAATGTTCTTTCATTATTTCTCCCTGCTTTGTTCGTTCATTAGCACTATGCAAGTGCATTTGTGTGTCTCCCAAGGGATGGTGCAGGGTATTTTGCAATGATTTACAGACCAGGGGTCCTCAGCTACTGAGTAAATTCACCTGTCTCCAACCAGATAATCTGTGGTCTCAATACTGTGGATACCACTAGCAATAAGGCCTAAGTGATAGGTGGGATTGAAGTTGTTGCATCATGGCCTTTCCTGTTTTCTTCTTCTTGTCTTGTGTGAAATTGAGGGGCACCAGATCTTTACATTGAGGAAAACAAACAAACAAACAACAAACATAGCATCCCTGTGGGTCAAATCTGGCTGAGGTGGCAATGTCAAAGGCTGGCTGCACCCTCAGTCACTTCTCAGGTGTGAATGCTTCTTTTCCCATGAGTGACACCATCCCAGAGGGGTGTCAGATCCATCTTGTGCTCCTTGTACTCCCTGAGCATTCCTTGTGCAAGCCATCCTGCCTCAAAACTTGCCCTCAGTGAAGGCAATATGAGGATCCATGAAAAAAAGACCATAGGAAGGAAGACAGAGGGGACCATGCAGGTCTGCTTTATCAGGTAGAGCAGGACATGGGTTCTCCACCACGGCACATCATGTTCCCAGGTGTGGGGGCTGCTGAAATATCTTCTACCAGTAACCCACCAGCCTTGTGTACACACACAACAGCACATTGTGCTCTGGAATTTGGGCATTGAACCAAAGAAAGGGCAAAAACAGAACTGGGGACCTGAGGATGGAGAAGCCTCTTGCAACTTTTGCAAGAGGCTGGTGACCATCTAACCAGCCAACAAGTGCAGGAGCTTGGGATTCTCTAGTAAAACTCCTCAAAAGCCAAGAAAATATGGCCTGTGAGGAAGGGTTGGAAAGGCATGAGATTTAGTCCAGAGATGAAGGAAGATGGGATAACAGCCTTCAATTATGTAAAAGGCTTCTGCAAGAAGGGGACACATGTTTCCCTGTGGATAGGACAGGTAATAAGGAGCTTAAAAGCCAGCAAAGGAGATTTAGGGCTGTGGGGATAGAGAAGGGCTGGGATTAATTGCTGGAAGGGGGGGAAGGGTGGTATCACTAGTGCTGGATGTTTGGAGGACAAACGTGTCAAGAAGGGCTTAAAGAGAGTGTATTTCGCCACAGAACAGGGGACAGGTGAATAAATGTCCACCTGGCTGTCTTTTCCAGCATTTTGGTTGACCCACAAGGCAACACAAGTGAGTGCTGGGATATCCACAGTGGGCTGGTGGGTTTGACAGTAACAGGACTTCTCTTTCCTGATGCTCATGCTCATGCTCATTCCTTGGTGTGAGCTGTATCATCTCCAATGTCATGCAGAGTTGTCTCTCTAAGCAGAGGTTATTCTCTCCCTCTACTCTGCCCTGGTGAGGCCACATCTGGAGTACTGCATCCAGTTCTGGTCTCTCCAGTTTAAGAAGGACAAGGAATTACTGGAGAAAGTCCAGCGGTGGGCTATGAAGATGATTAAGGGTCTGAAGTACCTTTCTTATCAAGAGGACTGAGAGAGCTGGGTCTGTTCATAGAATCATAGACTCACAGAATGTCAGGGATTAGAAGGAACCTCAAAAGATCACCTAGTGCAATCGCCCCACCAGACCAGGAACACCTAGATGATATTACACAGGAAGGCATCCAGGAGGGTTTTGAATGTCTCCAGAGAAGGAGACTCCACAACCTCCCTGGGCAGCCTGTTCCAGTGTTCTGTTACCATCACTGAGAAGTTTCTTTTCATATTTAATTGGAACCTCCTGTGTTGCAGTTTGTATCCATTACCCCTTGTCCTATCATTGGTTGTTCAGCCTGGAGAAGAGAAGGTCAGACGGGATCTTATTAATGCTTATAAGTATCTCCAAGGTGGGCGTCAAGAGGATGGACCAGACTCTGTTCAGTGGTGCCCAATGGCAGGATGAGGGACAATGGGCACAGACTGAAGCACAGGAGTTTCTATCTCAACATGAGGTTTTCCTTCTTTACTTTGAGGGTGCCGGAGCCCTGGACCAGGCTGCTCAGAGAGGTTGTGGAGTCTCCTTCTCTGGAGACACTCAAAACCCATGTGGATGCATTCCCGTGTGATCTGCTCTGGTGACTCTGCATTAGCAGGTGGGTTGGTCTAGACCTCCAGAGGTCCCATCCAACCCCAACCATTCTGTGATTATGTGATTCTATCCATTTCACTGGCCATCATTTTGCTCAGGTCCACAGGACCCTAAGCAACCTGGCAACGTGTGCTTGTGGGTGTTGCACCTCAATCTCTCTCCCCACCTTGCCTGTTCTTCCACACTGACCTGCACGTGGAGAGCTGCAGATGGCTTTTGGATGGAAAGCACCCAGCCAAGAAGTGATGACCTGATCACACCAAGTGGGCAAATGTGCTGACTGGGCACAAATTGGAAATGAAACAGAAAAACTTGAGAAAGCTCTTGCTTCCAGTAATTCCCAGGGAGAGGTGTCAGCCATGATTTCTGGAAGCCACACGCAGCAGAAAGCAGGGAAATGCTGGCAGCACTAATGAAGTTACTGCCATCCGGCGATTAGGTTAGGAGATCCTTTGGGACTGGCTTGCGAGGTGATGGACTGAAAGCAGAACGGGAACTAAATTGCATTTCATTTCAATTTGGCCATAAATTTGATGATTTCGTCAGATAAGGAGTAAAGGGGGAAGGGAAGCAGGGGGAGAAGAGGAGAGGGAGCAGGGGAGAGAACATGACACAAGAAATTACATCGTTCTAGTTTGTACCATTGTAGATTATTAATCAGAAGTGTCAAAGGCTTTATGGATAGGACGTATATCACCTGCTTTCTATAGACTACTCACTGAAGTAATAAGGGCTGGGGATATAGGTTATTGAACTGCCCTGGGATTTATGAGAAAGGATGCAGTGGGTGGAGAGAGAAGATGGGCCGTTGTTTCCACTTCCATGGGACGCTCCACTTGACATCAGTGGTTTGTGTCACCTGAGTCACCTGCAGAAAGCATATGAGAAGACGTGTCAGCAGGGCTTATGTTGCTGTGAGTCTGCAGCAAGGGTTGCAAGACATGGAGCACGAGCCTATGAGACTTCCCAGTTCTCGCCACCCAAACTCTGATTCAGAACAACCTCAGCCACCAGACAAAGTAGACCCCATTGTAGAGAGGTTGCTCAATACTTGCGAAGACTCAGATAAGGTGGCAAATTCAAACATCTTTCCATCATTGTAGGCTAATGCCATAGACCTTAAAGAAATGAACCTGGATCATTCCAGTTTGCAGACACCATGTGATGCCAGGCCCAGACAAGCATCCCAAATTAACCCCTGGGGATGAGAAACATAGTAAAGGTAATTTTACCCTGGGATATTGTGCCGGATCAGCTCACAGCCTTGATGTCAGTGACATCTTGTCACGATAACATTGTGTGATGTTTCAGAATGGTGTCATGGCTGGATAGCATCGATCTTTTACAGCATAGATCAATATCTGTATCGAAGAGAAATGTTGTACTACATTTACTCAGCATGCTGATGTCTCCATAGTGGAGTCTCTGATATGCTGAAATTTCCTTCTGGGTATTAGGACATCATGAGGTCTCAGTACAATGTGTCATTTGTTGGCCAAAATCATGACATGTCCTCTCATCATTACTGTTCCCTTCTGACAACATGACATCCTAGCTGGGTGTGATAAGGCTTCCGTCCCAAACTAGTGACATCCTTGCAGGAATCACTAAGATTTCAGTCTTCCTATTTTGCTGTAGCAGTGCCTTGCAAGTTGGAAGATTTTCATCACAACTGGTTAAAGAACTGGTGCCCGCTTAGGAATAAGACCAGAAGCAGTCTCGATGCTATATATGGCTATACAATAATTTGTGGTAAAATCACGGTATGGTGTACAACCCTAATTTCCATCACCAAGAGCTTGCAATTCCTTGACAAATGAGGGATGGATCTCAAATGATGGGGTTGGATATGGACAGATTCTTTGCCCAGGTCTCTTTCAGCAATTTCCCTGTTGAGACATGGAAGGCTGAACCAAACTCTGCAAAGCCTTTCTCTGTGGCTCCTTCTCCTCTTCTCCAGCTTTTCCTGGCAGATGGAAGTGAGTCTGAGGCCCTTCTGATCCCAAGCTTCTTTCAGCCTTTCAGAGGCTGAATGCAGTTCCCCAGCCTTCTGGGGCTTCATTGTGCAGCTCTGGAAGACCCCACAAATGAAGGCATCTTTCTCTGTGAAGGCTGAATGGTAGTGGAAACATCTGCCAAGCAACTGAACAACTCCACTCAGAGATGTGGTAAAGAATCATAGAATCATTTTGGTTGGAAGAGACCCCCAAGGTCATCAAGTCCAGCCATTAACCTAACTCTGACACTAACCCATATCCCTAAGAATCTCATCTCCATGTCATTTAAAGCCCTCTAGGGATGGTGACTCCACCACTGCCCTGGGCAGCCTGTTCCTATGCCCAACAGCCCTTTTTGGGAATGAATTTTTCCTAATATCTAATCTAAACTTCCCGTGGCACAACTTGAGGACATTTCCTCTCATCCTATCACTTGTTACCTGGGAGAAGAGACCAACCCCCTGCATGCTCCAACCTCCTTTCAGACAATTGCAGAGAGCGAGAAGGTCTCCCCTCAGCTCCTGTTCTCCAGCTGAACCCTCCAGGTCCCTCAGCCGCTCCCATCACACTTGTGCTCCAGCCCCTTCCCCAGCTCCATTCCCTTCTCTCAACTTGCTCCAGCACCTCAAGGGCTTTCTTGTAGTGAGGGGCCAAAAACTGAATGAGTATTTGAGGTTTGGCCTCACCAGTGCCTAGTCCAGCAGGGTGCTCACTGCCCTGGTCCTTCTGGCCACACCAGTGCTGACACAAGCCAAGATGCTGTCGGCCTTCTTGGCCACCTGGGCACATGGCTGGCTCACATTCAGCTGACTGTTGACCAACACTCCCATATCCCTTGATGCTGATGCTGAAATTGTCTGGGACAGTACCAAGTCCTGCGTGTGCATAAGGAAAGCTGTGCTCTGAACAATACATCTCAGATCCATGGTGGCTGTCCATGATCTCATGGGGTATATCCACGTGTTTGCATGCTCCCCCTGCACCCAGCTGCCATGGGGAAGGGACACAGACATTCTCCAGGACCAGCTCTGCTGAGCGTGGGAGCTGTTTTGTGCTAGTACAACAATGCAAAATGTGGCAGGAGCTTGGCCCGCCCTTGAGGCCAAAGCTTTTAAACTCGTGTATGAGAGAGGGGAAAGGTATCACTCATAAATCTTAATCCAGGTGGAGGAAGCCAGACTCTGGCCATGGCAGAAATATGAAGGCATGTGGCTATCTGCAGAGGTTTGGCAGGCAGTTTTGTGATTGTAATTAATACATGCAGTTGCCAGGAATCCACGTGTGGTCATAGAAAATTTTACACATGAAGTGTTCGTGTGAAGGAGTTTGACTTGATGCTTCTGTGTCTAATTCCTCCAGCTCCTTTACACCTGGTACAGTCAGAGCATGAACCTGAATTTCTTCGCCTGCATTATATGACACTCTCTCCTCTTCATCTTCCTGCTTAGAAAGTAACCCATGCAATCAAGGTGGCAGCAATCATTTCCAGGAACAGCAAGCCCTCTACAAGTTCTTCGGAAGTAGACCCATATTTTGGATCCTCCTCTTCAAAGAGCAGCTGTGAATCTGCTTTAAAACTGCTAAAGCAGAGAGGGGAGGAATCTTGAGTGGAGATTCAACTTGTTCAAAATGAGAGATTACAAATATTCGGAAAATAATGACTGGGAGGTACAAGAAAAAAAATAATGCAGAAATCTATTTCGCATGCACAATAATTTACTTTTAGATGTGCAGTTAAGTTTTTATATGCACAATAATTTACTTTTACATGTGCAATGATGTTTTTACACGTGTAATAATTCATTTTTATGTGTAAATCTGACCAATTAAAAGCCCGGGTGCTAAACACACCTCTGACCAATCCTGAATGTCTTTGTTTTGGCATACAACTTCACTCATGCCAAACAACCACACTTTCCTGCAATATTATTATTTTGCAGTTGGTTCTGAATGACTCCATGTAATGTACCTGATTTTTTTCCAGTTCACCCCAGCAGAATGTATGTGCAGACCCATGGGCTTTTGGGAGGGGATGCAAGGACCAGATAACCTGAGTTATCATATGCTTTTCTCCATGATCCATCCTGGCCAGATTACGTGCATCTATGGGAAGAATACCAGCCCCAGAGGGCAGATCTGAGAAAACATCTGTCCTAGGAGAAAACATCTGTCCTAGTAGAAAACCAGAAAAATAGGCCCCATTGGCCAGCTGAGGTGACAGATCTCTCAGCTGCATCTCTGTCCCCCCTTTGCCCTTCTCTTTGTGTTTTGAAAGTCTCCAATTGATGGTCTTGATGGGATGAAGTCAGATGTAGGAGAATCATGCATGCTCTTCTCCAACATTCTACTGCAAGTTGGTGAGATTTTCTGTCAGTGGAAGTGAGCAATTGCAAAAGCAATTTAAAGACCTCAAAGAGTCTATACATCTCAAAGAAACAGATGAGCTGGTATGAAACTCCAGCATAAGCTGATGAAGGAGCAGTGCAGAAACTTTGTCCATTCTCAGACCTCAGATCTGCTCCCATCTTCTTTTCCACCAGTCACTTCACTTGGCTGTCACTTCTGAATGAGTCAGATGGGGTTTGAACATCTCTCCCTCAGGTGTGTATCCTGATCACATAGCACAAGTTTGGGGGTCTGTATTCCCTCGCTTTCTCCTGCGTATTTTATTCCACATATAAATAAAACACTCTTTCGTGCCCAACATTCAGGATGGATGTGTTAACCTCCAGGATACTGAATAGAAACAGAAATGTCCCCTTGCTGTTTCTGACACTTCATCCCCATGGGAAAGCATCTGCTGCACCGAACTGGCAAATTCACTTACCATAGACAATTTCAGGATGTTCTGAAGGAATAGAGGGACTGAAGAAGTAAAGAAATGCCTCCCAATCTCCTGGCATCGCCCAGGTTAAATGCACCAGCTCAGACCAGGGGGTCACCTCCAAGCACAGATGTCCTGGTCATGCAGAGTCTTTGCCACGTTAGTGGCGACTCAGTTACTTTGAGTGTGAATCTCAAATTACTGCAAGCCTGGCGGATTCAAGGGGAGAAACAGTGGAAGGGACTAGAAATATAAATAAGTCACCAGTATAGGAAAAAAAAAAGGTTCACAGAATCTTTTTCTTTGGACAATGTGGGAGACGAGGAAAGGAAAAGCAAAGGGTAGGTGGTCAAGTGTAATGAAGCAATATAAACTAAAACACTTTCCCCACTGAGGAAACCCAAGCCTGGAAAATAAACTGGTTTTCAGTTCATAAAAGTTTAGTGGAAGCCTGATGCAGCAGTAAGTGGAAAAATTTCTTTTCGTCCAAAATTTATATTTTTGCAAGAAAAAAATGCTTCCACGGAAACTCTTTTGAGGACACTGTTCCACCAGCTTTAACCACTGGAATGTTTAACTCTCCCATTACAATGTATTTTGAACGAGTAAAGGGGGAGAAGGGTGAAAGTTTCAAAACAACATTATCTGTTTGGAAGCCATGGACAGCTTGGATGCAAGTGATTTGGAATGGTTCTGGGTCAATGTCCTAACAGATAAGGAAAGAGCTGTTTTAGTTGTTGGTGTCTAGACCTTGCCAACACTTCTCACCACAAAGTGGGCTAACCACCACGTTAAACACTTACCTGCAATGCATAGGTGAGAAGGAGAAGGTTGCTGGAGCATTTCATCTGGACCAATGTATGCCGGAGTTGTCAGACTGCCAGTCTTTGGATAACCTTGGGATTTTCCAAAAATAACAAAGCAACAATTGCAAACCTCAGATCTGGTTGCAATCGAGGTGTAGAACTCTCTGTTGGACCTTGTCTTGGCATGCCAAGGGGTGCTGGATGGCCAGAACAGTGTCCATGGCTATTTTTTGTGTGGCCATGCCCATCCTCGTTTGCATCTGTCATGTTCAAACAAAATTATTTTACAAGGGTCAGGCTCATGGAAAACTAATATCTCCTAAAAGACAAGTCATCTGACTAAAGAAAAAAAAAATGAATGGAAAATTGTGAATTATGATAGGGGAAGGTTTAAAAAAACAAACAACAAAGTGCCCCCAAAGGAATAAACCCTCCACCAAGAGAGACATTGGTTTGAAAAACTGGCTTGGCTTAGAGGTTAAGGAGAAGTGGCAAGAG
Organism: Columba livia; assembly: GCF_036013475.1. Taxonomy (NCBI): domain Eukaryota; kingdom Metazoa; phylum Chordata; class Aves; order Columbiformes; family Columbidae; genus Columba; species Columba livia. Next base: position 160,994,715 of record NC_088603.1, on the reverse strand, counting down.
ACACATCAGATGAAAAAAATAGAGAAAACAGATGACATTGAATTTGCACTAGAAATGTGGAAAATCAGTAAGATGAGCAAAAAGACATGAGACGTCTCTGGCCAGTAGAGCTGAGGACAGCAAAGAGTTTAAATACTTTGGGAACAGAAGGAGCTATAATAACCACAGTATTGATTCCTCCTTGGAAGGGAAATGTGCAAGGCACGCATTTTCAATAGATATTTGTTTTGTATTTGGGGAGAAAAGCAGATTTGTATCTGATTAAAGTGAAGAGACAGTTTACAGGCCAGCATTAACTGTGGAACATACCAAATAGCTGCTCTTAAAACCACCAAACATTCTGAAAACAGGTCTTAACTACATCCAAGTGTTTTGTAGGAAGTGGCCAAGGAGCGTTACTGTTGGTTTCAAGATGCCTTGGAGGGGTGGGCGATCCAGGGGACTAGAAGAAAACTAATGTCATGTTAGTACATTAAAATGGTATAAACAGGATGACTTGGATAATTATTGCCTGCCAGTGATTCTAGCCAAAATGAAGGAACACCTCACAACAACTCTATTAATAAAGAATTACAGGAACATGATGCTAATCAGCAGGGGGTTATGGGAAATCAGTCTTGTCAAATTAAGTAGCTTTTATAAACGCAATTACAAGAGTGAGGATAATTAACCACTAGAGAAACTTGCAGAGGGTTGTGGTAGAGTCTCTTGGGCAGATAAGTAAATCAAGAAGTTTTGTTTAAAAAGGGTCATTTGTGTAGTGTACAGAACAATGGGGGTTCTGTCCATTCCTGGAGGGACTGAAGTTAAAACACTTTAACCACAGCCAACACAGCAGCAGAGAACGTTCATTCAGGACAGTAATATCCAAGTAACATCCATGGTATCTAAGATACCATAAAAACTTGATCACAGTGGTTCTTTTTGGCACACAAACCCATCTAGTGATGAAGAAATAAACTTTAATATGGCTTCTTTTGGTGAACAAAAGATTGGACATGACCTGGCAATGTGCACTTGCAGCCCAGAAGGCAAATCATGTCTCGACCTGCATCAAAAGGAGCATGGACAGCAGGTCAGGGAGGTGATTCTGCCCCTCTGCTCCGCTCTGTGAGACCCCCCTGCAGTGCTGGTCCAGCTCTGGGGTCCTCAGCACAAGAAAGACATGAACCTGTTGGAAAGGGACCAGAGGAGCCACAAAAAAGATCCGAGGTCTGCTGGGAGGACAGGCTGAGAGAACTGGGGTGTTCAGCTGGAGAAGAGAAGGTCCTCCTTCCCCTCTACTCTGCCCTGGTGAGACCACATCTGGAATATTGTGTCCAGTTCTGGGCCCCTCAGTTCAAGAAGGACAGGGAACTGCTGGAGAGGGTCCAGCGTAGGGCAACAAAGATGATTAAGGGAGTGGAGCATCTCCCTTATGAAGAAAGGCTGAGGGAGCTGGGTGTCTTTAGTTTGGAGAAGAGGAGACTAAGGGGGGACCTTATCAATGTTTATAAATATATAAAGGGTGAGTGCCATGAGGATGGAGCCAGGCTCTTCTTGGTGGCAAACAATGATAGGACAAGGGGTAATGGGATCAAGCTGGAACACAAGAGGTTCCACTTAAACTTGAGAAAAAACTTCTCAGTAAGGGTGACAGAGCACTGGAACAGGCTGCTCAGGGAGGTTGTGGAGTCTCCTTCTCTGGAGACATTCAAAACCCGCCTGGACATGTTCCTGTGCGACCTCACCTAGGCGTTCCTGCTCCAGCAGAGGGATTGGACTAGATGATCTTTTGAGGTCCCTTCCAATCCCAAACATACTGTGATACTGTGATACTGTTTCAGGGGCACCTTATCGAGGCCTTTCCATACTTAGAAGGGGCCAATAAGAAAAATGGGGACAGACTTTTTATCAGGGCCTGCTGCGATAGGACAAGGGGTCATCTTTTTAAACTCAAAGAGGAGAGATTCAGACTAGACACGAGGAAGAAATTTTTTACACTGAGGGTGGTGAGAGCCTGGCCCAGGTTGGCCAGAGAGGTGGTGGATGAACCATTCCTGGAGACACCCCAAACAGGCTGGACGGGGTTCTGAGCAACCTGAGCTGGGTGAAGACGTCCCTGCTCGTGGCAGGAAAGTTGGACTACATGACCTCTGAACGACCTTTCCAACCTAAACTACTCTATGATTCCTCTGACTCCTCATAATGAAGGTAGCAGATGGCTGGTGATTCGAAGGTATGCAGTCCTTATAACTGAAAAGGAGAACTGGAAGATGTTTTGTTATTGTAGGGTTGCACCTAAGCACAGGGATAAATTGTTTTGTACATGTATTTCTCTTGTCCTCATGCCACTGATCTCCTACCATCCCTCAGCAGCCTGGTACAGGGAACATCCAGAAATCCACATTTCATGCATTTATCTTTTCCAGACCCCATATGATGTTTGGAGAGTTAGGTCTTGTTCTGGGAAAGGTCTCGTTTCAAAAGGCTTTGCTATGCTGTGTGTTAGAGAAGTCAAGATGAAGATGTCTAACCCACAGAAGAGTCCAGGATGAGAAAAACACCACTGCCCTGTGGGAACTGTTGGTCACAGTTCTTGTTGTGGAGTTGAGAAAGTACTCTGGGGCTAGAACACATTTTTTGAAGAGTGTACACCCAGAAAATTGCAGAGTATTTTTTGGGAAGCCAGAAAAGGAAGTAGAGGACAGATCTGATGCTCCCTTGGAGCCTGCAGTCAGAAGATGTGGTGACATGTCTGTAGGAATCTGCTACTTTGGCCAGCGACTGAAGTGGTTTATTCTATAGGGTTGAGCCTTGTCCTCTCAGGAAATCCTAAATGGAAAGCACTCCTTTCTACAGCCTGCAGGATATGCATGTTTCATACCAGGTTTTCTGAATTTTAAACTAGGACGTCCATATTTTGACCATGGTGCAGAAGTGGCTGCTGACTTTGCTGCCTTGTTGCTATAGAGTTGGCTATGGCCACTGGACCACATCCTATGAAGGGGCAATCAGGCTATGTCAGGCTATGCCACTGATTTCTTATCAACCCGTTCAATATGCTCTCACATTTCCATGCATCTTCCTCTCCTGCACTCCATAAAATGCAACGCGAAATGTCTCTTCTCAATTGAGATGCTCTGTTTTATTTGGGCTGAGAAATCCACTTAAACCTTTATAATTTGTCTTGTTTGGATATGGGTATAATTTTGGTTGTGTTTTATGAGCGCCCGGTTCATTTTACTTCCTGTAAATCGTCCCTTTAGTTACTAGGGCTTCTGGGAAGTTGTAAATTCTCCCTCCCATCTCCTCTGTAGAGTTTACGTTGTTTTACAGTTTCATTAATAGGTTCTCTCCCAGCTAGGTTGATGAAAGTTATTGACCTAATCATAACCTATTAATTATGACAGTAAATCCCACTCTTGGAAATGTTTTACTGAGCAAATGTTACTTGGAAAATCTGCAGGTTAAACTGGAGATCCAAGAACTTTAAATCTACTGTTCATGGAGCCATGAGTCCTCCTCAGGAGAAGCTTGTGCTGGCTTGGGACACACACTGGAAGACCTCCACCTCTGCTCTGCCTTGGGCTGATAGACTGAGCACTGGGCAAAAGCCTGTAAGATGCTGGATTGGAAGTGAAAGGGGAAAAAACCCGGGGAATTTCAGGAATTTTTATTCAGGGAGCATTGAGATTTCCTAAATATTGCCTCTATGTGTTTGGGTCTAACATGGCAACTTGGCCGCATTCAAGCTTCTTCTTGTGGCTGCTATAAGGAGAAAAATACTATCAATAAGCAACATACTGACTTCTCCCCAAGGCTGCCAGCCCATCAGAGGGAGGGGAATATTCTCAGTGTCTTCCACAGGTGCTTTCAGCATCTAAGACAGGTTTTCTATTAGATGAATAGGGCTCTGAAAGACAAGATACTGGTTTAAAGATAGGCAGGTATCCCCTAAAGCCAGGAGAAAAGCTTCTCTTCCCTCCAGAAACAGGTTCTGCACCGTCGACCCCGTTGCAAGTGTCCCAATAGTCAACCTTCGCTGTAGCACAGCTGCTGAGCGAGCAGCTCCCTTCTGCATCCTCAAACCCCTCGGGAAAGCCACTTTGCTTATGAGGCAGAGAGAGAGAAGTCTCCCAGGCATCCGAATGCTTGAGTCAGCCTTTCTGAGTAGCCATCCGTGGTAGGAACGGCGAGAAGTCTCAGCTGGGTTTCGGGGCCCAGTTTAAATAAGCATTAGGTATTCACACGTATGCACACATGTATTATATGGAGAGATGCACACGAGTATCTGTTTGTGCGGATATCTCCAGGTATACCTACCTATATGTACCTACATGTGTCTACATGTGCACACATGCATTTGTAGTTCATGCCCTGAACACATCCTTGAAGACAATGAAAATGCTAACAGAGCTATTTCTTGTTGTGGACCCCAAATTTACTGATGATCACCCCATTACCATGGCGCAGATGAAGAAGTTGCAAGGGATGGTCTCAAAGGGAGAAGGAGCCCCTGAATTTTATGGCAAGCCCACAACAGCACTGGGGATGCTCAAAGCAGAACTTCACTGGTCTTAAGCTCCTGCTGTTGTGGAAGATGCAGCCTACTGCAGTCAGCCCTGACTCACTCAGTAGAAGATCAAAAAGAGGGCCTCAAGTTGCACCAGAAAAGGTTCAGATTGGATATTAGGAAACACTTCTTCACCAAAAGGATTGTCAGGCATTGGAACAGGCTGCCCAGGGAAGTGGTGAAGTCACCATCCCTGGAGGTGTTTAAAAGATGTATAGATTAGGCTTTTAGGGACATGGTTTAGTGCAAGAGTTAGGTCATGGTTAGACTCTACGATCTTAAGGGTCTCTACTAACCAAAATGATTCTATGAGACAGAAAAGATGAGAAAGACCACATGCAGAGGAAGGTGGTGAGGTGGAAATAGGGAGTTCTTCTCCAAGGCTGTTTCAAATGAAGCTGAGCATGTAAGCGCAGAGAAGAAATGAGTGTCATCGCCTTGGCAGAGCTGTGCTCTAACTGCCTGCTGCATTTAGGAGGTTTAAGACTAATTACATGGCAAAGAAGAAAGTGACTCCTGCAAAGGAGCCAAGTTTTCACTGCAAGGGGACTTTCTCCATCGTTTCCTTCACTGCATCCATCATATCTGCAGGAAATCATTCTACAAGAATGGAAACTAAAGCACTGGCAATGAGGGTCTATCAGGGGCAGGACATGTTGCTGATGGTTTCAGCCCTTCATGTCTTCCTTTGCCTTGAAACACAGAATCTCATTTGGGTGCTTTAAAATTAGCCTTCACAGGCTGTAAATCTGGAAGTTATCCTGGTGATGCTCTGCTCTCCCTGCAAGGATTTTTTCTTTCTTTTTTTTTTTTTTTTAATTTTTATATTTTTATTTTCTAATTTTCAAACAGTTATCAAAGTTTCCCTGAGGACTGCAATAATTTTAATATCCTCCTGGAATGGCAAACTCAGAACATGGCCACAGCAGTTCAGCTCTTCTCCTGTCTTGCTTCAATCCCATTTCCATACCTGCCATATCATCTTTGTTATCACTCGACAACACAAAAATCAGACTCAGCTCCACCTTTTCAATCACTCTTACAATTTTACCTCTTAATTTGCACTGGAGGTTCCAATAAAACTTCTTTTTTGGCAGTTGTCTGGTGCAGATGCTGAACTATTTGCTCTTTGTTGGACTTACCTTTTGTTTCACGCACCGTAATTCTGGACCAGTCTCCAAACATATTCCTGTTAATTTAAGATCTGCTTCCACTATTGCAGTTTGAATAACTGAACTTGCACACTTCTTGACTTTGATATATCACAGCCACATCACAATTTGCATACAAAACACAAGGCACTTGAATCAACCTGTAGACACCCTCTTTACTTAAAGCCATATTTTCAGTATGTTTGGTGCAGCAGGTCCCAGGGAGTAAGACCTTGTCAGGCATGATAACAAATGCCAGTAGGTATTTTTGTTAAGAACTTTGAGTAGGATTCATCTCGTTGAGTGGAGGAGTCAACAGCAAAGTCATCCACATCTGTGCTGTGTTTCTAGAGTCCTGTTAGTCAGAGCCAGTCAATTTTGCCAGTGGAGTTTAGGGTGCCCTCTCCTGACCTGATGTTTTCAGATGAGGAAATTTCTCTCTACTTTTCACCAACCCTTCTGATGATTTTTTTCCAGTGGCTTTTCATCCTGTCTTCCCAATATTCTTATTTTTCTCAGAGGTGCCAAGGCCTCACATGTTGCTGACATGCTCCACAGCCTTCAGAGGTTTTGTGGAGATGAGAAGTGACATGAAGAATATTAGATGTTCCATGGGTGGAATCCCAACTGATAAAAATGCAAAAAATACCAAACAATGCTGGTCTGAAGAATAGAAACAGTACTGATTTCTCTCTCCTGACTATCCCTTGCCCACATGGTTCATTTTTCCTAGAGTGGACATTGACCTGACTGTAGGGAAGTATTTGCTGTGGCTTTGCTTGGGCCGGTTACCTTCAGGTCTCTGTGGAGTCAATGGAAACTGAGCCAAGAGCCAGAGTTCAGAACACAGCTCACTTCACTCCTACATTTATTCAGCTGAATCAGCCCAGTGCCGGCTTCCTAAGAGGGAGAGAATGGTATAGGGTTGCAGAATTAAAGACAGATGCAAACTCTCCGAAGTGGTTAGCTGGCCTATTGGTTTACCACAGTCCCTGCTCTACAGAAGAGCTCTGGATATGGGTGTTGAAATGGAAAATAACAGCTTTCATGTTGTGCTTAGATAATTCTCAAAGCTTTCTGTTTCTCTGCTGTGATGAGAGAAATGAGGAGTCTTCTTCCTCATACAAGTCCCCAAGGTTGGAAGAGGGCATCAGGAATGGCTTACCAGGAAGGTCAGACTTCCTCATCTTCCCTCCTCCCAGACTCAGCTCCAAAGCAAGGATGAGCTTTGCTGAAGAGTGTGCTAGTAGCTGGTAAGAGTGTGCTGAGGTATCAGGTAAGCTAGCACAAGCTACTGGTCTACAGCAGGGCAAAGAGAAGCTTCAGAGGTCTGGACAAGCTGGAGAGAAATTAGAGTTTTTTGGGGGAATTACTCTTGCTTCTGTAATTAGAAATGACTCCCAACCCTGACTTCCAACTCCCTCCCAACCAATATTCATTACCCTTTCATTGATTAAAATATATTGTTAATTTAAAAAAAAAAAAAAAGATGAATTGCTGTCAAGATGTTTTAGTAGATGCTGCAAGTCCTTTCTGAGCTTCCTAATCTTTTTTCCTCTTGATACCAAGAGGTGAAAATGCAATGCATGCTTCTGGAAATCTCACAACAAGGTCAAAGTCAGGATTTGGCTCTGGGGCCCCACAAATGCCATTAAGTATTTCAGAATTGTCATTTCCAGGGGTGGAGAGAGAGCAAAGCAAACCCATTTGGGAAGGATCTGATCTTCAGGACCAGGACACCAGCCTGTGGAGTCCATGGCTGGAAAGGAAGGGGGGAGAGGGACAAGGTCACAGTGAGAGAATAGGTCCAGGCTGATGAGACTGGGCAATAAGAACAACGCTGAGTCATAGAATCATAGAATAGTTTGGGTTGGAAGGGACCTTCAAAGGTCATCCAGTCCAACCCCTGCCATGAGCAAGGTCATCTTCAACTAGATCATGTTGCTGAAGGTGCTGGTTTCTGCCCTATTTCCTCCACCTAGGCTGCGACCTATGCAGCTCATTGCACATAGATCACCTAGCACTGTGGGATAAAGAAAACCTTTGATGTATCCCAAAGTAAGCGTGTCCCCAGTGCCCATTCTGCTAACCTTGTGGGATGGGACGTGTTCAACAAGCTCCATCCATACCAAGAGACCCCAGTGCGGGGTGAGGAGGGAGTGAGTCTTCCACCTTCCTCCATCCACCATCCAAGAGGGCCTGCGGATGTGGCTGGAGGTCACAGCTGATCTTGGTGCTGATGCCGCAGAGACACATGCTCATGCTGTCCCCCACCTCTAAATTGCTCCCCCCGGCCTCCTGGTGCCGTTTGTCCCTGTGAGACATTCTCCCTTCCGGAAGAGGGACTGGTTGGCGGAGCCAAGCGCCAGGACTGTCGAGAGATGAAATCAGAGCTGCCCCGGCTTGGGTTGCAGGGACTGCTTTCTTTTCCCATTAATAATTCAGGGTTCTTCTGGGAGTGTGAAGATGACATCATATTCCACCCTGTTCCCATCACCACCCCACCTTTCCCTTCCTTCCCATCACAACAGGCAGGACTGATTGTGATAGGACAAGGGGTGATAGTTTTAAACTTAAGGAGGGGAGATTCGGGCCAGACATGAGGAAGAAATTTTTGCCCCTGAGGGTGGTGAAACACTGGCCCAGGTTGCCCAGAGAGGTGGTGGATGCCCCCTCCCTGCAGACATGTCAGGCCAGCCTGGACTGGGCTCTGAGCAACCTGATCTGGATGAAGATGTCCCTGCTCATGGCAGGGGTGGCACTAGGTGAGCTTTGAAGCTTCCCTTCCAACACAAACTATTCTATTATTCTCTGATTCTCTACATCTAAAACTTCAAGCAACAAAAGAGTTTGGGCTACCTTGGCACTACATTGTGCAACCCCCTAAGACTGTGTCTACTGGAAACAGACTTCCCAGGCCTCTTTAGCCATGGGTTTGGTCCCCTTCAGCCATGCAGATAAGGAGAGAAAAACTTGGGCATAATTTTCTGTCTGCAGTCTTTCCCCAGCTAGTTTGATCATCCTGTAGTGGTTTTGCTGAGTCAGTGAAAGCAGCTCGATGTTGCCTCTTTTTGGAAAGGATCATAGGGCAAAAACAGGTCAAGGTCCTAGCAAATTTCATGATAGAAAGCAAGGTCTGAGTCTTACAGCCAGAAGACAGAAAGCTGGTAAGGAAGGATCCTACTATGTGGATCAGTGCTGGAAGATTTTCCTGATGGCTCATGGTGGTAATCCAGGTTATGACTGAAGTTATGGAGGTGCAGGTTGCCACTATGGAGAATATAAATAAGTATCCTGAGGAGACCTGCAGCATGGCTGTCACCCACGAATGAACCATTTCCTTCAGGTTCTCCAGTTGCTACCCAATATCACCTCCAGATTATGCAGTCAAAGCTCTACCAGTCAGCCCAGCCATCTTTTGACGATGCAACTGAACCTCAGGGAACACCACTTGCTTGGGAACAGATGAGCTCTTACCTGGTGCTGTCAACTAAGACCCCATGGCCTATCTTCCATGTGTGGGGTGAAACTCATGGTCTCCGCTGTCGAAGTTCACCCAGAAAGTCAGGTGTTGGCAGTGCATGAATGAGACCATGGGGAGCTGGGTTTGCCTACACAGCGCAGTGTGGATGCCTGAACTTGTCCACCTCAATAGAGATTCAATCAGGGCTCTGTGCTGGATCACACAAGCTAGAGAAGGCTTTGGCAGGATCCAGAATGACCACTGTGTCTCTAAACACCTTCTGAACACCTTCCCAGGGTTGTGTGAGAAACGCAGCAAGGAGTAAACAACGACCTTTCTTGGGACAAGGCTGAAAGACCACTTGTACATGACTTGTTGAACCCTTCCTGCACTTTTTGAGACCCCAGGTTTACTCCCCACTTTCAATTCTTTTTCTGCACTGTGCATTTTCATGTGGTATCAAATTCTGTGGGGCTCTGGGACCAACCTTGATAAGTTCAGTGCCATCTTAATAACCAAGTATGAACTCCAGCCATGGACAGGGGTGTGACAGAGCACTAAGTACCAGGTAGGTCACTTGGGTACTTCACATGGCTGGCTCTGCACTGCAAGGTGGGCCTGAAAGTTGTTTTTGAGCCAAGCTCACCATATGCATGGGTGGAGCTTGCTGTGCTCAGCTCTATGTATACAAGTCATGTGGATGGGATGAGAAGGTCTGCTCTGGAGAATGCTCTGAAATCTGCCCCTTGGTGCTGTCATATGTCTTGAGAAGGTGGCTGAGGAGCAGGTCTGGATTTGGAAAGGGGTTTGGACATGCTTGTGAACAGATCCTCATCCCTAACTTCCCCACAACCCTTCCTTTGCAGCTTTACTCAGGAGTAAAGGGGTATTTGCCAGACCCCTGCAATGAAGTGCCTTCACCTCATCCTTCCCAAGAGCCTAGAGAAACATCCCCACAACCTCCAAAGCAGCAGAAGAGCCAAAATCTCTTCTTCTGTGTTTTTCTCCTCCTCCTGCTTTAACCTATGGCTGCACAACACCAGAATCCAACCCTGTACGTGTCATTTTCGTGCCCTGTCTAATCTGTCTCTTTTTTCCTCCTGGTCAGGGGATTTCAAGTGTTAACATAAAGAAGCTCTGGCTGAGCTTCCTGATTTATCCATCTCCTAACCTTGACTTTATTTCATGGTCACGATTCTAACTGCTAATGTTACGTTACTGGTTTAAGTGTCTGATTTATCCAGGCTCACCTCACACATTACTTCATGGTACAGGTTTTAAATGTTAATTTTAATAATAAAAGTTTTACACCCCCGGTGCTTTCTGTGTGTGGTGTGCTAACACGGGGGACATTATTTCACAGGATGAGGGTTTTAAAAGCTAATGTCATAATGCTGGTTTAATTGTCGGATTTATTCCTGGTAAAGCTGCTTCTGGAGCCACACATGGGTCAGAGGAAATCAGTGGTGACGATGTCTCGTCTGGTGTTCAGTGGGAAGAGCAGGTTCCTGCACCCAGTTTGAGATGGAGAAGTTCTGTTTCTACTAACAAGATATCTGAGGCTTCAAAAAGCATCGTGATGCATCTAATACAAGTGTGACCTGATGTGGGAAATTGGTGCAGGTTCAGCTGTCCCTGTGTCTCTCTCGGTCGCTCCCCACTCCTCCCAGGAGAAGATGGTTCCAGGGACCTTCCATGGGGCTCACCCAGGCTTGCAAAGTGGTATCTGAAGGCAGGAATGTCAAAAGCATGTGTGGGATGCGAGGGGAAGCACATGGTTGCAGGGCAGCACTTGCTCAATGCATGTGTTCAAGTGTGGTACTGGTGAGGTTGGCCCCATGGTCACATACCAGTGAGGGCAAGGCGGGAGGACAGGGGCAGGGTCCTCTGGGGATGGCAGATGCTGCATGGTTGAGCTGGGCTGGGGATATGGTTGGGCAGCCTGCCCAGTGGGAGGTATGCAAAACACTTGGGAAATGAAGGGTCTTTCCCAGGTCTGCCGACATCAGGTTTGGAGGATGGAGGTAGGATCTGGTCTGCACGCCCAGGACCATGGCAAAGGAGGGACCAGCACAGACAGGTAGTACCTGTCAGGGTCTGGCCTCTCTGTGATGTAGGTGGGAATAGCAGAACAAATCACAGAATCATAGAACCATCAAATGGTTTGGGTTGGAAAGGACCTTTAAAGATCATCTAGTCCAATCCTCCTGCCATGGGAAGGACCATGTTGCTAAATACCCTGACCAGCCTGGCCTTAAATACTTCCAGGGATGGGGCATCCACATCTTCTTTATGCAACCTGTTCCAGTGTCTCACAACCCTGAGGGTGAAAAATTTATTCCTTATATCTAATCTAAATCTCCTCTTTCAGTTTAAAGTCATTACCCCTTGTCATGTCACTACATGCCCTTGTAAATATCCCCTCTCCAGCTTTCTTGTAGGTCCCTGGGAGACTGCTATAAGGTCTCCCAGGAGCCTTCTCCAGGCTGAACAACCCCAACTGTCTCAGCCTGTGCTCACAGGAGAGGTTCTCCAGCCTTCCAGTCATCTTTGTGGCTCTATGTTCCTGGATATTCTGCACTACCCAGATGTCTGAAGGGAAAACTGAGAGCAGGGGGCCAAGTAGAAAGTTCACAAGCAGTAGAGATATTGACTGGCGGCACCAAGACACATTCATCCATGATGGTTTGACCCAGCTGTTGCCTTCTGAATTGCTACTGAGGCTGATCAGATTGCTCTGACAGGAACTGGTGAGTCACTGATGCAGAGAACAAGGGTCCTAAACCTGCACTGCCTGCAAAAATGCATCCTGATGTGCCAGAGAGCCAGACCCAGTGGTAAGGTTAACTTCTGCTTCACCATTTTCACCCAATCTGTAGATCAAGCTGAAGATGACCTTTCCCTGCCTCCAAATCCTATTTTTTTGAAAGCTTAGTATTTTCTTCCATCAAAGAGGAGCCAGACTTGGTGTCTGTACCATGAGGATGCTGGTAGCCGCAGTGCCTGCATTTGGGAATCCAACTCACCAAGACACTACGACCCTTATTGGAGGGAGAAGGTGGGTGTGCACCATCAGAAGAGCTCAGGTATGGTTGTCCATTGTCTGCCTTATCATAGGCTTTCAAAGATGAGAGCATTGAGCTCTCTGGATGTGACCTCTGCATGTCACTCACTACAAAGAACTTGCCTGGCCTATTTTATTTGTTGCTGTAGGTACAGAAAGTGCAGGAGGCTTTGTGTGAGCACCAGGGGGTGCATGGAGAGGGCTGCAGGTGTGTGAGCACCTGCAGATGGGACAATAGGTTTGAAGACACCAGAAAAAGGGGTTGCATCAGTTTCTCTGGTGGCACAGCTGGACCCTGTCCCCAAGACACCCACCTGGGCATCAATATATTAATGAAAATAGCAAGTCTGAGCCCTTTGCCTTCCTGTGACCTCTGTGTATTTGCTGTCAACATCAGAAACAGTCAGCTTTGCTTTGGATCCTGTTTCTCTTTTTCTTTGTTTTCCCTTGGATTAAGAAATTCTTCCATTACCAAAGCTGTTTAACGTGAAGGGGAAAGTAAGTGAAAATTCAATTGAATAAACAGTGTGGGCACTTTGTTCTTGCTATCTGTCGTAAAGAGCAGCCTGCCGAGGCAAAAAAGAAGAAACAAACCAGTAGTAGTGAATGTTAAATTGAATAAATACCAATAACACTCGTTTCCATCCTTCTTTTTGGCTCATCTGGCTTATGGTGCAGAGATAGTGAAAATTCAATTCAGTTTTAAGAACAATGAACCCTATTACCAAAAATACAACCAAAAGGTGAGAAAGAGACCCTGACTTAAAATCAATGGCAGAAAAGATAGGAGACATCATCAAAATTATATTAGCCTTAATAGTCAATCAATTAATTAAATCTCCTAGTTATGAAAAAAAATAGAAGCCCTTGAAATTCTTTTTTAATTATTTTTTTTCTTTCCTGATTAAGTTTTCCAGCAGGATCTGAAAGCTTTTTGTCCCACCCTTGCCTGTGGTTCTCCCCCAGCACCCACCTTCACTGTCCACCATTAGGGGCCGTTTATCGAAGTGACAGTTGCCTTTATATTGAAAGCATGGCGAAAAACGGAGAGGTGGTGGCAGAGTGCTGAGGCCACTGGAAATGAAATGTTGCATAGATATGAATTTTGATAGCTAGTCAATACCCTCTGTCCGTTTCAATTAAAAAAGAGCAGCATACACCGAGGGCAGATGGGCAACATTTCAGAGCCCATAAAATCAAACGGGGGGATAGAGGAGAGGTCCAGCTGGACTTCAGTTTCCTCTCCCTCTCTTTCATCCATCTCTTACCGGACGTATTTCATTAGGGTGGTTTCACTTAACACTTTGCCTGCTGGTCCGTTCTTCCTCTGTCTGGGATGTTCTTTCCCACTGATAAGATGTTACACGAGGGTTCTCCCACCCGTCTCTGAGCCCTCCAGCTTTATACCAACATGTCCACATGGGGACTACCACTGTGGTTACCTTGGTGGGTATATTGTACTTGTCTGACTACATGGTTAAGTCACCTCTTTGCCAGGAGCTGACTTAGAATCACAGAATAATTTAGGATGGAAAAGACCCTTAAGATCATTGAGTCCAACTGGAAACCTAACGCTGCCCAGTCTGCCACTAAACCATGTCTGTAAGTGCCCCATCTACATGTCTTTTAAATACCTCACAGGATAGTGGTTCAACCACTTCCCTGGGCAGCCTGTTCCAGTGCTTGACAACCCTTTTGGTGACTAAATTTTTCCTGATATCTGATCTAAATCTCCCCTGGTGCAACTTGAGACCACTTCCTCTGGTCCCATTGCTTGTTACTTGGGAAAAGAGACTGACACCTACCTTCCTATGATCTCCTTTCAGGCAGTTCAGAGATCAGAAGGTCTCCCCTCAGCTCCTGTTCTCCAGCTGAACGCCCCAGGTCCCTTAGCCGGTCCCATCACACTTGTGCTCCAACCCCTTGCCCAGCTCCGTTCCCTTCTCTGAACTTGCTCCAGCACCTCAAGAGCTTTCTTGATATGAAGGTCCCAAAGCTGAACCCAGAAATTGAGTGCCCAGCACAGGGGATGGTCACTGCCCCACTCCTGCTGGTCACACCAGTGCTGACACAAGCCAGGGTGCTGGTGGCCTTCTTGGTCACCTGGACACACTGCTGGCTCATGTTCAGCCACTGTTGACCAACACCCCCAGGTACTTTTCCTCCAGGCAGCTTTCCAGCTGGTTCCCTGGTGTTGTGGTGACTCAAGTTGAGGACCCAACACTTTACCTTGTTAAACCTCATACATTTGCCCTTGACCCATCGATCCCACCTGTCCAGATCCCTCAGTACAGCCTTTATACTTTCAAGCAGATCAACAGTCCCGCCCATCTTGGTGTTGTCTGCAAACCTACTGAGGGTGCACCAAGGGTTTGCCTTTAGATATCTTCTCTCTGTGCACTACAACACTTTGGCATATTACACCCACACCCCCTTTTTGTCCCTGCCTGAGCCTCCCAGCAAAGGGCTGGCTTAAACCAAGCTGGAGGCTTCTTTATCCTGCCCTGCTAGTTCCCAGGAAAGGATTTAACCCTTGGCTATCCCACTTTTCAAGCTGTTGGGGAAAAGCCAGTGATAGGTCAGCTGCAGGAAACAAATGGCCAAAGGTCATCCGACCACAACGGGTGCCACCTTCTCCCTCCCAAGCCTCTATACCGACCCTCTCCTTGGGCTGCTCCTCATGCCCTTCTCCCCCATGAGAAACTCTATCTCCCCTCTTAGGTGTCACCTGAAAGCGGGGATCTGCTTTCAGCCCCATACCACCACTGCCGCTCTGTTACAGACAGCCGCACACACTAAGTGGCTCTGTCGCCCTGACGAAACCCTCAGCAGAATTTCTGGCTCCAAGGAGCTGTGCCCAGGAGCTGCAGAGATGCACCCGGATAACCACAGAAGAGGGTTAACTCTTTGGGGTCTTCCCTGCTACATCCTGATCCCAGAGCAAGGGAGCAGGGGATCTGGCAGGGGGATGAGTACTGTGTCCAGTTTTGGAGTATTGTGTCTAGTTTGGAGTACTGTGTTCAGTTCTGGGCGCCCCAGTTTAAGAAGGAATTACTGGAGAAATTTCAGCAGCAGGCTACAAAGATGTGAGGGGTCTGGAGCATCTTTCTTATGAGGAGAGACTGAGAGAACTGGGTCTGTGCAGCCTGGAGAACAGAAGCTGAAAGGGATCTTATTTATGCTTATAAATATCTCAGAGGCAGGTGTCAAGAGGGTGAGACCAAACTCTTTTCAGTAGTGCCCAATGATAGCATGAGGAGGTTCCACCTAAACATCAGAAGAAACTTCTTTCCTTTGAGGGTGCCAGAGCCCTGGAACAGGCTGCCAAGGGAGATTGTGGAGTCTCCTTCTCTGGAGACATTCAAATCCACCTGGACACATTCCTGCGTGATCTGCTCTGGTAAACCTGCTTTAGCAGTTGGGTTGGACTGCATGATCTCCAGAGGTCCCTTCCAAGCCCAACTATTCTTTGTGGTGAAAAAGCTGGGGAGATGGTTGAAAGAGGTGGGGAAATATCCCATTGTCCTGGTTTTGCTAAAAACAAGTTTCTCTTTTAGTGAATTTTGCCTGTCAGCTAAAGCCTTCATATGAACTGCATTTTCCTGGAGAACCAGACACATGTTTTGGTAAACCTAGCAATGGAATGCAAACTTATTGATAAGCACAGATGGACATCTCGCGAGAGGGGCGACCAGAAGCAAGTGAGCAAGAAACTGACCAACTGGGTATAACATTCCATTCACGTGAATACTTCATATAAAAAGTGGGAGATCACGAGGATCTCGTCCCTTTGTCACTTTTTTGCTTTTCCCTTTTCCCTTCTGCTCATGGCCGACATTAGAAGAGGACCTTGCTACTCGTCCCTGCGAACTGAGGCCTAGTGAGAGGCTGAATCCAGCTCCGGTTGGCTGCAGAGTCTAATCCAGGACTTTGGTTGCCGGCTCTGCAGTTGCTGAGACTTTCAAGACTGGTTTTGTATATTTTGTATTATTTTCTCTATTCTTATTAGTAGCATTAGTAAAACATCTTTAATTTTTTCCAACTCTCTTCACTCCGTGCTTCTTTTCCTCCCAATCGCCTCTCCTTAGTGAAAAGGGGGAAGAGGGAGGGGGAAGTGTGGGGGGGGAGAGGGGGTTAACAATACATCTGCCAGGGTTTTATTGTCACCCCGCAATCTTAACCCTCGACACCCATGCATCAGAATGTTCCAGCCTGAGAGGCACAAAGGAGAGGGGAGGACATCCCAAAACCAAGGGTGGAGATGGGAGAGGGTTTCATGAGGTCAGAAAGATAACAAGAAAATTCAATTTAACTCTCTCAGAAGACACTCGAGGTAGGGAGGTGAAGGGTTTGTGTCTCATCCAGCACAAGACGACGATGACTTTATCTCTAAAGAAAGGCTCAATGAAGCTGTGAAATGCCTCATTCATGGACTCCTGAGAATTCTTTCCTTAGACTTAGAACAAGCATTGCATGGCTTCATCCAAGGACTACAGTTAACCCAGTGTTGCAAGTGGAGGTTGACCTGGGAATCCCAAAACAGGATTTGAACTCATCTTCTTTCAGATAAGGCAGGAGCCTTTGTAAGAATCAGCTGAAAAAGTTGCTGCAAATTGAACAAATTAAACTTTAGGAAGTCATAAAACAATTCACCCAGATGGCTGCAAGAGAGTTCCCTTTGGGTAATGTGTCTCTTACCACCCACTCTGTGCCATGCATGTGGTCATTGACATCCAGGTTCACCAGCCTTTCTAATCCAATTTCCTTAGGCCTGTGTACATGTCTGGTCTGTCTTTACCCAGGAGATGACATGATTAGGCTGAAGTTTTTAATTCAGATGTATGGATCTCAATCTCCATTTCCACCTAATCATGGGGAAGAAGTAAAGAGCTTGTCACTCACAACTTGTAAATGAAAGACTGGACAGCTGTGAAGATCTATTGAAGACCCTTCTTGCTGTCACATGAGCTGTTCAAAGGATTTTCAGGGGCTTCCAACCTTGCCAGTCCAAACTCAGCCAAGACCCCCTTCAGTGTTCCAATTAACATATACTGTGTGTCCCTCGGTGTTCATTGTGATCATGAAAATACGGTATATGCGTACTGAAGTTCCAGAGATTTCTGGTCAGTTTGGTGCAGAGCAACTTGGTTTAATGGAAATTTTCATTATGGTATAAAGTTATAACACTTCCAGTTTGAGAGATAAAATGAAGAGATGGCTCCTGGGAGGGTGATGCTGCCAGCAGTCAGCATGGACAGGCATGTAGAGTCATAGAATGTCCTGAGTTGGAAGGGACTCACAAGGATCATAATCTCCAACTCTAGAAGTGCTTGTTTTTCATGTCCAGATGATCTGAACTATCCCAGAAAGTCACATCCACGTTTATCTGCTAAATCTTAGCTCCTGGCCCTTCTCCTGTCCATTTGAGGTATGTACTGGCTTCCTGAAGTTTGGTTTCCAGCTGGACAACAGGATGAAGTCAGGGTGCAAAGCAGAGTTGGGCTAAGATATGCTAGGTTTCACCCTAAAACAGAGATGGGACAAGGCAATGGTTGTGCAACCAGGCTTGGGAGCTTGAAGCATTCCCATGTCCTAGAGATTCAAAATAACTGAGGATCCCAGATGCCATCTGGAAGGTAAAAAGCAACCCCAAAGCAGCAAGGAAGTGTAGACATTCATAGTCTCACTGAGCACAGAATGTAGATTTTGCATGGAGGACTTAGGAGCTGATGCCTCCTGTTCTGTTCAAGGGATTGCATTGAGAAGAAAGACTGTGTGGATATTTCTAGACATTTCTAGCCAGAGTGTGATGCAAGAATGGGGATAAGAAAGCTCAGATTGAACTAGATGACTGCAGTGCTCATTCTGCAGCCTTTCGCAAACCAAATACTCCAAGGAGATGAGGGAAAACAGTTTTGCAAAGGTCTGCCTTGGCTTTTGGCCTGGAAATGAGGAAGAGCATTAATTCTGATGCGCTGAGGGGGTGTGCAGGCACAAGGAATTTTGTTAAGTAGTTAATGGACGCAGCATTTGGTCAGTCCTGTGGCACCGATTCTTGCTAACTCAGGGATTTTAGCAGCCCTCCGGGATGCAGGCTTGGATAAAAGTGCTCTGAAAGCAGGCACCCTCTGGCTGAGCACTGGGATGGCTGCGGGGGAAACCTGGCTGCTGGAGGGATATTGGCACAGAAGCAGAGTTCCCTCACTGAGATAGAATCATAGAATAGTAGAATCATTTTGATTGGAAAAGAACCTCAAGATCATTGAGTGCAACCATTAACCCAACCCTGTCACTAGCCCAATGTCCCTAAGAACCTCATCTACGCATCTTTTAAACCCCTCCAGGGTTTAAAACCCACACCACTGCCCTGGGTATCCTGTTCCAATGCCTGACAACCCTCTCCATAAAGAATTTTTTGCTTATATCCAATCTAAACCTCCATTGGCACAACTTGAAGCCATTTCCCCTCATCCTATCACTTGCTACACTTTCCATGCTCATGGCAACATGGCAGCCATCAGCATCCCTTGCTCCATGGTCCTCCTGCAGCATCCTTGGCTGGCATCCCTCTTTTGTTAGCCTGGGCGAGCTAATGAGATCACAGCCCTTGGTGGGGAGCTGATAACAAGAGAGTAATTCCTCAGTTACTGACTCAGCAGAGGTTGGCGTCACTGGGTGAGTGACATGGTTTAAAGAAAACCCCATCCGTGGCCAAGATCTTTAAGGATTTCCCCGTCCTGCTTTGCCCTCCCTACTTATCTTGTTCTGGCTCCAAGATTTCCAGCACAAAGCAGCTGGGGAATAAAATGTGAACCTTTCTGGTTTGGTCTCCCAGGCTCTGCTGGAGGCTAAGTGAGGTTAATAACTGAACACGCCGGGAGGTATTGAGGAAAGAGACAGGGGAAAAAGCTCTGTCCCTGATCTGATAGTGATAAACGATTGGAGATAGGATATCTGATTTCTTCTCTCTGGTGGTCTCTGCAGTAACAGCTTCCAGGCGAGCGTGTCAGCCATTCATTAAAGGAAAACGGCAAAGATTATCGCTAATATCTTGAAGATCAGTTAGATAAATATACGCTGCAGAGGAATATGCAGAGGGCCGGGTCTGTGGCTGCTGCGAAACTCTCTGGCTTCATTGACTGAGCTAAACCAATTTGCATCCGCTGCCGTGCACAGTGCTTTATAATTCAGATGTGTTTGTAAACACACAGCGTGCATGCACTTAATGCACACCCGCTGCCTCCTTTTGTGGTTAGAAGCACAGAAAATTTGATTGGGGGAGCAGACTGCAAACGCAGAATCATTTGCTAAATGATCCCCAGCAAACTCTGAGTGATATCTAAGAATGATACAAATGACCGTATGAAGTGGTAAGTCAGCTAAGACGGAGCTAGTGGTTGCTAATAAAAGTCCTCACCTGGGTAACTTTTAGAGGGTTGAAAAGTGTTGGGATGCTTCCAAAAACACAGAACAGAATAAGAAGAGTATTTTTGCATGAGAAGTTTCAAATAGGAATCTCCTTGGCAATTTTTTGTGCTGAAAATCGCATTTTTTTCTCACAAGTGAAATACAAAAAACCTGCTCTAAGCTGGCCCTTCTTGAGAAGTGGGGGATTGAAGCAGATATTTCCAGAAGTCCCACCCAATCTAAATCACTCCTGTGAATGTGAACAGGAAGCTTTGTTGCAGAGCAGCTTTCTTGAAAGAAAGGGATACCCAGCACTCAGTGTCA
The DNA here is from genome assembly GCF_036013475.1 of Columba livia. Lineage (NCBI taxonomy): Eukaryota > Metazoa > Chordata > Aves > Columbiformes > Columbidae > Columba > Columba livia. The sequence continues at coordinate 160,974,751 of NC_088603.1, read as the reverse complement.
AATGTTGTTTTGTTTCCTTTTTAAAAACCAGCAAGCAGAAACACTCGTGGCGCTAACTCTAAATGAGGCAAAAACTGTTGTTTCGTATTGACGCAAGTGTCAGCTCTTGTTTCTCTTCTTTTCGACTTGAAAGCCAAAGTCACATTTTAAGTCAAAACAGAGGAGAAATGCAAAGGATGCTGGAAGGGAACCAGCCTTTGGAACCACCATTTTGCTGTGCAAGGAGAAAAGCTCCAGCCCTCTCTCTGTCCTTTGGCTTGGTTTGCTGTGGACAAGGGGTGAGTGTGGCCATCTTGTTCTGGGACAGGTTGGACTCACGCCAGGGCTGGCTGGGTTTGGGGTGCAACATCCACCACTGAGCTAACCAAGATACTTAGTCCCCTCTACATCCCCCTTGTCACAGAGGGATGTCCTTGGGAGTGGGGGACACCGCTGTTGTTAATTTGGCCCAGATTTGAGCTGCTAAATGATGGAGAGTTCATGGATTTTTTTACTTTCTCAGATAATGGGCTCTCTGTTTTGTTTTTTAATTTGCATTTTAAGAGGTTCATTGTCCCTGATTTTTTTGGTCCCCCAATGCCTGACCCTCCTTGGTAGAGCAGAAATTTTCTTCTATATGGCTGTAAAGCTTTGGTCTAGGGAGAGCAGCAAGAGGGGTGCAGGAACCTGGGGGTGACCCCATATCCATGTGACCACTGAGGCCAGGGTTATGAATCAGGTTGGCAAAGCATCTTAAGAAGCCAGAAGAAACCATGGAGGCCAGAATTTTATGCCTGGCCAACCTTGTACTTCGTGCCATCCTCATCACTACCCTTAAATATAAAATAGCTACAACCCATTGCTTGATTTCTATCAAATCCACCAAAGGGGTGGACGTTGCGTTGGGTGTGATGGCTTTTCTGCAAGGTTTGCAATGAAAAAGGAATTTCTGAGGACAGAGGAATGAGTCCTCAGTAGGCTCCAAGCACCTCTGATGGTCCATAGCTTTTGGAGACATCATAGAATCACAGAATCAACTGGGTTGGAAAAGACCTCAGAGATCATCAAGTCCAACCCTCGGTTCAACTCCAGTCCATTGACTAGATCATGGCACTAAGTGCCATGTCCAGTCTCAGTTTAAAAACCTCCAGGGATGGTGAGTCAAACACCTCCCTGGGCAGCCATTCCAATGCCTGAGGAAGGGTTTGGTGACCTCCAGGGTACCAAAACTGCTCCTGTGCAGGTACAAACCCCACTTGCTACCAGTGCAGCTGTAAAAGGAATAAAAGAATTTCCACTGAGCAGGCAGAGTTGAAGCTAACAGGGAGGTACCAGAGAGAAAAAATTAAGAAAAAGAAAAAAAAGAGGAAGATTTACATGAAATATGGCAATTCTTAACCTTTTCTCTCCCCCTGTTTCCTCCGCACTCCCCAGTTTTCCTCCTTCCCACCGTGGCAACCCTCCCTTCCCTGTGCAATAAACAGAGACAGCTGGAAAACAAAGAACTGTCTTTTTTTTTTTTTTTTTTTAATTTTCTTTTTTTTATTTGCCACCTCTGCATTCAGATGGAGGTGGGATGCTCTGTGTGTATGTGTGTGTGTGTGTGTGTGTGTGTGTGTGATGAAATTCAGGCCAGGCAGGCAGTGTACAGAATTCAGCCACCCTCAGCAGTAAATACTAGCAGGAGCAGCAGGATTGAAAGAGCTGGCGGAGATGAGAAAAGAAAGGATGTGCGTAATTGCACACTCAAAATGCCACCTTCAATTGCAGTTGCGGATAAGCCAGCCTGTTCCCTGCCGCAGCCCTGCCGAGCACTGCCGATTCCCCTCCTGCCTCTGGGTATGACAACTTCTAAAAAATCCATAATAATAATAAAAAAATTGTAATTTTTGAGAAAGGTCCAGCTTCTGGAATCCCGTGATTTTGCTTTTCTTTCACTCACCTCCTGCCTCTGTTTCTATCTACCTTCCCAGCCAACAGTAAAAAGAACAAAACCAAAAGCAAAAACCAGTTTGCAAGATGTGATGGCAAACGTTAGGACTGCAGTGTTTTCATGCAATTTTTAATGCCTGCCTTTCTGGTGAATTGGGTGATCTCTCAATTACTTCATCACCAGTCAAAGTTCATATCATATGTCAATTAACTTTTAAGTTGCTTTGGGTTACTTGGCTTTATTTCCAGATGTCATGAACTGTAACAGTTCTTAGCAGACTGACTTGCTGGATGCATGAACACTCTTTTATTTTTGTTGTGGGTTTTTTTGTTGGTTGTTTGGGTTTTTTGTTGTTTTGTTTGTTTGCTGTTTGTTTGTTTGTTTGTTTGTTTGTTTGTTTGTTTTGGGGGTTGTTTTTTTTGTTGTTCTTCTGGGCTTCCTTCAGAAAGCAGATAACTACCCTGTCCCCAGCAGAGCTTGGCAGCACAACAGCCACGGCTTCCTCTCTTACTCTTGCTTTTCCAACCCTTAATTTGGACATGGGCAACCCTTGCACTTGAGCACGCCAACAAAATAAAGACCAGGAGGGAAACTGAGGCTGGTTTGGGAGCATCTCTGCAGTCAGTCATAGCTGGGACCTTCACCCTCTGTGCCAGCCTGGTGGGTTTTGGCTCAGTTTTGTTTTAGGCTCAACTTTAGTTTTAGTTCAGCTTTGGTTTTGGCTTAGCTGTGTATGACCTTCATGTCCCTGGAGAGTGGTCATGACTCAGTGTCTCATCCTCTCCTTGCTGTGAAATTGTTTTTCTCCACAATTTATTATTTTAATAGCTTCTCTTTTATTTTAGGACAAGCTTTCATGATGGCGCTAGTCCTCAGCTGGAGCTTAAACTCTTGACCATCTCTCATCTCTCCACTGACCTATGTTTGTTGCAGGTATCTACCCACCCCGAAGCAAAAACCTGGGAAAATCTTACAGTCTGTAGAGATGCAGCTTATACCCATCTCGGTACTAGTTGAAGCTGTGCCTTTGTGATAATGCCACAAAATGCTGGTCAACACTTTTTGCTAGTGGAATTTTCTACTGGAAAACATATTCTTGTCAAAAATTGTCTTGGGATCAGGTTGATTGTGGTGATTTTTTTTTCTTTTTTATATTAAAAATATTGAAATGAGTTGTTTCAACTGTCTTGCTTCGCTTTCAAAGCAACAAAATATTTTGTAATGCCAGGGGAAAACATTCTGCTTCAGCTCTGCCGAGGCATCCTGGTTTCTTCGAGTGTCAATAGTTAAAGCTTGTATTTAACAATATATTGGGTTATAAATTTCAGATTTCTGCCGTGTTTCATTGCTAGTGAGATGGAACATTTTTATTTGACTGAACTAAAACACTGTAACAGCAGAACAAAATATTTCCAGGTTGATTTTGTTCTGAAGATGAATTTCAAATTCTAATATGTATTTTTGGCTTCAGAATGCAAGCCTATTTCCAGATGTCAGGATGCTCAAGCAGAATAAAATGTCATTTTCCAGCAAAATGATGTGCTGCACACTTAGACAACTGCTCCAAAAGTAATTTCAGGTTCCCGTGTGGGTTTTCCCTTGTCTTTTCTTAACAGATTTTTTTTAAGTGTTATTTTTTCACACATGCACTTATGGTTAGGAGAATAGCCTATATGCAAATGTGATTATTGATTAGCAGATGGATTGATTGAGTAGAACTATGTCCCTGCCCCTTCAGCATCTCTGTTGGTGCAGCTGGACACTGCAGCCTCTGTTTGGGGCTTTCAGACACCAAAACTAATGGATGCAAAACAAAGGACTTCATGTGCCCTCCTGCTTAAAAAAAAGAAATCAAGCCCTTAATATTTCTTCAGAATGGTTGTCAGTGTTTTTTTGCACACCACTATCTGTATCCCAGGAGTTTTCCAGATGTGTGCTGGTTATCACTGGTTGTGCTGAATGAGAATATCAGAGCCAGGGTTGGAAAACAGACTGGTGCTCAGTAAGAACTGAGCTCATCCTCAGAAAGAAAATAATGTCAGCTCCCAGGATCCTGCCACCTAAATGAAGAGATGAAGCTTAAAGAGGGGAGCACAAGGAGATGACCCTGCGTGTCTCAGTGATGTTATCCCTTTGCTGGAATGAGTTCTCTGAAACCAAAACAGCTGAGGCAATAGAAAAGAAGAGCCAGACCCTGCCTCAATACTCAATAATCAATTCGTGCTGTAATTATTTACCTCCTTGGCAGAACAAAACCAAAGTCCCTTCCCATGTGGCCACAGCGGCATGAGCTCAGCTTTGGGTGGGAGAAGAACCCGGTGGGTTCAACAAAACAAACCTCACACACTAAATCAGTGTGTTATTTGGGTGTTGGCAGAAATCAAAGAAATCTTTTGGAAATGGCTGGCTGCAGGTAAATGCCAGAACACAGAACAACTCTTTTTTTTTGGTGGGGGGGGAAGTGTGAATTTATTCTTACAGCAGCTCATAACATTATTATTTCTGTTCAGGGTGTGGACTGGGTCCTCTTTCCTTAAGAACAAGGAAGAGACACAGATTTATAACAGGTTTTCCTTCAGCTATGATGCACAGGATTTATTTTACATTTTCACATGCATGTTTATTATAGAGTGTATGGATATGTGAGTAAAAAGAAAATCAGTCTTTCTCTGCAAGAATTGTGTATTCTTATTATAGGTATATTGCACCTACTTACATTGTCTTCCCATGACAGCAGAGAGTTTAAAAGAAACCCTTTTTTCTGTCAGGCTGGCAGTGAAGTCGCTGTTTCTACGAAAACTTATGCACAAGTGTGGCTTTGATTGAATTGTGAAGCGAGGTAGTACCATTTTACAGTCCCTTCTCATTCATTTTTTTCCCCAGCCACAAAATATCGCACAATTTTAAAAAGGCAAGAGGGAGGCTGGAGCCCTGAATATCTGCATCAGACACACACATGCCTATTTATACCTCCTGCTCCGGCGAGAGACACCCAGCTACGCTGGTGTAAAATCAGGAACGAATCCATCAATGTCAGCGCTTTCCCATCGTTATAAAGGCGACCTGGCTAAGCTCGAGTCCAGCCCCTTCTCTCCTGCTCCATCTGGAAGTGCCTCTCTGAGGATATGAGGGAGTCAGAATTTTAAATCACCATTTATATTATGTCAAGCCTGTTTACTGCACTCAGCAGCTCCACAGCGGTCCCGTCTCCCATAAATTCGACATTATCCCTTTAAGATTCAAACTCCCTAATAAGTTTTATTTAAAGACGGAGCACTTGCATGCAACTGGAGCTTTTACCCAAGTGTCCACAGCTCTGGCTTCTCTCTCCAGCCCCTCATCCCCGTTGATGTGCTGATCAATTACTCATCAAATCTTAATGCATGCTTTAACTCAACTGTGGCATCTTAATCAGAGTGTTGACTGCCGAGTGTCAGCCCCATCGACTTGGGGGAATCTGGGACAAATGAGCCCATCGACTGCCTGGTTGGAAAAGAGCGTTTCTGCGAGCCTGACCTGCCGTCTAGTGGCTGCAGAAGAAGAGGACAAATGAAGACATATGTGCAGGGTGGAAGGGCTGGTGAAGCTTCTTTGGAAGGCTGGGGTGGTGGTGGGTGAGTGAGGGATGGGTGTGGGCTGTGGGGTGGGATCTTCACCCTCTTGATTGACCCTTAGGAGCAGATCTGAGAGTGGGGAGGCTTCCCATGAGACTGGCTTCACTGGGAGCACTGGTAGGGCTGGGGGTGCATGGCACAAGGTGGAGGGAGAGTGTGGGGGTCTGTACCCCCATGGGGAGGTTTGTACACATGTGTGGGGCTGGATCAGCAGAGTATGGGGTGTGTGCTGGAGGATGCATGGGAAAAGCAGTTTATTTGGCATTGTGATGTCCCAGCATGTGTGTGTATTGTCCATACAAACCTGTGTGATGTCTGCACAAGGGCTGCAGGCTGGAGGAGCAATTTCTGTTGCCGTGGGCCCACTTGAAGCATGGATGTGTCAGTGCATGTGTGCTTGTGTGTGAGCAGAGAGGCTCCTGTCACTGTCCATGTGCAGTGGTACAGCTCTGTGGCATCCCAGGAGAGGAGGCACCCCAGGAGAGGCATTGGCCAGGACTAGGAGCACAATACAGGTCTGAACCTGAGAGAATGGCAGAAAGATGTGCCAGGGGAGGTTCAGGTTGGACATTAGGAAACGGTTCTTCACCCAGAGGGTGGTGGAACACTGGAACAGGCTCGCCAGGGAGGTGTCACAGCCCCAAGCCTGACAATGTTCAAGAAGAGACTGGACAACACCCTCAGACACATAGTGTGAATTTTGAGGTTGTCCTGTGCAGGGTCAGGAGCTGGGTTTTATGACCTTTGTGGGTCCCTTCCAACTCAGGACATTCTATGTGGGATGCAGTACAAACTCTGTGCTGTCGAGCCTCAGTCCTGGAGCTGAGAGCGCATGTCAGATCCCAGCAAAGGGTCCAGCCTGCTTAGGACCAGTTCCTCTTACACCTTTCAAACCTATTCTGTTTTTTTTTTAAGACTGTTTTTTTTTTGTTTTTTTTTTTTGTTTTTTTTTTCCTCAATAGCATCAATTTGAAAAGCTGCTTAAAGGAACAACAAAGAAAAAGCTGACACAGACCTTAGCCAGTGAGAGAGAGAGAGCAGGTCAGGTTTGCTGCACTCCTCTGGGGTGCCAATGACGTTTCACATCCAAGCTCGTATCTTGTTTTAACAAGCCTTGTGCCCTCCAGACATCTCTCCTACAAACCTGGAGGAGACCCAGGGCACCCTTTTTTGGGGAGAGGGACTATCAGGTAGCAGGTCCAGCCCCATCCCTATAAGCAGGGGAAGCAGCAGTCTGTGCTGGCTCACTGCCTGACCCACTCCGTTGGATACAGAATTAGCTGAGGGCAAAAATACTTTGAAGTCAGGTACTTCAGTTAAGTACTGACAAGCAGGAGGGATGCATCTGGTCTCTGGGATGTGTAGTGCTTGGAAGAAGGATTTTGTTCTGTTTTTCGGGTTTTTATTTTTATTATTTTTTTAAGGTTACGATGATCCCTGCGGGATGCTCTAGAGAGATCACAAGGGTTATGCAGCTGCTGTTCCAGTCCAGAAGTTTTTATGAGGTTGGGACAGCACCATATGTGTGTTGCTGTCTCCTGCCTGGAGCCAAGCTAGGCCTGCAGGAGCTTAATTTTGGCTCAAATACGTGTTCCCGTCCCATGCCAGAGGTGTGGTGTCTCATTACCTCTGGACACACCATTCACAGCTGGTAGGTGGCTGAATTTATTTCTTCATTTGTTTTGCAACTGAGCTTAAGAGCCTGACCAAGACTAAGATCTCCCCAGCACTCAGTGCTGTAGAAACACACCCCTTTGTCTTCCTCAGCACTCAGGAAAAGCTTGAGGGCTGAGGATACCAATAATTTTATTTCTTTTCCACCCACCTGCCTCCTCCAAGGTCACAAAGCACCCCAAGAAGATGAAGCAACTCATTAGTTGCTGGTTTAAGCCATCTCATGAGATTTTTCCTCATGCCACCGAGGAAACAGGGACAGTGTTTTGCTTGCAAGGATGCAGGATGCTGATGTGGGGAGGGAGAAAAGAAGGAAAACACCAGGACCCATTCCTGAGTTGTGGCTGATGTAGAGTCTGCAGAAGAGAGTGATGTGGACCTGGGGTCCACCACCAACCCAGAGACAGCCAGTGTCTGAGCACTCCAGGTGAGACCAGAGCCTGTGGAGGGTCCCTTGAGCTCAAGGATGTCCACGTACACAGAGAAGGGGAGATCAACCCTGTTAAAGCCCTTTAGACCACTGTAGAACAAGTACTTTCCTTGGCCTCATTGATACAGTTGCCCACCAAAGAGCTTACAGGCATAAGAAAATAGGCAGAGTACATCTTGCCTGGAGCTTACACAAAAAGGAAAACAAACCCCCTTTGGTGCCTTGGGCTGGTGCTTCATTGTTTTAACAAGATTAGTGTCTTTTTGCATTGCTGACTCAGATTTCCAATACCTAAATTTGAGGGGCTGCAAGCCCTTGTTAAAAATCAGTCTACAAGTGTATGATGAAATAACTATCAAAAGGACACAAGTCAGCATGGTCACTCCTGGGACTTCTCTGTGCTCTTATGACATTATTGATTTACAAGTTCAGAATCATAGAATCACAGAATCATTTTGGTTGGAAGAGACCGTCAAGATCATGAGTCCAACTGTTAACCCAACACTGGCACTAACCCATGTCCCTGAGAACCTCATCTATACATCTTTTAAAGACCTCCATGGATGGTGACTCCACCACTGCCCTGGGCAGCCTGTTCCAATGCCCAACAGCTCTTTCTGGGAATATATTTTTCCTAATATCCAATCTAAACCTCCCCTGGTGAAACTTGAGGCCATTTCCTCTTGTTCTGTCCCTTGTTACTTGGGATAAGAGACCAACCCCCCTTTATGCTCCACCCTTCTTTCAGGCAGTTCAGAGATCAGAAGGTCTCCCCTTAGCTCCTGTTCTCCAGGCTGAACCTCCCAGGTCCCTCAGCTGCTCCCATCACACTTGTGCTCCAGAAGAAAGGGTCCATCCTGTCCAGACCCCTCTTTCCTAAGCAGGTTTTTCAAATGGAGAATTAAGGAGATGACAAATGTGATATCTCTTACAAAAATCTCCCGGGCTTCAGCTGCTCTTAGCTCAGGGGATTTCCTGAGCCTGTTGTCACTTGTCTGTTTAGTAACACTCAGTAGATCTCTTTTCCAAGAATGTGTGCAGCCTCCTCTTGAAACCATTAACTGAATCCACAGCATCACCTAGCAAGCAGCCCCACAGCTCTGTGATCTGGTATTTGAGGAGCATCTGCTTGTTGTTGAAGCACCAAATCTTGGATTGTGTTAATAGTTAAATTTTTTTTAAGTATTTTTTTTTTTATATAAGGCCATGCTCTACACCTAATTCTCTAATTCACTCGATTGTGAACAAACACATTAATGTATGGATCTTACAGGTTCAGGTAATCAAACAAAAAAGGAACTCAACATCTACTTCAGTTTGGAAAATGTTGTGATTTTTTTTAGGTAGATTAATTATTTGGAAGACTCATATTGCAGTGGTGAAAATACACGTGATGCTGATTTAGATTTAAGCGAGCAGGGTGAGAAGGAGCTGTCAGTCAATGTAGCATCATCTAAAGGAAATGTAAAGAACAGCCCTCAGTCCTCCAGATTTGAAAATATTATTATTGAACAGGGCCTGCCACATTGTCAATGAGTCTTTTCATGCTCTTGAGGAGCCTAAGGTATCTTTGGGGCATTTGGGGAGCGACTTAGTGGTCAAAGCTTTCCAGCCTGCACTAGAGGAGATGTATGCACTTGATGGAAGAAAAACTGGTGAGGTGTCTGCTTGGGAGATTGAGGCCCTGAGCTAAGTTTTGACAGACCTGTGTCCCAGGCCACCTCAGCAGACCAGTTCCCTTCCTTGTTTAATGGCCATAATCACCCCAAACTCCATCACCAGAAGGACTGAAGGTTCATGATAGTCTTTCCTTCTGCATTACAACACACAAGCCGTGAGCAACTCCAGGTTTCTTTTGGAACATCCCATACAATGGAGGAGTAGCCAATATCCAGCCTCTGTGAACCAGATGATGATCACATTTGGAGTGGGGGAAAAAACACAGTGATGCTGTCCAAAATGTCCTAAGCTGGTATCTAGGTACCACTTAAACTATGCATCAGCATTCTTTTGAGTCCCACACCCATGGGGTGACTGCTTGGCTAGAGAACAGCAGGTCACCGAAGCAAAACATGAAGACTCAGTGTTGCATTGACTGGCAGCTTGGAATTAGGTTAGAACAAAGAAATGGCCCTGGGCCTCACATCCTGCTAGCCAGGAAGGTAAAGAGACTAGACAAGACTTCTGAAAGAAAGGCAGGTTGTTCCAGCAATCCCAAGGGTAAAAAATCCCCCTTCTCCTGTTTTCATGGTGGAAAGTCTCTCAGGGAATGACCATAATATCACTTGGGTTCTCAATGGCCAGAAGTTGCAACAAGTGATATTCCCATTAGATATAAAGGAAAAACGAACAAAATCCCCCACAAACAAACAAAAAACCAAGCCAAACAAAAGCCCCATAAGAGTGGTTAGGCAAAGAAAAAAGGACACAGAGCAGTGGTGAAGCCAACTGGGTTGACCTGGTCTTCATAGATTTCTTTTCAGCCTCCCTTGCACTTCATTTGGCTTCTTCTCAGAGTAGGTGGATTCAGGAGGAAAGTCTCAAATTTTTTTCCAGAGATGTCATCATGTATGAAGAATCTCTGAGGTTCTGCTTCATGGCTCAACTCAGTGTCTGAATATGAAGTGTCAAGAAGAAAGTGGGAGAAGAATATTCAGAGGGAAAGAAAATATCTACCCTGTGGAAGGACTTTAGTCCTCCTATGTGGGCTGAGATGGAGACCCTTCTCCTGGGATGGGGTGAGATGCAACTGAAAAAAAACAGGGCAAAACTGGGGAAGTGGCACAAGAGTCTGTTCCTCAGAAGAACAGTCCAAGCAGAGCAGAGGCTGTTCCTGTTCAAAGTGGAAAGGGAAGATGCAAACCCCAGAGCAAAGGAAGACAAATCACACAATGGGGAACCGTCCCCTGACAACATCACAACTCTCCAGCTCCCCTGATAAATGGGCCCCTCAGACTTTGCTTGACCGGAGATGAGTATCTCCCAACCCCAGCCAAAGAGCTAATCTCCTCTTGCTATAGATCTGGAGGCTTCTGGCAGTAGCGAAGGTTAAGTGCACTCAGCAGGGTCCCAGGCTGGCTGGTGGGGAGGGGAGGCACTCAGGGTGGCCCCATGGGAAAACAGCAATGCATTTGGAAAGAGGCCAAGTGGTCAACATGAAAGGCCGTTCCCCATGGGAATGGACCTATGCTCTTCAACAACTCTCACCCAAGAAGACCTCCTTGCTTACAGCCTATGCAGTAGGAAGGCAGTCAAGGCAAAGGTGGTGAAATGCTGTCTGTCTTCATAAGGACCTGTGTAGCTGAGCTATTCAGACCTCTATAAGTGATGAGGTTTAAGCAGCCGTGGCTTTTTAGTAACCTCTTTATTCCATTCCCTCCTGTCTTCAAGCTCAGGGGCCTGGTCCTGGACCAGAGAGAGCAGTGAGAAATTCTGCTCTTTTTTGTGAGAAGGAGATGGAGTACACATCATAGGGCTGGGTTTCCATCTCAAATGACCTTATGTTCTTGGCTGCAGTATAGAAGAGCATATGGAATGCTTCAAGGAAGAGGAGAGGTTGTAAGAGGAGCATCTGAAGTCACTTGGTTTGTTCAGCCTGGAGGAGACTGAGAGGAGATCTCACCACCATGTCTACAATTTCCTTACAAGTGGATCAGGAGGGGCAGATGCTTTTCTCTTCTCATTGGTGAGCAAGGATAGGACCCGAGGGAATGGCAGGATGACGTGCCAGGGGAGGTTCAGGTTGAACATTAAGAAAAGATTCTTCATCCAGAGGGTTCTGGAGCACTGGAACAGGCTCCCCAGGGAGGTGTGAATTTTGGGGCTGTCCTGTGCAGGGGCAGGACGTGGACTTGATGTTCCTTGTGGGTCCCTTCCAACTCAGGACTTCCTGTGATTCTACGATTCCAAGCCTCTTGCCTTTTGTATAACGTATAGCCTGCTTTTTCTTCAAGCTCCACTGATTAGGCTGGCATAAAATCTCTGTGCAAACCTGTGCTTAAGTGGTCCAAATGTTGGTCCAAATCTCTGTGCAAACCTGAGCTTAAGTGACATGTTCAGTGTCAAATCAAGGGTTTGTGGCAGAGCTGGAAAAAGAACCCAGGTGTTTGAATGTTGGTCTTTTGCAGACCAAGTACCTCCCCAAACTTCTTCTGCCTCCATATCTCTTTTTTCATTTGTTGTTGTTTTTGGGGTTTTTTTTACACAGGGAACAGTGGGTGAGGGGCATTGCCCTGTGGAATTGGACAGCCAAACACCTGTTTTGCACAGGTATAAGTAGTTGTATGCATAGCAGTGGGAAATTATGACTCCAAGAAAAGTGTAGAGACAGGCTGTCATGCTGCAGACAGTTCAAAAGAGCCTTGTTCCTGTAAAAAAAAAAATCATGGTTTCTGCTCTCTAGCTTTTGCAAGAAAAAATTCAATTTTCTTCCTTCTGTTCAGGTGTTTTCTTTTCACCTAAGCTGAAAAGTCCCTTGGATTGACAGTACAAATCTGTCGGGTCTGGACAAACACAGTGCTACAGAGATGTAATAAATTATCAGACCTTGTTCCTTAATACATCAGCTGCACTAGTAAATCTGCAAGCTTTCTCTCGTAGCTTTTCCCCAGCATCCATCAAGCTCACCCTCTGCATGTATGGTAATTCAGGTGGCTGCTCCTGTTTGATTTGCCCTTTAGTGACACCAGATTCGCCCCCTTCGTGTTGTTCATCCCCCTCTCTTGCTCTTTAGCTGGTTCATTACCTTGAATGGGTCTGAGGGGCATTCTGGGTGAAAACTGCAGCAAAATTTACAAGAAACCAGTTATTCTCAAGTTCATCTCCTTGCAGGCAAATCATCAATTTCAGCAGCAGAGACTTCAGGAGCTCACACCGGCTCACCCACCCATGTGCCCACGTGAACGCACACTCGAACCTTCAAGCTGCTGCAATTAACAGGACAGCTTTTAATTGGCAATTACAATTCCATTAAGCTGGGTCTGGCAGATCATTTGCTCTGTCAGGAAAGCCCTGAGGCAGGGAAGATTAGTGGCTGGCAGGATCCGGGCTTCTGCACTGGAGTTCTGGAGGAAAAGACGACAGGTAACAGCTGTGCTTTCTCAGCTGGGAAACGTGGGAGAAAGAATTCCACTTTCTTGAAACCCACTTGTCTTGCCCACCCAGGGGGCCTGCATCTCACCAGAGCCCTCAAGAGGAAAGCTGAGCAGCACTAGGGATGGGGTAGGCAGCAACCAGACCAAGGTCCATGGAGCAGAATGAACTTCAGCTCTGATATCACCTGTGAAACAAAGCTTGGAGCTTCTGGTTGTAAGGGGAAAAGCACGTGTGGTTGGATGCAGCACTGTGGGTCCAAGGGAGTTCTATTCCTTGAAGATGTGTGAGATCTAGATATAACATCTCGGCGCTGCTGTACCATGGGTTGTTCAGCCTGGAGAAGAGAAGGCTCCAGGGAGACCTTATTGCAGCCTTTCTGTACTTCAAAGGGACCCATAAGAAAGATGGGGACAAGGTTTTTAGCAGGGCCTGTTGCAATAGGACAAGGGATTATGGTTTTAAACTAAAAGAAGGGAAATTCAGGCTAGACATGAGGAAGAAATTTTTGACACGGAGGGTGGTGAGATCCTGGCCCAAGTTGCCCAGAGAGGTGGTGGATGCCCCATCCCTGGACACATCCCAGGCCAGGCTGGACAGGGCTCTGAGAAACCTGAGCTGGTGAAGATGTTCCTGCTCATGGCAGGGATTGGACTAGATGAGCCTTGAAGGTCCCTTCCAACCCAAACTGTTCTGTGATTCTATAGGCACGTTCAGCCCATGGAGACTAAATTGAAGGATGCTGTTCAGGAGCTTCCCAAGTTCTATTCCTGGGTCTTCAGCAAACCTCTCTATGCAGCCATCTACACTGATGAAAATTTCACCCTCAGCTTTGCAGAACACTCTGGGATCCTGGTGCACCATGGTTCCCAAACCTGGGTTTGTACACCCATCCCTGGTTTGCAGGACCTTGACAGTGGTCCTGCCGTGATCCACAGATTCCTCTGAGGCCTCTGCCACATAGACCCACTCCGTCCTGACTCCCCCTCACCAGCTGGTCCAGCATGATAGACATACACTAGGTGTGTCGTTGTTATGAGCCAACTTGTGCATCAGACACAATGGTCTCTGGGTAATTTGAATGGTAGACTTGGGATCTGGTTCAAAATCCTCTGGGATTTCTCTTTAATGAGAAATACTCTTACTCTTTGTCTATGTATTGTCAAGACTCCCTTAGTTAAGAGGGTTTTTCCTACTGATTTCCCATAAAACCCCAGCGCTGATAACTTTATAACAGACCAGATGGATCACCAGAACTTGGGAGAGGCCAGGGGGTAATCCCAATCCAACCACACCTTTCCAGGCAGAACCTTGATTTAAAGGGGGGGTCAGGAAGCAGAACTATACTTAAAAATGGGCTTCAGTCCTTTCAGAACAAAGGTCATCCTAATGTGGTGACTCAAAATGGCTCATGGCATGGTCAGAAGAAAGGAGCAGTTTCAGTCCCAGCAGAAGTCATCACCAGTTTCTAAGAGGCAGGAAGGAACCTATTGTTTCCGTGTGTTTGTCTGCCTGTTGGATGTCCCCAGCCTCTATAAACTCTGAATTCCCGGGCCAGCTTTGATCAGGTTTGACAGAAAAAAAGGGCTGTGGAAGAATTCATTTCCTGAAAATTATGAAAAGATGTAAAAGAGTCCACGGTGCCTCCATGGGTGTAAGTGTTGCATAGTCCTCACACAAAGAGGAGATGGAAAGAAGGAGGCTGGAAAGCAGAGTACTTTCAGACTCCACAGAATCCCAGCAGGAGACAAGAGACCAGAGGAAACATTGACCACGTTGTTGGGTGACCATCCGTCAATGAGTGACTTGCTCCACAAAGGCAGCTTGGTCCTGGAGCCTCTGGGCACAGTTTGCCAGCTTGTATGCAGCACTGCTTTGGCAGATTTGGGATCCATTTAGAGCATCAGCAACTTGTTTTCACTGTCTGAGTTCTCAGCAGTCTGTCTCCATCCTGCTTCTCATCTCACATTTGTAGCCAGAAGACCAGTTCTCATCTCCGATCAAACCAAGAGTGCAGATGCTATTGCTCCTTTAGCAGATTTTCATGCAGACAGATTGATGCTTTCCCTGACTTGGAAGAAACCTCCCATGAACTTCTACAAAGTAACTTCTCCATTTTCTTTTCTGCCCTAGCATAAAATTCTCCTCTGACGAGACATTTAGAGAATCCTTCAATTACTTCTGACATATATGATTTCTACACTCTTCGCTTTTATGTCATTTCTTTGAACTATCCTCCTTGTCCATACACACTGGAAGCTTTTTAGCGCCAGGATCTACTATTCACCATTTCTTGTTTGTTTGCAGCATGGGTGTCTCTTTATGATGGGATGCTCACATGCTAGTATACAAATAAATAACGTAAACAATGATTTTCTATACTGTTGGCAGACTTAACTCTACAGATGGATGGGAAGGAGAGCTATTGAGCAAGAATTCCATTTTAATACCTCATTCAATAGTTCTGGATGTCTCTCATGCTTCCTCACCTCTCAGACACACAGCTATATTGTACCAGCCTTCTGATAATATAAGAATATGCAGATACTATTGACTTCTTCTGTGGTCGGTTTCAAGATTTATTGACCTGAGAAGGAAATATTGACCTGAGATGAAACCCAGGTCAATGTGTGGATCTCAGGGGAGCATAAATTTCAAAACTGACCCACCAAACAGAAGTCAATAAATGAATGGTTAATATAAACATTGTCTTACAAAAATTAATTCTCAGTGACATGGATTCACATGCAATTTTTATTGTGAAATATGGAAGGCAATATTGGTCGCCATGTCTGAAGAATGTGAGTCCGTGTCTGATTACGAAGAATAATGAAACTGCTGGGAATGGGATGTAAGGAATTGCATGTGATTATAACTTAATCTCAAGTCAGTAATAGAGCAGCCACTTGTTAGCTGGAGTGGGGTTACAAAGATAACTCTTGATTGTGCTCGTCAGGATAATGTTTAAGCCTCGGGGAAAGTTTACAGAAGGTGGCAGTTCATGATATTTGGTCTCCTGCATTGAGTCTCTTCACAGATGTCAACAAAGCTGATGGGGGATCCTTTATTCCTTTCAGTGAACTGGGACTAAGATCCTCATCTACAATCCAGTGTTTTTTATTGTTCACAAATGACTTGTAAATTTTGGAAGTGTTTTAAAGCATTTGTAGTAGGAGAACTACAGACTTTATTTCTTCAGCTTCTTCCTCCACTTCACCATGGCATGGTCTTATAACTGTCTGTGTGTTGGCAGTTCTTCAGCCCATGCCATAGAGAAAAAAATCTGATTTCAGTTTGGAAATTCAGTACCCGTGTAACCACTTTTTTGAGTTCTTGAATGTTGGTAAATAGATTTGGTGTTAAAGCACAACTTCTGAAGCATTTGAAAAATACATGATAATTGGGACTACATTAGCTTTTTTGTGATCTTCTTTCTTTGGCTTTCTTAAGGGTGATCACCTCATTGCCATTATTTATAGCCTAGTACTGTCTACAGCCAAAAGATCTGATATCCCATTGTGCTGGGGTTGTGTTGGTCTCAGATCAAAAATAAGACTAGTAGGAATAAACAACAATGTGTAGAAACCACAAAAGATCAGAATCTGGGGCAATATCTATGAAGATGAGGGCTTGTGGGAGAGAAAGCAATGGCGATACTGATTGCTCTTGTACTGAGGATGGGCTTCATCTGACCAGTGTATATGCCTACAGTGTGGATGTCTCAGGTGTTTCCCTCAAAACTGATTTGACTCATCTCTCTTTGTAGTTAAGGAAGAGAAAACTAACACTTTGATGGTGTGGCTCATCCCACTTGAACGGTTAAATTAATCATAACTAAGTTACAGGTTTCTGAACCACTAAAATCATTCTGGTTTGCAAAACCTCAAGGTCTTTTTTCACAGGAGACAAAGCTGAGAGTTAGAGATCACTGCCATTTGGATTCAACCTTACTGTCATTAGGGGTGTCTCTCCATGAACATTTTAGGTCAGACAACAACCAAAACTACAATAATCCTAGCACCTTCTTCAACTCTTACTTTACCCACTCTGCAGTTGTCCTGACAATGATGTCTCTGCATCCCACTCCACACTTGGCCATCCACCTAATCGCTGTTTCATACGGACATCTCTGGAGACTCTCAGTGCAAAGTGATGTCAGGTCCATGGCCTTCCAGGTCCTGTGCCAGTCTGCAGTGCACAGCCAAATTGAACTCATCTGTCTTGGCTTTAAATCACTGTCCAGATTGAACTTCTTTCAAATGTTTAAGCCACTCTAAGGATTTGAATTGCAGGGCATATTTAAAAGTAACTTAAATTATTAAAGCCCTTAATGTTTGGATTTTTTTTAAGATGCATTTTGGAGCTGTCAAGCGAACAATCTTAAATGACAGATTGATGAATTCATTGTCCCTGACCACATCTCCAGGAGGAGAGAGGAATATGGTTCCCAGTGAAACCAGCTTTGCTAATAGAGACACAGGTTTCTTTCTACTGCTCAGCCTTTTGTTTCACTAGCACGCATAGGCAAGGTCTATGTCAGCCATGGACTCTAACTCAACCTGCTAATGAGGATGATGACCTTGGATAGGGCTCATCTTCTGGTGATAGAGACTCTGCTTCATAAATGAGGTTTTCATTCTGGCAGGGGATGCCTGTTCTGCCACACAAACAACTCTGCTCCATCACTGTAAAACTAAGTTCAGATTCAAACACAAATATCATCTCTTCAGAGCTTGTCTTGACCCTTGTGGACTGTTCCTCCTGTGTGAAATAAACTAGTCATATACTAAAAGGGTTGTTGCAAACAATCTGAAGAAGGAGTTGTGTGGGGTCTGTAGATATAAAATTACTCTTCTGGCTTACAGTTCCATTATTTATTGCCTTCAGCTTCTTCTTTAAGGTCTCACAATCTGGGCTGGATATTTTCTCCTATGAGTGAATTATAATGTGTTGGGAATATTCTTCATTCTTCTTTGCGTGGGAAGCAGAAGAGCCAAGGGACCACACTGGTACCAGTAAATCTAAGAGTACCTGAGATTGTTTCCAGCACTGGGACTCAACTGTTAAACTGGTCAGTTGTTAGAACAGTCCTGGACATACTAGTTAATAATTATCTCATTTTCAAATGCTCCCCAGGAATCATGAATTGTGACCAGTCACCAGCCATCATCACCATGCAGTTGTGGACATCTTGTTTGAAGACTAAGGGACTTCAATAGTACAGCTGTGGGTTGTTCAGTTATGGCTTTCCTCAAGGGCAGAGGACAGTCCAGGCACATTTAATGCACAGGAGTAGTCTTAAAGTCTGGGCAAAGCCCCTGTTTGTTTGAATTTTTTGCAAATCTCAGCTCCCAGTCAAGAAGCCACTTCACGGGCAGAGCCGCCTTCCGCAGCCTTCTGGAAATAACAAACAGCAGAAAGATCAAAAATCCCGGAGGGATGGCGGAACTTCAACGTTAATGTATATGGAAAGTTGTGCTCATTTCTGGGCTTCTTCTTACCAGACAGATATTGTCAAATGGCAGGGAGTTCATATAAGAACAACCGACAAATGACTGAGGGCTGGAAGGATTGATTTACAAGGGCAAAACGAAAAGAGCTGAATCAGTACAGCAGTGATCGAGATGTGATGTGACATCTCCCTAAGTATCTGAAGGGCGTAAACAGCGAGAAGCAGTGTCTTTGTGGGAAATGTCTTGTGTCTGCTTAACAGCCCGCTTCGTTGAGATGTAGCAGGCTACTTACTGTCTATTAAAGAAGTGCCACTTGATCATTATCAGTGTATTTATGGAGAGTCTAATGGCTTTAATAAAGTGCGAATTGCAAAGGTAAAGAGCAGAGGAATCAAAGCCATGTCCCTGCCAGGTGAAAGAAACACAGCACCATTTTTTTATTTTTCAGCAGATCTGGGATGAAGTCATACTCCTACAAACATGTTAGCTGACAGAGAACTGAGGAGAAGCTGTCTAGTATGTCCTGCACTGGCCTTCTTAATTCTTCTAATCACCTGTAAATGCCAAATTTTACCATTTGTGTTCCAAATTCATGATAAAGCAGGGACATGCCCATAGGAACTTGCTAGGTCTTAGATGAGACCTCTTTCCCTTTGAGCTGGGGTGAGGGTTGGCACATCACAAGCGTGGAGTTAACTTCTCCTAATTTTAGGTGCTCATCAATCCATTAACATGTTCTTGGATTGAGTTTTCAGTGGCCATCAGGGTACGAGTTGTCTTGTCCAAGAGCAGATGCCTACGTGGGTCAGAGGAGCCCTGACCATATTTCACTCAGTATCCTGGGAGTTCAAACAATCAGCTTGCATGTAAGCACTTATATTTCTTAAATTTACGAAAGGCTAACTCCACCATTGCCAACTGGTCCACAGAGAAGGAGAACAGATTTTCTCCAGCCAAAGAAATCCCTCTTTTACCCAGATCACATGGTTCTTGCTGCCAAAAGCCATGATTCAAACCTCTAGTTCATCCTCACTGTCTTCTCTTTGCAGTATGAGGTATTGGTAAGAACAGCGATGGGAGTTATTGCTGGCTGCTGTGAGAAGGGGTGGTGCTGGGGTTGTGCCATCTGACATGCCCATGGATTGTGCTGGATCCCTTAATAGCACTCAGAGGGTGCTAATTCCCTCTGGAGGTGAAGCTCATCTCTCTATTTTTCCTCCTCTATCCTTAGCTTGCCCCTGGGCTTTAAAGAGAAGCCACCTGGCCATGCTCCTCTCTTGCACCTGCTTTCCTCTGGATTACATATCGGCCGGAGCCGAGACACAAGTAACTTAAGAATGTTCCCTAATGGAGACTGTGCTGCCCTTATCTCCTCACGACAGAGGCAGGCGAGTGTGTGAAATGCAACTCCCCCGCTTGCCGCCAGCATGAGCAGACCCTTCGTGCCTGCGTGAAACTGGGCTGATGTCGGGCGGCCAGAAGGAGACTGCTGACAGACACAAGAGCCAAGGGCATCCCGATTTGGAGCTGTCTCTAAGCTGTTAAAGGACTAGGAACAGACAGCAGCTCCCTCGGGCTTGTGTCGCAGGGAAATGAAGGCTCCTGAGACATATTCTAACCCGTGAGCTCTCTTAGAGGACACCCATCTCGCTGCTGACATAATCCATTGCTGTTGCAGTGCCAGCTACAAGCAAACTCAGAGAACTTGTAGGCTTGGGATCTCACATGGAATCAGAGCATCATAGAAAGTTTTGGGTTGGAAGGGAACTTCAAAGCTCATCTAGTCCAACCCTTGGCTATGATTAGGGACATTTTCACCCAGATCACGTTGCTCAGAGCACTTTCCAGTCTGGCCTGGGATGTCTTCAGGGATGGGGCATCCACCACCTCTCTGGGCAGCCTGGGCCAGTGTTTCAACACCTTCATTGTAAAGAATTTCTTCCTTATGTCTAGCCTGAATCTTCCCCCTTTTAGTTTAAAGCCATCACCCCTTGTCCTATCACAACAAGCCCTACTAAAAAGTCTGTCCCCATTTTTCCTGTAGGCTCCCTTTGAAATACAGAAAGGCCACAATAAGGTCTTTCCAGAGCCTTCTCTTCTCCAGGCTGAACAATGCTTGATCTAGTTCATAAGGAAGTCTAGAAAGTTTTCTTCACTGCAGAACAGTGGCGCACAACTTGACTTGTCCAACTTCCCATATGTCAACACACTTTGGGGGGAAAGTCTCTTCACTTAATTCTGAGACACTGGGAATTAATGTCCTGAAAGAAGATCAGGGGTTTTCTGAAGTTGTACTTGTTATGTGTCCTCAGACATATCTTATATATCATACATCTTTCCTATAATGTCATTTTTTGGTGGTGTGGGGAATTATCCCGTGAATGCAGGCCTACACTTATTCCCACAGGAATTGTGAAGATAAATTCGTTGTTCAACCATTACTTACTTTAAAAAAAGCCTGCAGACCCAATCACTAAAACGCTGGTCTCAAGCTCACCAAAAGAAATCAAAGAGTCTCAGAGGCTGTACTGGGCTTTGAATCAAGCCCTAGGAAAGGCAACTTGGCCTTCTCCAAGGCTACAGCTGAAAAGCAGATTAACTGCATTCACTAGGTGAGTTCCTTGCTCCCCATCTCCTTGCTACTGAGCACAGTATGAGATTACTTCCTTTTACAATTCCACAGTGAATCCCTGAGATTCTGGACTTTAGAGATGCAGAGAGTGAGGCTCTGAAAATCCACATGTAAGAGTTGGTGATTTATTTGCAGCTTGACACTTCAGAGTTGAGCTTCTTGACTATTTGCTCAACCTCTGTGTTGGACAGCTAAATTAAACATGAGAAGTTGAAGTGGGGACTGTCTGTCCTTGAAAAAATCATTGTAATCTCTGGTGCTGACCAGACCTTCTTACCTTGCCTTAGAGACTGTCATCTGGAAGCTTAGGGAGCTGAAGTGTCTTCTCCTGAACCTGTGCACAATGTAATGCTTTGATTTCCAGAGGAAGTTTAAGTTGCATATTAGGAAAAATTTCTTCCTGGAAAGGGTTGTCAGGCATTGAAACAGAATGCCCAGGGCAGTGGTGGAGTCACCATCCCTGGAGGGGTTTAAAAGACACGTAGATGAGATTCTTAGGGACATGGTTTAGTGACAGTGTTTAGTCTGTTGGACTCGATGATCTTGAGGGTCTCTTCCAACCAAAATTTTTCTATGATTCTATGATCCATCCAAAGCCAGGGTGCAGACATGGATACTCATGTGGAGCACATCCTGCAGACGGTGCTCAGCACCACGGACAGAGGCAGGAGAAGTTGCGGGGTGGCAAAGCCAAGGTTGGGATTGGGGTTGAGAGCAGAGACCTCAAACTTCTTCTGTGTTGCAAAAGATGCTGGTGAGAAGCATCTGAATCTTGAAATACAGCCAGAGTCGGCAATCACCCTCCATCATCAACCATTTCTGCTGGAACTTTGAAGGAGTGAATAAGTGCAAAGCTTGTGTGACCACCAAGAAAGAAGGCTGGGGGTAGTGTGCTGATCTGGGAAGTTCAACACGGAGCACCTCATGTGTTTAAGAGAAAGGATGAGGCTTCATGCTTAAACCTCACTGTGATTCTGCCTATCCATCCTCCCTGCCCTCACCCATCCATCCATCTATCCATCCATCACTGTAGATCACCTAATGTTCTCTCCATCCATTCCTTACTAACTCATGAGATTTTCTTTGAGGAAGCTGCTTTTAGGGCATATCCACCCTGGACTCAGCCTCAGTAGAGTCTATTACTGTAACACAAACCACACACAAAAGCCGGATTCTTCCTGAACCCATCCCACTACACTCCTGCCTATCTGATGTAGCACAGCACCATTCATATTTCCACCTAATCAGTCCCATTTTAACTCATTTCTGCCCACTCCTTAAGCTTGGTCGATAGGATGCCCTTGCTGCTGTCCTGAGGCCTGTGTCTTATTCTACCAGTGCTGTTCCATTTTCCCCTCATCTCGGCTCAGACTTATAATCCACTAAAATCCTCCTTCCCTTCCCTTTCTTCCTCCTGTCAC
Organism: Columba livia; assembly: GCF_036013475.1. Taxonomy (NCBI): domain Eukaryota; kingdom Metazoa; phylum Chordata; class Aves; order Columbiformes; family Columbidae; genus Columba; species Columba livia. The sequence goes on along the minus strand of NC_088603.1, from coordinate 160,952,524 downwards.
CCTCCTCCTCTCCCTTTCCCATAGGGCAGCTGAGGGTGAGGAGTGTGAGACATGCTGAGGTAGAGCAGGAGAAGCCAGAAATGCTCCATTTCTCTATACACCAAAGCTCCTTGGAATCACATCACTGACCTCAACACCAGATTTCTCCCATTAATTTTGCCACAAACAGGGTGGCTGCAGCCCCTGTTCCTGTGAGGGGAAGTTGCATCGCCAGCACCTGTCGAACACCAGCCTAGCACTGGTATATAATTTAATGGTCACTATGGGGAGAAAGGTACAGGCTTCCTCCCCACCCCCTTTTTCCTTTAACAGAACATTATCTAAACAAACGCGCTCCAAAACTGCTGAAGCGCAGGCAAATAATGACACGGGAGCAGGAGCCAGGCATTAAAAATTCATGTCGTCGAATATTAAAACTTTTTACTTCATCATGTCAAGGCACCAGGCAAATGCAAACAAATGAGACCCACTGAGCACTGCCTGCATGGGCCAAGACAGAGACGAGCCACTCACGCTGCTGGGGAGAGACCTGCATTGCGGTCCCTGTCTCTCCTGAGACATCAAGCTCAGAGGGGGACGGGGGAGCCGACAGGGTAGTTAATTGCTTGGTGTCTCTAAACGAGCTCTGCAAAGTGACAACTCTGAGAAAGGCGGCTCGCTGCATGAGCTGTGGGGTGGGGATGTGGTGGCCGGGAGCAGCCCCCATCCCTTCCCACATGCTGTGTCTGTCAAGACTCCTGAAATGGGGGAACATCTGGCAGAAGGTGGGAGGGACTCCAACCCCCTTGTTTATTTGGTCCTGTCTTTACTAATTAAGGCACCAGCCCCTGTCTGCTGCTTGCTGTGCTGTTGACAACAGGCTTGTTCACCAGGGGTTGGGTTGCGATGATACCCAGCAAACTCAAATTACGGAGCTCTCCCTGCCATCCTGAAGGAGATGGCTCTGTGGGCTGGTGTTTGCAGGCAGGATGGGCCACCAAGAGAAGTTTGAATCCCATCCTGGAGGGGATTATGTCAAAGATGTTCCCCAGGAGGGTGTGCACAAACAACAACTCCTCTCCTAAAATTGAACCTGGGGATCTGAGATCTCAAGCGTCCGCTGCAGGTTTCAGAGACTTCTTTGACACCCATCCTCTGCTATTTATCACTCTGCTCACCTTTTGCAGAGCTAAAGATCTGTGGTTGTGTCTCCTGGGGAGCTGGTGGAAGGACGGTCCAGCTCCAAACTGCTATGTAACCCCTGTGTCATTTAGGCAAAGGTGATGTAACATGAAAACAACCGCACTCAAGCCTAATGGTGATTTCAGTGGCCACATTTTCAAGGCAATGCATGAATCAGGCTGAGTAAAGTTGGTGGAAAGAGCTCTTAAATGAATCTGTTCCAGCACCATCTATCACTAATTAGGTAATTTTCTCTGTTATGCTGCACACACTTTTAATGCACCCTGTTTACTTAATGACTCCTGTGATCCCCTTAACACAATTACTGGTAATAAGCAACTGATGAAGAAAAGGATTAGACCAGTAATCTTTTGCTGTATGATGCTTTATTGGAAGTGCACTGAGCATCACATTTTGATTTTTAATAGATAACTTCTCTAAGTAATTGATTAATCATAAACTCACAGACTGCAAGAGCTAGGGATAATTTTATGGCAACTAAAAAAAGGAAAGTATCTAGATGATGTAATAACTAGCAATCTAGAGGCAAATAAAGGAGAGGAATGTTTGATTAAACATTCAATATATTTTTATCACTTTCTGTGTTGTGGAACTGCCCTCAATGGTTTATCATGTGGGAAGAAACATGATAATAACAGCCAAAGCAGGTGCTCATAAAGCCAGATGCACCCTTCTGTGAGCAGGGTGCAAGGCTGGCAAGATGGTCAAAAGAGTATGTTCTGCCTCTGTAGCCTAGATAAGTTATGAGAAATGAAGCCTAGAGCAGGATGTGTTCTTCCAGGAAGTTGTTTTTCCTAATATCCAATCTGAACCTTCACTGGTGCAACTTGAGTCCATTCCCTTTTGTCCTATGACTTGGTACTTGGGAGAAGAGAACAATACCCCCTGGCTCCAAGCTCCTTTCAGGCAGTTGCAGAGAGCGAGGTCTCCCCTCAGCTCCTGTTCTCCAGGCTGAAGCCCCCAGGTCCTTCAGCTGCTCCCATCACACTTGTGCTCCAGCCCCTTCCCCAGCTTCGTTCCCTTCTCTGAACTTGCTCCAGCACCTTAAGGTGTTTCTTGTCATGAGGGGTCCAAAACTGAATACAGGGTTTGAGGTGGGTTGTCATCAAGAGTCAGCCTTAGGACAGCCCATGTGTCTGACCAGATTGCCAGCATGACTTCAGTGGCTGCTTTCTGATCCCCAATGTGGTGGCAGGGTTCCCACTGTGCTTGCTCAAGGTCAAGGAGAGCTGGAGTCTAACCTGTTACTGCACTGCTCAGGTACAGAGGGTGATTCATGGCTCCTGGCATACTGGTGCTCTGCTTCAGCAGCTGTGCAAAGAAGAAAGATCTACGGGAAAGAAAGAGTTACTGCTTGAAAGTTCAGTAGGGCCTTATAGGGTTGTAGCTCATGCTTCTTCTCCATAATAGGAAGCGCTTTGCGGTGTGCCTTGTCCTTCCTCTGCAGTGAGCATCGCACCATGCAGAGTCTCCTCTGATCCCTGGGAAGATCTCTCCAGGTTCTGTGACCTAGCTGGCAACTCCCTGCTGCTCCCTGCAGTGTCTCCATCTTCTAGCAGGAGCTGCAGGCTCCCAGCTGTGTGCTGTGGCTCTACCTCTCTGCTTCTCCTCTGAGCAGGCTCAGCAGATCTCCAAGACCAGCTCCCTCAAAAGGTCCCACTTCAGCTGTCTTTTTGCAGAAACATAATGTAGACTCATAGAATATTTTTGGTTGGAAGACACCCTCAAGATCATCAAGTGCCAACACTGGCACTAACCCGTGTTCCCAAAAGCCTCATCTCCCCATCTGTTCAACACCTCCAGGGACGGTGACTCTACCACTGCCCTGGGCAGCCTGTTCCAATGCCTGAAAACCCTTTCAGTCAATAAATTTTTCCTAATATCCAATCCAAACCTCCTCTGATGCCACTTGATGCCACTTCCTCTGGTCCTATCGTTTGCTATTTGTGTGAAGAGACCAACACCCTCCATGCTGCAACCTCCTTTTCAGGTAGTTGCACAGAGCGAGAAGGTCTCCCCTCAGCCTCCTCCAGGCTGTGCCTCTCAGGTCCCTCAACCGTTCCCCATCACACTTGTGCTCCAGACCCTTCACATAAACAGGAAACAAACAAGTAGCAGAGAAAATGCCCACTGCATCTTCTCTCACCATCGAGGGTGAGTGGTTTCATGGTGACAGAAGTAAGGAGTTTAGCAAAGTACTGGGAAAGCCCTTTCCCAGTTGTACATGCACGTAGGCCTGAATCTGACTGGCACAGTGTTATTTATGCAGTAACTCATGGACTTCCACTATTTTCACACCAAACTTCCTCCAAAAACTGCCTTGGAGACTGCTGTGTACATGGAAAGGCACTTCAGAGCCATGCTTGAGGGCTAGATGTGAAGTAGGTCCCAGGTCCTGTAATCTCACCTCCCTAACCTTGCACTGGAGCTGATGTGTTATGGGTACCATCTGCTTTCCTTCATCTTTGGGAGCCTAATTCATCCCTAGACAAAAGCCAAGGCTGATAAAGAGTCTGTAAAAAATGTGCATGCTGGCTCTGAGGGCTAAAGGTAGGAAAACAATCTGAGGCAGAGGAAGAAGAGTTAATAGTTGGGGTGTAGGGGAAGAGAAAAAGGGGCTTGGATAGCAGCACAAATAATAGATAAATCAAGCAGTAGGAGACAGTTTCTTCAGTGCCAGTTTATTTATCATTGTTTTCTCTGGGCACTGACAGGTTGAGGAAGATACGGTGGGCAAACAACATCATCTGGCTTGATGGATGAGGCGTGGAGAGGGAAGGAGCCTCTGCCAGGCCTTGGAGAGGAAGCAGCTTGGGGAGGGGTGCAGTGATGCAGTGGGGAGTGCACCGTGCTTGGCATTGGGTGGCCATTCTCTTTCCCAGCCTTGACCACCTCTTTGGAGAAAGGAGCAGCTGGTATAGCAGGCAGAAAACCAAGACCAGGTACCAGGTACTCATCATTTCTAGAGATCTCTTATAGAGACATGTCTGAGATTGAAGCATCCTCAGAGCCAGGATCTGCATCCTCACTCCCTGCTGCCAGAGACCTGGGCTTTACTTACATCTTTGTTGAACCCTAGAACCCTTTAGCCACTAGAATTCCCTTCTTTCTTTTTTATATATTCCCAGGAGAAAAAAAAACGTGCTGTATTCAATATTCTAGGTGCTGTATACTCCAGGGAAAACATAAGACCCCAGATCCCTGGAAGTCCTTAAGTCCCCTGTACTTTTTTGTTGCTATTCCTCCTATTCAGGCTTTTCCAGATCAGATGCTCAGCTGCCATTTGAACCTAGAAATGTTTTAATACCCTGTGTCCCTACACAATTCTCTTGTTTCTGAGCTGCTTAGAGCCCCAGCTCACCTAAAAACCTTGGAGGTTCAAAATCTATGTACTCAATCTAAGGATGGGGCACTGGCCTCATGTGAAGGGCTTAAAACAGGACCAGTTCTCCAGTGAGGAGCATTCACCAAGAAAACCAGAAATAGGAGCAGGGGCTGAAGAAAGGTAGAAAAGAGAGGAAATGGTGCATGGCTATAGCTGCAAAGATCCTGGTTATTCAGCTCTTTGGCCCAGGAGAAAGGCTTGACATCCATGTAGGTCAATCTCCTACTGATGCCTTGAGCATGGAGTTAACGCTGATATAACAAACCCACACAATTGTGACTGTTACTTGAGCACAACTCTTACTTGGTCAATGTTAAAGTTGGCTTTTCCTCTGTCAGGCATTTGTATTTTCCTCTTTGACCCTTCTCCTCAATGCTTGAGTGCTGGCTGGTTTAGCTGGCCACTTTCCAGAAGTCGCTCATCAAGGATGAACATCCTGAGCAGGAGGCATTTAATGGCTTCTCATTGCTGTGTCAAACAAAGCAAGAAGTCAATGTAGCTCTGTTGGCCATGCTCCAGTCCCCATGGGTGAAATGTTTTAAACAGCCTGTCTCAGATGTAGCTCATGCTCAGGACTCTCAAACTATGCTTGGGATATCTGTTAAGAAGAGGTTGCGTTTTATCTGTTGGTGCCTACGATCATCTGCCCAAACCTTCTCAGAACAAATATGTCCAGGCTCTTTTCCTTGAGATGCTGAGCTATGGATCTTGGGATTCTCTGCTGGAGGGGTTCCCTTAAGGAGAATCACAGAATAGTTGGGATTGGAAGGGACCTCTGGAGATCATTTAGTCCAACCCACCTGCTAAAGCAAGGTCACCAGAGCAGGTAGCAGAAATGTGTTCAGGTAGGTTTGAATGTCTACAGAGAATGAGACCACACAACCTCTCTGGGCAGTCTGTTCCAGGGCTCTGTCACACTCAGAGAAGTTTTTCCTCATATTCAGATGGAATCTCCTGTGGTTCAGTCTGTGCCCATTGCCCCTCACCCTGTCACTGGGCACTACCAAAAAGTCTGGTCCATCCTCTTGACACCCATCCTTGAGATATTTATGAGCACTGATGAGATCCCCTCTCACCTTCTCTTCTCCAGGCTGAACAGCCCCAGCTCTCTCAGTCTATCCTCATAAGAAAGATGCTTCAGACTCATAAGAAAGATGCTGCAGACAAACATCTACCAGAAGGTCTTGCAAGTCAGGTAGGGTAGGACAGACCAAATCCCATCCAGGCCTTTCAAGGCAGGAAAAAAAGATCCAGCTGAGAGAGCAACAAGAACCTGAGCCACTACAAAGATGCCATTTCCTTTTGAAAGCACCAGGTTTACTTCTTCATTAGCATTAAAGGAAAGCAAAATTGGTGTAGTAAGATGTGTATCTTGCTAGAGAGTGAGCTGGTACACACCAAGTGGGGCCTTTTTCTGCTCACTGTAGACCAGGCTGGATCTACCTCACCTAAACATAGAGGTAACAAGCCATGACTGTGGAGACTGATCCCAGTCTTATGATAATTTCCAAGGGAATTACAGACCCCTGCATCAGCTTGGGCAAGCAACGTCTCAGTGACCTTTTGAACAACGACAATTCTGGTTCAGCTTCTGGGATTTTGTCACTTTTGGCTGTTCTTATTATTGTAACCCAGAAAACAAAACTAATCTCTGTAAGGGACAAGGGGAAGGGACAGAGTGGGGGTTTTGGCAGTCTTATTGTCAAGCTTCCAGGCTTCGCCACAGCTGTGCAGGACTCTAATTTATTTAGAGAAATTCCCTTCCCCCGTAGAAACACCTTCCCCGTGCAGACCCCCGCTATGCATCACTTGGTTGTGTTTGCCTTTCCCCATCATTGGGAACCACGCAAATCTGCACAGTCCTCTAGCAGAATTAAAAATAAAGAAGAACTTTCTTTTAATGTCCTATTAAAGACCAAGGCAATACTGGCTGGCTTACTCCCTTTTTTTCTATTTTTTTTTTCTTTTTGGTCGGCTGTGAGGAAGCTTTCAGAGAGAAGAGGGATTTTAATAATTACCTTCCGATTTTACCCCCGATACGGTACCCTATCCCCAAAGCGCAGGCCCTGCACACCTGCCCTTCATCTGAAACTCCAAGGGAAGCAGTTTAACATGAAGCCACATTGATATTCAAATAGATTATCATGCAGGCAAATGGAGGCAGCATTCCAGCCAGCAGCGTGTGAAAGAGCAACTAATGGATTAGTATTTATGGTCGAGTATTATCCACGTTTCAGGATACTGCATCTGGAGGGGACATATGATGAACTCTTTTTTTCCAGCCTCCCCGCCTCCTTCATCCTCACCCACTCCATTTCTCCTTCTCCTCATCTCCCTCCTCCTCTCCGGACAGGATACAGCAGCCTCCTGGCACCGCTGAGCTTGGCAAAATTGATGACGGGACTTTAGGATCCATTAGAAAAACAAATTCTTAAACAGTGTCTTCTAAAATCAATCACTTTTACCTTTAGTGGGATTTATCGCTGGCCTGCCTGCCCCTTATTGCAGAGATTCATGTCTCCCAAGAAGAAAAAATGACCAAGTGGCTAAACTCAGGGTTGAAGGCATCGACCTCTCTTCTTCCCCCCATGGGGTTGTTTTTGGGTATATGCAAGGGGGATATCTGGGCTTGCAGAGAAGGTGGTAGGTCTGCCTTTGTAGGGCCTGATCCAGCATAGACCTCCTAAAGAAGACACGGCACATCCCTCAGCTAGACCCTCAGGTCCAGAGCTGGTGACCAGCAGGTGCTGCAAAGTTAAATAAAACAGAGACATGGGGACATAACTACTGAACACTCAGGTGGGATGATGAGGAGCATTTCTTCTAACATAATAGTTTTCCTGAATTAATCCCTGCTTTCACCAGTTAATTTATTTTATATGAAACATCTCCTGATGTGAAATTTGTAAAGGATGCACAGCACAACGTGACAAATCCACGAGGAAGAAAAACAACTAGTTAACCAGAGCAGGAGGGGTCATAACAGCAAGAAGAAGCTTCATGGCACTGAGTGCCATGTGGAGGCGTGGGTACACATAGCAGAAAACTTTCCAAATACAGAGGCATACAAAGGAGACGGTCTAATCTCCCCACGAATGAACTTCAGAAGCACAGGGAACAGCCCTGGGTAGATTTTGGGCTACAACTGAAGGTCTGATCATACCTTATGCCCCATGAGCGGATACATTTCTTTAGGCTGTGGCTCTTATTCCACTTACACGGGTTGTACTTCCAGAGACATGTCTGGACATCAGCTAGAAGAACGCAAATGGTGACCACCTAACACTGAGGCAACCGAGTCAGCATGAAAAACATCTTCAGAGGTCTCCTTCCAGCTAAATATTGCACAAGGCTTGAGATTGCACATCCCTGGGGAAGGAGAGAGTCTTATTGGAGATACTATGATAGCTTCTCCCCCTGAACTATTTCATTTAGTGATCAGAGAAGTATGAATAATGTCTCTCTCCAAGGATCTATTTTCTGTAATTTGGAAAGTTTACCAGAAGTATGACCTGTTCTTGCAAATTCGGTTGGTTCCAGGGGTGCCTGGATTTCGTTTTGCATTGGACTCATTGGTAAGAGAAATTATAGGGAAAACACTTAGGTGTCTTATTCCCAGGTGAGCCCTGACTCCTGGTATCTAACCCAAGCTGCCACAGGTGAGACACAAACCCAACCTTTGATTTTAACCTCAGAATGCTTCGCAACATTCTCAGTTTCATCTGGTCCAGCCCAGCACAAGCAGACCAGGGCTGTTGGGTGACTTGAAAGCTGAGGAGGTAGAAGAAGTATAAACAGGGAAGAAGGAGGCTAACGATGCAAGAGATGAGTTAGAGCCTCCTCAGCCCCAGGGCTCTGAGCACCCTCCCTGTCTTAGCTTCAGGGACGGGAGGGGATGATGCCAGAACATTAGTAAATTCAGAGAGAAGCTCATAATTCCTATCGATTCTCGACCAGCCAGTGCGAGGTGTATAAAAATGCTTGTTCTATCATTTAGAAAAATGGCAATGTTATGATAGAACTGATTGATTTTCCTCTTTAGGAATATTCATAAACATTGGTTCCAAGAACTGATAAATCTCCTTTCCCCTGCGCAGAGTAAATCACTCCCCAGTGCTTCCCAGAGTGCTGGGGGCAAGAGAGGTTGTTATTTCTAATTCCTTTCAAAGGAGCTGTAAAAGGGGAGAGTCTGGGGGTACAGGGGTTTGGTGGCCAGGTCACCCGCAGCCCACCAATGCCAGATCTTCTTTCTAGGGGAACTTAAAAAGCCCATCTCTCCTATTATGTCATCATAGGATCATAGAATAGTTTGGGTTGGAAAGGACATTCAAAGCTCATCTAGTCCCAACCCTGTCATGAGCTGGAGCTAGCAGATGCGAGAGGAGCTAGGTTTTTGCCTTGCTCTGGGCTTGCTGTTACAGAATCATGAAATAGTTTGAGTTGGAAGGGACTTTCAAAGTTCATCCAGTCCAAACCCTGCCACGAGCAGGGACATCTTCAACCAGCTCAGGTTGCTCAGAGCCCCGTCCAGCCTGGCCTGGGATGTCTCCAGGGATGGGGCATCCACCACCTCTCTGGCCAACCTGGGCCAGTGTTTTACCACCCTCAGGGGCAACAATTTCTTCCTCACGTCTGGCCTGAATCTCCCCTCTTTCAGTTTAAAACCATCACCCCTTGTCCTATGACAACAGGCCCTGCTAAAAGGTCCGTCTCCATCTTTCTTATCAGCTCTTTTTAATATTTAAAGCCTGCAGTAAGTTCTCCCCAGAGCCTTCTCTTCTCCAGCTGAACACCCCAACTCTCTCAGCCTGTCCTCCCAGCAGCGCTGTTCCAGCCACGGGTCATTTCTGTGGCTCCTCTGGCCCCTCTCCAGCAGGTCCAAGTCTGTCCTGTGCTGAGGACCCCAGAGCTGGACCAGCACTGCAGGGGGTCTCACCAGAGCAAAACAAAGAGGCAGAATCCCCTCCCTCAACCTGCTGGCCACACTTCATTTGATGCAGCTCAGGATATGGTTGGCTTTCTGGGCTGAAAGCACACATTGCCAGGTCATGTCAGATCTTTCATCCTCCAGTACCACCACGTCCTTCTCTGCATGGCTGCTCTCCATCCATCTATCCATCCATCAATCCATCCATCCCCCAACCTGCACTGATACTGAAGGTTGCCCAGACCCATGTGCGGGACCTTGCACTTGGCCTTGTTGAACCTCATGAGGGCCAACTTCTGGAGTTTGTCCAGGTCCCTAGCTGGGGAAGGCTGGTGAAAGAGCATCAAGAGCTCTCTTATTGGCCTCCAGCTGCGAAGTACCTCTTCCTCACACTTGATTAGCTGCATGCATTTTTGTTTAGGCTGCAATTTCCAGTTTGCATCCCTAGTGTGATGATATGCAAACTTGAATTTCAGATGGGATGTAAATCCTCCTGCCCCAGGGAATATGCCATCTTCACGTGACCTTCATTCCTCCAGGAACAGGACATGTTAGTCATTCTTAGAGACAGAACCACTGCCTTGCATGTCTGGTTTGAACCACCCTTGTAATCCCTATCTCTTTCTCCAAAAGGGCAGATAATAATGCTCCTCTTCAAGAGGGCCTCCATGAGCCCATCCAGAGGACCCCAGGCACAACTGGGCTCCATCTTTCACTTCTTTCTCAGGTTTAAGTTGGGCTGCTTTTCCACTCCATGGATCCACAGGCCACCCGAGCTGCCTTCATCCAAGACGCATCATGGGGCCTCTGGGGTGCAAAAGATGTGGTGGAGCCACATTGCAGGTGCAATCCAGCTGAGCCTCCTCTCCTCTTAAAGCAGTGTTTTCTGGGAGCTCACTGAGAAGCATTTTTCCCAACCAACCCTAGAAGTGCCTGGTCCTGCTGGACAAAGTTTGATGGGTTAAATAAAGTGCTTCCAACTGCATTATCCTGATGCAGTTGAGGGAGAGCTTGATGGTGGTAAAGCACTGGCCCAGGTTGCCCAGAGAGGTGGTGGATGCCCCATCCCTGGAGACATTCAAAGCCAGGATGGATAAGCTCTGAGCAACCTGAGCTGGTGAAGATGTCCCTGCTCAAGGCAGGGGTTGGACTAGGTGAGCTTTGAAGGTCCCTTCCAACCCCAAACTATCCTAAGAATCTATGATTCTATGATTCATCATCTTCCTGGGCTTCTGTTGGCACTGACCAGGTAGTGGATCCGCTGGTAGTGGATCCGCTGCCTGCTGGGGTTTTCAGGCTTTTGCTGGCTCAAGTGTCTCTGGATGTGATGGATGTACACACAGGCAGCTCTTTTGGGCTGGTAGGAGACCACATACCAACCCAGGTCACCACATTTGTGCCGCTTGTCACTTTTGTGCTTAAGCACCCGTGGTTCTGAGCTGCCAAGCAATGCTCCTTGCATGCCTTGAAGGTAACCGCACAGGACATGTTTCTCATGGAAAGAAATAAAAAACAGTGGGCAAAATTAAATTTAAAACAAACAAACAAAACAAAACAAACACTAAAAAAAACCCTTGCATTTCTTTCATCATGGTGAGTGTTTGGAGAGATAGTAGCTTTTATAGGGCTACTTGATGCAACTAGAAAAAACAGGAACATCTGCAGATTCATGAAGTCTCTCCCTAGAAACTCTGTCTTGCTTATAAGCTTTAGCTCATCTCAGCTGTAGTCACGTCACTACATCATCTGTATAAAGTACTAGAACTGCAAAAGAAGTAAAAGTATATGTATTCTCACTTGTCCAGGTCACTACCAACATCTTGCCTAGAGGACAATACTAAAAATGTAGATTTTCAGCATCAGGCAGGGTATGTTGAAATCCAAAGAGAAGCATTTTCCTGCTGAGATACAGAGGGAAGAAAAAAAAGAAAAGGAAATACATGTGTGTCCTGGTAAAAAATATTGGTGATTTTTATTACCTTTTAGATTTTACTTCTGTAGTAATCTATTTTAATGAGGTCAGCCTGCCTGGCACCAGGTACCCAGTCTAAGTGGAACAGTTTAATGTCAGGATCAGGGAGGAGGGGAGCATCAAGGAGGGGGGGTTTGGCTGTCTGAGACACAAGGGCCCTATATCACACAAACTTACGGTGTAAAAATTGACTCGGTTTGCACATTTTTAACTGTATTTGAAATCGACAAAAAGTGTAATTATAAAAAGGGATATATCTGCCGGGATAGGTGGGGAATTTGATGAAGCCACTTTGAAAGCACTGGATTTTCTGTAGGAAAAAATATGCTTATTAGCGCACAGTGAAGACTTATGGATTATATGATTATTTATCAGAATATATGTTGCAGAGAAGGGACTATATTATCTATATATTTCCTGTATTACAGCTATAGATAGTCAATATTAATATTTCTGCAATTTAAGGTTAGATTTTAGAAAGCCGCTTTTACCCATTTTGCTCCTGTTCTTTAAGGAGTACTTACATGTATTGCAGTCAAAAATGGGAACAGAAGGAAACTCTTCCTCTCCGTCTGCAAAACTGTAAATTTACACCAAGAAGGTCTCTCCTTCTGGAGAAATGGTTTGGGACCTGAGCCCAAAAGGTGTTCACCATGAGAGGTGTAGGGCCCAGCTTTCTCCAGCCTCTCCTCTGATCTTGGTCATGAAAAATGATCCATGTCTACAGTCTCTGGAGATGTCCTACACCCTCCTTATTGTAACCTTCCAAGTAGACATGGACAGAACTTGAACTCACAATATGGATAGGCCAGGCCGACCCAGGTAGGACATATTTGCCAGCATGATGCCTTCCATGGTCAGCTGAAAAAGGACAGTACCTCGAGGGATGTTTCTGCTTCTTCTTCCTCCCCTTTTGCACCCAGTTGTTGGCAGTACAACTACTTGCTGCAGGCTTAGACCTCATGTCTTTGGCTTTGGAGTCCATCTGGGGCTTTTCAAGTAGGGTGGACCAGGCCACACAGGACAGAAAAGAGGCTTTATTACCATTGCTATATGATCTCTGCTAACACGTTGGACTGTTCCTTGCTATTGTACATCTGTTTGGTGTTATGTGCCTTGGGGACATGTAGGAGGGAGGGAGACTTACAGACATAAAATTTGATCGAGAAATAGATAGAGATCTATAGTGGAGATGGGCAAATGACTACAGGGAGATTTGAGAATAGATAAATATGCTTGGGAGATAGATTTGGATGGATACTATCTGTCTCACATAGAGATCAATATATCTATATCTCCTTTACACCCATTGGTGGCTACCTGACTTATTTTATCTTTTCTGTTTTGCAGGTCAAAAGAAACATTTTATCCCCATCCACACACATGCAAAGGAAAGTGAGATCATCAAACACCCAAGAGACAGATGCTACAGAAGGCCTAAGATGTGCATTTAACCTCTCTCCTGCTTGCTCTGCTCCCCATCACTCTTTTCTGCCAACCCAGTGTTGGCATCCATGAAGTCCCACCAGCAGAGAGGTGCTCAGATCTTGGGACACCAACTTTGAGAAGATGGGATCCATCTGTGCCACAGTATTTTATCCAGAACTGGCAGCACTAAGTTTTGCTGTTACTGTAAAGTCCAAGTAATAAGCCTCTGCGAACTGTGCAACAAATTGCTTAACTTGCTGTTTCCACTCCATCCTCTCCCCGCCGTTTCTTTCAGCCCCCATATACGTGAGCCTCCCCCGGGCTTGGCTGCTTATTGCCAGTGGAATCGATTATGGAACGAAACCCTTCGGGATGTTTTCCTCCCCCTTGCCTCTGCCTCCCACCTCATGCCCTCTCTTCTCTCTCCCATCACCTTATCCAGCCCTCGTCAAACCCCCTGCCCTCCCACCCCCCCCTCCCCACCATCCTCAGGCTCTGGTGAGCCCGGTCAATTCATCACCCTGTCAGACCTGTGTGACAGCCCTTCATAAATGCACCACAATGAGCCGAAATCAGCAACGGAGCAGCCCTCAGCCCAGCCAATTTAGCAAAGCAGGCAACATCTGAGAAGCTGAGTCCCAGCGTGCCGGAGATTGAAATTGGGAAATTGGTTCTACTCCTCTTCGGCAATGCATTTTTTTTTTTAAGTATACCTATATATTCTTTCTCTATATAGATACATATTTAAGGTAATTCTAGCACTTAAATCTCCAGTGCTTATTACACACGGAGACTCAGCCCAGTTGCTCTCTCTCTCTCTCTTCCCTGAACAGTGGTAGATTATGAGAGGGCTTTATTGGCAAACTTGCTTAGTCGGCAGAAACACGCTGGCTTCAGCAGATTGAGTCTGTAAGCAGGGCTGGGCTCCTGGCTGTCACGCTGAGCTCCCCCCAGCCATCCCGGGTGGCAGGTTGTTGGTCTCTTCTTCTGGATGCTTGCAATCACATCAGGCTACTTCTCCCAGCACTGCTGAGCCTTGCAGGAAGAGCCCATGTGGGGTGCAAGCACTTATTCCCACCCGGAGGGTAGAGGATGGAGCTAATGCACATCTTCTAGCTGTCTACAGCGGGGGCACAGATATCTGACCTCACTCTGGGACCACTCTGTAGTCAAAGGGCAGCGACTCAGTGGAGATCATGTCATCCCGAAGCACGACGTCTGCACTGCCTCAGATAAATGATGACCTGAGCCCCATTGACTTGATCACCATCAACAATAATGGGTTCAAAAATAACTGGCATGGATGGACATATCCCCTTTCGCAGGCACTTAGGGGACATGAATCCCACATGCAGTTTGAACAGAGAGCTTTTCAGAGCAGAGATGACTTTGTGAGAGTGTGTTTCTGCAGCGCCTGGCAGGAGGAGACCCTTGGGATTGTGATCCTGATAGCTTGCTGGTGGGTGACGGTGATGGGTTTCATGGTAACAAGTTGGCAGATGTACCTTGTGCATGGCATGGATGGGATGTAGATATTTGTTCTGAGCTAGCATAAAAATAAGGTGACACAGACAAGCTCACAGCAATGTTCTGACTCCAGTCTTAGAGGGTCAAGATTAACCATCCTGACAACTTTACTCAGGGCTAGAGCTGCCCATGGCCTCTTCCAGTGGAGGCACTGTGGGACATTGCATGAAATTAGGAGGTGGCAGGGTTGATAAAAACACAGAAAAGTGGAGGTCCTACTTCAGGCAGCACACAGTTAAGCTGTGTCACAGGATGTTGTGGGTGCTACACCTTCACAAGGGTTAAAAAATACAGAAAAGGAAAATTGGATGGATTAAGCTGGGAAAAATCTGTGAAGGGCTATGAAATATGAGACTGCTTCTGGCTCAGGAGTTGCAAGCTGTATGTTTTTGAAATCTGGGATGATATTCTGGGGAGTTTTCACTGGGACTGTCTTGTGCTTACACTCTCTATGAGGTCCTGCTGGGAGATGAGCTCCTGCTGGGAGTCTGAGCAGGTATGGTCTTTCTTATGAGATAACCCGAATGCCATGAGATGCCTGAGGCGATTAATGTGTGTTCATCTGAAAGGATAACACTCTTACTAGCTTTTTTGCTGTGACTCCTGGTAATGCTACCACATGTCAGATGTGTACAAATCTCCTCTTGAGCACTCAAAATAATGCTAAGCAGCCACTTCCTAGCCAGAGAGGGTGCAAGACACCATTGACTTTTGTTCAAAATGGGGTTTAATGTGCATGGAAAAGGCTTCATTGATCCAGCCCTCCTCCTAGGTGCCTGGCACCAACTTCAAATAAAACCATTGACTTTGTAACTCTTGATGTGGAGCTGATCTACCATTGTGGAGCATGGACTTGGATCTCAATAGGTCCTGGCTGACACCTACATACAGATTTCCCAAGCATGCATCTACTCACGTGTGGGATTGGTGGTTCTCAAAGCATGCAATGACCTGAATCAGCATCACGCAAGGAAGCTCCTCAACAAAACTGCAGAATATATTTTGTTCACCTCTTGCCATTTCAGCCATTAGACTATCAGCTTCCCTGAGAGCCCAATGCCTCTCCCTGGTGATCATTCATCCCTGCAAATTGTTAAGAGGCAGATAATTAATTGTTGCGAGTCACTAAAAAAATGATCATTCTCTTCAGAAAATTACCATGATGTTCTGCAGAAATGTTAACGCTTGCAGCCATAAAATGAATGGTGAGCTACAGCACCAGCTGCCAGAAGAGCTGTGAGTTATAATCCCACAACTGGATGCAAAGAGACAGAGCTTCCAGACGTTTCTGAAGAGAGGAAATGCATATTCACTGGATAGCAGTTTAGTTTTATGGTTATTTTTTTCTGTCCCAGAGTTTGCAATTGACTATTAATGACTGAACCAGGGATAACAACTGTTTTGCTGATACCAGCTTGGCATGAAGATAGTCTTCATATTTATTTCCCATCTGACTATGGGGATTTTACTCCAAACAGTTGGAAAAGACGGCTTGGAAAATCATGGCAATGCTGGTCAGACTATCAGGGCTGTGTTCCACTGCCTCCTGGGGCTGAATAGCTTAGAGTTTGAGAACAGCAGGGAGAGAAAATAAGAATTACCAAGTCTGAGAGTTAATTGCTGGGAGTTAATAACTCTTTATACGCTTTCCAACCAATGCCTAGTCGAGAAAGCTAGAAAGGTGGTCTAAACATAGTCCTTGTCTTCATATTCCAATAAATCCAACCCAGTGGGACTCAGGGAGTAAATCTGGTAGATCTCCAAAGATCTGGCTTTGGAGTCAGGATGACTCCTGACTTTACATCCAGCAGAGTTATCATCATTCACAGTGCTAATGCTTCTAATTCAAGAACCTAGGTGAAGTGGGTAGGTGTAAAGAAGAACACAGGGTGTTTTTTGGAAGGCATTTCTCTCATCCCCTCTCTAGATAAGACCTGAAATATTTATTGATTTCCATTTGTTATGGACTAGCATTTGCATCACTCAGTGTTACTCCACAAATGGAATAAGGAGATGACTCAGGTCACAGCTGGGTTCCCAAATACAGGTTGTTGGGTTGTTTTGGTTTTAGTTGTTTGAGAAATGTGCAGTTTCCAAATGACTAGCTCTTGGCCTTCTCTTCCATGCCTGTATTCCACTGACTTCACCTCCCAGCAATGGGGTGGGTTTCCTGGCTCTCAGGCCACTTGCCTGCAGGGAAGTCTGTAAATGATGCAGACACCTCCTCCCTTCTTTTCCACGCAGGGTTTTTGTTTTCCCTGCTTTTCACACAGCTGGTTTTGAATCTATATCTTCCGTCTGTGGAGAGCAGATCCAGGGTAGAAGGAAATGAACTATTTAACCCTACTCTTGCAGCAGGAGTCCAAGAACCAACACATCTTTATCATAAGCCAAGGAAAGCCACTAATCAGGGTATGTTGTTGCTTAGATGAAATTCACTGAATGGAGGTTAAAACTGCAAATTTGTGCCTGGGATAAGAGAAGTACAGAGAGCAGAAGTGTTTATGCTTTAAATGAACATTTCCACATAAGGGTTTACCTCCCTCACACCAGTGCTAGTATTCCCATCTTCAGCATGAAACAACTCTTTTCTTACAATGTGGGTACACCTGTAGGAAATGCCCAGCTGCTGAGGATCCTGATGGAATGTCCAGTTTGGGGCTAAGGTGGAGACTTCAGAGACAAGCAGTCAGGATGATCAGGGGCTTACAGAACAGGAACTACAGGGAAAGACTTTAAGAATTAGGGCTGTTTCTTGCTAAGAGAAGAAAGACTGCCTTCAAATCAAATAAACAAAGCAACAAGAGGGAGGGAATAGTTTGCTCTCTGTGTCCCTGGTGGGAAAGTTTAGAAGACGCTGCAGCAAAAAAAGATGTAGGCTAGACATTAGGCAAAGCTCCCTAACTGGAAAGAGTGAAGCAATGTCTGGGGAGGAGGGGGATCTCAAATACTGGAAGAGTTCAAGACCAGGTCAGACAAAACACCTCTCAAGAGTAACATGGGTCTTGCTGCTCCTATCCTGAGGAGAAGAAATGACTACATGACCCTACAGTGCCCATCTCAGCCCTGTTTTCCAGGGATTACAGGTCATGTTTCCAGGGAACCAGAACCCAACTATAAAACAGCCTTCAAGCAGTCAGACCTGTGGTATCTACTGATCAAAGCCAGACTCAGAGGACTGACTGAGAGCTTACTGACTCCATGGCTGATCTCTCTTCAGTGCTTTCAGCTTTAATGAGCTGTCTATGAGGAGGAAAGTGAGACATGAAGGTGCTCTGCCACATTGAGGTGACACAAACTTGTCACTCATGCCTCCTTTGATGGCCTGTTGCTCTGGGGATGTGCTGCAGGGAAGCCCAGCTTGTTTTGGATTTGTATTTTCTGCCCCTCATCATTATCAGTCTTTGACATGTGACAGCAACAGGTGTCACCCTACGGAAACAGAAATCATGAAAAGCTGCACCAGCAAAGGAGCAAGGATGGATGCAGAAGGAAGCCCAGGGCTGCCACACAACGAGGACTTGTCTGCAACCCACTGTTGAGTGCAGGCAGGTGGCATCGAAGATGAAGAGAAAAGGCAGGGCTGGCAGATGAGGTGGAAATGCTCAAAGACAGTGACAGTGGCCATCACAGCCAATTATAACACAGCTACCGAAAAAGAGCTTCTCTACTCACTCTGGTCTTCTCCAGATGGGGCAGCCCGCAGGTGCCAAGACTTTCTCCTTCACAACGTGTCTAGATCTCCTCTCTGATGTGGTAACAATCCATCCAGATGCCATATTCTTCTTACGTACACAGATCCATCAATATTTTCAGTCATTTCCAACCCAGGACTCAGATCGCCTGTTCCAGGCAGTCTAAGGAAGGACAAAGTTGAGGTCATCTCTTCCACTAAGTCCAAGAGAGACATCACTGCTGGAAACCCACACAGGATATACCACATGAAACTCCACTTACACACCTATACACATACACACCTAAAGCATATTGGGATCGACCGTGCTCCAACCAGGATCCTGGAAGAGCTGAAAATATGAATCAGCACAAGCTGAGTAGCAGGATTGTGAGCCTGAACAGATCCATTTGATTGGAGATTGCAAGATGTAGTTGCTTGCTTAAGAATATTCTAAATTGGGCAATTACAGGGCTGTTAGCCTGGTCCCAGGGAGATGCAAGGCACCAGTTATCGAAAACTTGAAGCAAATGATAAATGAAAGGAGATACATTTATTAAAGATATGCAGTGTCCTTCTCTCTTGAGATCTTCCCCAGACAACAGATTTTTCCAGGAAAAGCAGAATGCAGTAGGTCTCACCTATCTGGATCTAGCAAAACCTGTGATGTGGCACCTCACGGTTTATTAGAGATGAAGCTGGAGTAGATATGTTTGAGAACCATGAGGTGGGTATAGAACTTGCAGACAGCAATAGAACAGTGGCTGAGAGGAGAAATATCAGGCTGAAGGGAAGTGGAATTCCTTAAATATGGCTTTGGAACCACTTTTCATAATTTCATGCATGACATAATTTCAAAAAAAAGAAGAGTTCACCAATGAAATCTGACTATGATATCAGTTTAGGTGGCAAAACCCATGTCCAGAAAAGTGCTGCATGACCTTGAGAGATTGGAAGAGGAGAAATGGGATGAAATGCAGTTATGCAAAGCACAAGGTGATGCACATTATGGATTTACAACAAGATTCTTTGTTATAACATGAAAAAAAAAGGGGAAAACTGAAGTTAATCACCAACTTGATGCTATGAGATGTCACTTGCTTGCAACCATGAAAAAAGGTGAATGTGACTGTAAGATATGCCACAGCAGGGATTTTTCTTAAAATTGGTCAAGAAAGAATGCTTTTGCTTGAGGTCAATAAGGCAGAGCTGACATTGAGCTGGGACAAAAGGATGAGGTAGGACTAAGGGAACAAAAACCACAGCTTTAAGGAGTAAGCAAGAAGATTTTGGCTTGGTTGGTCAGTAAACAGTGATCTGGCAGAAGTCATGGTTGATTTTTATAAATGTGATGGGACAAATATGAGGAAGGGAAAATAATGGTTTGGATTGAACACTGTAACATAAATAAATTAATATAAACTGTCCAGATTTGGTTTTAATTGTCAGATTAATGAAGATCTTTAGTACTGGGCCTTCATGGGTATCCTGCCTACCCCAGGTTAAAATATGTTTCCAAAACGCCTGCACACCTCAACGTGTGATTCAGCTAATCAGTTTGTATTTCCTCAGGATGCAATCACGTCTTATTAATTTTAAATTGCACAGATAGTCATTACCCTTGTAATTGTCTGCTTAGTAAATACACTGATCCCCAAGGGCTTATTGAGGCTTATCTATTCCTAGGTGACCTGTGTGGGTATTGATTATTTGCTTGTTAGTCTTCATTAAGTATAGTTTTTAATAAACAACTGGAAGATAATCAAGAAAGAAGCAGAAGCTTTTCTTGGGAAACATTGCACACCTACTTCAGATAGGCCATCTGAATAAAAAAAAATGGTGTTGTTTACTTGCATTTCTTCGAGGGAGAAAAATTCAATATGGTTTCCTGACTTTTTAAAATTTTTTTTAATGACCTGGGTTTATTTCTGTCTTATGGTATCCTCCAGCAATGTCTCCCAGTCAGGAAAGTATCCTCAGAAATTGTATTAATACTTGTCTTGCCCAGTTTGAAGTGTCTCAGAAAATTCAGCTCACTCCCTGTGGGATCCCTGGCCAGAAGTCACTGATGCCCTGTGTTTAACAAACCCTGTTCTGGGACTAAGGGAGTATTGGTGGTAAAAAAGCTCCTTGTTCCTGGGATGTTAATGTAGGAAAACTTCTGCATTGGGAGATCAAGAGAGCTCCACTTCTCTCCCTTGCTTTGGTCATCAGATGGTTGAACTGGATTGGTCTGGGTGGGTAATCAGCACTCTCTGAGTCTGCAGGAAACAGAGGCAATTATGGTACTGGATGGGACTTGGGAGAGGTGAACCCAGCTCCTGCCTCTGCCTTTCCTCCCCAGACCACTTCTGTCTCCTTCTTTGCCCAGGATTCTGGTGTTACGGGCTCAGTTTAGAAACATGGGGCATCATATGTCATCTAAGTTGCCTCAAGGTATCTGGTATCCTGAGGCTGATACATGTTTTGTAGGACCTATATGTAACCCCCTTTGGATCAATGGAACCCTCTTGATCCTCTCTGGGTCAGAAGCTGGAGGCCAAGCTGGGGGATGGAAATGCATAAATAATTGAGAGCCCCATCATTCCTACTTCTTGCATTGCCTCTCCTTATGATCAGGGCCAATTCTTCTACAGCCCAGCTTGCCGTCTGCACTCCAGCTCTCTGGGAGAGGGTTTGCATTTGGGGTGTGCTTAGCTCATGAAAGCACAAGGGGTGCAGGGTTGGTGCACAACCTTTTGGAGATTACATGGGTCATGCAAAATAGGTGATAGGACTGGAAATGAGTGTGTGCACATGGGTGAGGGCTGTCAGGGTGCATGCGGGCAGGCGCAGAGATATCTGGGCATCTACCTGTGGCACCCACATTATGAATGAGGCAGGGAAAGGACATAAAACTCTGGTGCAAGTGGAGCTGTGGCTTCTCATCAGAGCATTGCTGAGCAAAAGTGGCACAGGGTTTCTAACCTGAAAGAGGCGAAGGGGGGATTTCTGAATGTGAGTTTTCCACCTCTGCCTTCCCGATGGCACTGGGAAGCGCTTACTTGTCTTGCTGTCCCTGGGTGCATTTAAAGACAGAATTATGAATGCATGTAGGGAAAAAAAAAAAAAAAAAAAAAAAAAAAAAGAAGAAAGAAAAAATATTTCCCTTATTTTGGGCCAAATTAATGAAAAATCAATCTGGCCTCAAAAATCCATTAATGATGATAATGCACTGGTTACGTAGTAGGAGCAAGAGCTACAGCAAAATCCAATAGTGTGAGCTAAAGTGGGTCTCTCACACCTTCCTGCAGTCACAGTAATTTGTGTGGGATCGTGCAAGGGGCAGCAGATTCAGAAGAACACAGTGGCTGCTTTGCCTCTTTCTAAGATGTTCTGGCTCCCTGCCGTGGCCATGCATGAGCTTCCCATTCCAGGTCTGTCCTTGCCCAGGGCATGATGCTGTTCTGCACGTGTGTTTTGGGGAGAAGATTCCACGTGTGAACCCACGTAATGTTTATGTGAGTGATGTCCCTGAGCAGAGGGAGGACTGGGACTGCCATCCCCAAACTAGCTGCAAAAATTCCCTCACTCTTTGAACAACCCTGACTCAACCCTTACTTGCTCCTTACTCCTTCTCATCATGACTGTTTCCATGCAAGCAGAGACAACTTGATGAGCATCTAATGTTTACGAGCAGGCTAATCTCTGCTCCACCTCCCTCCCTGATGGTGCAGATGTCTTTGCTTGGCTGGTAAAGGTCCCTCAGATGCATTTGCTCTGCAAGGCCTTGTTCCTCTAACCCAATGGCCTAGTGGCCCATAGGTCACTAAATCGTAGAACTGTAGAATCATAGAATCATGGAATAGTTTGGGTTGGAAGGGACATTCAGAGCTCATCTAGTCCAACCCCTGCCATGAGCAGGGACATCTTCACCCAGCTCAGGTTGCTCAGAGCCCCGTCCACCCTGTCCTGGGATGTCTCCAGGGATGGGGCATCCAACACCTGTTTGGGCAATCTGGGCCAGTGTTTTACCACCCTCAGTGTAAAAAATTTCTTCCTCATGTCTGGTCTGAATCTCCCCTCCGTTACTCTAAAACTACTACCCCTTTTCCTATCTCAACAGGCCCTGCTATGATAAGTGGAAGATGAGATTCATTTTCTAGAGATGGCCTCTTCCTGGATGTATCAGGGTAGAGACCTGCCCTTAGTTTGGGGCACCCTGGAATCTGTCACAGGCTGGATCCAAACTGTCCCAGAGTACTAGGGTGCCCCAGACACCTTCAGGGAAACTGGTACTGGTCTGCTACTTCATGTCTTCTTGGTTGAGTTCCCTGGGGCTAGGATACAACCTTTGGAGGAACAAACCTTGGATGAGGGCTGCATCTCTGCCAAGTATTTGAGACCATATACCAGTAAAATTTGTGAATCCTTGATTCTGAAGCCATGCAGAGCCTTTAACCAAGGTGCCCTGGGCTAAACACAAAGAAGTGCCATGAGCTTTCACCCCTGTACAGCACCTTCCATAAGGTGCAAAGTTTTGAGACAACATGGTCAGGCTGGACAGGGCCTTGAGCAACCTGGTCTGGTTGAAGATGTTCCTGCTCATTGCAGGGGAGTTGGACTAGATGACCTTTGAAGGTCCCTTCCAACCCAAACTAATCTATGGATCACACTCATCAGCTGAGCTGGGCACAGGGTGTCCCTGAGCAGGTCCCAGTTTACTGTCCTACATATGGACATACAACATCAAGGCTTGGGGAGACAAGGTGGGCTCTGGAACCCACGCTTGGATGACCATTAGCCCCCACAAATCATCATGTCCACATCCCCATGTCCCTAACCCTCCATCCTCAGTCCTTTACTGATTCCTATTCTGTATGTGATGAAAGCTGCTTGGCAGCTCCATCCAGACCCACAGAGGTTCCTCCTTCCCTCCCTCCTTCCTCAAGCCCAGTCAGCTCCCCCACTCCCCGCCTCACCAGATCGCTGAGATTTATGAGCCAGACTTGCATTATGAGGTGAGTGACTTATCGGTCTGTCAGGGGGAGCGTTTTAAGACAGAATTATATGGGAGAGGGAAAAGATTTTTACCAAATTAATGAAAAATCAATCCAGCCTCAAAAATCCATTAATGGTCATAATGCACTGGTTACAGATAGAGAGATACCGCAGAATCCAATAGTGCCTGTTAAATACCTCTCCTGGAATGGAGCGTCTGGGATATAACTCATTCATTAGGCTGCCTATGTTTACTTTTTAAAGTGACACCAATCTCTGTCCCTCCAGGACTCCATGCAGCATTTATAAGCCATGTTCCCCCAGTGCCCATCTACGGGGCCAGCTTGGCCTCCATGCTGAAGGAATTGATCCTCTGTTCCTTTTTCTCCCCCTCCCCGGGACAATCCCTGCTGAGGCAGTGCTGGGCTGACTCTGTTCCTATAGATGATGGCTTCCACCCTTCCCCAAGCAGTGGCTTTCACCCTAAATAGCTCTCCTGAGGTCTGACCTGTAGCTGAGTGTGGCTTCTCTCCACTTTCCAGGTCTTAGCTTAGTGCTTAACTTAATTTCTCCACCCCAACCGTGCCGGCAGTAGCAATACTACTCATCCTGGGGACTGGCCGTGTTCCCAGCCCAGCGCTATCCAGCCATGGAGAGTGGTGATGACTCTTGGGACACACAATTATCTCCTGTCTGTGAACTGCTACTGTCCATCCCCAGTCTTTCAGGTCTCTGAGATATGTGTTCTCAGACAGAGAAGCAACTTGACATGAGGTTTGAGGGGTCAATATCAGCTACCTCATCTCTTGGAGAGCATCCTCTACCCTTTTGCTCTTTGCTTCTGCATGTGTGGGTTGTTATGTACTCTTTGCCTTGCTCAGCCCCACACTTCTCTATCTGCCCAAGTTGTTCCAGGCCCCTTGGGGCTGGTGGGCCTGAAGGCCCAGAACCCCATGGGTTGGCAGCCCAGACCACACCAGTAGGTGGATCTCAGGTGTTTTCTCATGTGTGCCACCCTCTCCACATCTCTCCAGCTGGTCTACACAGATGTCACTCACTGCCTGCAGAGGCAAAATATGCAGCAAGTCAGGGCCACAGTCAAACCAGGAATTGAAGGTGTCTGGAGGATTTTACAACCACTCTACATACCTGCAATGGCAAAGTTACTTGTCTAAGACACCTTAACACAGAGCAGTACATACCTTGAAAGAATGGTTCTGACCATTTGTCCTCCATTACTGAACCTCCATGGAGCGGTTCAATCTTCTACATGCTGCAGAGGGCACTGCAGGGGACCAGCTGCATGGAAAATGCATAGCACTGTGGTATCATAGAGTTGTAGAACAGTTTGGGTTGGAAGGAACCATCAAAGCTCATCCAGTCCAATCCCTGCCATGAGCAGGGACATCTTCATACAGCTCAGGTTGCTCAGAGCCCCATCCAGCCTGGCCTGGGATGTTTCCAGGGTTGGTTCATCCACCACCTCTCTGGGCAACCTGGGCCAGTGTCTCACCACCCTCAGTATAAAAAGTTTCTTCCTCATGTCTGGCCTGAATCTCACCTCCTTTAGTTTAAAATCATCACTCCTTGTGCTATTGCAACAGACCCTGCTAAAAAATCTGTCCCCATCTTTCCTATCGGCCCCTTTTAAGTACAGAAAGGCTGCAATAAGGTCTCCCCGGATCTTTCTCATGTCCAGGTTGAACAACCCCAACTCTCTCAGACTGCCCTCACAGCAGAGCTGTTCCAGCCCTCTGATCATCTTGGTGGTGTCCTCTGGACCCTCTGTCCTGTGCTGAGGGCTCCAGAGCTGGATGCAGCACTGCAAGTGAGATCTCATGGTCATGTCATGGTAGCTTCAGGATGTTAAACAGCCTCAGAGATAGAAGAGGAGGTTTCTTCCTTTTCCAAAGTGCCTAATCTCTTGAGTAGACAGCTTGTCTAAGAAGGTTATTGTTCATCCTGAGGGGATTGGATGAAACACTCCCACCACCCAACATGTCCTGACCACAGGCTGGAATGGAATGGGAATTTTGCTTTCCCCATGAAGCTGAACCACAACACAGACAAGGATACAAGTGTTAGCCAACATGAACACAGGCAAGAACTCTGAATTTACAACCTCAAAATGAAAACATCTCACTTGAGGGAGGATCTTGGCCTTTTGCTCATGTTCTGAGAATCCTCAGAGGTCGCTGGATCAAATGCATCCAGTTCCATTTGTGGGCTGACATATCAGAGCACAGCTCTGTGCATTGGATGTATATCGCACGTGCCTTCCTATACTTTATCAGGCCTGGAAAATTCGCTTTCCGTCACTGTCACAGAAAAATGAAGAATATTAAATCTTGGCTTATCTATGAGCCAGAGGTGAGTTGTGCATTTGGTGCTGCTCTGATCTCACCTCCCTTTGGTTTACAGCCCTGGGATTCCTGCACCTGCCACTGACCTGCTCCTGATTTATGCTGGGCTGAGCAAAGGTGGGATCAGGACCCAGCATGTTTCAGTGTGACGCCTGGATAGAGTCAGATACACATATCGACCCTGCTAAATGTCATAATGCACTAGGGTTTTGTTTCCTTGAAATCTTTTAAAAAGCAATAAAAGCACCCAGAACACTCGAAGCACCAAACATCTAGCAAAGTGACAGGCTGTCAAAGCTGCCTCACCAAGAAACCCTGGGCCCAGCAGATTTTAAGCAGGAAAATTTATTCCTGTGTCGCTCATCTCTCCAAGTGAAAAATGGCCAGGGCTTCTCTTTTGCATGAAGTCTTGAAACCACCACAGTGCTCAAACAAGCGGATCGGCCTGAAACAGAACCATTCATCATCTGGAACAGGCAGCTGCGACAAGCACCACCACCAAAAAAATAAAAAGGAAAAAAAAATTAAGTTGTGGGTTTTATCCAAGCTTAAATGATCCTGCCCATTAATATGACATGACAGGCTACAGAGCATGATTCCTTGGCTTAGCCAGTGAACAGCTTCACTGATATCTAGCAGACATCTCCAAGAGAACAGCTCAATTAGATGGTCACCTTTGCTACCATGTACCTCTGCATGAGGTTTCCCAATTCCACACCCTTCTCTTGAGGGAATTTTTCTAGAGGATTTTGGTGGCAGATGCCCAATGTCTGCGCTGAGCTTGTGTTGTGTTGATTTCTGGGATGGGGCTCAGAGCACAAGGGCAGGATGAAGAGTGGAGAAGAAGAGGTGGAGGGAGCACTTTCTGAGCAGAGCTTTCCGCTTCTGGGAGATGGGTTGGGAGTGGATTTTGTTGGGGAAGGTTTTGAGTAAGCAGGTAGACTCCAGATTGGCTATATACATTTATTATTTTTCACTGCCTGTGCCACGTTTTCAGGTTCCCTTTTATTAGACTGTCTGCACTTTGGGATGGACTACTCTTGAGCTTGGAGGAGATGATTCTTGGAAAGCAACTAGCTGTCATGGACCTCTCTTCTTTTCAAGGCCGTATCCCATGGGATTCTTCCAAAGAGTCCTAGGTCTTCTCTCCAGATGTCCAGGCCTGTGATCCTGCTTTTTGTCTTGGTGTCTTCCCTCAAGATCTTGAACTTCACCATTTCACAGTGCTTGCAGACATGCACTCTCCAACTTAGGAGAAAAACCATTTACTCAGAGGCTGCATGTGGCTTGTCCATCCACCAGATCCGAAGTTTAGTCTTATGTGAGGAAGGTGAAGGCAAAACAAAACAGCTTTTATTTCAGATTCAGACTCCGGTTGTGCTGACAAAGTGCAGAAAAAAAGCCATATCTGTATGATGTTGATCTACGGGCGCTACATTGATGAAGGTAACACCTGAGCTAAGCACACCATTCCCAGGACACGGGTTGGTGGCCAACAGAGCCTTAGCTGTTAACTGAAACTCTGAACTGGTGGTGCAGTCTCCTGCCCAGTCTCATCCTGGCCCTTAAGCCCAGCCGAAGGTTGCAAAGCAGTGTTTTGAGGTGGAACACCACACTTGGATCTCACACAAGGTGTTTCCACCTATTCCTTGTATGTCCCTGCCAGTGTGCAAGAAAAAGCTCTGTACAAATTGGCCAGCGATGAAATCAGTTTGTTCTTGCTGGTGTTACAGGATGGTAGAGGTCCACGAAGGTCGGTTTTCCCAGAAGGTGACAATGATGAAACCAGATGCTTGCATCTGGCCTTCGTTCTGTGCAGATGTTCTTTCCTGCCACCCTGCTGGGACTTTGTCAGGTCCTCACGCTCGGACCCATCACGTGTAATGCAACCGTGACCAGTTGCAGGGCAGGTCCATGGGCTACAGGCGGACATGGATCAGGTTTTAATTTAGAATTGCTGACAGGTAAGGAGATTAGATCCAGCATCATGGGCAAGAATATCTTGTGGATCTTAATTCTCCTGGCAGTTTCAAATGAAAAAATAAGAAACCTTTGCTTTCTTCCCTAAAGTCCTCTGCTCTCAGAGCTGTATTGAAAAGGTTGGGTGAAAAACCGTCTTTAAAAAACAGACTCCCCAGAGTTACTGGTCCACACAACACCAGTCACGCAAGATGAAAGGATTGCCACTTTTCACTTAATTGTCTTCTCCATCTTTATTTGTGTAAGAGGCCCTCTGGAAGCATGAGGGAACTGAGTAGATGGGTATTTCTCGTCACTGTGTGCCATCCTTGCCCAGCCAGCACTGTGCAGAAGGTCAGTCGAGACTTTAACGTATCTTTCTGGCCTCAAAATCTATTACCCTGTCAGCATTATTTCTTGCCTCATGCTATAATCAGACCCCAGCTGTGCCTGACATTGCACAAAACCCAGGTCCTGGCCTTGCAAACCCTTGTGTGCGTGGCCACAGAAACCCAAGGGGGCTGACGGAGGATTTGTCTCCTGCAGAGCTACGTGCAGTGGATTGTGTTGACGTTGAGCTACCTACAGCAGATCCGTGGTGATGCTTTGTCCCCCAGCTGGCTGGAGTTGTCCCATGTTTGCAGCCTTGTGTGACAGTCTCTTTCTTCTTCCACAACCCCACGTGTATGTAAGATGCTTATAGGGACTTGCACTATGAAGAAAAGCCCCAACAGAATCTTGACAAGTTTCCCCACTGTAACATGACCCACGGGTGCAAACACATTCCCACCACCCCAAGCACCTTGCTTTACCACCTCCTCAAGCCTCGGAAGACCCTGGAGAGGTGCAGGTGATACAGCCGAAACCCAGACGTGCCCCACAGCCCCACGGCTCACATTGGTGGAAACAAAAATGATCCGAGGCCAGAACAGCTCTACTGTGAGGACAGGCTCAGAGAGTTTGGGTTGTCCAGCCTGGAGAAGAGAAGGCTCCAGGGAGACCTTATTGCAGCCTTTCCACACTTAAAAGGGGTAGATAAGAAAGATGGGGACAGACTTTGTAGCAGGGCCTGTCGCGATAGGACAAGGGATGATGGTTTTAAACTCCAAGAAAGGAGATTCAGGCCAGACATAAGGAAGAAATTTTTGCCCCTGAGGGTGGTGAGAGCCTGGTCCAGGTTGGCCCTAGAGGTGGTGGATGCCCCATCCCTGGACACATCCCAGGCCAGGCTGGACAGGGCTCTGAGCAACCTGAGCTGGTGAAGATGTCTCTGCTCATGGCAGAGGTTGGACTAGATGAGCTGTGAAGGTCCCTTCCAACCCAAACTATTCTATGATTCTATGATCATAGGCTTCAACATCTGCAAAGCAGATACCTCCTTTTCCCCAGGTTTTGCAGCTCAAACAAATGTATGTTCCGCTTTAATTTATGGGGTTTTTTTCTTCTCTGCCAGGGATTCACTGATTGCAGTAAGTTTTGGGCAGAGCCTGGCATCTCACCCTCAGTTGCACTGTGCAAGTTAGAAATGCTGCAGGGAGAGGTGGACAGGGGGCATCAGCACTGGGAATGGTGTCAGTGATGGGATTGCTTTTATAGCGCTCCTCTGCTGTGTTAAAGTACATAACAAAAAAAATCAGTCCAAACTTTCATTTTAAAATGAAATCTATACGTTTGGCTTAGCCAGACTTGAGAGCACCTCTTAATTTTTCTTTAAATAACACGTTGAGCGCTTGCCAAGACAAGAGGAGGAGAAGAGGGAAAAAATCAAAAGCACCTTGTTAACGTGTTTGGGAAGCCGAGAAGTCCCCTATTACACAGTCGCAGTATCAAACAGCCTTTTTCCCCATGCAGATAAAATAATTCCCTAGATCTAATTTTAGACGACTTGCCGTTTTGTGTGCAAGTTTAAAAAAAAATAAAAAATTCACTGGCGTCTCATGAAAGTCAAATTGAGTTGGGTCTTTTTCTTTCTTTTTTTCCTTAAAGATGATTTCCCCTTTTAGATTTTGATATATCTTGGTGTTCTCACTAAGTGAAGCCATGAACAAAGTCCTTCAGTGCAAACTGAGCTCCTCCTTGGCTGCTTTCATGCTATGTTCAAATATGAGAAGGAAATACATATACATATATATATATGTATATATGCATGTGTGTGAGCAAGAGATGCTTAAAAGAGTGTTTTTCTTTTTTCAAATATTAATACTTAACCTGACCAACCTTGACCATCCACCACATTGTTTATTCTTTCCACTTTAGTGTTCGGGAAACTGAGGCACACTGACTGTGCTCAAGCTATGAAGGATCCTGCTTGCTCAGCTCATGACCTTGCACCTTGACTCTGTCTTTTGGGCTGGATCCGGGTCTCAAATCACCCTCGACAGGATGAGCATCCTCCAACAATATACATGCCTGGACATCTGTGCAGTGTCATGAGGCAGAACCGCTCAATGATGCTGGCCCCACATGAGGAGGTCCCCATGGCTCCTGAAGTAATTTGTAAGGAATTGCTGACCAGTCAAGCATTTAAATACTTTGCAGACTCAATTAAAAGGTTTGGAGGGAGTTGCTGGGTTTTGGGTTGTGTTTTGGTTTTTTTTATTGTTTTTATTTATTTTTTTCCTGAAAGCCTTTTAAATACCAATAAGAAAGTCTTTATTCATTTCCACTAGTGTGATTGGCAGAGCAAGGATGCTGAAAGCCTGGGGTCATTTGGTGAGCCATTAATCCTGCTGGACATAAGCTTTGTTAGCAATATTTTCCTCTCCAGCTGGGTAAGATCCGACTGTCACCGAGAGCTTGGTGGAGTCAGACCCACCTTTGGTCTCAAGCTGGGACAACAAGTGTTAAGGTCATCAGCACAACACCAAGTCAGGCATATCTTTATCTGTTCCTGTGAGAAACAGCACAGAGCTAAGACACAAGGGTGTTGTGACAGCAGTTGCACCTTGCTCTGCATTTTCTTCTCTATTCAAGCACTGTTGTCCTCTCTGTATGGTCAAACACAAAGATCTGGGCAAGTCTTGGCCATTGGTTAATGTCAGAGGAGAAGTGCTTTCAAGACCCCTAAAGATGGGAAGGGCTCTTCCAGTTGCTGGTTTACCTCTCCCCATGAAATTTCAAGTGACTGTTTTCTTTCCAGTCTGTCAAACCCACAAGGGATATCTCTGCAGCATCTGCAGCATCATGTGCATTTCACTCTGTGTTGAACCTCTGGCTTTGTGGAAAGTAAAAACCAAAAGTGCTGCAGGCCTCAGTGGCTGCCCACCCCAAGCAGAAGGTAGGACATGCTCAGTGATGGCTTGTGCTGATGAGGTCCTCACAGTGACCAAGAGGTTCCTGGCTGACCAGTCATCTCCTGGGCTGTAGAGGAAGGAAAAGTCTCCCCAGATCCCTACCAAGGTGAGGTTGCTCCTCCGTCCCCCTCCTGAGACCTGTCAGTCACGGAGCACCTGCCAAGTGGTGTGAGAATTCCCTGATTTCACCTTCACTTCCTCTCTGTGATGTTATATTTCCCATTTGGGCTTATTCCTTGCACTTCTGGCAGTTTTGGAGCATCTTTAGGAAAAGCAGAGCTTGCTCTTTCCCCTGTGCCACCCTCCACCACTGCCATCATCCCAGCCCATCCAGGATGCTGTCCGTAGCAATACTCATCATTGTCAATACTGTTTCTGATTGCTGCATTCACCAGGATCAATATGCTCAGAATTCACCCCAGAATATTTCACATTGTTACAGATACAATCAATCAACCCGTGAATGACTCCTTGCCAGCAAGCATGGTTTGGGCCTTCTACATCCCATTGTGGTGTGAAACAGTGAGATAAATTAATTTTTCCTTTTTTTCTGCTCCACCTCATTCTCTCCCAGCGTCTCCCCCCGCCACTCCTCAATTCAAACATTCATATTTCCCACCCCAAGCCTTGGAAGGTGCCTCTAATGAGCCAGCTGGTCTCCATAAGCTCTTAAGCAGCTCTGGACATGTCCCACGTCACAGAAGCCACCACTGTGATAGCAGAGGTGAGCAGGACAGATTTTCAGAGGAGCTCATCTTCCACTGAGATGCTCCAAGGCTTGGGCAGACATAGGATTAGACGCTTATTATCCTCCCTGTTATAGCAACACATAATCCAGGGATGATGCTTTTGACAGGTGGAGATGAGCGGGTAGACCCTCCTGCAACTAAGACACTTCCAGTGGCTCTGTAGTGGGCCAGGCTCCCCGTCATCCATTGGGGATGCCACCCCAACACTATCCTGGGTTTAGCTTGCTTCTGGTGAGTTTGTCACCCTTGTTGCTGTTGAACCATCCCCCTAGCCTTCAGATGAAGATGGCAAGCCCCTTTGACCCTTCATCAGATTTGGGAAAAGGTCTCCAGTGGCACTGGAGAGTTTCCAGAAAAGGCAAAACAGTGGGGATCATATCTAAGGCACCCTGATTTCCCATCCCGGGGGACAGTGGCTTTGGGAAACAGCAGCAGGTTGGCAGCTCCTCAGATTTTTCCTCTAGTGCAGCAACTGACTTGGCACTTTTGCATCTGTGTACTAACGAAGCAGTGATTAATTTGCTGGGATCTTATTAAAGAGAGAGCAAGCACATCCTGAACCTGTCCCTGACTCCCCTAGAGCAGGGCTGGGCTCTTTCCTCTCTCCACTCCTCGCTTTTCCACTCTGCCTTCTCTCTCCTACTAAATTAATCTCCATTGCTCCAAAGGTCTCTCTCGCACACACCGCTGACCCAAGCTCAAATTGATTTTTTTCCCTTACCCCTCACCCCCTGCTGTTTTCTGCCAGCAAAGCAGAGAGAGGATTTTTTTTTTTTACTAGTATTATTTTTATTTTTTATTTTTGAAGGTACTAAACTTTGACCTTCTGGGCTCTGGAAAAAAAAAATAATTTAGAAGTGAAAACTAATTATTTCAATGCAGGAATGTGGGGAAGGAGCTTGGAGTGTGGGGGGTCTTTTTAGTGACTGCTTAAGGGATGAAGTTATCAAGCCAGCTGCTGGGGTTTCATTCTTTCTTGGTTGTTCCCTGCCTGCCCCAATTCAGCTGTGGGTTAGAGCCATTTATTTCTTCTATTTTAGACAGATTGGGACAGCAGCATCCTGTCCTGGGACTCTCAAGATTTTGTGACAGTCCTGGTTTTGATAAGCCCTTCAAATTCGACCTTTTTGTTAGATACGGGCTGATGACACCTGGTTTTTGAGCAGAGGGTCTGGCTATGATGTTCTCACTTATAAGGATGGGGAAGAACCTGCCTCTCGAGGGTAGTAAAATACCAGCCCAGGTTGCCCAGCATGGTGGTGGATGCCCCATCCTTGGAGACATCACAGGCCAGGCTGGACGGGGCTCTGAGCAACCTGATCTGGGTGCAGATGTCCCTGCTCATGGCAGGAGGATTGGACTAGATGACCTTTGAAGGTCCCTTCCAACCCAAACTATTCTATGATTTTGTGATTCTTTGCTACATGCAAAGAGAAGGCTGTTCTCAGCCCTGTGCATGAAATGGTTAACTCACCTTAGCCAAAGAAGGAAAATATGTGTCCACCTCTATGGGCCCTATGGGTCTTTTTTCTTATTCTAGTGCTTGGACAAGGAGATTGTTATGTTCTTGGTAAACGCACTGAGGGCAGCGTTATGGAATCATACATCTAACGGTTTGGGTTGGAAGGGACCTTCAAAACTCATCTAGTCCAAGCTCCCTGCCATGAGTAGGGACATCTTCAACAAGATTAGGTTGCTCATAGCCCCATCCAGCATGGCCTTCAATGTTTCTACAGGCATGTGGCATCTACCACCTCTCTGGGCAAGCTGGGACAGTGTTTTATCACCCTCATTGTAAAAAAATTGCTTCCTCATGTCTAGCCTGAATCTCCCTTCTTCAATGTAAAACCATCACCCCTTGTCCTATTAGTTAAACTGCATCAAGACCCAAAGAGTTTTGTGCAGATGGGGATTATCCCGCTCTTCCTTGGTACAATTGTGTCTGAAAAACAGGTAGAAAAGTTTGAAAGTCTGGTCTCATCACACCACAGACAGGAGATCTGTGAGCAGCATCCTGGCTCTCCGCAGCAAAACTCATCTTTGTCAGGGACAGGACGGTCAACCTCCTTCCAACAGTCAACCTGGTGTTGGATTTCAGCTCCAGGGCCCAGGTGGGTAAGCTGGCCCCAAAATGCCTCCATGCGAGAGTGCAGCCAACACACCAAGTCAGCAGCTCAGGAACTGGCTCCTCAGCAGCTTCTGGGGGATGTCTCAAGGACGATGTTCCTACAGAGGCCACATGGGGCTGGGAAACCAGGGTGACACACAGTGTGGTGTGGCCAGTGTGTGTGGTAGGGGTGGAGTAGAAGAAAGGTGGCAAGCAAGAAGTGCATGAAGTTTGGGTGGACTCGTCTCTGAGTCTGATCCCTAAGGAAATAGGTGGATACCAGGCGAGTGTCTTTTCTGCACACGTCTTGGGGATATCTGTCTATCAGACCATCTGTCTTCCTGACAAAGATCACTTTGGTTGAGGAGTGAGAGGTTCAGGACACACAATGGCCCTGAAGCAGGATTTCTGGGGCCAGCCCTGCATGAGGACAACCCTTGCTTCAGGGACTCCCAGCACTCTTGCAAAGTTGGAAAGAGATGTGACCTTTAGGAGGGAGGCAACAGTGACTGACTCATCACACAAGGACTCTGAGGCACCATAGAGCATCACACATGAATCAACAGAATCCCAACCTGGTGCATGAGTAGATGGGGAAGACGAGGGCATAGGGTTGCTCCCAGGCAGAGCTGGCTCATGTCCAGTCTTTCATCTACCAAAAGAGCCATTCCAGCTGCACCAGAGTGGTGCTGCAAACCTGAAAGATACATTGGTGTAGGCATGCCCTTTGCCTGCCCATTTGTCCATGTATCTGCTGAGCTTTGCAGCCAGGGCTGTAGGGGGGCCAGGTGAGAGCACGTGGCTGATTACCCCCAGGGTATGTGAAGAGCAGTGAGATTTACCATGGTGGTCCCTAGATGTTAAAGCAAGGCTCTCCCATTCCTTTAGCAGAGAGGCTTGGTTCAAGTCAATGGGATCCACTCAGATGCCCTCAGCATGTGCAGAAAGGAGAAACAAAAGGAAACAAAATAAAACAACATACCCAATGACACGTTTGCGCAGATGAAACATTTATATGTCCATTTGATCTTGGAAATGTAATTACCGCCACTTGCCCATTGATTGTAGCGAGGCATATTGACCAGCCATGGTACTCATGGAGTCTTTATCCATCTGCACTAAACGATGTATCCATGAGACCGAGCCTGGAGCCAACTGTTCCCATGGCTCCAGCCCCTTAATGGCAACCTCACCTCAGAATCATTGAATCATCGAATGGATTGGAAGGGACCTTCCGAGGTCATCTAGTTCCCACCCCTGCCATGAGCAGGGACATCTTCACCTAGATCAGGTTATTCAGAGTCCCATCCAGCTTGGCCTGGGATGTCTCAAGGGATGGGGAAAACCACCTCGATGGCATCACCCTAGAGACAGCAAACATCTTTTTCCTCTCAAGAAAGGGCTGCTTCAGGATGTGGCATTGTCTTCTCCCATCACCAGCTTGTATTACAGTGGTCCATCCAGGAGGTTTAAGTCTGCATCTCTTTAGGACAGGGGTGTCTGGGATGAGCCCTTCTTGTGAAGGTTCTCAGCTGGGCCAGGTCAGGAGCTGGGGTGATGCAGAATGCTTCATAAGCAGCATGGGGTGCCAAGTGGAGAAGCTGGGATGACTGGGCACTTGTGCTGTCCATCTGAGGAGAAGATGGCTATTGCTCTGGTCCCAAGGATTTGGGAAATAACAGCCTTCCTGAGGGCTGCCCATGCGCATGTGTCATCTGCAAATGCACACAGGGATCCCACACATGACGACTCTTCTGGGGCAAGCACACATGAGGAAAAATTTTTTTTACAATGAGGGTGCCAAAATACTGTCCCAGTTTGCCCAGAGAGGTGGTAGATGCCCCATCCCTGAAGACATCCAAGGCCAAGCTGGACAAGGCTCTGAGGCACTTGACCTAGGTGGTAGATGCCCCATACCTGAAGACATCCCAGGCCAGGCTGGACAAGGCTCTGAGGAACCTGACCTGGTGAAGATGTCCGTGCTCATCACAGGGGTTCGTCTGGATGAGCTTTGAAGGTCCCTTCCAATCCAAACTATTCTATGATTTTATGTGCTTCCACCTCTTACCAGCCACCCTAGGGGGTTTGTGCCTGTTCTGCTGAGCTGGTTGCACTTGCAGCTGCATGTTGGCAGAGAGAGCAGCAAGCTCACATGAGCAGAAGGTGCTCAGTCTCCTCCAGACATACGGGTTCATTGATTCCATTGGGTTTAGGATGGAAAAACCCAGAGCAAATTCACAGAATCCCCCTGCCCTGAGGCAGCCATAGCTTCTACATTGACCTGTATAAGCCCTCAGCTCTGCAAGGGTGAATATACACATGCACAAAAATGTGCAGGAACATACACATGCAGACACATGTATACCATGTTTCCCCAAAAATAAGACCTATCCAGAAAATAAGCTTTAGCATGATTTTTCAAGAGTTTTGAAGATGCTTGAAATATAAGCCCTACTCAAAAAATAAACCCTAGTTACAGTTCATTAAAAAGTCAATTTAAATCATGTCCAGGCAGCTATACACGTAAAAAAAAAGGCATCTTTTGGAGCAAAAATTAATATAAGGCCCTGTCTTATTTTTGGGGAAATGGGGTAGTATGTTTCGCACCCTCCGTGCAAAGTCACGATGCAATCATAAACAGGGGAAACCCTCTGATTTTAACCCCACCAAAACCCAGTGTGAATCAGATCAACCACTTTTTGTGCCTCATTTGCGCTACTGAGGCAGTTGGCAAAGTCAGTAGTAAGGGCATGAAAGTCTGTGGTTTTACTGCAAGTGGTGTTTTCTGTTGTTTGTTTTCCTTGAAATTCTCCATGTTTTCAATTAGAAAATTAAAATGCAAAGCATCAACTTCAAGGTTTCTGATAAATGAAAACATTTTTTAAAGGCAAATTTTATTGTTTTTAGCAGACATAGGGAAATAATACCTTGAAGGGGTCAGTGGGATTCAGGCTTTTAAAGAAGACCATCCAAATACCACTTTTTTCTGGAAATTTTCCTGAAGTAAAAACTTCATTTCCCAACTCCTTCTTCAGTTGGAGGTTTCTGTAGGCTCTAGAGGGTTTTCATCTATTTTCCCCCTTTCCCTTTTTTTTTTCTTTTAAAAAATAATAACCCTTTCATTTAATATTTCTAAGGGAAACCTACTGTTAATCTGTCCAAACACTGCAAGTAAGGGCTGCCCAGTGTGCGGTAACAGCCATCTACCTTACAGCAATAACGTCACAAATAGATCCCCGAGGGGAGGTGAAAATCCTGATATAATATTGTCCGTGATTCCCTTTCAGCAGAGATGTAACCGTTTTACAACCAGATAGGAGTGTGGAGAGAAAGGAGGATCAAACTGGAAGGGGATGAGCATGGAGATGAGAATTATGCACTCCATATATATAGGACTGGGGCCTGGGTGCCTGGGACTTCGCTGGCTGTGGGTTTTTGGGGTTGTAGGAGTATGAGCAGTGACACGTGCGTGGTGAAGTTGGGAGACATAGAATCATAGAATCACTTTTGTTGAAATCATAGAATCACCTTCAAGATCATGGAGTCCAACCATTAACCCAACACTGGCACTAAACCGTGTCCCAAAAACCTCATCTTCACGTCTTTTCAGCCCCTCCAGGGATGGTGACTCCACCACTGCCCTGGGCAGCCTGTTCCAATGCCTGACAGCCCTTTGGGGAAGAAATTGTTCCCCAGATCCAACCTCAACCTCCCCTGGTGCAACTTGGGGCCATTTCCTCTCATCCTGTCACTTGTTCTTTGGGAGCAGAGACCAACCCCCTCTATGCTCCAAGCTCCTTTCATGCAGTTCAGAGATCAGAAGGTCTCCCCTCAGCTCCTGTTCTCCAGCTGAACCCCCCAGGTCCCTCAGCCACTCCCATCACACTTGTGCTCCAGCCCCTTCCCCAGCTCCGTTCCTTTCTCTGAACTCGCTCCAGCACCTCAAGGGCTTTCTTGTCATGAGGTGCCCAAAACTGAACTCAGGATTCAAGGTCTGGTCTTCACCAGTGTCCATTACAGTCCAAACATCATCCAGTCTCTTCTGGCTTATATCCATACAAATCTAGTCATGCCACCAAAATCCTTCCTGGTTATTGCTAGCGAGTCTCACATTAAGCAGTGATGGGTACAAGGCAAAGACAGAGGGAGGATAACATTGAGGGCCATGAAGATGATCAAAGGGCTGAAGCACCTCTGCTATGGGGACAGGTTGAGAGAGCTGGGGATGTTCATCGTGGAGAAGAGAAGGCTCTGGAGAGACCTTATTGCAACCTTTCTGTACTTAAAAGGGGCCTACAAGAAAGCTGGGGACAGACTTCTCAGCAGCGTCTGTTGTGGTGGCACAAAGAGTAATGGCTTTAAACTAAAAAAAAAGGGGAGATTCAGACTAGACATAAAGAAGAAATTTTTTACAGTGTCGGAGCTACTCCACAGGAACAGGTTTCCCAGAGAGGTGGTGGATGCCCCACCCCTGGAGACATCCCAGGCCAGGATGGACCAGCCTCTGAGCAACCTGATCTGAGTGAAGATGTTCCTGCTCATGGCAGGGGTTGGACTGGATGAGTTTTGGAGGTCCCTTCCAACCCAAAGCATTCTGTGATTCTATGACTCTGTGAATGTGAGTTATCCCTATTATTCTCTAATGGGAAGAGGGCAGGATGCTGGGGTTCATTTCAGGTTCAGTCCCCCTCCTGCTACTAGATGCTCTGGGAGATGGGGTCCATCCTTACCCTGCACCTCAGTTACAGAAGGGGGTTTGAATAACTGGCAGTTGCTGGTAGTGCTGCAGGACACTGAGCTGTGTTGGATGTTCCCTTCAGATGCCTCTGGTCTCTGAAATCCTCTCTGAAGCCGCTCCTAAAGCAAGACAGCCCCATGCAGGGGCACACGGGGAGGTTTGAGGGTGTGCAGGTCTCTAGGACCACTCCTGGTCATTGCCACCCTGTTGGACTGGACCTCTCCGGTCCTGCACTTTCTGGTCTAAGTCTTGCATGAACATTTCATGTTTTCAGTTTACAGAGGGGTGAGGAAAGGGTTAAGAGGATTGAGGGCTGCTCAAGCGCCCCTGCTGTGAGGCTGGCAGCCCCCCACCAGCGTTCTCAGGGTGGAGAGGAGGGCTGTGGGTTAAGGACACCCCAGGGAAGGCTGCCTCACACAGCAGCCCATTTCTAGAGACTTTTTTTCCAAGCTGTGCTTTATTTACCTGTTCAATATCAGAGAGCAATTCCCACTGCAGCCTTAACATTACACGCTACAAAGTGCTAACTCCGCGAAACACAGCTTGCTCTTAAAGGAGCACATGCCGTAGCATCCTGCATCCCACAGGCAGATGAGGCACCTGTGCACCCCCCAAAAAAATTCCCCACCAGGGGCCCACTGGCTGCACAAGAGCATCTGGATTTGCACATGCAACATCTTCCCACGTGCTCACAGATAAAGTGCGTTTGCACACTCAGAGAGGGATGACAGCCCCACGTGTGTGCCTGCAGCAAAGCTCTGATCGTGACATGTTGCCAGCGTGCACTGCACACACACACACACACACCAGAGCTGGAGGGGAATTTGCTCAGATGCTGCCTGGGTGGGGGCTCAAATGTGCTCGTCCTGTGCCCATCTGGCTCTGAACCTGTCCATTGGAGGCTGTCCAGGGAGTTATGGAAATAGGAGCCCACTGCAGCAATGGAGAGCAGGGAAAAATCAGAGGATAACGTATGAAGGGGCAAGGAGATGCATCCCAGAGCTCTGCGCCTTGCTATTATTTTTATATATATGTATTTTTTTTAGTGAGGTCTGGGTGGGCTCCGGGAAGAAAAGGGGCTGAGAAATCACTGCTGGGATGAGAAGATGCTGCAGGTTGGAGAGTCCTGTGCCAGCACCTTGCCACCAGCAATGTGTCTGTGACCCAAGAGGCAGAGACAACTCTCAAAAGACCTTGCTCAGCCCTGGGTGCTCCTTTGGCTGCACCAGCCCCAAAGCCTTTGGGCAACCCAGGAGCCCTTGAGACACCGGTGGATCCCATCTGTGGTGTGACACCCCTGTCCCTCCCCAGCCCACTGATTTGCATTGCTCTTGATTGTGAAATCCCATCTCCATCCTCATCGTGTCCCGAGGTAGAGAGAAGGATGAAGGCTCATGGGCATCGCAATCTGTGATTTGTCGCTGCAACTCTGTCTCCAAAACAGGTGCCTCTCCCTGGGAATAAGAATATTTCCCAGGGTTTTCTGGTACAGGGGGAGGCCCTGGAGTCCCCCCTGCCCGCCGGTGACAGATGTGCTCATCTGCTGGCGGCTTCTGCTGCCAGTGGCTCCCCTCCTTGTGCTGGGGTGATAAATGGATTTGCCCTGCATGAAATTGCTGGCAGCAGCTCGGGCGATCCATCAGCGGCTCCTTGCTCACCACTTTTCAGTTCCCCAGGTGAGCTTGGTATCCACAGCCTTTCATCGAGGCTCGGAAGGCCTGGGAACAGGGACAGGGGGACATGGGGTCCAGGGTAGCAGGAATATCCTGGTGGGGTTCACCCTATTGGTTCCCCAGGGATTGGTGGGAGGTTTCAGTGCTTTAAAAAAAAAAAAAAAAAAAAAAAGACAAAAAGCATCTTCACATCCATTTGTTTTAACTCCAGATTTTTTCATTTTAAAGTCTACTGGGTACTATCGCAGTTAGGTCTTGTCCCCTTGGGGAGCTCGGTCTGGAGGAGATCAACTCTGCCCTCAGTCCCTGGATGGCAGGGGGATGGAGAGGGGCTGTGGAGGTTGGACAGGGACAGTGGGGCCAGGAGAAGGTGATGGGCTGGGGATCACACTGAGGAGCTGCTCCCTGCCTTGAGCCATGCTTGGCAGAGCCCAAAGATTAATGCTTGTCCTTGCATTTCCGATGGAAACCCGTCTGCCCTGGAGGAGCTGTCTTGCCTGTACCTTCCCTGCTGAATCCTGGATGCTGAGATGGGGAAAATCCTCTCTGAGAGGGTGCTGCATGGTGATGGGGAAGGTGGTGGGGGTCCGTCTGAGCTTAGGCTTCAGTTTTCTCCATGACATGAGGCAGAAGCTGTGGATGCCATTGCAGTGTGGACATTGACCTGGATTTGGATGGGGATGTTCATTCAAAGGAATGGGGAGGGTTGAAACCTGCAGCCACAGCCAGGAGAAACATAAGTCAGGTCCTGCTAAATTGTGGATTCCCAAAACCCCCAGGCAGGGCTTGCAGGTATTATAAATGCTTCCACCAAGGGGATGAGCTGATTTTCTTCTGAGCTGAAACCTTCTCCCATCTCCTCTTGCCATAGATGTGTTAAGGAGCTGCCTGCAGGTGCTGGGAGATGCTTCTTTCTCACTTGCAGCAGCAGAGGGGAAGGGAGAGCAAGGAGAGGGCAAGAGAAAGGTCACAGCTCATGGACCAAGGGTTGCACAAAACCTCAGCCCAGCTGTGAGCAAAGACTTTCCTGCTCCCTGTGGGTGAGGATGAAGAGACAAACTGGGCATCTCTGACAGCTCATGAGGAACATCTTGGTGCCTCAGCAAGTGTGTCCCTGGTGAGGGGACCCCCCAAGGATGCTGCACCCCCAAAAGCATGGCTGTTTGCCACTGTAGCACAGTGTTGGGGCTCAATCGATAGCTCTGGATATAAAGAGCTGCAGCAGCAGTGTCGGCGTGGGCTTGGGCAGGGTAATGGATGGGAAAAGCTGGTTCACTGAGAGGGAATAAAAAAAAAAAAAAGAGAAAAAAAATCGATGGGCAGGATTGAGATGACATCATATCGCCATTATTATATCATCAGCACCGCGCTGCTGATTTATCGCTCGGGTAATCACTCTCCTTGTGCACCCACTAGCCTCGGCGTCTCCTGCTCTTCTTACACCAGAGCTCTCAAAAAGCATCTCTTGGGTTAAAAAGGAGAGACCAGGGCTATTACGGGCCCTGTGACATCCCTCTGGCCTCCTTATCCTCTGCAAACATCCCCAGAGGGGTTTGGGGAAAACAACGCTGCTGGTTCTTCACCATTCACCTTTTCATCAGGGTGTGCTGGTGCATCCTTTGGGGATGAGCCTTTGCTCAAAGGCTTCCTGAGCTTGTGCTAACCTTTGCGCTCTTAGAATGTTTTCGTTGTTTGCCTTTCTTTCTGCAGAGGCAAACACGGAAAGAAGAGCCCAGTCCCCTTTGAATGGCCAGATCCTGAATGGTGGGATAAAAAAA
This sequence comes from Columba livia, assembly GCF_036013475.1. Classification (NCBI taxonomy): domain Eukaryota; kingdom Metazoa; phylum Chordata; class Aves; order Columbiformes; family Columbidae; genus Columba; species Columba livia. The sequence goes on along the minus strand of NC_088603.1, from coordinate 160,910,790 downwards.
ACCCCTTTCAAATCTTTTGGTGCATCATAAAATCATAGATCCGTAGAATCACAGAATCATTTTGTTTGGAAAAAGACCCTCGAGATCATCAAGTCCAACCATTAACCCAGCAATGGCACTAAACCATGTCCCTTAGAATCTCATCAAAGTGTCTTTCAAACACCTCCAGGGATAGCGATTCAACTGCACGTTTTATACTTGTCTTGGTACCAGGATAGAAATTCAGCTCATTGACTTTCCTACTTTCCCAGCCTCCTTTTCCATCCCTTTCTGTTGAGCTTTGGTGGAGATAACATCAGCACAGCACAATACCTGCAGCTTTTCATTGTGAATACGGAAGGGAAAAGGCCACGATGAGGATGTCACCTTCAGCTACGGTTTTCTCTTAAAACACAAATAATCATGTTGGCTTCATTCTGATTTAAACAAAAGAATGAAAAAAAAAAAAAGTCAGGAGAAATCAAACACGCCCCAAATTGGGTAATTAAGAAGTTCGAGTCTCTGTAGAAATATTAACTTAGTAGCATTACATACATATGGCAATTTTTAACGGCCATTCAAGCAATTTAATATGCACTTTAATATATCTGTGTTCTCCACAACATGGGGCCTGGGCAGGGAGGCTGATTTCGGCTCAGCGAGGATTAAATGATTTGGTTATATCGCATAAGCAGCTGAGGAAATGCCGCCTCCCATCTCTCCACCTGGAGATTAGAGAAGATAAGGGGCAGCGCAGCCCAGCTAGCTATCCCATGTTCCTCAGTTTCCCTTCTCTGTCAACCGGACTGCTCCAAGGAAGCAACAGCATGAGAGATCTGGGGGACACATCTGGAGGAACAAGCCAACTAGAGATGGGAAAAGCCAAAGCAACCCCCCCCAGCCCTGGGTCCTTGCAAGCCACGTAACCCTCCCCTCTGTTTTTCACAGCGTTTAGAGGCACCTTCACAGCACAAGCAGCTGTTCCCATTGCAGGGATAAGCCCCGAACCCCCAACACTCCCAGTCCCAACACCTGCTATTAATTTTCAAGCTCTGCCAGGCAGTGACTCACTGGTTTTGCTGACATCCCGCTATAGCCCTGGTGCAGCCATTGCTTTCCTTCTGCTGCTAATTTTGTTGCCTTGTTAACAAAACTGCGATAATCGTGTTGGTTTTGGCAGGACTGATTGTTCACGAAGCCCCTCGGCTTTTTTTTATTGCTGCGTTCCCACCACGGGAGCAGCCCCCCTGCCTTGTTGTTAAGCCTGGGTTCATTATCCGATCCCCAAACTCAGCACTTCAAGGCTGCAGCGGGTGTTGAGGTCACACAATCTCATTGCACCTGACTCCCTTTCGGGACATGCAGCATCCAGATGTGCAGTGCTCAGTGCCCAGCTGTTCTGAGTTCGGTATCCAGCTGTGCCATTCTCCGGATCCCCATACAGAGCTCAGTGTCCAGCTGTGCTGCATTCACTATCCAGCTGTGCTGGGCTCCTCATGCCTGCGTGAGACTCAGAATCAGCTCACACAGAGCTCAGCATCAGGCTGAGCCGCATCCAGATGTGCAGAGCTCAGCGTCCAGCTGTGCTAGAGTTGGATCTGGCTGTGCTGGGCTCCTCATGTCTATGTGAGACCCAGCATCAGCTCACACAGAGCTCAGGACCATGTTGAGCCACATCCAGATGTGCAGAGCTCAGCATCCAGCTGTGCCAGAGTTGCATCAAGCTGTGCCAGAGTCATATCCAGATGTGTAGTGCTTCCCATCCCTGTGTAGGACACATTGCTAGCCCATTACAGCTCAGCATCCAGCTGAGCAGCATCCAGATGTGCAGAGCATCAGTGCACAGTGTGTATCTCACAGGATTCAGCATCCAGCTGTGAAGAGCTCAGCACTGGGTTGTTCTGAGGCATCCTGGCCATGCAGTGGAAAGGACTTGGACATCCCTACCAAGGCAGGAGTCCAGAGGGAGGCAGAGATGATTCACAGCCGGTGGTTGACAGCAGGGATTCACTCCAGGGAAAGGGCAGAGAAAGGTTTGGCGGAATGGAAATATTTAATCACTGAGATATCATCGGGCTGAGCTCTTTCCTCGGGGAAATTTTTCTTAAAATATTTCCAATGAGCATTTCTTTGTCTGAAAGAGTTACCTGCATGTTATGGAGGGGTTGCAGTTTGGTTTTCTTTCAAAAAGTTGTGGATCTTATGTCCCTGGATATTATGGCACGAAAGCTGCTACGTCAATATATACATTGACCCTGGTTGCAGCATCCACGTGTCTCTTCTTGGCAACTTGATGCATCATCAGGGGGTTAATGAGGGATGCAGGGGAGGCAGAGGGGACATTTGAGACCCCTCCAACTCAGTGCCTGGGTGGTGGCAGCCTGTACTGTGCTCCACAGCTGAGCTGGTGGCCCGAGGTGGCAGATGCCACCATCCTGCCCGGCCACGCGGCTCCGGACGCAGCGATTTCCCAGGAGCTTCGCAACACAAGGTTATGGACTTTCTGATTTTTAATTAATGCGATTGACTCGGTGCGTGTTGGGAAAGGGGAGGGCCGGGGACGGGAAATTGTCCCTTTGAGGGACAAACCCTGACAACCTTGTCATCCCCAATTAGCGGGTAATTACCTCAATGACGTACATCTTTATTAATCCAATTAATAGAGCGGGTGGCATGACCTCGGCAGATCTGCTGACTCAGGGTGATGCTCGCCAGGAGGGGACACAGGAAGGGGGTGGAGGAAGGAGTGAGTTCCTCCTCTCCCAACCCCTCTTCTTCATCACTAATTAGAGTGGCTGCTTGCAAACCCACGCGCTGGCATGGTTTGAACAGACAGGGATTGTCTTCCAGCCTCATCCCAACTGCTTCCTCCTTTATTCCTCCTTTCCCTATCTGCTGTCCATCTGCTTTCTTGTCTGTTTGTCCCCTTATTCCTCTATCTTCCAACAGAATCACAGAGTCATGGAATAATTTGGAAGGGACCTTAAAAAATCACCTAGTCCAACCCCCTGTAATGCTCAGGGACATGTTCAACCAGATCGGGTAGCATTTCTGGAGACCTACATAATTTCGATTACAGCTTCCATATTTTTACCAAAGGAAAATTTTGTTTTCCTATCGATAACTTAACTTGACACAGACGCATTAAATCTTTATTTTGAAATAGGACTTTAAAAGCAAAGAAATGAAAATTAAGTTTACTTGTTCAGAAGTGTTGGTAGTCAGATTATTGTTTAAATATAGCAAATTTGTCAACAGCACCCTAAAATATCTCTTCATAAGGCTCACTAAGCACATTTGTTAAATGAATTCAAAGACAGTAAAATGAGTTCTTGCAGGCCATCTTAAAGATCTGTATGACTAGTGATTTTTTTGGCCCTTTATATGTAATAAACACTTATCTGGGGAGAAATAACCCTATCTCAATGTGTTTAGCCCCAAACAATGATGATCCAGGACGTGGGGATATCTCCCATCCTGCCGTGCTGGGCTCATCCCCAGTGACTTCTTTAAAGGGCTGCAAAGGTCTCAATGTACAAAGCTTCCCTGGATGGAGAAAAGCTCAGTGCTGGGTGACAGGATGGATGGAGAGATAGATGGATAGACAGATGGATCAATGGAAGGGTAGAAAGGTGAATAGATATATAGATAGACTGAGAGGCAGATGGATGGTTAGATAGGTGGATAGATGAACTGGTAGATAGATGGAGAGAGAAACAGATGGACAGGCTAAATGATGGATAGGTAGATGGATGGATAGATGGATGGATAAATAAGCAGGTAGGTGGATAGATAGACTGAGAGAGGTGAATGAATAGATGGTGGATGGATGAAGGGATATTGATGGGGCTGGAACAAACAGATTGATGACCCTGATGTGAGTATGTCTGTGTGTGCATGTATATGTATATATATGTATATGGGACCAAGTGTTTAGGAACCTGTGGGGATATCTGGACGAACTGATGGGTAACTGCAGGGTCACGTGCAGGTGGAACAGGTGGGGACACAGTCAGATCAATCAGTCAGGCCATCCAGTATGGATGCTGGTGCTGCCTGCACGTGCCGATGGGCTTTGTGGACCACAGCTGCTTTTCCTGGCCAGTTGTAAAGGGGACACCCTCTCTAAGCCACAGGGGGTGCATCACAAATGATGGTTCCTCCTCTCACTTAAGGGACATCCTCAGGGGGCTGGTAGTCTCCCTGAGGAAGGGGACACTGCGAAGGTCTTATATCCCCATGGCCACTGGCTGGGCTGGGATTTGCTGCTGGGCACTAACCAGGCAGAGCAGCAGCAGGGGAAGGTATAGGAATATCTTTCTTTTTCTTTTTTTTCTCATAACTCTCTTGTGGAGCGACCTCTTCTCTGTCTTTCCCCGCAGATGGAGCCTCAATTAAATTCGGAAATACATTTTTTAATAGGACTTTCACCTCAGCTCCCTCCTGGGCTATTAAAGCCATTATGGCAGAGTTAAGTAAAGAACTAGCGGCCAGGCAATAAGCTTGAGAGCCTCTGTTGCTGTCATCATATGTTTATGGCCCAGGCAATGTTTGCTTTATTAAAGATTCAGGAGTCATTTCTGAAACGGCTCAGTTCTGTCCTTCCCATTAAAGACTGGGCTTTGGCAAAGGAGGCCCCTTCGTGAGTGCAGGAGAAAGATAAGAACTGCTCCTGAGATGGGAAAAAAAAACCCACAGCAGGCTGAGTTTGTTGGGAGAGTCTTGGGACTTCGTAGGAAAGGAGGAAGAAGCAGAACAGGGAGATCCAGCCCATAGAGCTGCTCTGCATTTATTGCCCCTGGGTGCTGCAGAGAAGCCCCTCTATTTACACTTGGCCCCCATGAGTTGAGTGGGACCCACAGCTCCTGGAGGATCATATAAGCTGCTGCTTCAGCTCACTCAGCCCTGCAGTGAGATCACATCAGCTGGGCTTGTTCCAAGCCATGAGAGATCCCCACTGGGTAACAGGACCCTGAAAACCCCACTTTCCCCACAGCATCACCCTCTTGCTACATAGCACGACCCTCTTGCCCTGCAGCATGTTTGAGGGAGCTGGGGTTGTTTAGCCTGGAGAGAAGAAGGCTGAATTGAGACCTTTATCACTCTCTGCAACTATCTGAAAGGAGGTTGTAGCATGGAGGGTGTTGGTCTCTTCTCCCAAGTAGCAAGTGACAAGATGAGAGGAAATGGCCTCAAGTTGCACCAGGGGAGGTTCAAATTGGATACTAGGAAGAATTTATTCACAGAAAGGGTTGGGAAGCAGCGGAACAGGCTGCCCATGGAAGTGGTGGAGTCACCATCCCTGGAGGGGTTTAATTCAGTGATCTTAAAGGTCCCTTCTAACCAAAATGATTCTATGATTCCGTGTCTATCTTGCTCCATAGTACGACCCTCTTGCAACCACCTTGGCCCACAGCATGACCCTCTTGCTCAATAGCATGATCCCATTGTGTTATAGCATGATCTCCTTGACCAATAGCACAAGCCTCTTGCTCCATAGCATGACACACATAGCATGACCCTCCTTCATCAGAACTTGACTTCCTTGCCCTCTAGCATGTCCACCTTGCTCCATACCGTGACCTCCCTTCATCACAGCATGATCTCCTTGCTCCACAGCATGGCTCTCTTGCCCTCATTGCTCACTGTAGACCCAGACTGTTTTCCCAGTGCATCGTGTAGCCCGTGAAAGCCCCACATCTCTGCTCCAGCCTCAGTCTCCTGTGCCAGTGAGTTTGCTGCAGTGGAAAATTGCCCATCTCATGCTGTTGCTATTGCAAATAGATGGTCAGAGACAGCTCCTCATAGGGGGATGCAAATCCCAAAACAGGGCAGCTTTGTACTCTGTTTAGGGTAAAAATTTTGCAGAATAAAATAAGGAAAGAGAGTTTATGTGAAAGCTACTAGCTTAGAAAAGGCGACCCTTAACCCAGGACAAGTTCTGGGGATGAATCCAGTAGAGGACCAGCATCCTTCCCCATCCTCTTTTGGATTAGAGAGCACAAACCCTTCAGAAACACTCAAGTACAGCAGAAAATCAGGCACAAGGGATCAAAGGAGGTTCCCCTCTCCATCTGTGCCCCTCTGTTGGACCAGGTCCACCCTTGGCCAGTTCTAACCTGCTCCCATGCAGGAGATGCTAGATCCTGTGCATGGGAAGGTGGCTGAGCACTCCCCAAGGACAACACGAGGATGAGGGTTATCCCCAGCCATCACTTTTGTCCCTGGTAGTATGCAGCTAAGGCTGATGGGCCCTGGGGACAGGCAAGTGTCTGGCAGGTCCCTGTTAATGGCAGGTCACCTTTCCTCCTCCCCCAGCAACACTTTGCCCATGGGGCAGATGCAAGAGGACTTGCTGTTGGGCAGCATCGAGGCAATCGCTGGAGCAAGAGTTGCCTTGCATGTGAGCGCATAGATCAGTTTGCACACAGGCATGTGTAATGGAGCTACATGCATAGCGGCGTATGTGATGACTGGGGACTCGAAAACCACCCCACCCTGTGCTGGGGTGGCTTGGGGTGACCAAGAGCTGTCTGAGCTGTGATGAGCAGGATTCAGCATGTACCGACTCTGCCCTCTAGCGCAATGTTGCCAGCTTACAACTCCACCAGCTCCTGAACCTGCTGGTCTCCCTTCCCTTCAACCCCCAGCGCCTTGACCTGAAGCTCAACCTTGGCCCACCTGGCTCTGCTGTCCTGCTGGCCTCACACCCCTGCAGCACAGCCCCTCTTGTGTGGCCTCATGTCTGATGACCCTGTTTGCTGCCATGTAAGGCCACAGAAGAGAGTTTGAGCACCTCCAAGCTGCTGGGGAGCCAGGGCTGAGATGGGACCTGGCAAATCTCTGAGAGTACCTTGGCAAAGCTTTTAGGATGAGCCCAGGGGAGCAAACCCCCCTCTGCAGCCCCAGAAGGACCAAAGGGCCAGCTTGTAGGAGCAGGGTGGGTGTTCCCAGTGCTCCCAGAGGAATTTCACCCCTTCCTCTATAGAGTCCTCTACCCCAGAGGATGCTGCGATGAATGTTTGGCTTTATTTATCTTTCTTGCACACATCCCCCATAGAAGTTCATAGAATAATGTGGGTTGGAAGGGACCTTCAAAACTCACCTAGTCCAACCCCCTGCCATAAACAGGGACATCACCCAGCTTAGGTTGCTCATAGCCCTGTCCAGCCTGGACTGGGATGTCTCCAGGGATGGGGCATCCACCACCTCTCTGGGCAACCTGGGCCAGGCTCTCACCAAAATTCTTCTTTATACCTCGTCTGAATTTATCCTCTCTTAGTTTAAAACCATCACCTCTTGTCCTATCACAACAGGCCCTGTAAAAAAGTCTGTCCTCATCTTTCTTATCAGTCCCATTTAAGCACTGAAAGGCTGCAATAAGGTCTCCCCAGAGGTTTCTCCTCTCCAGGCTGAACACCCCAACTCTTTCAGCCTGTTTTCCCGGCAGAGCTGTTCCAGCCCTCTGATCATTATTTTTGTGTGTGTGTGTGACTTCACAGGATATATGGTTTAAAACTACTTTTTATGCCATGCCTTGCAATGCACTGGTCTCCAAAATACCCCAGGGACACCTAGACTCACCCTGGCGTGGCAGGTGGAGGGGTATGGGTGCATTGGACAAGGTGCTGCTGCCCTCCAGTGGGCTCAGGCTGGAAAGGAGGGTGGTTGTTGGCACCCCACTCTACACCAAGAACACGGGTGTTCAGGAGGGCCAAGGTGGGATGTGGGGCCGAGGATGAGGTTGTAGCCAGGGCTCGGTCTCTTCTCCCAAGTAACAAGTGACAGAACAAGAGGAAATGGGCTCAAGTTGCAGCAGGGGAGGTTTAGGTTGGGTATTGGGAAAAATTTCTTCCTGGAAAAGGTTGTCGGGCATTGGAACAGGCTGCCCAGGGCAGTGGTGGAATCACCATCCCTGGAGGGGTTGAACAGACACGGAGATGAGGTTCTTAGGGGCATGGGTTAGACGTAGACTCAGTATTAACAGATGGACTCAATGATCTTAAGGGCCTTTTTCAACCAAAACGATTTTGTGATTCTATGATACCTTCCATAGGATGGAGTGAGCACAGGACAAAGGACCAAGTGGGGGCAGCATCGCTCTCCTCCCTAGAAGTAGGAGAAAGCCTGCGCTGCCCCATCCTTCTCACAAGATGGCCCCATTAATCTGCTCCTGGCCCAGGACTGTTTGAAAGCAGCACCAGGTGCTGCTGAAAGGCCTGATCCCGCTAACAAATTGCAAGTTCAGTGTAGTGAGCACGTTGCATGGGTGCAGTGTCCCAGCACCAAACCACATTGTGGCCTTTACATACTTAAAAGGAGCCAATAAGAAAGATGGGGACAGACTTTTGAGCAGGGACTGTTGTGATAGGACAAGGGGTGATGGTTTTAAACTGAAGAAGGGAGATTCAGGCTGGATATGAGGAAGAAATTTTTTACAGTCAGGGTACTGAAACCCTGGCCCAGGTTACCCAGAGAGGTGGTGGATGCCCCATTCCTGGAGACATCCCAGGCCAGGCTGGATGGGAGTCTGAGCAACCTGAGCTGGTGAAGATGTCCCTGCTCATTGTACATTGCAGGGGGGGGTTGGTCTAGATGAGCTTTGAAGGTCCTTTCCAACCCTAACTACTCTATGATTCTAGGATTCTATGATACACATTAGGGCGAGGGTTCCGTTAGTAGCTACTTTCCCTCTGTTGTCTCCAGGGACAGGCAGGAGCATTAATTTGTAGCTGGCGACAGCTCCAGAGGAGCAATTATGGTTTACGGTACCAATGAGCCATGAAGCGAGGAGGCAGGTGCATGGCCGCACCTCCTGACACTTCAGGTACCTTTTCCTCTTCTATTAAGAGAGCCATTGTGTACTTAATGGAGGGGAAAATCAAACCACCTTCCCACCGTGCTGTAAGGGCTGATATATGAGCCAGGAGATTTTTATTATTGAACGTGAAGCTCCAAGAGGAAGAAAATTCAACCTCAAAGGCAGGAAACTGGGCTGAACCACTGTGGGTTTGGTGGGTTCTACCTGATGGGGTTTTCCAGGATGGTGGACACCACTGTTTTCTGTCTCAAGTGTTCTATAAATCAACATGAGGTAGAAATACCATTTGCATCTTCCCTCTGGTCATAAGATGCCCCTAAGAGCTGCATTAACTGGTGCCAACCCAGGATGCCCAGACTGAGGAGCATGGAGCCCACCTGGAGGTCCTCTTCACAGGGACAGAGGCTGGAGAGACCTTAAGTTCTTAGTAACTACAAAGCTATTTCTGCAATGGTTCTTGTGCTTTCTACCCATGTTTTCCTCCACCAACAGGATCCTTTTACCTCCTGGTCCAGATGGAGAAGACAAGCATGGAGAGATCCAGGAGGAGGATGCAAGGAGCACCAGGCTCTTGCTGATGGAGCACACATCTCCTCTGAAAATCTGTCATCAGAGTGGGAGGTGATTCCGGCTATGGAGTCACGAGTTTCCCACATCCACTGAACGTGGGTGGGAAAAGGATCTACTGGAGCAGAACGACTTGCTGTGGGTGGCTTAAAGTACTTGGTACGGCTTTGAGGTTGGTGCTGGGTAGGGGAGGTGTGATGAAAGAGGAAACAAATTACAAAAATATGTCAAAAATAAAAATTAGATGGTGTTTTAACCCTGGCTTGGTAGACAGGAGGCCCCCCACCACTTTTTTATTTATTAAACCAACGTTGAAAGCACCGGCCTTGGTTCATTCCCATCTAAGGGGGTTTAAAGCCACCTCTGTGTCTCTGGAGAGGGGTTACTCTGTTCTGTGGGGTGCACGGTCCTGGAGAAAGGGACCTGTGGACCAGAAGCCATGGTCCAGCCCCACAGCCATGAGGTTTGTTGTCCTCCCAGGGTGTTGGGGAGGTGGGGTCCAGTGAAACATAGACCTCCAAAGGGAGAGTAGAATGGGGAGTCCCACATCAAAGCTTTGCTGCTTACCCACTGCCAAGGAGCTCCTCCAGTGTGGGTGTTGCCTTGATCCTCTTGATCTGCTCCTCCAAAAGCAAGGGATTTGGAAACCTCTGTTGGAAACCCCTGGGAAACCCAAACCCAGAAGATTAAAACATGCTGGGTGAAGCAAAGATTACTTTCTTGAACGGTTTCCTTTTGTTTTCCAAGGAGAAAAGCCCCCAGGGGATCCAGCCTGAGCTTTGCTCTCCATCTCCCATGTTACTTCCATGAAATAACTCAGGTGACAAAGCCACCAGCTCCCATCACACAACACTAGAGGTGGAGATGATGTCTCACCAAGGGCTGTTGGACTGATCTAGATGCTTAGGAGCACAGTTTGCTTGGATCAGGCTGTCCAAGAACCAAATGATCTCTCCCAACCTCAACAGCTCCAGTTTTAGGTAGAAATGACCCCAAATAGACCCATTTGCAAGCTCAATCCAGGGCTTGTTCCCCTCCACGGCTGGTGCACCCAACCTATCTGTAATTCACAACAGAGATGCGCTATGAAGTGTTCTCGAATCAGTGCTTTTTAATCCATAAAAGGTGAGAGTCCATTTACAAATTAAAAAAAAAAAAAAAAACAACAATAATAAAACAACAAAACCATCATTGTTAGGGAAATTATCCTACCCGCACAAAACACAACCCCTCCGCCAATACCAGTGGAGGAGCTGTGTGATGCGGGTGGCAACGTGACGTGCGGGCTCGCCGCTTGTGCACGGCTTCTTCCAAATAAATACACCTCCAGCTCGGAGACGTCCGTGTCGACAACACGTTTTAAGGATCGTGGGAAGATGCTGCCGGGATGCAAGGTGGCCTTTTTTTTCGTGAACCTACCCCCGTCCTCACCAAGCAGCTGGTGAGATGACGTAGGAAATACGATGGTGCCAGATGGCCCCATGGTGGCAGCCAGATCCATAATCCGGTCTGACGATGTCTCAGTCTACAGAGAAGCCTCTGGGTCAATAACGCAGAGTTAAGAGCCCTCCTTTAGCTCTCCTTTAATAAACCTAGGGCTGAAAGGTTGGCACATGGGCATGGAACCACCTAGAAGTCACGGTACAACCCTGGGCAGGGGGGATGCTCTCGCGATGATGTCCCGCTGCCAGCTCGCGTTCGCTTCGTTAAACTACCGCTACAAATTCGTCACGACTTAAAAAGTACAAAAATACAATTGCATCTCTGAAGGGTATTTTATACCTACCAAGATCATCCAAGCACTGAAGACCAGACAGCTCTTTAGCCTTCGGAAAAATAAATGCACGAGGCGGAAATGGGATTGAAAAAATTTTGCCAATATATCTAAGCGTGCATTCGGAGTCTCCCAGCGTTTCCAGTACAATTACCAAGATGTATGTATCCATCAGCCCAGCCCTGGTACAAATGCTGACAGCACAGTGTTAGGGTATTAGCAACGTGTGCAAGATCCAATACTAGCACAAATTTAGTAGTTTAATAATCTGGAGAAGCTATCTTCCTGGAATTTTAATCTCATACCAAGAAAAAGAAAGAAAGACTCTTAGCTATTAATCTACTCACATATTTAGGGCAATCCACCTCTGCTGATTAAAAAAAGCAAGACGACAAATGCACGTTAAGTCTTTCCCTTTTCTTCCAAAGAAGCAGACTGTGCAGCTGGGCTGTTTTTGCTGGGCCAACCTGGGTTTCCATTAAAAAAAAAAACCCAAAACAACAAAAAGCACTAAAAAATAGTTAAACCCATGCTAACTCCAACCCATTTCACTTGGACACCCCTAACTGGTAACCTGGCAGAGATGCATGGCCCACTGCTGCCTGGACAGGTCGGTGCTGGACCCCGTGATGGGGTCACCATGAATCGTTGATGCCCACATTATCCCTTCTCTCAAAAAAGAGGAGTCGAAAGTGATCTCCATCTGGAGCTGCTGAACGATTCGTCTCTGCCAGCAGCTCTCGGGTGAGCAGTGGCAGCGGTGTCATCTTCTAACCTTGCAGAGAAAGCCTATGAGACGCTAAAGAAGGTTACAGCTTTTGCTTTAATGGCTGGGGTCTGGTTTGGCTGCTCCTCGCACCGAGCAAAAGACACAAACCAGTCCCTGCTTTACACCGAAGCACAGCTCCCCCTGACCCCTTAAGAGCAAAAAAAAATTAATTAAAAATTAAGAATAAATCAATGTTTCCCTGTATTGTTTAGCTGAGGATCATTGGACGCAGGAGCTGGGAGATGGCGGAGTCCGGTGCTGTGCATTGCCTCTTTGGAGAGGATCCGACCAGCGGCACATCCCCAGGGAAGGGGGGTCCCTGTAGAACTGACGCCCGCACAGCCTGGACAGGCCACCAATGCTTGTGAAGGTTCACGAGTCCCCAAGCTCATGGGACACGACCTAACCCCATGGTTGCTTCAGTACATGGCCTCGTTGTCACCCACCGCGGTGAAGGGAACACCGTAAGTGCTCTTCTTGCTCCTCTTGCTCTTCTTGCTCCAGACCAGCAGCGTGCTGGCGCTCTTGCTGTTCATCAGGCTCTTTCGGCTGTTCTCCTTGTTGCTCTTCAGCATCCCGCTGCATGAGGACATTGCCGCTGCCTTCTTGTCTGCCTGTTCAGGGAGGGGAAGCGGGAGTGAAGCCAGGGCAGCACCCGGGCTGGAGATGTGATGCCCGGGTTCAACCCTGCACCTCCAGCCTGGGAGCGACACACCAGGGAATCTGTTCTGCAGTTTCCCGCCTAAGGCTTGGGGTTAAGAAATACATGGTCCTGTTGGAGAGGGGTCAGAGGAGGCCACAAAAATGATCACAGAATTATAGAAGGTCCTGAGTTGGAAGGGACCTACACGTATCATCGAGTCCAAGTCCTGTCTCTGCACAGGACAACCCCACAGTTCACACCATGTGTCTAAGGACATTGTCCAGTCTCTTCTTGAACACTGTCAGGCTTGGGGCCGTGACACCTCCCTGGGGAGCCTGTTCAGTGTCCAGCACCTCTGGGTGAAGAACCTTTTCCTCATGTCCAGCCTAAACTTCCCCTGGCACATCTACCTGCCATTCCCTCAGGTTCTGTCGTGGGTCACTAAAGAGAAGAGTTCGGCCCCTGCTCCTCTTCTTCCCCTTGTGAGGAAGCTGCAACCACCATGAGGTGTCCTCTTAGTCTCCACTTCTCCAGGTTGAATAAACCCAGTGACTTTAACTGCTCCTCAAATGGCTTCCTCTCCAAACCCTTCACCAACTTTATAGCCTCTTCTGATCAGAGGAATGGAACAGCTCTGCTGGGAGGACAGGCTGAGAGAGTTGGGATTGTTCAACCTGGAGAAAAGAAGGCTCCAGGGACACCTTATTGCAGCATTTCTGTACTTAAAAGGGGCCCTATAATAAAGATGAGAACAGACTTTTAGCAAGGCCCTTTACGACAGGACAACAGGTGATGGTTTTAAACTAAAGAAGGAGATTCAGGAAGAAATTTTTTACAATGAGGGTGGTGAAACACTAGCCCAGGTTGCTCAGAGAGGTGGTTGATGCCCCATCCCTGGAGACATCCCAGGCCAGGCTGGATGGGGCTCTGAGCAACATGAGCTGGTGAAGATGTCCCTGCTTATGGCAGGGGTTGGACTAGATGCTTTTGTAGGTTCCTTTCAACCCAAACTATTTTATGATTCTATGTGACTTACAGCTTTCGGTCCCTCCGAACCCTGCAGGGTTATCACATCGATCTCCACTCCCTCCTCCCCAGTGCTCTTCAGCAGCTGCACCACCTCAGCATGCTTGGACCACCTGCAGTCCTTGCCGTTCACCGAGATGATGTAGTCTCCCTCTTTCAGCCCGGCTTCCTGTGGGGGTAGAGAGCAGACATGCACATTTGAGCTCATGGATGCCCCTGCGTGAGGTCTTCTCAGTGTCCATCCCACCCCACATGTTCCAATCCTACAGAGATACAGCCCACAGGGAGGGTTGGGGTCCACCTTCCACCTAGAGCACAAGATAGACGATGCCTTCATCATCCCAAAGATTTGACATCTGCTTTGCAGCATGCACACAAAAGTGAGATGCTCTACAGACTAAAGATCTCTTCTGCAGCTGCTGGAGTTATCACCTACAAGCCTAGATCCTTGAGAAAATGGAGCAGGCTCAGCAAGGTCCTACGCACATTCTTTATTCATCAAGGCATCAACAAAGCCCTTGATGTGCTTGAAGGAAAGCATGTGCCAGCCTGGGGTTATGAGGACAACACCAGAACCAGGAGTAACCCAGTTAGGACACGCCAGACCAGCTGCAAGGGACATTTAGAAACTTGCCCACACAGGGACACCCAGATATGGATCATATGGATCATATGGATCCAGATATGGACCATACATAGTCTTTAAGAAGATTTTAGTCTTCCAAAAAAGGGATGTGATCCTGCTGCTACAGAGCGTGTTGTTATGGAGATGCTGAGCTGTGGATGGCAGGGTTGATGCTGAGCAGTGCTGGGGGAAGGGGGACACCTTTTGGACATCCCACCAGGATGCTCCAGCAAGCTTCTGCTGCAAAACAAAGTTGCCCCTGATCCATCAGGAAACCCATACAGTGAGATAACTCGCATTTCAGACTTGCCATCTTGTCCCATCCACTGTCACATCCCAAAATGAGGGAGAAGGGAGCTGGGCACTTGCCAAAGAAAAGGTGCCAGCAGTTAAAAACTGAGCTCACCTCTATTTTTTATCTTAGCTGTCTCCTAAAAATATAACCTCAATTCTTGTATAACACCCGGGCTGAGATCTGGCAGGGACGAGTCTCCACCTGAGCACACCAATGCAGTTACCAAGTCACACAAAACTGGACGTTTAGACCTAAAACCACCCAGCACCCCTCAAAGGAAGACCTGAGACCCCACCTGTGGCATTCCAGGTACTCACAGAAGCACAGCCCCCCGGGATGACACCAGCGATGAGGACGGGGGAGTCTCCTCGCAGCGTGAACCCAAAGCCATTCTCTCCTCTCATTAGGTGGACCCTCCGTGCTGGGTACCACTTGTTTTTGGCTGAGAAAACCGAGAGGGGCCCCTGGGGGAAGGTAGAAAAATGGAAAACACTTTTTTTTGGTGCAAGGATGTGCAACCTTGCAAAACACCCACTGATGGGGAGGAGGCAGAGCAAGAAAACATGTTTTTTGCATTGATTTAAGGGTGTAGTTTTGAGCCTGCCTGGTATTTTAGAATCACAGAACCATTTCAGTTGGAAAAGACCCTCAAGATCATACAGTCCAACCGTTACCACAACACTAGCACTAAACCACTTGTATAAACACCTTTTAAACCCCTCCAGGGATGGTGACTCCACCACTGCCCTGGGCAGCCTGTTCCAATGCCAAGCAACATTTTGTGAAGAAATTTTTTCAAATATCCAACCTGAAGCTCCCCTTGCACAACTCAAGGCCATTTCCTCTCGTCCTATCACTTGCTACTTGGGAGAAGAGACCAACACCCATCCTGCATGCCCCAAAATACAGATTTATACACTACAAAGCTAAAGGTGCTTAAAAGCCCATGTCAGATGTTTGGTCAGCAAGCTGGCATCAGTTTAGACACTAAAATCCTTGAGCAAACAGAACAGAAAGCTCCGGTGGAGGGAGCTGGGTCCTTAATTTCTCCCTTCAGGAAAAATAAGTAAATAAAACCCATCGCCCAAGGAGGGAGTTGAGGTTTTACCCCACACCTGGCTGGGGTGATGCAGCAGCAGGGTGTGAGCTGGTGGGATGGGTCACCTCTTCAGGGTCAGATCCTTCCCAAATCTTTCCTGTTTTCCTGTCTTTTTCCTGCTTTCCCATTCCCACAGGAGCAGGATATACCTGCCTGCCCTGGAGATGTTCAAAAGCAAAGATGTTCAACCTCTCCTTGAGGTGCTACATAACCCTTGGGTTGCCTGGGCGACCAGGACATCAGCCCCAAAGCTCAACCTTGCTTCCCAAAACCCTGTAAAAGCCTAAGGACGGTAGGGATGAAGGTCTGGTGGGATTCTCCTAGTGCCTCCCAGCTGGCATCATCTTGCTCCTCCAAAAAACTTCCACTAAAGGGTTCCTTTGGTCCTTCTTAGGTAAAGCCCACCCGAAATTACAGAATCATAGAATAGTTTGGGTTGGAAGGGGCCTTCAAAGCTCATCTAGTCCCACTGCTGCCATGAGCAGGGACGTCTTCACCCAGATCAGGTTGCTCAGAACCCTGTCCAGCCTGGCCTGGGACGTCTCCAGGGATGGGGCACCCACCACCTCTCTGAGCAACCTCGGCCAGGGTTTCGCCACCCTCATTGTAGAAAAAAACAGTAAAAAATCATTTAAAAATGCCTGTGCCCACTCCTCCGTGCACCAGAGGAGCTTCATGACCCATTTAGGTCTAGCAGAGACAGATCCGTGCCCTCCCACCCCTCATTTTGCCTGGGAGGAGGTGGCTCGTCCTTCTTGGAAAACCACCCATGAGAGCAGCAGCTGCACTGGGAGAGGGAGAAGAGGCTGCGGGGAGGAAGGACACCAGGCAAGCAGAGCATGCAGGGGAGAAGGAGGAGATGTCTGCTCCCTCAGGGAGACCTCCATCCCATAGCTGTACATACCAGCCTGTGGAAGAGGTCGGTCACCTTCACCTGGGAGAAGTTGGGGGATTTTATCTCCGGTTTCTGGTGCGTTTTGGCTGGTGGTAGGGAGAGAAAAGCACACACACTGGGGTCAGGTAGTTGCGGCAGCCACTGCCTCGACATCGCGCTCCCCAAGAAGGGATGGAGTGACCCATAAGAGCTGGGATCTGCTCGGGTAGGTGCCAGATGTGCCACCTCAAGCCCCTAACTCCCACCTGTGATGCTCCACCACCGTGCAGGGAGCTATGGTCCACAGCAACACACCACAAACTCACTGTGGAGTTTGCCCACCCCACGCAAAGCTGCCACAAATCCCCTCCTCAGATGCACCCCCCCAAAAAAAACTAAACACTTACGGTGAATGTCCGGGGCATCTCCCGTTTCAAAGAAGTCTTCCTCGTGGTCGATTTCCGAGTACTTGCTCAGCGAACGCTTGTGAGCGAAGGAGAGGACCTCCTGGAGGATGTCCATCTTCCGCAGGATCTTGCACAAGCCGTGGATCCTCATGGCTTCCTCGTGCTTCATGATGGCTTTCTTCAGATGAGCTTTGCCTGCGAGGGGGGCAGAGAGACACAGTCGCAGCCCGAGAGGAGCGGAGGAGCCGCTGTTTCTCTCTCCGCTCGCTTGGCTGCCCACGGATGACAGCAGCCTGTGTCACCCGACGTGACTCAGGGACAGCCCAGTCACGTTCGCAGCCTGCCAGGCGTTCCAACGCGCATTAAATGGGGTAGGTCCCAGCTGTCAGAGCATCTCACCCCCCCTGATGCAGGGCTGGGAAAAGGACCTTGAAGGGGTGACCTACTTCACCCCCCCCGGCGCTGGTGGCAGAGCCGGCAGATGTTCCCAAAAACCACCAGCAAAGGAGCTGCCACCACGTCGTGCCGCCCCCGAAGTCCCTCCTAACGCTTAACCTCAATCTCCTCCACAAATTAACTTCTCTCCATCGCTTTGTGTCCCCTGGGGGGGTGTTGGGACACGGAGGAAAATTGAGCCCCGTCCTCCTGGTGACAGCTTCAGGAAGATGCAACATGTCTCCCTGTTTTCTAGGCTAGGCAAAGCCTTTTCCTTGCCCTGCAGGTCCTGCTTTTCCACCGTTCTTCCACATCTTCTCATGCTTTGCTCCTCTCGACTTGCCTTCGACGTGATTCCACCCTCGGGAAAACGGAGCGGCCGAAAAACAGCCAGAAGAGATGAAATTACGATGGCCCAAGGGTATCAACGCAAACATCTCCTCTGCGAGAGACTGCAACCAAGATGCCCGTATCCAATGCTGAACTACCAAAAAAAGCCACATATATATATATCTCTCTATCTATAAAAATAATGATGTGTCATAGAAACACGTGTGCCTGTAGCATTTCCACTTTTAGGACACACGGTGGCAACATAACCCAGGGAGATGGTGCAACTTTGCTCCAGACTTAATAAGGACCAAAGCCTGATGACCTCTGCTTTCCCCCTTCAAGAAGCTGCAATCGAGGAAATATATTGAGCCTGGATGGAAACCAGAGAGGAAGAAACTCTCCAAAATAACTGTATCAAATGCAATCAATTGTATTTTATCGAAGTACCCCCAGCCAGCCCACTCCATGGCCAAGAAAACAATGAGGTTTTATCAAGTATCATCAACTCCTGCTATTTCAAGAGATCACAGGGAATAGAGGTCAAGCATGGAAGCTGTGCAAGCTTTTGGCTCCATTCTGTTGAAGATGGTGGAATATACCACATCTGATAAAACAGAATGTTATAAGAGTAGGAGACCAGGGGAGCAGAAAAATACAGACTGAGCAGCCAGGAGGACTTTGTTGGGGCCGGTGACGTGACAAACTCATTCTTCATGCTCGTGGGGGAGGCAAAGAGGAGATGACACCCCAAAATCAGGGTGCTAAGCTGACTCTCTTTGCAGTCTCATTGGCGAGGGGCTGCCAAAACACAACTTCAGCTGAATAAGCAACGCTCTGTTTTTCCCCTGAAGCTGAAGATCCGCATGGGAGGAAGCTCTCGTCTCTCGAGCCTTTTGGCACAGCTAAAAAAATCCACCCCCCTGGCATCTGCTGTGTCTTCTTGTCATCAAGCCAAGTTAGCAGCAAGCCCAAGCCAAGAAGCTTCTAGGATCTCTGCGTCCCTACGGATTTTTCCACGCTGCGTTGAGTGACGTTATCTGGCTCAGGCCACCTCAGTGTTTGAGGTTTTACCATCAAATCAGCTGGACAGGTTGGTGCAAGTACCATGAGTTGGTCCTCAACACCCTAATAGGGAACTGTGACATTTTCCCACCTTCACAAAAGAGGTTCTTTTCAAAGAAAACAAAAAAAGAGAGGTGTCTTTGCATGGAAACATCCCCCAGCAGCTCATTGCATTGCTTCATGGAGACCGTGCCTACATGGGGAAGGTGATGATGGGGCTCACTGCCAACGCTTTGAGGTTTCATTACAAGAACCGGGGGATTTGCCCCCAACGATGCACTTCACAGAATCACAGAATGGTTGGGATTGGAAGGGACCTCTGGAGATCATCCAGTCCAAACCACTTGCTAAAGCAGGTTCATCCAGAGCAGATTGCACAGGAATGTGTCCAGGCATGTTTTAATGTCTCCAGAGAAGGAGACTCCACAACTTCTCTGGGCAGCGTGTTCCAGGGATCTGTCACACCCAAAGGAAAGAAGTTTCTCCTCATATTCAAATGGAACATCCTGTGTTTCAGTCTGTGCTCGTTGCCTTTCATCCTGTCATCGAGCACCACTGAGAAGAGTCTGGTCCATCCTCTTGACACCCACCCTGAAGATATTTATAAACATTGATGAGATTGCCTCTCATCCTTCTCTTCTCCAGTCTGAACAGACTCAGTTCTCTTAGTCTCTCCTCAAAAAAAGATGCTCCAGACCCCTCAGCATCTTTGCACTTACCCAGCTTCCTCCTCTCCTCGGGGTCCTGCAGCAGGACACGGAGCGATGGTCCCTCTGGCATGGTGACGTGGAACTGCATAAAAGCCTTCTCCTGCTCTGGAAGTTCAGCATCAGATGCCGCTGTGTAAAACAAATGGGTGGGTATGGGCTTAAAGAGAAGTCAAGGGCATTGCATGGCAACCCAGACACCCATGGTGGTGGGGACAAGGTGACCATGAAGTCACATCCATGCTCATATGGCCCTGATAACTTCAGCACAAGCTTCCTCTGACTCAGTCACAGCCTGAAACGACCACTAAGACATCACTGCTGGAGAGGGATGAGCTATCATAGAGTCATTCAGGTTGGAAAAGACCATCAAGATTGAGTACAACCATTAACCCCACACTGGCACTAACCTGTGTCCTGAAGAACCTCATCTCCACATCTTTTAAACCCCTCCAGGGATGGTGATTCCACCACTGCCCTGGTCAGCCTGTTCAGTGCTGGACAGCCCTTTCCATGAAGAAATTTTTCCTAATATCCAACCTTAACCTCCCCTGGCGCACCTTGAGGCTGTTTCCTTTTGTCCTGTCATCACTTTCAAGGCTGCACCAGGCTTTGAAGTCAAGTGCAGGATTTGTCCCATTCACAGCACAAGCATCCAACTCCTTTGCCTCTTTTCCCTCCTCTGCCCCAGTCTGGAAGCAGCACTGGAAACCAAGAGCCCTGTGTTTCCCCACCTGGAGGTTCGTGCCAGAGACAATTCAGACAACAACTAAAGCAAAAAAGCAGAGCAGACTAAAGTGCAGTTTGGAAAGTGAGCCCTCCTTGCTGCACGTGGGACATGGGCAGAGATCTTGCAGTGCAACCACAGATCCTTCGATGACTTAAGAAGGGTCTGTTGCGATAGGACAAGGGGTGACGGTTTTAAACTAGAGGAGGGGAGATTCAGGACAGACATGAGGAAGAAATTATTTACAGTGAGGGTGGTAAAACACTGGCCCAGGTTGCCAAAGAGATGGTGGGTGCCCCATCCATCCCTGGAGACATCCCAAGTCAGGTTGGACGGGTTCTGAGCAACCTGATCTGAGTGAAGATGTCCCTGCTCATGGCAGGGGCTGGACTGGATGAGCTTTGAAGTTCCCTTCAACCCAAACTGTTCTATGGTTCTACGATTCTATGATGGAGAGGATGGAGATGGATGCAGCTTGCACAGGTGCTCCAAGCACCACACTGGGCTCTGTATGTGTGATTTTTACACATTTATTTCCAGTCAAAGCTGTTCCTAATCCCCTTTGGCTCACATGGAGCTCAGGGTTTCATAGCAGCCTCCTTCCCTGGGCAGAGAGTCTGATAAGAAGCAACCCAGAGGGTTCCAGGCAGCTTTGTGGACTTGCTGGTCCAAATGGAAGATCCCAAAGCCTGGTGAGCACTTTGGCATTGGCGGGGTGGGAATCAGCAGCTCCAGGGCTGGTTCTCCCCGTGCCAGAATCCCCAGGGGATTAAACTGCAGCACAAGGAGTTTATTGCCAGCTGGTTATGGGAGCGGAAGATTTGTTATTCTGAACAAAGGGGTCAGGGCACGCTTGGAGAGGCAGCGAGCGAGCACGTGAGATCTCAACAGTGTGCTCTAGATGGAACAAAGAAAAAGAAAATCCCCAAACACTCAAATTAGGGATTTCCTGCAGATTTATGCTTCCCCCCAGCAGCCAAGGTTACTAGGACATTGAAACAGCCTCAAAACTTTGGGGCAAACGTTTGCCCTGTCCATGTAACCGCATGCAAAATCAGCTCCATCACCATCCTCTGCTGTTTCTGTCTTTGAGCCGCTCCAGCCGCACGGCACCTCAGTCTCAATTCAGCTTCTGCAACACCCACGCGGCGCAAGCCCAGCAGCAAGATTTCGGGCAGACTGCAGAGCGGGGGAGGACTTTGGGACAGTCTGGCAGCCATCACCGTCACAGCATTGCTTTCAGCAGCCATCCCCCAAGAAGTGACCCAGCCTGTCCTCAGGTGTCCCATCACCACCAAGTCATGGGTTGGCACCACAGGTCACAGCGTGCATCGGCTGTCTGCCCCCAGATCCTCTTGCCTGACCCAAAATTGCTGGTGACGGTGCAGATGGAGACGATAGGTCACAGCCCACGTCCCCGCTCCAGCTGGCTCCACAGAGCCACGTCAGCTCAGTTCTTGCACAGACACCCATACTCTGCTGCCACCACCCCACCACCCTTGCTTGCCCAGGGCAACCAGCCATGAGGCTGGCAATTAAATTTGAGTAGCCCAGACCAGTTTGTCCAGGGTTACTTTGGATTTTTTTTTGTTTTATTGTTATTTTTTGAAGCCCCCAGCTGGCCTGTCACATGGCCCGGGGTGCCCAAGGAGGATGCTCAACCGAGGACACCTGCACATTCATTGGTCAGCAGACAGCTGACCCCCCGGCTGCTTACCCACCCAACCACGAAGTGGACAGCAGGTGACATCCCTTCAGGACCTCTATGCTTATCTTCTTGGAAGGACTTTGCAAACAAGAAATATGAGGGAAATCTGCCAAGGGCATGAATTTCTGAGTCTATAAGTGAGACCTCCCATTGTTAAGGGGAGACCTTATTGCTCTCTGCAACTGTCTGAAAGGAGCTTGGAGCATGGAGGGGGTTGGTCTCTTCTCCCAAGTAGCAAGTGACAGGACAAGAGGAAACGGCCTCAAGTTGCACCAGGGGAGGTTGAGGTTGGATCTTGGGAACAATTTCTTCCCAGAAAGGGCTGTCGGGCATTGGAACTGGCTGCCCAGGGCAGTGGTGGAGTCACCATCCCTGAAGGGGTTGAGCAGATGTGGAGATGAGGCTCTCGGGAACATGGGTTAGTGTCAGTGTTGGCTTAATGGTTGGACTCGATGATCTTGAGGGTCTTTTCCAACCAAAAAGATTCTATGATTCTAGCAACAGCTCAGAGTATCCCAAAAACTTTAGGTCTTGTATCCATCTACCTTGTGCATGCCTCCATTCACCTCTTCTTTTGCAATCCCTCCCCAGCACCAGGCTGCCATGCAAAGCCAGAATTTGGCTGAGCAGGCAGCTGTGTCCAAGCTGTAACACTCACCGGGGCAGTCGCAGAGAGCAACAGCAGCAAAGTAGTGGGAGAGGGCTTTGAAATGCTCTGACTTGACATGGACCATGGTGGTCCAAGAGAAGGGAACGTAATCCTTCACATGGGCCTGGGTCATCGTCTGGTGTACCAGCGAGTAGACATCTTCCACCTGTGGGGAGTCAAGAGACAAACTGCTAATCCATGGGTTGGGATGTTGGATGTCCATCAGGAGACAGTGACAGAAGGTTGTCCTCTCCTAGGGGGTTCTGCCAACCACAGAAGAAGCCTCTCCATTGGTGACAGCCCCACCAAGTCCTCTCTTCCCCAGGGTGCTCACCCTTGCTGCCTCCTGGGCAAGCTGCAGCCAGGTGAGGAAGTCATGCTGGGCACGCAGCAAGGTCATCTTCTCAAAGACACACTCCTGGACCTGGGCAACCATCAGCCGCACCAGCATGTTCAAGGAGGCTGCACTCATATCCAGGCTGGGAGCATTGGAGAAGTTTTCCTTCAAATAGTTAAAGGCACCTGCATGAGGGAGAAGCTCCTGGTAGCCATGGGACTTGCAAGCAGGAGGGTCAGGCTTTTGGCCTATGAAGGTTTCCCCACCAGCAGCATGGAAGAAGAGTCAGCAAACCAGCTTGCACATCAAACATCTCACCATAACTGGTGGGTAAAGAGGTCAGGAGTCCCTCCCTTGCTATCTAACCCATCCTTGGGCCAACAGCTTTCTTCTCTAAAGCCCTGGGCGACCACAGTCACAGGATCCATTCTTTCCCCAGCTGCTCACAGATGGATCAGCATCTCTCCTAGCCCCAGCTGGGACATTCCTACTGCTGTGTGGCAACAGAGAGCCCTTTGGGTGGCTATTGGGTCATCCCAGCTCCTCTTCATCACTCACAAGAAGCAGCATGGTGCCAACATACACTTGGTTTGTGGTCCCTTAGAGATGCACTGTCCCCATTCCAGAGAGGTGGTGGATGCCCCATCCTTGGAGACATCCCAGGCCAGGCTGGATGGGGCTCTGAGCAACCTGATCTGGGTGAAGACGTCCCTGCTCATGGCAGGGGTTGGACTAGATGACCTTTGAAGGTCCCTTCCAAACTAAACTATTCTGTGATCCCTCTTTGTACAACTGCTCCCTCCACTTCTTGCACTTGTCTGGATTGTTCCCACCCCAGGGAAATGCTGCCTTCTTGCCCCTGGGGAACCAGGGAAGGATGAAAATCCACATACCAGCTGCCTTCTGAAAGGCATCGATGGCCTGGTTGAGCCCCGGCAGGGACGCACGGTCCTGCCGCGCTCCGATCTGGGTGTGCAGGGCTCCAATGTTGAAAAGCACGCTGCCCTTCTCGAAGGCCAGGGCCCGCTGGTGGGATGGGACCCCCGTCAGGGAATCGTACCTGGAGAACAAAAGAGTCAATGTCCAACCCTGGATTCTTGTTCATGGATGCAGGAGGAGCCTGGAGGGTTTTCAGTGCTCTGCGTGGGCTTGCAAGCCACCATTCTCACTGATCCTCATGGGGCACACACTTTCTCCTTCCCCTAACCAACCCCCGCCTCAGCCAGTCTGCGGATGACACCAAGTTGAGCAATGTGGCTGACACACCTGAGGGACGGGATCCATCCAGAGAGACCTGGACGAGCTTGAGAAGTGGGACCATGTGAATCTCATAAGGTTCAAAAAGGCCAAGGGCAAGGTCCTGCACACGGTTCGGGGCAACTGCCCATATCAATACAGATTAGGAATGAAGGAATGGAGAGCAGCCCTGCAGAGAAAGACTTGGGGATGCTGGTGGATGAAAGATTGGACAAAAGCTGGCCCTGTGTGCTTGCAGCCC
The DNA here is from genome assembly GCF_036013475.1 of Columba livia. NCBI lineage: Eukaryota > Metazoa > Chordata > Aves > Columbiformes > Columbidae > Columba > Columba livia. The sequence continues at coordinate 160,886,455 of NC_088603.1, read as the reverse complement.
AGGTCAATCATATCTTCAGCTGCATCAAAAGGATGCAGGTTGAGGGAGGTGACTCTGCCCCTCTATTCTGTTCTGGTGAGACTCCCTGCAGTGCTGGTCCAGCTCTGGGGTCCTCAGCACAAGACAGACATGGACCTGCTGGAGAGGGGCCAGGGGAGGCCACAAAAAATGATCTGAGGCTGGAACAGCTCTGCTGGGAGGACAGGCTGAGAGAGTTGGGGTGTTCAGCCTGGAGAAGGCTTTGGGGAGATCTTATTGCAGCCTTTCTGTACTTAAAAGGGGGTGATAAGAAAGATGGGGGCAGAGTTTTTAGCAGGGCCTGTTGTGATAGGACAAGGACTGATGGTTTTAAACTCAAAGAGGGGAGATTCAGGCTAGAGAAAAATTTTTGCCCCTGAGGGTGGTGAGACACTGTCCCAGGTTTCCCAGAGAGGTGGTGGATGCCCCATCCCTGGAGACATCCCAGGCCAGGCTGGACAGGGCTCTGAGCAACCTGAGCTGGTTGAAGATGTCCCTGCTCGTGGCAGGGTTTGGACTGGATGAGCTTTGAAAGTCCCTTCCAACTCAAACTATTTCATGATTCTGTAACAGCAAGCCCAGAGCAAGGCAAAAACCTAGCTCCGCTTGCATTTGCTAGCTCCAGCTTTGTGGCTGAGGCAGCAATCCCATCGTGGATGTTTGGTACCATCTCCCTCCCCACTCGTGATGCCCCCGGGCGGGATGGGGAAATCTGCACCAACCAGTGGAAGAAGACACCCAGGCTTTTGGTGGGAGGGAAGAAACGGCTGTCAAGGAAGTAGAGCTGGTTGTAATACTCCATCAAGAGCTCCAGCCCGGCTTCGTTGCGGCTTGGGGTGCGCATCGCCTGCAGGGATGGGAGAGGAGACACATGGGTGGGAAGACAGGGGGAAACGAGAAGGGAAACGACAGATTTATGGAGCTGCACGTGCTGGCCGGCCCATGGGCAATAAACTCCACCCGAGTTATTAGATCAATAGGATCAGACCAACATAATCAATAGGATTAGGTCAATAGTGGATGAGATGCTGTGCAGCCCCCCAGCACAGGTTCAGCTGTTGGAAAGGCTGAGGAGGCACCAATTGAGTGCTGGGGCACCCAAATCCAGAGCCAGACACCTGGGAGCTGTGCTGGAGGTGATGCTCATCTAAACCAAGCTGAGATTATTTTTATTTTTATTTAAGAGAAATTCATGCAAAGTTTGATTAGATAAATGCTAATGATGAAACAGCATTTTTTCCTCTTAATAAAAAAGCTCTTGAGCTTTTGACCCAGCATAGTGAGGAGGGTCAGAGCTCTCCTAATGCCTAATTTTAACTAGGCTTTTTCCCAGTGTCTGGCTTTGCAAGGCTCCTCTCCCACAGCCTGAAGAGCACGATCAGGCCCTTCACAAGTGCTTGGGCAAGTGTTTTCCTTCCTGCTCTCCGAGATCAAAGCTTCACAGCAAGGCAAAACTTGAAGTTACTTATGAGACCGATTCATAGGAGAGGAAAAATTCACCTTTATTGGATTACTTTATATTTCCTCTTCTCCAAGCACTAGCAGGAGAGAGAGCAGTCATTTAGCCTTGCTGGGAGTGAATTAATATTCATAAATCAGTAATGGATTGCATTACACATTTTACTGCTGTTCAGTTCCAGGTTAGCCAGGCATTAAAGGACAGGGTAAGAAAACAATTACTGAATAGTCTGTAATATTCAGTAACCTATGAACTGAAGCTGAGGTGCTCTAGTGTGGGAATCCCTTATTCACAAGGTTAAGGGTGCTGTTTGGAGAGGGGATGAGGGGACATCTGAAACAATATGTGGCACCTCCAATGAGTGTTTCTGGACAAGCCAAAGCAAGACTTTTCAGCTCAAGGGACACCGACCTGCCGCAGCTCCATGAACTCTTTGATTTCTTTTTCAAACAAGATGCTCTCCTCTCCATAGTGTTCACTGATGAAATCCTGGATGGGGAAACAAGAGAAAAGAAAACCCTGACCCACCCTTTAAAACACATTTTCATGATTTAAAGGGTGACTTTGGGTAATTCCGTATAAAACTGCTTTCCCTGCAAGGAAACCTTCACCAAGGAAAACCATCTCGTCCCCTGCCTGGCCCTTGCTCTCCAGCATCTCCAGACCTCTACCTCCCACTTTAACGTGTCTTAAGTCCAGCTCTTCCCCACAAATCTACTTTTTGCAGCTGTTCTAAACAAGAAAATGTTTTGTAGATGCCGCAGCACCTCCTCTACAACATCCAACCCTACCCATGAGCTGAAACATCTCCCAAATTGCACGGTCGCTCCCCTCCATCAGTTTACAATGTGTGAAACTCCAGTGCTCACCTTCAGTGGTACCAGCAAATCCAGCTCCTTTGTCTCCTTCAGGCCCAAAGGGATCATGGGGACGCTGATGGACTCGCTGGAAGAAGACAAAAATGTATTTAGTGGTTGGTTTAAAAGCCTTGGAAAGACCCTGTGTGTCGCGGATTAAAATGATGTAGCTCTTTGCCCTGGGCTTGTGCTGCTCCTATTAAAGGGTGAAACTAGAAGAGGACTCGACTCCACGTTGCAGAAGGATGCTCTTCCCAATGGGATGTTGGGAAAAGCAACAAAAGAGGAGGAGTGCACAGAAAATAACCTGAAACCATCACTCCAGCTTCTTCCAGCTTCTGCTTTTCTCTCCATAACAAGTACAAGAGCAACAAAATAGGCTCCAGTAATAAAGCTGCTTTAATTAGCAACCCTTGGGAACCAGGTGTGATGTGAGGACAGGTCACGGATTCAGCCACTCCTGTGTGCTAATCTGGGCTTCAGTGCTGATAAGGACTTACTTGGGCTGCAGCGCTGTGCCTGATATTGAAGTTTTCTACCTCTATTAACAGCAGTTGTCTAATAATAGCTCTTATCACAGAGCCGGTTCGATACTGTGAAATGCTGAAAACAGAATCATAGAATCATTTTGGTTGGAAGAGACCCTCAAGATCATTGAGTCCAACTGTTAACCCAACCCTGGTAGCCTGAGAACTTAATCTCCATGTCTGTTCAACCCCTCCAGGGATAGTGACTCCACCACTGCCCTGGGCAGCCTGTTCCAATGACCCACAGCCCTTTCCAGAAAGAAATTTTTCCTAATATCCAACCTAAACCTCCCCTAGTGCAACTTGAGGCCATTTCCTCTGCTCCTGACGCTTGTTCCTGGGGAGCAGAGCCCGACCCCCCTGGCTCCAAGCTCCTTTCAGGCAGTTCAGAGATCAGAAGGTCTCCCCTCAGCTCCTCTTCTCCAGACTGAACTCCCCAGGTCCCTCAGCTGCTCCCATCACACTTGTGCTCCAGCCCCTCACCAGCTCCGTTCCCTTCTCTCAACTCGCTCCAGCACCTCAAGGGCTTTCTTGTCATGGGGGGCCCAAAACTGACCCCAGGATTCCAGGTTTGGCCTCCCCAGTGCCCAGGACAGGGGGATGGTCACTTCTCTAGTCCTGTTGACCACACTAGTGCTGACACAAGTCAGGATGCTCTTGATCTTCCAGGCCACCTGGGCACATGCTGGTTCATGTTCAGCCGTTGTCAACCAACACCCCCAGGTCCTTTTCCACCAGGTAGTTTTCCAGCCGCTCTTCCCCAAGCCTGTAGCGCTACACTGGGTTGTTGTGACCCAAGTGCAGGACTCGGCACTTGGTCTTGTTGAACCTCAGACAATTGGCCTCAGCCCATTGACCCATCCAGATGCCTCTGTAGAACCTTCCTGTCCTTGAGCAGATCAACACTCCCACCCATTCTGCTGTCATCTGTGAACTTGCTGAGGGTGCACTCAGTCTCCTCATCCAGATCATTCACCCAGGTTTGCACAACAGCCCCGTTACCTTACCTCCAGATACAGCTGATAACTTGTTGGCACATCACTCATTAGTCCAGGGAGGAAAAGAGGCAAGTTGCAAAAATCTGGGGTTTGGGGCAGGGAGGTTACACCCATATTTTCATCTGCTCATACTGAATAAACATCTCTGAGAGCTATAATTAGTGCAGAAAAGCCATTATCGCTCCTTCCCTAACAAGATTTCCGCTTGAATCCAATGCCCCAAGCAAACAAACAGGCTTTTGTTTGGCCTGGGAAAGGTTTTGGGGTTGCTGCTACTGTTGTTTTCTTCTTAAACCAGGGCAAACAAGCAGTGGATTGGAAAAATCCATCATACTTGATAGGGAAGAATCTGGGGAGGATGCATGCAATGCGGGATATGTTACATGCATCCCTGCTTCTAACACAGAAGGACCAGCATCCAGAATTACAATCAGAGACTGCAACAGACATTCTGAATGCAGCAGACACCCAAGGGTGGTGGAGATATGGGCTCTCTTGGCCACCTGAGGAGGACCATGCAACAGGAAAGGTACGTGGATGGACAAAGAATCATAGAATAATTTTGGTTGGGAGGGATTTTCAAAGCTCATGCAGTCCAATCCCTGCCATGAGCAGGGACATCTTCACCAGCTCAGGTTGCTCAGAGCCCCGTCCAGCCTGACCTGGGATGTCTCCAGGGATGCTTCATCCACCACCTCTATGGGCAACCTGGGCCAGGCTCTCACCACCATCAGAGTAAAAAATTTCTCCCTTATATCTCATCTGAATCTCCCCTCTTTGAGTTTAAAACCATCACCCCTTGTCCTGTTGCTTCATGCCCTATTGAAGTCTGTCCCCATCTTTCTTTTCAGCCTCTTTAAGTATAGAAATGCCACAGTACAGTGTCCCCAGAGCTTCTCCTCCCAAGGCTGAAGCCCCAACTGTCTCAGCCTTTCTCCCCAGAGCTATTCAGCCCTCGGCTCATTCCTGTGTCCCTCCTCTGTCCCGCTCCAACAGCTCCATGTCTGGCTGGTGCTGGGACCCCAGAGCTGGACACAGAGCTCAGGGGGCTCAGGACATGGGGGCACAGGGGCAGAATCTCCCCCTCCACCTGCTGCTCACGCTGCTCTGGCTGCAGCACAGGATATGGTTGATTTTCTGTCTGTGAGCACACGTTGCTGGGTCATGTCCCACTGCTGGGTCACACCCACCAGTGTCCCCAAGTCCTTCTCCATAGGGTTGCTCCCCATCCACCCATCCATCCATCCATCCATTGCCTGTGCTGATACTGGGGGCTGCCCCGACCCAGGTGCAGGACCTTGCACTTGGCCTTGTTGACCTTCATGAAGTTCACATGGACCCACTTCTAGAGCCTGTCCATGTCCCTCTGGATGGATCCCATTCCTCAGGTGTGTCAACCGCACCACTCAGCTTGGTGTCACCAAACACCATCCACCCACCCATCTCAGGAAGGGAAGGAGCAGCAGCAGTTCCCATGTTGCTGCAGCATCTCAGGTTTTTCTGCCTCAGGGATTTCTGCATTTCTCACCCAGCAAAATGGTGCTGATGAACCACCCTGGCACGTTGGTTTGCTGCTGGTGAACATGCCAGGGTTACCATTCCAGTGAGTCAAGCCCAAGGTGGCTGGGTAAGCATTTCACAGCAGCAGAGAGTTTCAATTAACAAAAGGGCTAACCTCAGAAAGACAGAAAAATAACCTGATACCCTGGATGGGAAAAGAAAACTAGTGAGTAATCCACTGTGGGAACAGCCAGAACAGGAGGTTGGGCACCTCTATAGCCATTTTTTTAATTGTTTCTGATAAATATCCTATTTCACCTGATAGAAAAAAAAGTGAATATGGTTGTTTCCGTCTTATTCCTCATGCGTTGTGACATTGGCATCCAGAGGATGCACAACCCATCCCCAAATGCTTCCTAAGATTAGATATTAGGAAAAAAATGTTAATGGAATGGTTGTCAGGCATTGGAACAGGCCACCCAAGTAAGTGGTAGAGTCACCATCACTGAAAATGTTTAAAAGACACATAGATGAGGTTCTTAGGGACATGGTTTAGTGCCAGTGTTGGGTTAGTGGTTTAACTCTGTGATCTTGAGGGTCTGTTCCAACCAAAATGATTCTGTGATTCCAAGTAGGAAAATATGCTGAGTTCGGTCTCCTTGCAGCTCTATGAGTTTGCTCTCTGTGTAGTTCTATAGGCAAAAAGTGAGTGTTCCCAGGATGAAAAACTGTTCCCAGCAAATCTGGCCCATTCCCAGGTCCTCCCCCATTCTCCAACCTCCGTGTCGTGGTCCCTGCCAGAAGGTCAAACCCTGTGCAGAGGCAAGAGCAACGGATACCAAGGCAAGAGGCTGCCTTTCTCACGGAAAAAAAGCAAAAATTAAATGACAATAATAAAAATAACATCCCATTTGAGCAGGCTGCTCTTCCCTCTCTGCAGTTTACCTCTCGTTCTGGTAGACATCCACGCTGCTGTTCAGCTCCTCCAGCTCCTCCTTCAGCAGCTGCAGGTTGGAGTTCACGTAGCTCAGCTCCAGGGCGACCGTCTCTTTGACTTTGTGGTTACTGGTGGCCCTGCAAGACAACACGATATGGATCAAACCTCCCTCCATTTCATCAATTACTTTATTTATCAACTCTTGGCTGCACTGATAAATAGAAGTGAAGTTATCCAACTGTACAGTAACATGTGCATCCACACAAATGCTCCTGGAGAACTGTGTCTCTTGCTCTGCACATGATCATAGAATCATTGAATGGTTTTGGTTGGAAGAGACCTTCAAAGCTCATCCAGTCGCACCTCTGCCATGAGCAGGGACATCTTCACCAGCTCAGGTTGCTCAGAGCCCCATCCAGCCTGGCCTGGGATGTCTCCAGGGATGGGGCATCCACCACCTTTCTGGGCAACCTGGGCCAGGGTCTCACCACCCTCATCATAAAAAAACTCTTCCTTATATCTAATCTGAATCTCCCCAATCTTTTAGTTTAAAGCCATCACCGCCAGTCCTATTGAACACGCCCTGCTAAAATTCCAGCCCCATCTTTCTTATCAGCCCCTTTTAAGTACTGAAAGGCCAGAAGAAGGTCTCTCTGGAGACTTTTCTTCTCCAGGCTGAACACCCTAAATCTCTCAGCCTTTTGAGACCAGGGAAACCAGATCAATCAGACCCCTGTGCCACGGAGGCTGAGGCCGGGCAAAACTCATCAGTGTTGCACCCTGCTCAGATCAACCTGCTCTTTCTGCCCCAGAGCAACTTTCCTCTCGCCCATCCACGCTCCCACCTCCAGCGCAGCTTCAGATTTTGTTATGAGCACTCAAAGTGCTCACACACACTAAAATAAAAAGTGCTTTATGGTCGGGTTTGAGGAGGTGCAAATGACCATTCTGCTCACTCATTAGCAGAGCCAGACCCTGCCCTCCCTTCTCCACTCCTGAACGTCATGAGATGTAAACACCATGGACTGATTTCAGCTGCCTGCTCCCAGCAACACGAGCTCCCAGGCTGATTATAACCCTCTTATCTGCTCCGAAGGAAAGTGGGGAAGAGATAACCCAGAGCTGACAGCGTTGGCTGGAAGCGATTCTGGCTGCTTGCACTAAATCACATCGCGTTCCGGGAAAAACAACACGTGCACAAGCTCTGCTCAGGGCTTTTCCCCAGCTTTTGCAGAGCATTTTGCCCTTGCCTTTTGTGTTTTCTTTCTTTCTTTGTGGACAGCATCCTCCAAAAGGTTTGCCAGGACCTGGCTCAGGGCAGTAGAAAGAGCTATGCTGTTTTTCTTTTAATATGCTGGTCCTTTAATGTCTCACAGAATCCCAGAATGTCAGGGATTTGAAGGGACCTGGAAAGCTCATCCAGTGCAATCCCCCCTGGAGCAGGAACACCCAGATGAGGTTACACAGGAAGGTGTCCAGGCGGGTTGGAATGTCTGCAGAGAAGGAGACTCCACAACCCCCTGGGCAGCCTGGGCCAGGCTCTGCCACCCTCACAGGGAACAAGTTCCTTCTCATTTTTCAGTGGAACCTCCTGTGTTCCAGTTTGTACCCATTACCCCTTGTCCTATCATTGGTTGTCACTGAGAAGAGCCTGGCTCCATCCTCCTGACACTCCCCCTTTATATATCTCTAAACATGAATGAGGTCACCCCTCAGTCTCCTCTTCTCCAAGCTCAAGAGACCCAGCTCCCTCAGCCTTTCCTCATAAGGGAGATGCTCCATTCCTTTAATCATCTTGGTTGCCCTTCATTGCCTGTCTCCTCCCCTCACTCCCCTTTGCTGGGATTCCCCAAAAACAATTAATTTCTTTTTAATTTCAAACAAAGGAGAACCACAGCCACTTCCATTTAAACATCCTTCAGCATTTCCGTTATTCCCCATATGGTATCAGCACAGTTACCACTCTTTTTTTCCCTATAAACCAGTATTTAATTGCTATTTTAGTCCTTTACACATCACAACACTTCCAGGACACAGGTGCATCACTGCTGTCATCACAATTTTCCTCCAATAAAAATGAAAGGGAGTTACCCCTCCTTGCTCCCAGTTGGCAACAATATTTATGTATATATTTTAAATTTCTTAAGTTATTAATAGTGGATGTGTGCTGATTTTCAACCCAGCAACACCATGCTAAGTTTGCAGACACACACACGCTGTATTTCTGACTGGTGCTTTCACCTCTGCTCTGCACCAAAAAGGACTTGATCACCTCTCAAAGCCCAAATTTGCTCTGCAGGGTTTTGTATGCACGTGCAAGTTTCTCCAGGTCTTGTCACCAGGTTAAGGTTTTAAAGCCCAGCGTGTCACTTTGGGGCACTCCAAGTGCCACACGCGGCAATTAAGAGTACAGGACCACTTAGAAAGCTAATTTAGGGGAGAACCCCATCTTTTCCATCACCAAACCCAAGTGCTTTGTGCACCCTGTCCAGGGTGGGAGCTGATTTATGAGAACTCAGAGCCTACGTGTCTCCATCGACCTCCTGGGTGAAGTTATCAGCTGTTTGCTTAGCTAACACCAAAGACTTCTAATTCTTTTTTATTTTTTTAATTTCTTTTTAAGAAACTGCTTTATTTGCGACACCTTTATCTCCCCGATTGCTTCACTCAGCCCCAGTATTTGAACAAGAACGGAAAAGGTTTCTGCCGCCCCTGCCCATTTATTTATCCGGCAAACAAACCCTCTTAACACCCCTGAGCAAACATCACGTGCGTTATTTTTCCAGCACACCATTCACGGTAACCTCTCCAGGAAAGGCGACTGATACGCTGCACAGAAGAGTTCAGATTATTTTTTAAAGCATTTAGAAGTCTTTTTTATTATCTTCATTTTTTTTTGAGGCAAAGAAACCAGCGTTTTCAGCTGCAAACTCTGCCCCAGGCTGGGCAACCCACAGCATTTTTTCCCATTTGCATTGAGCATTAGCACATAGAGATGCAAAAGAAATTTCAAGTCTGTAATTTTTAAGAAATAACCTTTAGACTTAGAACATAATCCCCCCGCAGCCTTAAATTTCAGGCAAAAGCTTGTTTGTTTGGGGTTATTTTCCCCTCCAAGATTTCCTGTGTTTCATAAGCTCTGAGCACTGTAGCACACAAAAACCCACATTAAAGAAATAAAGAAATAAAATAGAACAAAATAAAATAGAACAAAATAAAGCAAATAGAACAAAATAAGGCAAATTAAGAAATTTTATAGAGTCCTCATCTGGAAAGTGAACTTGTGTAAGGGCAGAAAAGTGGCTGCTACGAAAAGACATTCAAACTGCTGATCCAGCAAAAAAACAAGAAGGAAAAAAAGAGCCTCATCAGTGCATTTCCCTGGCTGAGTAATTAAGATGTGTTTTGCATCACATTTTTCACTCACTCCCCTACATGCGGCTCCGATTCCTGTTGTTTGCACCAAAACCGCGGCCAGGCGCGTTTCTGCTGAGCCAGCGCATTTCCCTTTTGTTTTTTTTATAATAAAGGGGAGTCGTGTGGAGCAGCACACGTTGGGATTTCATGGACGTTTTTTTTTAATTAGATGAGGTTGAGGTGTGGGGGCTGTAACCTCAACTCCCCCAGGAAGCCTCGCTGCCATTAAAATACCATTTCTTTTATACTTTAGCGGAGCAACTATTACTCCCTTCTTCCAGGTGCATGCAGCGCTGACATTACATGATTAAGTTCAGAATTGAAAAGCCAATCTGATTTTATTGAGGGGAAAAAAACACCCAATCATACTGGAAAAATATGCAAAAATAAAGCTATTTTAGGGTAGTCTTATGCTCCAATATCACAGAATTACGGAATGTCAGGGGTTGGAAGGGACCTCGAAAGCTCATCCAGTCCAATCCCCCCACCGGAGCAGGAACACCCAGATGAGGTTACACAGGAAGGTGTCCGGGCGGGTTTGAATGTCTGCAGAGAAGGAGACTCCACAACCTCCCTGGGCAGCCTGGGCCAGGCTCTGCCACCCTCACCGGGAACAGGTTTCTTCTCATTTTTCAGTGGAACCTCCTGTGCTCCAGTTTGTACCCATTACCCCTTGTCCTATCATTGGCTGTCACCGAGAAGAGCCTGGCTCCATCCTCCTGACACTCCCCCTTTATATATCTGTAAACATTAAGGAGGTCATCCCTCAGTCTCCTCTTCTCCAGCTCCAGAGCCCCAGCTCCCTCAGCCTTTCCTCACACGGGAGATGCTCCACTCCCTTCAGCATCTTGGTGGCTGCGCTGGACTCTCTCAAGCACTTCCCTGTCCTACTGGAA